>NW_027361730.1:35410000-36610000 GCF_039654945.1 Dendrobates tinctorius
GCAGCATTATTCCCTATGAGGAGGGCAGCATTATTCCCTATGAGGAGGCAGCATTATACCCTATGAGGAGGCAGCATTATACCCTATGAGGGGGCAGCATTATACCCTATGAGGAGGCAGCATTATACCCTATGAGGGGGGCAGTATTATACCCTATGAGGGGGCAGCATTATTCCCTATGAGGAGGCAGCATTATACCCTATGAGGGGGCAGCATTATTCCCTATGAGGAGGGCAGCATTATTCCCTATGAGGAGGCAGCATTATACCCTATGAGGAGGCAGCATTATACCCTATGAGGGGGCAGCATTATACCCTATGAGGAGGCAGCATTATACCCTATGAGGGGGCAGTATTATACCCTATGAGGAGGCAGCATTATACCCTATGAGGAGGGCAGCATTATACCCTATGAGGGGGCAGCATTATACCCTATGAGGGGGCAGCATTATACCCTATGAGGGGGCAGCATAATTCCCTATGAGGAGGCAGCATTATACCCTATGAGGAGGCAGCATTATACCCTATGAGGAGGGCAGCATTATTCCCTATGAGGGGGGCAGTATTATACCCTATGAGGGGGGCAGTATTATACCCTATGAGGAGGGCAGCATTATACCCTATGAGGAGGCAGCATTATACCCTATGAGGAGGCAGCATTATACCCTATGAGGGGGCAGCATAATTCCCTATGAGGAGGCAGCATTATACCCTATGAGGAGGCAGCATTATACCCTATGAGGAGGGCAGCATTATTCCCTATGAGGGGTGCATTATTCCCTATGAGGGGGGCAGTATTATATCCTATGAGGGGGGCAGTATTATACCCTATGAGGGGGCAGCATTATACCCTATGAGGGGGTGCATTATTCCCTATGAGGGGGTGCATTATACCCTATGAGGGGGGCAGTATTATGCCCTATGAGGGGGGCAGTATTATACCCTATGAGGGGGGCAGTATTATACCCTATGAGGGGGTGCATTATACCCTATGAGGGGGGCAGTATTATACCCTATGAGGGGGCAGTATTATACCCTATGAGGGGGGCAGTATTATACCCTATGAGGGGGTGCATTATACCCTATGAGGGGGGCAGTATTATACCCTATGAGGGGGGCAGTATTATATTCTATGAGATGGCTGCATTATATTCTATTAGATGGCTTCATTATACTATATGAGGGCGCTGCTTTATATTATATGAGGGGGCTACCCCAACTCCTGCTACATAATTAAGACATATACAACCTTATATTATACCCGGATATTAGCGTGTTTTACCGCATAATTGGTGGTCTGGTATTTAACTCTATGCAGCTACGTAGTGGGCCCCAAGAATGATTTTCTCTGGTGGGCCCAAGGTGTTCCAGTCCGACGCTGCTGCTAAGGAACCAGTACCAGGCTCTTACGCAGGAGAACGATGAATAAATACATCAAGATAAGACTTTGCCCACAAACAGCAACCTTGTACGCCATCAGAATCCTCCTGGATGGAGAAAGCAAAAAAGTTGTGAAGAAGAAACGGAGAGTGGTGGTCATGGGTGTAATATCCACACGTTATGAAGAATTCAAGGTATTAAACTTTAGATATGTTTTATTCTTCGTCCTCCAGCACACAGCATAACACTTGCATTCCCATGCTACCAGAAGTGAAACTGAAACTTCCCTTCTCATCCCTCTTGTCTCCACCCTCCAAGTCCCATAAGTCTGGCTTGCTTAAAGAGACAGATCTAATTATTATACATTACATCATCCCCTCTTTTTTAAATAATCTATATTACTGATAAATGCAACAACATGAAAACGTCCAAAGAAATCATATGTCCGTTTTGTCTTATTTGTTCAATTCTAAAACCAGAGAAACAAACTACAAAAAAAAAAAACAAACAAAACTGTAGTTACACTTCTTCAATAAGCCTCGATGGAGCTCTTCTCTCTCGTGTAGGATAACGTCTGGGCTCATTGAGAGAGTTCATTGTTGATGGACCAGCTACCTCTTGTTGGTCCTCTCCACCATCAGATACCAAATCTTCCACCAAAGAGAGTTCATTGTCATCATTCTGCGGTATGACTTTAAAATATGAAGAATTTCGCGTTATGGAGTGTCCATCTCGTTCAGCTGTGATCATGCTGCCTTTCCTTTTGGTAACATAATATTTTGCAGGACCATATACAGGTGAGGTCTTGTTGGTTGGTCTTTGACGTACCACCACGACATCCCCTCTTTCGATGGCACTTGACTGTGTCCTTCGCCTTCTGTCTGCATAACGTTTCATGGCTTGTTTGTTGGAGAAATCTGTGGATCTCACTGAGGAGTCACTCGGTCGGGGATGGCTGGTCACATCAGGGAGACGTATACGCAGGGTTCTGCTGAACATTAAATGAGCTGGAGCAGCATTAGTAGTGGAGTGTGGCGTATTGCAGTAATTACGCATGAATTTGTATAATGACTGTTTCAGTGGGATGTGCTCCAGACTCGCTGCCTTGATACGTTTCCCCAGAGTGCGCATAAAACGTTCCACAATTCCATTGGCTTGCGGCCAGCAAGGTGTGATTTTCCTGTGATTGAATCCCAAGTATTCAGAAAATTGTGTAAACACATGTCCATTGAATGGAGGTCCATTGTCTGTTTTGACCACTTTTGGAATACCATATGCCGAGAAAATGTCGTCCAGCTCTGGTATGACATTATTAGCAGATGTTGAAGAGATAAATGAAATAACAGGGTATCGAGAATATTCATCAATTGTTACGAGAATGTATTGGCCATTTGGCAATGGTCCATATATATCGACTGCCACTTCCTCCCAGACAGCAGTGGGTAACGGAGACATTTGTAATGGCTCTAAGTTTGATGATGAAGTGATTAATTGACAAGTAGAACAGCGTCTAATCTTTTCTTCCACCAAGTGATCCATATTTGGGAACCACACTTTTTCTCTGAGTAACTTCTTTGTGCCAACAATTCCTAAATGACCTTCATGTGCTATCTGTATGACTAAGTTACGCAAAGTCTTAGGCACAACTAGTTTGGTACCTCGAAGAATGAGGTGTTCTTCAGTGACTGATAATTCCTCACGTACGTTTGAGAATAGTTTTAACTCTTTCAGATTAATCTCAGAATCAGGAAATTTTTCTTTTTGAATTTCATGCCACCTTCGATTTTGGATGATTTGTATTAGGGCACAGAGTGTCTTGTCTTTTGTTGTTTCATTTATAAATTGATCAAGAGAAAGTGCTTTTGGCACGGCATGATCTGTAACAAAACGTAGGTATTCTTCAATGGAGGAATGCACAGGTATATCATCATTAGTAGGATGTCTTGAAAGATAATCAGCCGGATTGCTGTATTTTCCAGGTTTGTGAACAATTTTATAGTTGTAGTCCTGTAGACGTAGGCCCCATCGTTCAATTCGTGCAGGCATTTTAGCTCTGGGATTTCCAAAAATTGTAAGAAGTGCTTGATGATCTGTGACAATGGTGAAGGGAGCTCCATAGAGAAATAAGTGAAAGTGTTCACATCCCCAGACAACTGCCAAGCTTTCTTTTTCAGGTTGAGAATATTTTCTTTCAGTGTTTGTTAAGCTCTTACTTGCATAAGAAATGATGTGAGGATTTTGATTGTTATCCTTGTATTGCGCTAGAATAGCACCCAGTCCCACGGGACTGGTGTCCACAATCAGTTCAGTTCGAAGAGCTGGATCAAAATAAGCCATAGTGGTTGTCGAGCAGAGTTCATTTTTAATTGTTTCAAAAGAGGCCTGACAGCCTTGAGACCATTGAAAAATACAACTTTGTTTTGTAAGTTCCCGTAGTGGATTGCTGATTGTTGAAAAATTCGGAATATATCTAGCACAGTAACTTGCCATTCCAAGGAAAGAACGCACTTCACTAGCATCCTGTGGAATTGAGGCTGTTCTGATAGCTTCCACTTTCTTGGGGTCGGGTTGTACTCCTTTTGCCGAGAAGATGTGACCATAGAATTCTAATGAACCCTTGTCAAACTCGCACTTCTCTTTGTTTAAAGTGAGTCCAGCAGAAAGCAGGCATTCGAAGATAGCATATAGAGCACGATTATGCTCAGCTTGAGTTTTACCAAAAACCAATATGTCATCACTGTAATTAAAGGCATTTGGGATGTGTTGAATGACACTCCTTATTGCATCCTGAAAAATTTCTGCTGCTGAGCAGACTCCAAAAGTCAATCTTTTGTATCTTCTGAGGCCCACATGGGTGGAAAATGTGGTCAAATATCGGGATTCTGGACTCAGTTCTAATTGATGATACTGTATCCCTTATTGAGGTCGAGCTTTGAAAAGACGGTGGCTCCATTTAATAAATGAATAATGTCATCAATCGTAGGTGAGATATGTCTTTCCCTCTGGATAGCGGTGTTGGGCAGGCGCATGTCAACACACAGTCTCACTTGATCAGGAGTCTTTGGTTTTGGAACTACCACAAGTGGAGAGACCCACGAAGTGGGACCAGTAACAGTTTCAATAACGTCCTCATCCATGAGCAATTGGAGTTCCTTTTCTACCTTCTGTCTCAGGTGAAATGGAATACGCCTGTGAGGCTGGGCTACTGGACGAACATTGTCATCCACATGAAGGTGTACTTGAGAGTCCTTTAGTTTTCCCAAACCACTAAATAGGGAGGGAAAGCTGTTCACCATAGTTTGTACATCCATATCCGCAGGGTCAGTTATGGTATGAATAATCTGGATGAGCCCTAGCTCCAAGGCAGTGTGATAGCTGAGGACATCCTCCCGATCCTTGTAATGTGTGGAAAGTGGTTTTCTGCCTGTTTTCTTTATATCTAATTTCAGCATCAAATTGTCCCATTATAGCTAGAGGTGTTTTAGATCCATAAGGAAAGATTTTAGTCTGCACTTGTTGTAAGACTGGCCTTGTTTTCAATTGTTCATATGTAGTGCCATCTATGATATCCACTGAAGCTCCTGTATCTATTGTAAAGGTAATGTCAGTGTTGCAGATTGAGAGTGTAACACAGGGAGACTGTACTGAACCAGTGACAGAGGTAGTGAACACATAGTTCTCAGTCGCAGACATTTCTTCTGTGTCCTGATTTATCACTTTTACATCTGCAGATTTTGTCATAGGCAGTGGAGGCTTGTAGTGCGCTGATTTGCAAACAGCTGCAAAATGATTCCCTTTTCCACATTTACTGCAGGTTTGTCCCATAGCTGGACATTTGTTCTGGTGGTGAGGGAAATCCTGTCCACATCTATAACATTTCTTCTGTTTCTGGGCTTGTTTGTCTGGTAAATTTTTCTGTTTGAGATTATGCACATGTAATTTATCCCCATTCTCCATTACGGTAGCCTGATGATCTGCTATTTCTATAGCATGGGCCATTTTGAGCAAATCATGTAGAGAGATATCCTGCTGCAGAGCCTTACGCCTTAGGTTATTAGACGAGCAGGTGACAATTATTTGAGTTAGGATTTCATCATCTACATCTGTAAAGGCACATCCATGTGCTAACTCTTTCAGCCGTGTGACATGTGTCTATGGACTCTTCTGGAAGCTGCTTGGCAATCCTGAATTTATATCTTTCATATCTGATGTTCTGTTTGGGGTTGAAATAGCCAGTGAGAGCTTTAGTGCAGTTGCTGTATGTGTCTGTTTCTGCTGCAGGTAACGTACTGTATATGTCATAGACTCCTGTGCCTGCACAATGCAGGAGCAAAGCTCTCTTTCTTTTCTCCTCCTTTATGTCCATGGCTTCTAGGAAATTCTCAAAACTGTTTAGCCATTTTCTCCAGTTATGGGAGAGATTAATGACATCAGTCATATCAAACTGTGGGAATGTGTGCAAGTAGTCAGCCATGATAGAGTCTCTCAGTGGTGCTGGCGTGTGAAGCGGTAAAATAGAGTCCGTACTCACAGCAGTAGGTGATTATATCCCATCCTCGTCGCCAGTTGTAATATCCACACATTATGAAGAATTCAAGGTATTAAACTTTAGATACAGTATGTTTTATTCTTCGTCCTCCAGCACACAGCATAACACTTGCATTCCCATGCTACCAGAAGTGAAACTGAAACTTCCCTTCTCATCCCTCTTGTCTCCACCCTCCAAGTCCCATAAGTCTGGCTTGCTTAAAGAGACAGATCTAATTATTATACATTACATCGGGGCATTCCCTGTTGAGAGGAACAGAGGCCGCTATCTGCAGACTGGATATAACTTCAAGAGAAATGTGCTGTCTTCGGCTAGTTTCACATTAGCGTTTTTTTGCGCAGCGCATTGGGCGCATAAAAAACGCAAAGAAAAACGCAAAACAAACGCGCGTTTTTTTAACGTCATGCGCACGCTGATGTGAAAAAAACGCAGCGTTGTTTGCGTTTTACATGCGTTTTTTGCATGCGTTGGCGTTTTTTATGCGCATGCGTTTTTAAGTGTGACGTTTTTTCCATTGTCTAGAGAACATTCTAGACTTGTTTCACTCAAAAACGCATGCGTAAAAAAACGCAACCGTGCGCAAGACCATGCGCACGCATGCGTTACCATAGACTTCAATGTGTTGTTTTTGCGCATTCCGTGCGCAAGCGTGCGCATGCGTTTTTTTGCCGAGACAGGGCGCACCAAAAAAACCAACATGTTGCGTCTGGCGCACCTGGCGCAAAAGACAAAAAAACGCATGCGCACGAAAACGCAAGTGTGCGCAAAAACATGCGCACGTCATGTTAAACATAGGTGCGCAGTGCGCATGCGCACGGGTGCGCACGATGCGCTGCGCACAAAAGCGCAAATGTGAAACCAGCCTTCCAGGTGCAAAAAGTAAAGATGTGTCTGACAGGATATCAGGACTCTTCAGACCTACAGATGACTACCCATTCCTGCTAATACATGTGGGGACAAATGACACAGCAAGAAACGACCTAGAAATCATCTGCAGTGACTTTGAAAACTTAGGAAAGAAAGTGAAAGAACTGGGAGCACAGGTGGTCTTCTCTTCCATCCTCCCAGTGGATGGCCATGAAACAAGGAGGTGGAATAAGATTCTGCAGGTGAACAACTGGCTACGTCGATGGTGCCGTCAGCAAGGATTTGGATTTCTGGATCACGGAGTAAATTACCTATACGATTACTTGCTAGAGATGGGGTGCACCTTACGAAGACTGGAAAACATGTATTTGGAAGTCGCCTTGCTACACTCATCAGGAGAGCTTTAAACTAGAACAATGTGGGAAGGGAAGCAAAAGGCCAGAAAAAGCCATACACCTGAAAAATGCTATCGAGGATTCTGCTATTAGAAGTGGGAGGAAAGAACAAAGACAAAAGAATCTAAATAATAAAAATATTGGAGAAAGAGAAACCAATCACAAACTAAAATGTTTCTATACTAATGCACAAAATGTCAGGGACGGCGGAACGCACCCAATATAAATTATAGGAAGTGTGTTCGCCGCCCGGGGTCCACCGTGCAGTAGATGTAAGAACCACTGCTGGGTAAAGACAGACTCGCTAGATGGCAGAGTACTGCGCTCGGGTTAACGTCACTCGAGGTGCATAGGACAGACTCTGTTAAGACACAGAGACGCCCTAATGTAAATAAGGCGTAGACGCTGGACCTGTTAACTTCACAGGACCAGCCGGCATGTGGCCGCGAACGCCAGAAGGTGCTGCTGACTGCAGCGCGGCGGAGACTTCTGCCGCTAAATGACGATGCTGGGGAACCGGACACCGACGGACGCTAGCATAAGGTGCGGTGAGCACAGTGGTACATAGCTGCCGCTACCTGGCGCTGACTAATACAAACACTCTGTCCACATTCGTAATATCAGAGGGTAGGGGTTTCAAATAAGTCAGTCACCAGACACATGCATCCGTCACCATTCATACTTAGCAGATATAGTCTACACTAGCGCATGGCCGAGTCGCCATGCGGGCTTTTTATAGCCATGCGCTTCCGGGACCTTCCAGTCTTCAAAGAAGGACCAATCAGATCCGAAGCAGGACATGAGCATGTGACCCCCGATCTCCACTGAGAAGTCGTCTTGCGGGCATGCCCAGTAGCACGACGAGAGAACTTAGCCTCTGGAGCGGTTCCCTGCAAAGCAGGTTGCGCTACCTTTTGCTGGACCAGAGGTGGCAGCAACATCCAGACCCAGAGAGCGGGTCTGAGCAGGACGCCTGGATCTCCGAGATTGCTGTGCAGGTGCCTGAGTGGTCGGAGGGGAATGGGAGACCGCTGGATGTATGGCTCTGGATTCCTGTTGTGCAGTCTCAGAAATCCGATGCCTAACATTACCCCCCCTCTTAGGGCACCCCCCTCTGAGCCTGACTAAGCTCAAAGGCCACAACCAGGAGCGGAGCAGGGATTTTCTCCACCGGCTCCCAGGTCCGAGCTTATGACCCTTCCAATCCACCAAATAAAACTTTTTGCCACGGACAATCCTGCGTCCCAAAATGGCGTTAACCTCGAACTTGTCAGCCGACAAGTCTGATGACTCGGAAAGCCGGGCCATATGAACTGGTTTGAGGAGGGACACATGGAAAACATCTGAAATGGCCTAATGTGGAGGAAGAGCCAGGCGATAGACCACCGAGCTAATTCGCTCGAGAACCCTGAAAGGTCCAATGTATCGCGCGCAAATTTGGTGGACTCGACTTGCAGCTTGATGTTTCGAGTAGAGAGCCACACCATGTCGCCGGGGGAGAAGCTTGGAGCGGGTCGCCGATGTGTGTCGGCGGACGCCCTCATCCTTTCTTTAGAGGCCCGGATAGCATCCTGGGTGCGATCCCAAATGTCAGGAGCCTCCACTGCCCAGTCTGCCACCCTGGAGTCAGTGGAGGACACTGGCATCGGGACAGGGATGCGTGGATGTTGGCCGTAGTTTAGAAGAAAGGGCGTCTGACCAGTGGAATCAGCCACTGCATTGTTCAGGGCAAATTCAGCCCATGTTAGCAAGGATGCCCAGTCATCCTGCCTGGCAGAGACAAAATGCCGCAGGTACGTGATCAGGGTTTGATTGGCTCTCTCAACCTAGCCGTTCGTCTCGGGATGGTAAGCGGAGGACAGGTTTAGCTCAATGCTGAGTAGACTGCAGAGCTCCCTCCAAAACCGAGACGCGAACTGGGGACCTCGATCACTAACAATTTTGTCCGGCATGCCATGTAGACGGAATACATGTTTTATGAACAGTGTGGCAAGACCAAGAGCGGAAGGCAACCGTGCGAGTGGCACCAGATGCACCATTTTAGAAAAATGGTCGGTGACCACCCAGATGACCGTACTGCCACCAGACTTGGGCAGGCCAACCACGAAGTCCATGCCAACCATCTCCCAAGGTCTATCCGCCACTGGCAGAGGATACAATAACCCAGCCGGCCTCTGTCTAGAGGATATGTTCCGTGCACACGAGACGCATGCTTGTATGTATTCCTTAATATCTCAAGCCATGTGCGGCCACCAATACGACCTTGCCAGGAGCTCAGTGGTCTGCTTATTGCCGAAATGACCACCCACCCTGGAGGCGTGTGCCCAGGCGAGAACCTCCGGCCGTAGCTGAGGAGGCACCAAGGTCTTGCCCGGAGGCACTGACTCGAGAGCAACTGGAGCCATGGTCGTAAAGCTCTCCGGCAGGAGAATTAGCCGTGGCTCAGCCTCTCCTTCCTCCGCCGAAACCACCGAGCGCGAGAGAGCATCTGCACGGACGTTCTTCTCTCCTGAGAGATAGTGCAAGGTGAAGCGGAAGCGGGAAAAGAAGAGCGACCACCTAGCTTGACGAGAGTTCAAGCGCTGGGCCATTTGTAAATAGACCAGATTTTTATGGTCCGTATACACCTGGAAGGGAAAACGGGCTCCCTCCAGGAGATGTCTCCACTCGGAAAAGGCCAACTTCATAGCTAGCAGCTCCCTGTCACCAATGGAGTAATTCTTCGCCGCCGGTGAGAAGGTCTTAGAGAAGAAGCATGGATGCTTCCGACCTTGAGCATCCTTCTGGAAAAGGACTGCTCCTGCACCGACGGAAGAGGCATCTACCTCCAGGATAAACGGTTTATCCACATCGGGACGATGTAAGATGGGTGCGCCAGCAAAGTGAGATTTTATAGACAAGAAGACCTTGGGAGACCTGTTCAGACCAAGGGTTAGGATTAGCTCCTTTCTTCGTGAGAGCCACCAAAGGAGCTACCAGTGTGGAAATGTGAGGTATAAATTGGCGATAATAATTGACGAACCCTAAGAAGCGCTGCACCGCTTTGAGTGAATGGGGTTCCTACCAGTCCATTACCGCTTGCAGTTTGGCCGGATCCATAGCCAACCCCTGGGCCGAGATGATGTAGCCCAGGAACGGCAAGGACTCCTGCTCAAACTGGCACTTCTCCAGCTTGGCGAAAAGAGAATCCACCCGTAAACGGTCGAAGACCCTGCAGACGTCTCTCCGGTGGGTGGTCAAATCTGGCGAGAAGATGAGAATGTTATCCAGATAGACCACCACCGAGGTAGAGAGCATGTCGCGGAAGACGTCGTTGACAAAATCCTGGAAGACAGCAGGCGCATTACAAAGGCCAAAGGGCATGACCAGATATTCATAGTGGCCATCCCTGACATTAAAGGCTGTCTTCCACTCGTCTCCTTCGCGAATGCGGATCAGGTTGTACGCCCCCCGTATATCTTGTTTCGTAAAGATCCAGGCCCCTCGCAACCTGTCAAACAACTCAGAGATCAGCGGGAGAGGGTATTTGTTTTTGACCGTTATGGCATTGAGACCTCTGTAGTCAATGAAGGGACGCAACTCTCCGCTCTTCTTCTGTACGAAGAAGAACCCTGCACCAGCCGGCGACACCGACTTTCTGATAAAACCTCTAGCCAGGTTCTCCCGGATATATTGAGACATAGCCTCTGTCTCAGGGAGTGATAACGGATACACACAACCTCTAGGAGGTTCTGTGCCTGGCAGAAGATCTATTGGGCAATCGTATGGACGGTGCGGCGGAAGCGTCTCCGCAGACTTTTTAGAGAAGACGTCCATGTACTGGTGATAGGGTTTAGGAAGCGCAGAGATATCCACAGGCACTTCAGTGGAAGCCACCTGAACACTGCCCCTCAGACACCTACCCTCACAGTCCTTGCTCCAACCCAGTATATTCCCCGAAGCCCAATCAATATGAGGGGAGTGGCAACAGAGCCAGGGAAGCCCGAGAAGCACCTGGTCGATGCCATCTGGCAAAATGAGCAGGGACAGAATCTCATGATGAGAGGGTGAGCTAGAGAGCCCGAGTGGGGCTGTCTGGTGGGTCACCTGAGATGGCAAAGGTGCACCGTTAACCACACTGATGGTCAGAGGTTGGGGCAGTAACACCAGTTGGATAGCGTGTTTGTGGGCGAAGGTCGAGGACATAAAGTTCCCCTCGGCCCCGGAATCCACGGTAACCTCTGCCTCCCAGGTGGAGGCCCCACTATCTAAGGTGCCCTGGAATACCAGTTTGGGTGAAAAGGGTTCCATATTGGACTGACCACCACCTACGGCCACTGGACGTGGCCGTTTTTTCGACCGCTGAGGACACGTGCTGGCCGAGTGACCAAACTGTCGGCACCGATAACAACGTACGGAGCTTCGCATCGGACGTGGCTTGGGACCGGTGCGAGACACCTCCATAGGTTCGGAGGATGAGAGCTCCTGTGCGGGATATCTTAGCGGCTCGGTGAAGGTGGGAGCCAAGTTAACCCTACGTCTGGATTGCGCACGTTCCTGCCCGCGCTCTGTAAATCGGAGGTCAATGCGGGTGGAGACGGCAATCAGTTCCTCCAGACTTGTGGGAACCTCTCTGGTAGCTAGAGCATCTTTGACGTGCTCAGCTAACCCTCTCCAAAACACCGGGACTAATGCTTTGTCCGGCCACTCTAATTCGGAAGCCAGTGTCCGGAACCGGACGGCATAGTGGCTAACCGAGAGCGACCCCTGTGTTAGGGATAATAATTGGAGAGACGTATCGTGCGTGATCCCTGGTCCCAAAAAGACCTGCTTCAGGGCCGCAAGGAACTGAGCAGCACCCTGAACCACGGGATCATCACGTTCGTTCCCACAATGGCGTAGCCCATTCTAATGCCCTGCCAGACAAAAGAGAGACAATAAACCCCACCTTAGCCCGCTCTGTAGGGAACCGTGCAGCCAGTAACTCGAGCTGAATAGAGCACTGGCTCACGAATCCCTACAGGTGGCGCTGTCACCCAAAAACTTATCGGGGAGCGGGAGGCGAGAAATTGTCGGCGTGGGCATAAGTGCGGGCATGCGTGAGACAGCCTCTGCGACTGAGCAGCAGCTAGCTCAGCATTCGCGTCTGAGGTGGTGCTCTCAATAGCCGCCAACCTGCTCTCCAGCTGCCGAATGTAGCGCTGCAGCTGCTGCAGGTCTGCCATTACCAGCCAGACCCTGGTGCTAGTGTAATGTTAGGGACGGCGGAACGCACCCAATATAAATTACAGGAAGTGCGTTCGCCGCCCGGGGTCCACCGTGTGGTAGATGTAAGAACCGCTGCTGGGTAAAGACAGACTCGCTAGATGGCGGAGTACTGCGCTCGGGTTAACGTCACCCGAGGTGCATAGGACAGACTCTGTTAAGACACAGAGATGCCCTAATGTAAATAAGACGTAGACGCTGGACCTGTTAACTTCACAGGACCAGCCGGCATGTGGCGTCGCAGCCGCGAACGCCAGAAGGTGCTGCTGGCTGCAGCGTGGCGGAGACTTCTGCCGCTAAACGACGATGCTGGGGAACCGGACACCGACGGACGCTAGCATAAGGTGCGGTGAGCACAGTGGCGCATAGCTGCCGCTACCTGGCGCTGACTAAACCAAACACTCTGTCCACATTCGTAATATCAGAGGGTAGGGGTTTCAAATAAGTCAGTCACCGGACACATGCATCCGTCACCATTCATACTTAGCAGATATAGTCTACACTAGCGCATGGTCGAGCCGCCATGCGGGCTTTTTATAGCCATGCGTTTCCGGGACCTTCCAGTCTTCAAGGAAGGACCAATCAGATCCAAAGCAGGACCTGAGCATGTGACCCCCGATCTCCACTGAGAAGTCGTCTTGCGGGCATGCCCAGTAGCACGACGAGAGAACTTGGCCTCTGGGGCGGTTCCCTGCAAAGCAGGTTGCGCTACCTTTGCTGGACCAGAGGTGGCAGCAACATCCAGACCCAGAGAGTGGGTCTGAGCAGGACGCCTGGATCGCCGAGATTGCTGTGCAGGTGCCTGAGCGGTCGGGAATGGGAGACCACTGGATGTACGGCTCTGGATTCCTGTTGTGCAGTCTCAGAAATCCGACGCCTAACACAAAGCATGGGCAACAAACAAGGAGAATTGGAACTACTAACACAGGAAAAGAAATATGATGTCATTGGAATCACTGAAACTTGGTGGGACAATACACATGATTGGAATACAAGACTAGAAGGATACAACTTATTTGCAAGAAACAGACTTGATAAATGAGGAGGAGGTGTCGCATTGTATGTTAGAAACGAGTATATCTGCACAGAGATTGAAGCTTCAGAGACTGGGAGTTCTGTGGAAACTGTTTGGGTAAGAATACAAGAACAAAACAATGGAAAGGACACCATTGTAGGCATTTACTACAGGACCCCTGTGCAAGCTGAAGATATGGATGAACTCTTTATGCATCAAATGGCCAAGTTCTCCAAAAATTATGACATAGTTGTCATGGGAGATTTCAACTATCCAGACATTTGTTGGGAATCTCTCTCAGGCAAAGCTAACAGGTCAAGGAAATTCTTGTCAGCAAGAGAGGATAACTTTATCTTCCAAAAGGTAGGGGAGAAAACAAGGGGATCTGCTACCTTGGATCTAATCCTTATAAACAGGGAGGAAATGGTTGAGGAGGTAAAAGTGGCTGGGACCCTAGGAGGTAGCGACACAATCCTTATTCAAAAAATGACTAAGTATGGAATGGACAAGGCAACTGTTAGGTGGATTCATAACTGGCTTAGTGATCGGACCCAAAGAATGGTCTTAAATGGCTTCACATCCATTTGGAAGAATGTCTCAAGTGGGGTACCACAGGGCTCTGTCCTGGGCCCTGTATTGTTCAACATCTTTATCAATGATTTAGATGAAGGAAATGAGGGTAAACTGATTAAATTTGCTGATGACACAAAGCTAGGAGGGATTGCTAATACTAGAGAAGAAAGAGAGGATTAAAAAAGATATAAATAAACTGGAGCAGTGGGCAGCAACTAACAGAATGGTTTTTAACAGGGAAAAATGCAAAGTACTACATCTGGGCAATAAAAATAAAAAAAAACATATACAGAATGGGAGGGATAGGGCTAAGCAACAGCACATTGTGAAAAAGAGGGGTATACTAATAGATCACAGACTGAATATGAGTCAACAGTGTGATGCAGCAGCAAAAAGGCAAATGCAATTCTAGGATGTATTAACAGAAGCATACAGTCTAGATCACACAAATTTATTATTACCTTCTACTCCTCTTTGGTCAGACCTCATCTGGAATACTGTGTCCAGTTTTGGGTGCCACATTTTATAAAAGACATCAACAAACTGGAGCAAGTTCAGAAAAGAGCGACCAGAATGGTGACCGGTCTGCAAACTCTGTCTTATGAGGAAAGGTTGCAGGATTTGGTAATGTTTAGCTTGCAAAAAAGAAGACTGATAGGAGACTTAATAGCTGCCTACAAATATCTCAAGGGCTGTCACATTGTAGAAGGATCATCTTTATTCTCATTTGCACAAGGAAAGACTAGAAGCAATAGGATGAAACTGAATGGGAGGAGACACAGATTAGATATTAGAAAAAACTTTTTGACAGAGTGATCAATGAGTGGAACAGACTGCCACGAGAGGTGGTGAGTTCTCCTTCAATAGAAGTCTTCAAACAGAGGCTGGACAGACATCTGTCTGGGATGATTTAGCGAATTCTGCTCTGAGCAGGGGGTTGGACCAGATGGCCCAAGAGGTCCCTTCCAACTCTACGATTCTATTATTCTCCCTAGTGCAGCCATCTCCTCAGTGCAGCCATCTCCCTAGTGCAGCCATCCCCTCAGTGCAGCCATCCCCTCAGTGCAGCCATCCCCCCAGTGCAGCCGTCTCCCCCAGTGCAGCCGTCTCCCCAAGTGCAGCCAGCCGTTTCCCTAGTGCAGCCGTCTCAGTGCAGCCATCTCCCCAGTGCACCCGTTTCCCCAGTGCAGGCTCCGCTCATGCTACACCCCCCTGGTGCTCATCCTCCACCCCCCTGGCGCTCATCCTCCACCCCCCCGGCGCTCATCCTCCACCACCCAGCGCTCACTCATCCCCCCCTCCGGCCCTCATTCTCCACCTGGCTCATTCTCTCTCCCCACCTCGCCGGCTCACCTGAGTAGTGGCTTGGTCCGTTCTGTGCTGTTGCTGCAGGTCACATGTATGTCTCCCCTCTAGCCAGGCACCGATGGCGCCGGCATCTTTAGTTCTTCCTGTGTGAGTGCGCGGTCATGTGGTACCACTCATTAAGGTCATGAATATGAGCGCCACGCCTATGAGAGTGGAGTGGCGTCCATATTCATGATCTTAATGAGTGGTAATATGTGGACCGCGCACTCACACAGGAAGAACAGATATCGGCGCAGCACAGGACCATCGGAGCTCCAGCAGGCATCGCTGGAGGAGGTGAATATCATGGGGGTGAACGAGGGGGAGGGCCGACCCCGGACTTTAAAAAAAAAAAAAACTTGCTCAGGTGCCGCCCTCCAGCAGAGTCCCGCCCTAGGCACGTGCCCACGAGTGCCTATTGTCAAATACAGCCCTGCTGGTAACCTCAAGTCCCTGTGTCAACTAGAACAGTTTGTAGGATTCTGCCTCCATGGTCGAATCAGTGACCAGAAGCCAGCACTAAACAAAAGGTGAATAAAAAACCGTGTGGCATTTGCAAAGTCCCACAGCCTGCTGAACAGATGGACGCTGGAAAAGTTCCAGAAGGTGGATTTCTCTGAGGAATCTTCAGTAGAATTACACCACAGCCGCCGCAAATACTGCAGGAGACCTACTGGAGCCCATATGGATCCAAAATACACCCAGAAAAGTTAAATTTGGTGGTGGAAAAATCATGGTCTGGGGTTACATTCAGTATGGGGGTGTGCGAAACATTTGCAAGGTAGAAGGCAATATCAATAGCCTAAAATATCAAGAAGTATTAGCTACCTCTTATATTTCAAATCCTAAAAGGGGTCAAATTCTGCAGCACAGGCCCTGACTGCTAATCTGCCGAGCCGGGCAGATTCCCGGTGGGCCGGCGGCTCTGAACTACAAAATGGGCTGCTGGCCCTTTAAAACCTTTGACTAGGCCCTGTGTGCACACTCCCTCTCGTTACATGCACTGACAAGGGCCGCGTCTGTTAGGCATCGGGTTCCTGCCACTGCACAGCAGGAATCCAGAGCCTTGCACCCAGAGGTCTCCCATTCTTCTTCAGCCTCAGTGGAGCCTGCTCAGCAGATTCGTCGGTCCCGGCGCTCTGCCCAGGCCAACTCGGTGGGTTTGCTTGCTTCTGTTACCTCTGGCACAGCTATGACAATGCAGCGAGATTCTCCAGGGACTAAGTCCTCATGTCGGGCCACTGAGCATGCCCGTGGAGTGATCTCCCATTGGAGATCGAGGGTCATGTGCTCAGGTCCTGCTTGTGTTCGGATTGGCCCATCCAAGAAGCCAGGAAGGTCCCGGATGCCCATGGCTATAAAAGGTTTGCATGGCTGCTCGCCCATGTGCTAGGATAGACTGTATTTACAGACTATAAGGTGTGAGAGATGTATGCACGTATTAATGTATCTGGTGACTGACTCATTATGAAACCCCTACCCTTGGTACGCATGTGTTGTGCACCCTAGCCTGCTAGCGCCCAGGCTTAGGTGTAGGTAGCTCAGGGTTTGAGTCAGACATTGGTCCTCACCAGTGATCCAGCACGCCTCAGTGCACATGCTCCACACTCCACTGCCAGCGTCTTTAGCGGCGCTCGTGGCAGCGATGCTGCACGCTCAGTGGGCCTAGAGGGACTCTAACCCCGTGTCCCTGGGGTAGCGTTCTGTGGCTGTACACTGTGCGCTCTGTTAGCCGAGCTCTGTGAGCACAAACAGGCTCCAGCGTTTATGTTCAGCGGTAGTGCGGCTCTGTGAAGCAACAGAGTCTGCCCCCGTACACACCGGGTGACGATAACCCGCGTGTGTTTTCATAGTACACCGCCATATAGCATCCGCCATTACTGAGCAGCAGGTTACCACCCCATGCACAGTGGACCCCGGGCTGCGAACGCACCTTATTACCATCTTTATTATTTGGTGCGTTCCGCCAGCCCTAACAGCGTCGGCCGGCGTCCGTGACCTTGACCGTGACAGGACCTTGTCAGAAATTTGAAAAGGCAGCCGCCACTGCAGCAGCACAGAACTCCTGCCTCTCTGTCTGATGCTGGATAGTACCAGCGTCAGAGAAAAGTGGAGAGAGCCCGCAGCACGCAACATAAAAGATACTACCTGCCTGTGTGTGCTTCCAGGGAGAGCTAGGGAAGCAGCTCCAGTCAGCACAGTGACATCGTCTTCTGCTCTGATCTGCTTCCCCGGCATGGGAGAGACCGGGGGAGGTGATGGCCGGGACAGAGCTGCTGTGACGACTAAAACCTGAAGAACTGCACATGGATATCAGCCTCCCCTGCCCCACAGAAGAGAGTGTGTGTGTAAGTAATACTTGTGTGTGTTGTATCTGTAGTGTGTGAGTGTGTAATACGTGTTTGAGTGTGTGGTATCTGTAGTGTGTGTGTAATACTTGTGTGTTCGGTATCTGTAGTGTGTGAGTGTAATACTTGTGTGTTCGGTATCTAGTGTGTGAGTGTAATACATGTGTGTATGGTATCTGTAGTGTGTGTGTGTGTACTACGTGTGTGAGTGTATGGTATCTGTAGTGTGTGAGTGTAATACATGTGTGTATGGTATCTGTAGTGTGTAATACGTGTGTGAGTGTATGGTATCTGTAGTGTGCGTGTGTGTGTGTAATAACTGTGTGTGCGGTATCTGTAGTGTGTGAGTGTATGGTATCTGTAGTGTGTGAGTGTAATACATGTGTGTATGGTATCTGTAGTGTGTGTATAATAATTGTGTGTGTGGTATCTGTAGTCTGAATGTAATACTTGTATGTGCAGTATCTGTAGTGTGTGTGTGTGTAATACTTGTGTGTGCGGTATCTGTAGTGTGTAAGTGTAATACATGTGTGTATGGTATCTGTAGTGTGTGTGTGTAATACTTGTGTGTGGTATCTGTAGTCTGTGAGTGTAATACTTGTGTATGGTATCTGTAGTGTGTGTGTAATACTTGTGTGTGCGGTATCTGTAGTCTTGAGTGTAATACTTGTGTGTGTGGTATCTGTAGTGTGTGTAATACTTGTGTGTGCGGTATCTTTAGTCTGTGAGTGTAATACTTGTGTGTGTGTGTGTGTGTGTGTGGTATCTGTAGTGTGTGTAATACTTGTGTGTGCGGTATCTGTAGTCTGTGAATGTAATACTGGTGTGTGCTGTATCTGTAGTGTGTGAATGTGTAGTGTGTGTGCGGTATCTGCAGTGTGTGTGTGTAATACGTGTGTGTTATCTGTAGTCTGAGTGTTAATACATGTGTGCGGTATCTGTAGTGTGTGTAATGTGTGTGCGGTAAGGTCATTCATTGTATGTGGGCTGGTGAATTTTTTTTGTGCCAGGGCTGCTTTTTGGTCCCAGTCCAGCCCTCCGGATGGTGCTCCATCTCATACATCCATCTCTACAACATAGTTCCTCCAGGCAAAAAAGATCAAAGTGCTGAGGGACTGGCCAGCCCAGTCACCAGACATGAACATCATTGAGCATGTTTGGGGTAGGATGAAAGAGGAAGCTTGGAAGACAAAACCAAAGAATCTAGATGAACTCTGGGAGGCATGTACCGTATTTTTCGCTTTATAAGACGCTCCGGATTATAAGACGCACCACAAATTTTGAGGAGAAAAATAGGAAAAAACTTTTTTTTTAATAAAATGGTGGTGCCTCTTATAATCCAGGTGTCTTATTGCTTACCGGGGGTGGTGGCTGCGGTGAAGTGGGGTCCCAGGGTCGCTGCTGGAGGAGGCAGGAGTGGGGTGATACTGCAGGCCGCAGGAAGGGATGAGAGGGTGCTCCGATGTGCATCGTGCTGCCAGGGGGGCTCGCGCTGCTGCCAGGGGGGCTCGCACTGCTGCCAGGGGGGCTCGCGCTGCTGCCAGGGGGGCTGTACTGCTGCCAGGGGGGGTCTGTGCTGCTGCCAGGGGGGGCTCATGCTGCTACCAGGGGGGCTCATGCTGCTGCCAGGGGGGCTGTACTGCTGCCAGGGGGGGCTCATGCTGCTACCAGGGGGGCTTGCGCTGCTGCCAGGGGGACTGTACTGCTGCCAGGGGGGTCTGTGCAGCAGCCCGGGGTTCTGCCCACATTTACCGGGTGTCCGTCGGTGCTGTGGGTGTCTCCGGGTGCCCAGCCGTGTCTCCACGTGCCCAGCGGTGTCTCCGGCTCCAATCCTGGGGCTCTGGCGACATTTTGCGATTTCCTCTGTTTTGGGCTCCGGCAATATGGCGGCCGCCGCCGGGGGCGGCGCATGCGCTGATGGTGATCTCGGGACTGAGATCTCGAGAATGAGATTTCAGCGAGATCTGTCCCGAGATCACCATCAGCGCATGTGCCGTCCCCGGCGGCGGCCGCCATATTGCCGGAGCCCAAAACAGAGGGAACCGAGAGGGAGCCCTGGGGTTCTGGCCTGTCGCAAAATGTCGCCAGAGCCCCGGGATTGGAGCCGGAGACACCGCTGGGCACGTGGAGACACGGCTGGGCACCCGGAGACACCCACAGCGCCGACGGACAGCCGGACACCCCTGCGGCCTACACCCGGTAATGTATATCCTCTTTGTAAGACGCACCCCCATTTTCCCCCCAAGTCTGGGGGGAAAAAAAGTGCGTCTTACAAAGCGGAAAATACGGTAAGTGCATTCTTTGCTATTCCTGATTACTTCATTAATAAATTGTATGAATCATTGTTGAACCACATGGATGCAGTCCTTCAAGCTGATGGAAGTCACACAAAATATTAAATATGACTTTAATAGCACCACAACTTCATTCACCAATGTTATGCAACATATATTTGTATTTTAAGTCAATTATTTGTTTGAATATCACATTACTTTCTGTGGCCGACAAAACTTTTGCCAAAATCTGACTATTCTGTGTTCATTAAATGATCAATATTTCTGCATTGATGGCAATTTATTTTCTTAACCTAAACCACATTTCGGAGGATTTCAGCTTTCCAATGAATAATTTATACAACCAATGGATGAATTTAATGTCAGGTTATAAGCTTTTATTTACATAACATGGATAAGTGACATAACTTCTGTCAGGGAGTGTAGAGATACCAAACACACAAGTATTACACACTCACATTCACACCCTACAGATATCACACATACACACACTCTCTTCTGTGGTGCAGGGAGGCTGATGTCCATATGCAGCTCTTCAGGTTGTAGTACTCACTGCAGCTGTGTCCCAGCACCTCCCCCGGTCTCTCCTCTGCTGGGGAAGCAGATCAGAGCAGGAGAAGATGTCACCATGCTGACTGGAGCTGCTTCCCTAGCTCTCCCTGGAAGCACAGCACACACAGGCAGGTATCACCTTTTATCTTGCATGCTGCTGGCTCTCTCCACTGTTCTCTGACGCTGGTAATTTCCAGCATCAGACAGAGGCACGAGTCTTGTGCATGCTGCGGGTGTGGCCTTTTCAAACTTTTGTCAAGGTCCTGTGTGCGCGCCGCGCTCTCCTGCTTGCCTGCACTGAGGAGGGCAGCAGCCGCATGCACAAACACAGATGGGGGCCGCGCTCACGCACTGACGTCGGAAGACGTGGCCCTTGTCAGCGCGTGCAACGAGAGGGAGCGCGCACACAGGGCCTAGACAAAGGTTTTAAAGGGCCGGTGGTCCATTTCGTAGTTCAGAGCCGCTGGCCCACCGGGAATCTGCCCTGCTCGGCAGATTAGCAATCCAGGCCTGGACTGGACCCACTGACATCCCCAATCGCTGATGCCACTGACTTAACTCTCTCACTAGGCGATCCGCATGGAAATCTTTCGCATCAACTCAGGAATTATCCTTCAGACCGAAACCCTTCCATTTAACGATATATTTCAGTCAACACGTGACACGTCTGCAGCCCAAAACTAGTTCCACCTTATACTCCTTGTCCTTGTAACGTCCGTCTGCGGTTCTGGGCTGCAGCCAGGCAACACCCCGAGAAACACTGATACCCTTTACCCCTATACAGGGATCTGGATTTACAACAGAGCCCAGGAGGTACTGTCTGAATAGGAGCAGCGGCCAGAGCAGGACGGTCGTCAGAGTGAAGTACAAAAACGGCAAGCAATAGCAGAGTCAATTTCAGGCCAAGGTCAGAGTCAAAAACCAGGAGGGCGGCAGAGGTACAGAATCGTTAGGAAGTAGCAGAGTCAGAATATCCAGGCCAAGGTCACAAACCAGGAGAGTAGCAGAAGTACAGAATCGTCAGGCAAAAGAGGGGTCAGAAATCCAGGCTGAGGTCAGAGTCAAACAGAAATCAATCACTAAGTAACACACAGGGGAACCAAGAATATATCCGGCGGCTTGCAAGACCAGTCCCAAGGTATTTGAGGGATCAGGTCATCCCTCACAGGTTCCTGGACTGGTGATGTCATTAGGGCCGCCCCCAGGACCAGGCCAGATGGAGTTGCAGTAACCCCCTGATGACTGACAGAGGGGCGGAGCCTGTGCCCACCAGATGCCTGCGCAGGAGCCACTTCTCTGTCACCACCATAACTCACGGGCGGACCACGGCGCCTCCCAGTGGCCGAGGCAGGAACAGCCGTCCCTGAGTCTGACAGTGAAGTGGCGGTCTGGCGCCTCCTAGTGGCCGTGACCGGAACAGCAGGCCTCGAATCCAACGGTGACGTGACAGACCGGCGCCTCCTAGTGGCTAAAGCTGGGACCATAGGCCCTGAGTCTGACGGCGACGTAATAGAACCACGGCGCCTCCCAGTGGCCGAGGCAGGAACAGTCGTCCCCGAGTCTGACGGCGAAGTGGCGGCACGGCGCCTCCTAGTGGCTGCGACCGGAACAGCAGGCCCCAAATCTGACGGAGACGTGACAGTACCCCCCCTTCCAAGAGGTGCCTCCGGACCCTCAAAACCTGGTTTGTCAGGGTGAAGGAGGTGAAACCTTCTAATTAGTGCTTTTGCATGGATGTCCCGCGCAGGGACGCAGGACCTCTCCTCCGGGCCGTAGCCCCTCCAGTGTACCAGATACTGTACGGACCCTCTTACAAGGCGGGAGTCAAGGACACCCTGGACTTCATACTCCAAGGACCCTCCGACCGAAACGGGAGGAGGAGGGGACGGGACAGGGTGAATTGGGGAGCGATACAACTTGAGGAGAGACTTGTGGAAGACATTGGGTAATTTGAAAGACTGAGGGAGTTTTAAACGGAAGGCCACCGGGTTAATCACCTCTATAATCTCGTATGGACCAATAAATCTGGGACCCAGTTTGGCAGACGGTACTTTAAGCTTGATGTTTTTGGTGGAGAGCCAAACCTTGTCTCCAACTCCCAGGTGCAGTCCTTTGGATCGCCGTTTGTTCGCTGCCGAGGTCTGTCTAACCCGGGCCCCTTTCAAGTTAGAGTTTACCTCAGACCAAATGGTTTTTAAACGATGTATATTTTTCTCTACCCCAGGAAGCTCCGACATTCTGGCCGAGAATGAGCCAAAGCGCGGATGCAGCCCGTCGTTGCAGAAAAAGGGGGTAGACTTAATGGAGTCCTGATACTGATTGTTTAGGGCAAACTCGGCTAGTGGCAGATGTTCTGCCCAATCGGACTGGTGTTCTGAGATGTAGCAACGAAGGTATTGCTCCAGAGCCTGGTTGACACGTTCGGTTTGCCCATTGGTTTCAGGGTGGTAAGCCGAGGAAAAAGATAGCTCAATACCAATGCGTTTACAGAACGCCCTCCAGAACTTTGACACGAATTGGGTACCCCTGTCAGACACAATATTGACCGGGGCACCGTGTAAACGTACCACATGTACAATAAACAGTTTACTCAACGTTTCCGAGTTAGGTAACCCCGACAGGGGGACAAAATGACATTGTTTACTGAACCTGTCCACCACCACCCAGATACACGTCTTTCCATCTGAGGACGGTAGGTCCGTAATGAAGTCCATGGAGATGTGGGTCCATGGACTCTCGGGGGTGGGCAAGGACTGGAGCCAGCCGGCAGGGCGAGTATGGGAGGACTTGGCGCGGGCACAGACCTCACATGCTAAGACATATTCTTTGCAGTCCTTAACCACCGTCGGCCACCAAAAATTCCTAGTTATCAATCTGGCGGTATTATTGAGACCAGGATGGCCTGCCAAGACAGAGTCATGTGATTCTCTAAGCACTTGTAGGCGAAATGCAGGCGGAACGAACAATTTGTTGGGTGGCGTAGTGTCAGGGGCTTGTTCTGGGGATTTACGGATCTCCTCCAGAAGGTCCAATGACACTGCGGACACAATGATCCCAGTGGCCAATATCGGAACTGGTTCACAGTCCTCGGCTTGTGAGGGGCAGAAACTGCGAGAGAGGGCATCGGCCCTCACATTTTTTGTACCAGGGCGGAAGGTGATTATAAAATTAAACCTAGAGAAAAACAATGCCCACCTTGCTTGTCTAGGATTTAACCTTTTTGCTGATTCTAGGTATGTCAGGTTCTTATGATCGGTAATTACCGTGATCTTGTGTTTGGCGCCCTCGAGGAAGTGACGCCATTCCTCGAAGGCCCATTTAATTGCCAATAGTTCCCGATTCCCAATATCATAGTTTTTCTCCGTGGGAGAGAATTTGCGGGAAAAAAACTCACATGGACGAAGCTGAGTGAGGGATGTAGTGCCTTGTGATAGCACTGCTCCCACTCCGACTTCAGAGGCATCCACCTCCACAATAAATGGACGGTCCAGATCCGGCTGAACCAAAACTGGGTTGGCCACAAAACTCTCTTTTAATGTAGAAAACGCCTGAATTGCCTCAGGATTCCAGTTGGCCACGTCGGCCCCTTTCCGGGTCAGATCCGTGAGTGGCTTGGCAATCTCTGAGAAACCTCTAATAAACTTGCGGTAATAATTAGCGAACCCCAAAAATCGCTGCAGCGCTTTCAGCGATTTTGGTTGCACCCAAGCCTTAATAGGCTGGACCTTGGCAGGATCCATGCGGAAGCCTTTACCTGAAACCATGTATCCTAAAAACTGTACCTCCTCAGCAAAAAATACACATTTCTCCAGTTTAGCAAACAAGGAGTGTTCACGTTATCTTTGTAGCACAGAACAGACGTGTTGAGAGTGTGTCACAGGGTCAGCAGAGTAAATCAGAATGTCATCTAAATACACCACGACATACACCCCACAAATGTCTCTAAAAATATCATTAACAAAGTGCTGAAATACGGCAGGTGCGTTGCTGAGTCCGAACGGCATAACCAGGTACTCAAAATGGCCAAGGGGTGTATTGAAGGCCGTTTTCCACTCATCTCCCTTTCTTATGCGGACCAGATTATATGCCCCCCGGAGGTCAAGTTTAGTAAACCAAAGGGCTCCTGTTAGCTGATTAAAAAGATCAGGGATGAGTGGAAGCGGATACTGTTTTTTTTATAGTGATTGCATTCAACTCCCGATAATCAATGCAGGGTCTGAGACCACCATCTTTCTTCTCCACAAAGAAGAACCCGGCCCCAACTGGAGAAATGGACGGTCTGATAAACCCTTTTCTTAGGCTATCTGCAATATAGTCATTCATGGCCTGACGCTCTGGGCCAGAGAGATTAAATATTCTTCCCTTAGGGAGACGGGCATCCGGAATCAGATCAATAGGGCAATCATACTCTCTGTGAGGGGGTAGCTTTTCAGATTCTACAATAGAAAAGACATCCTCAAAATCTCTGAAAGCAAACGGTATGTGGGGGGTTTTAACCTTAACTTGGTTTACTGCCAAGGACATGCAATTTCTCTGACACTGTGGGCTCCAGCGTACAACGTCACCCAAGTGCCAGTCGATGACAGGATTGTGCTGGCGTAGCCATGGCATACCCAGAATAACTGCAGAGGTTAAATTGTCCATCACAAAAAATGACACCAGCTCAGTGTGTAAGGCTCCCACAGACATAGCAACCTTGGCAGTAACAAACTTAACCCCCTCCTGAATAATGGACGTGCCATTAATAGCCGTGGTTTTAATAGGGGCATTAAGTTTTAGTAGAGTTACACCCAGATTCCTAGCAGTCAAGGAATCCATAAAATTTCCTTCAGAGCCACTATCCACATACGCGTTTAAACACAGCGATTTCTGACCACATGAAACTGAAATGGGTAATAAAACTTTAGCCGCATCTGCGGGCAATACCTGAGCCCCTGGGCAACCATAGCCAGAGTAGTTGCCCAGAGGTCGACGTGCCAGGAGCATGGATCTCTGAGGTGCAGCTCTCTCCCTGAAGACTCCAGACTGCCGCATAGTTGTCCAAGAAAATGAGAGAGATCTTCCAGGCTGTGCACTGCAACAGGTGTTCAGGCTAAAAATCAGCTCAGTCAGAAGAAGAAAAAAAAAAGTTCAGGGAGACTGCTTTTGTATATGTTGGGTATATACACAAGAAGCAGTTAATTTTATGGCCGGATATAATGTAACGTCCGTCTGCGGTTCTGGGCTGCAGCCAGGCAACACCCCGAGAAACACTGATACCCTTTACCCCTATACAGGGATCTGGATTTACAACAGAGCCCAGGAGGTACTGTCTGAATAGGAGCAGCGGCCAGAGCAGGACGGTCGTCAGAGTGAAGTACAAAAACGGCAAGCAATAGCAGAGTCAATTTCAGGCCAAGGTCAGAGTCAAAAACCAGGAGGGCGGCAGAGGTACAGAATCGTTAGGAAGTAGCAGAGTCAGAATATCCAGGCCAAGGTCACAAACCAGGAGAGTAGCAGAAGTACAGAATCGTCAGGCAAAAGAGGGGTCAGAAATCCAGGCTGAGGTCAGAGTCAAACAGAAATCAATCACTAAGTAACACACAGGGGAACCAAGAATATATCCGGCGGCTTGCAAGACCAGTCCCAAGGTATTTGAGGGATCAGGTCATCCCTCACAGGTTCCTGGACTGGTGATGTCATTAGGGCCGCCCCCAGGACCAGGCCAGATGGAGTTGCAGTAACCCCCTGATGACTGACAGAGGGGCGGAGCCTGCGCCCACCAGATGCCTGCGCAGGAGCCACTTCTCTGTCACCACCATAACTCACGGGCGGACCAAGGCGCCTCCCAGTGGCCGAGGCAGGAACAGCCGTCCCTGAGTCTGACAGTGAAGTGGCGGTCTGGCGCCTCCTAGTGGCCGTGACCGGAACAGCAGGCCTCGAATCCAACGGTGACATGACAGACCGGCGCCTCCTAGTGGCTAAAGCTGGGACCATAGGCCCTGAGTCTGACGGCGACGTAATAGAACCACGGCGCCTCCCAGTGGCCGAGGCAGGAACAGCCGTCCCCGAGTCTGACGGCGAAGTGGCGGCACGGCGCCTCCTAGTGGCTGCGACCGGAACAGCAGGCCCCAAATCTGACGGAGACGTGACAGTCCTCCTCCAAGTCAACCTCAATGATGTCGTGAGGACAAGGCATCCCCTCAAACTTTTTAAGAAGAGAGGAATGGAAGGAATTATTAATCCTCCACGTAACACGTAGTTAGAGCTTGACCGTCACAGGATTAATGATTTTAATTACATTATATGGATCAACAAATTTAGGAGTAAATTTCCTGGATGTAAACAAATAATTTTTTGTGGCTAGCCAAGCAAAATCTCCCACTTTAAAGACAGAGGCCCTCCTACATCTGTGCTTTGCAGTTCTCTTCATCTGATTCCAAGTTATCAAAAGACCTTTTTCAACTTCTCTCCAGACCTTTAATCAAACGAGAAGAATATTTTTCCTCCTCTGAAACCGCAAACTCCAAACCCAGAAATGTAAAAAAAAAGCTGGATGAAAACCCCTACAGCAAAAAAAAAAGGCGAGGTATCGGTAGCAGTAAAGGTGTGGTTATTTAGAACAATCCACCCAGTCCTCTTGATTGGATGAAACATAATAACATCTTAAATATTGTACTAATTCTTTGTTCATTCTCTCTGGCTGACCATTAGTTTTAAGGATGATAACCTGAGGAGAGCAAAAGTTTGATTCCTAATCTGGAGCAAAATGAACTTTAATTAGCAAAATGTAAGAACTTCTGTAAATCTTTAAAATTAGTAGGTTATGTCCAATCAAGGACATACAATATCTTAATGGGATCCATCTGAAAACATTTAGCAGAAAATGCTCCAAAAAGAGAATCTGCTGCACGTCAAATTGACACTTCACTAGCTTGACAAACAAATGATAGTCACAAAGAACCTGAAGCACCTATCGAACATGATCCAGATGCTCCTCATGAGAACCTGAGTAAATCAAGATATCATCCAAGTATATCACCACAAGTTTACCCACCAAAGAAGAAAAAATATAATTTATGTAGTTCTGAAACACTGCTGGAGCATTGGTTAAACCGAATGGCATCACCAACTTGTCAAAGTGACCATTGAGAGAATTGAAAGCAGTCTTCCACTCATCACCTTGTCGATCACATACAAAATAATGTTATATGCCCCTCTCAGATCCAGTTTAGAAGAGCACTAGGCCCTGCTAGTTGTCACGATCCATTTTTGGATCTGTGGCAGATTTGGCGTTTCATATTAAAACTTTTTTCCTTTCAGGCCATTGGGGTTTAATGTCAGTTTTTCCCCCCGGTGGCTGCTGGTGTAATTACATTGCTGCTGAGTCTGCTGATGCAGGTGGTGACTACTCCCACCGTCCTTTAAAAGGTCACCTGATGCATCAGCTGTTCTTAATACAGGTCCTTTTGGATACCAACAGTGCTGAAGACGAGGTTGCTGGTGCAGTGATGCTTCAGCTGAATGCTGTGATCTGGTGCCTTACTCTGCTGTGCTTTGCATTGCAGCAGAGAAAGCTAATTGTTGTTTTTTATGTTTCCTATTCCCTGTGGTGTTTGTCTTACCTTAAATTGTGTTGTCTTAGTGCAGTACTGGGACCAGTGTCTTCACTTGCCAATTCCCTACTTAGGGATAGGAGCAGGGCAAGCGAGGGCTTAGGTATCCTGCTCGGCGATGGGTTGAAAGAACCTGTATAGGGACATTAGTAAGATCAGGGCACTTCCTCAGGTGAGTGCAGGAGGTGTCCATTTTCCCCATTCCCTAACCCAGGACCCACCTTTAGTTTCCCTGGTGTCCCCTGGTGTGTTTTTTGTTTTGCCATTTAGTGACCGACCAATTGGTGGGTCGTGTCACACTGGGCCAGTCACTCTGTGCCGCTAGTTCATTAAACAGATCGGGAATAGGAGGTAATGTGTATGGACAGTACTCTTATTAATCTTTCTAAACTCCAAACAAGGACCCAAACCTCCATCTTTTTTTCTTAACAAGACACAGGGTAGCACAATTTTTTTTCTGCCTGCTGAGATCCATCTGAGCAAAAATAAGATGGTTACCTCTGCCTGTCTGGACAGTGGATTGGGGTTTAACTTGATTCATCCAGGTCCAGGGCCTAGAACCACATACACTGTCCAGACCTATACGTATTTTACTCAAGACATCTAGGGGTTACATCTACAGGTAGGGGCCATGCACTCAGAAGATTTTGACTGTTATGTGCTAGAGAGTCTGCCCTCTCCGGTGGTTCCTAGACTTCCTTGGTTCACTCTGCACAACCCTGTAGTAGATTGGCAGACTCAGGAGGTGGTAAAGTGGAGTGAGTATTGTCAAGGGAACTGCCTGGGCACCCGGCTTGCAAGGGTTGATACCTCAGTCTGTGCCTAAATACCTGTCGTACTTTTGAGGATGTGGTCTCAGAGCAGGGTTGCCAAGAACTTGCTCCCCATCGTCCTTATGACTGCGCTGAAAATCTTGTCCCTGGAGTCAAGCTGCCAAAGAGCAATAGTCTGGTCCAGAGAGGCAGGCCAAAAGGACTATATCGTGGAAAGCTTGGCAATGTCAGGATTCAAACCGACCAGCTAGTGTGCACCAGACGGCAGGTCTTCCCTCTGAGCTATTCAGCTCACTGGACAATTCCGTGCTAACCTAAATACTTGTACCTATTTTGTTGCTGATGGTCTCGACCCTGAGTTCCTGTTGGTCACCACCCTACATTTCATCCTAATTGAAAACCCTATTTAAACCTGGCCTTGTTCTTCTTTCCTTGTGTTATTATTGAGCTACCAGCCTCTTGTCAAGCTTCCTTCCACCTACTGCTTCTTCAAACGACATTGCTGCTCCTGATAACAAACTCTGGCTTCCCTGACTATGATTCCTGCTTATCAAACTCAGGCATGCCGCTGCCCGCAAAGTTCAGTGGGGATCGTTATCATTACCGTGGATTCCTAAATCAATGCTGTATCTATTTCCAGATGTAACCTTCTTTGTTTACCAGTGATAGTAAAAGGGTTCTGTTTATCATTAATCTCCTGACCTATGAGGCTCTTTAATTGGCCTCACCTTATGTGGAGAACTCTGACCTCTTAAATGACTTAGTTTATTTAATCACTGCTATGGACCATGCATTTGATGACCCAAATCATTGTGCTACAGCTGAAGCCAAATTGTATGACCTACTTCAAGGGCGGCGCTCCGTAGCTGAATATTCCTCCGAATTCCGCTGCTGGGTGGCAGACACCACATGGAATTTTGCTGCCCAGAGGAGCAAGTTACACCAAGGATTATCAGAGCTAATAAAAAAAGATGAACTTGCAAAGGTTGAGACCCCTGATAATTTGGAGGACTTTATTCAAGTGTGCATCCGAATTGATCACAGACTCACGGAACGAAGAAAGGAAAGATGGAGAGTAGAGTTGAGCGAAACGGGTCGGTCAAATTCAAAAATAGCCGACTTTAGCTAAAGTCGGGTTTCGCCGATCGAAACCCGACCATAGCGTGAGGTCGGCCATGAGGTCGCCGATCAGAGCGCCAAAGTCGGGTTTCAAACAATGCTTCCAGCGCCTTTTCTCAGCCAATGATGGAGGACGCACGCTGTGGGCAACGTGATGACATGGGCAGCGGCCACCACCATCTTAGAGAAGGGCATTGAAGTGATTGGCTGGCTTTGTGTGGCGTCACAGTGGGTATTAAAGGCTGTGACCGCCATCTTACTTCTGCCGATCTTACAATAGGGAGAGGTGCTGCTGCTGATTCTGAATAGGGAGAGCGTTAGGCAGGGAAGAAGAAAAAAAACTGCTTCTGCTGATAGTGCTTTTCACTGTACAGTTAGTGTGCAGTGAAAGGGGATGATTTTTGTTGTGTCCTGCAGCGCTGGTGGTGATTAGGCTGCCTTTTAAGGCTACCTGCTAGCTGCATTGCTGTGTGCACATTGCTGTTCAAACTGCTTTTTTCAAAGCAATCCAACTTTTATTATTTTGGCTTGGTGAGCTACTCAGCGTTCATTTTTTCACACACCGTATAGCGGTGTACGCTCCTCACACACTACCGTGTACCGGCTGGTATCTCGGACAAATAGAAGCTATCTGGGTGTGACTCTGGAAGGACAAGCCGAGGAGTTTTTCCATTTTTCCAGACCTACACCTTAGAGAGCTGTCCGTTTTTTCAAACAGTTTCGTATATCTACGAAAAGTGTTACCACGAGAAGTGGTGAGTTCTACTTCAATGGAAGTCTTCAAACAGAGGCTGGACAGACATCTGACTGGGATGATTTAGCGAATCTTGCTTTGAGCAGGGGGTTGGACCAGATGGCCCAGGAGCTCCCTTCCAACTCTACGATTCTATGATCTGCTGTTTGATAATGGTCAAAACTAGACAGAGACAGCGTGTGTCAGTCCCTATACAAATAGACGGAGATTGACAATTTTCCATACAGACACCGTATAGCGGTGTATGCTCCTCACACACTACCGTGTACCGCCTTGTATCACGGACAAATAGAAGCTATCTGTGTGTGACTCTGGAAAAAAAAGCCGAGGAGTTTTTCCAGACCTACACCTTAGAGTGCTGTCCGCTTTTCAAACAGTTTAGTATATCTGCTGTTTGATTACGGTCAAAACTAGACAGAGACAGCGTGTGTCAGTCCCTATACAAATAGACGGAGATTGACAATTTTCCATACACACACCGTATAGAGCTGTCCAATTCTCAAACAGTATTGTATATCTGCCATTCGCATTACAGTCACATCTATACAGAGTCAGTGTGTGTGTGTGACACTCCGTAAATACATATACGGAGATTGTTAGTTACACAAAAAACGTATACAGCTGTACACTTCTGATACAGTTCCGTTTATCTGCTTGTTGGATTACGGTCAAGCACATACTGTGAGAGTGTCTGTGACTACCAAAATATATACGTAGATTTAATTTTTTTAATACACCTTACACAGCTGGACGCACCTCATACAGTACCATCTCTCTGCTGGTATTTTTGGCACATTTTCCCAAACATGAGGAAGTATGGTGGAAGAGGCCGCGGACGTGGGCAGGGGGGCGCAGCTGGTACTGATGGTGGTGGTGCATCGGCTGGTTATGGCAAAAGCACAATAGCAGCTAAGGCAGGAGGTGTTGAGCCTGCGTCATCGTCTGGCCCAAGAAGGCCTGTAAGGTTGCCTTGTCTTGGAGTAGGAAAACCGCTTTTAAAGCCGGAGAGTCAGGAACAGGTTTTGGCATACATTGCCGAAACAGCCACCAGCTCTATTGCCTCCTCTTCTGAAACCTGCAAGCACGGAGTCGTCAGTGCAGGGTTCTGGTCAGGAAAAACACCTTTCCTTGTGTCCTTCACCCCCACCAAAAGTAAAGGATGCGTCAGCCCACACTTCAGATTACTCTGGAGCTCTTTTCAAATACCATGCCTCGGTTAACCAGTCAAATCCAGAATTCCCCAGTCCAAGATGAATCTGACATGGAGTGCATTGATGCACAGCCACTGCTAGATGATTCTGCTGGTACATCGACCCAGAGCACTACATTGCCCTCGCAGTCTATTGGGCCTGAATCTGACCCTGATGAAACTCAGGTGCCCCTTCCCGCATACTATACCACCTTACACGGTGACACAGAGGAAGGTAAAGAGGAAGGTGCAGATGACTTTGAAGAGGAGGTGATGGATGACCCAGTTCTTGACCCAGATTGGCACCCATTGGGGGAGGAGGGTGGCGCTGGCAATAGTTCAGATAAGGATAAGTATCCACAGCAGGCATTGACATCGCAGCAGCGGTTATCTGCCAGGCCCGTAGCTGTCCAAAAACGTGGAACAAAAACTAAGAGTTGCTGGACAGCTTGGCCAGATGGTCAACTTAGCACAGCGTGCAAGGCCAGAAAATGTATACCATAGTAGGAAGAGTGCAGTGTGGCACTTTGTCCAAAATCCTACTGATGAGGCAAAGGTTACCTGTAAGAAGTGCGGAACGACCTTTAGCCAAGGTAAACAACTCAGAAATTTGAATACCAGTTGCATGCTTAGACATTTAATCAACATGCTCTTGCAAGCGTGGATGGACTACAAAACCTCAGGTAGCACATGTGCACCTGCTATGACTGAAGGTAACCAGCAACGCTCCATCGCTTCCCCCACTGTAAGACCGCTGCCACCGTTAAGCACACCACCAGCACTAAATGTGGAGGTGTCGTCGCAAGGCCAAAGCACTCAGGGAATCACAATGGTTTTGCAACACAACACTGAATCTAGGCCATCACCACCAATACCATCACCAACCCCCTCTCACTCCGTCCGGTTCACCGCTTCTTCCCCCATATCCAGCTCTCCAGTCCAGCTCACCAGACACACTGAGTAGGACAGAAAGTACTCATCCTCTCATCCACGTACACTTTGTTTGAACGCCTACACTGCCAAACTAATCCCATTAGAGATGATGCCCTACCGTTTGGTTGAAAGCGAAGCTTTCCGCGACCTCATGGCCTACGCTGTCCCACGCTATGACCTACCAGTCAGCACTTCTTTCCTCGAAAAGCCATCCCTGCCCTCCACTGGCATGTGAAAGACCGCATTGTCCATACTCTAAAACAGTCAGTGAGTGGAAAGGTGCACCTCACAAAAGATGCATGGACCAGTAGGCATGGCCAGGGCTGTTACGTGTCCCTCACTGCGCACTGGGTTATTGTGGTGGATGCAGGCTCCACTGGGGACAGCGGCAGTGGAACAGTGCTGCCTAACCCACGGTATAGGAAACAGTTGGCTGGAGACTTTCGTTCCTCCTCTATCAGCGAAAGCTCGTCCACAGAGCGCAGTCGCACGAGCACTCCATTCGCAGCTGGCAGTGTTGCACACGAGGTGTCCCACTATCGAACATCTAGTGGTAAGCGTTAGCAGGCTGTGTTAAAGATGATGTCTTTGGGCGACAACAGACACACCGCGGAGGTACTAGCCGACTACTTGCGGCGACAAACTGAGTCATGGCTGGGCAGTCTACATCTTGAGGCAGGCAAGGTAGTCAGTGATAACGGCCATAATTTTGTGGCAGCCATAGCCCGTGCAAAACTCACACACATACCTTGCCTGGCTCACACTTTGAACCTGGTGGTGCAGTGCTTCCTTAATAATTATCCTGAGTTAACATCCCTGCTCCATAAGGTGCGAAGACTGTGCTCGCACATCCGTCGCTCAAACGTTCACTCGTATGCAGAAGCTGCAGCAATTGCTCCACCTCCCCAAGCTCCGCCTAATCATAGACGTTGCAACAAGATGGAACTCCACCCTGCACATGGTTGAGAGGCTGTGCGAACAGAGGCAGGCTGTAATGCATTTGTGGGAGGATACACGGGCAGGCAGTTTGAGGGAAAACATGGAATTGTCGGGTGTGCAATGGCAAAAGCTGAAAGACCTCTGTAAAGTCCCTCAGTGTGTTGAGTAATGCACATGGCTGGTAAGTGCAGACGATGCCATCATAAGCATGAGCATCCCACTTATGCGTCTGCTCATGCAAAGTTTGACGCAGGCGTCTGCAGAGGAGGAGGGAAGCCTTGATGACAGTCAGCCATTGTCTGGTCAGGGAACTGCCCTGGATGAGGTGGAGGAGGAGGATGAGGGGGATGATTATTTTGGGCAGGAGGATGCTTCTCAGGGGTAAGAGAAAATGTTGGCATTCCAAGGTCAGGTACAATGTTTGTGCGTGACTGTAGGGATGTGGATTTGCCAGAAAGTGCTCCTCCACCCACCACTGGCAGTGCATCATTGACACCTGGAACATTGGCCCACATGTGCGATTATGCCTGGCGGATCCTAAAAAGGGACCCCCGCATTGCCAAAATGATGAGGGATGACGACTACTGGCTGGCCAGCATCCTTGATCCACGCTACAAAGGCAAATTACACAACATCATGCCACAGGAGAACCTAGAGATAATATTGGCTAACAAGCAACTCTGGTAAACCGTTTGTTTGAGGCTTTCCCAGCACACAGCAGCGGTGCTGGTTCTCCCACGAGCCATAGTGGGCACAATGGAAGAGGTGTTCGTGTTGCACACAGACGAAGTGGCTTTGGAGACAGGGATTTAATGACCATGTTGTGGAATGATTTCTCAAGAACCGCTCACACGACTGCTAATACTGCATCGATTAACCCCTTTCTGCCATGAGACGTACTATCCCGTCCATGTGCCCTGGGACTTAATTCCCAGGGACGGGATAGTACGTCATAGCGATCAACGGCGCCCACGTGGTGAGCGCCGCTGATCGCGGCCGGGTGTCAGCTGATTATCACAGCTGACACCCGGCACAATGTGTCAGGGGAGGTCACGGATCGCCCCCGACACGTTAACCCCTTGCACACCGCGATCAAACACGATCGCGGTGTACCGGGGGTTAAAGGGAAGCATCGGCAGGGAGGGGGCTCCCTCCGTGCTTCCCTGAGCCCCCCACGGCAGCGCAATGTGCAGCGCTGCTGCAGGGGGCTTTTTCCCTACAGGCCCCCGGATCCAAGATGGCGACGGGGACCTGTAGGGAGCTGACTTCCTCACTGCCTGCAAAGCGCAGGCATGAGGAAGTCTGCAGCAGTGCCTGTGACAGATCGCTGATCTGTCACAGTGATCTGTGATGTGACAGATCAGCGATCTGTCACAGGACAGTGATTTCCCACCTGGGACAATGTAATAAAGTTAAAGAAAAAAAAAAACGTGTAAAAGTAATTTTAAAAAAATCGCTAAATAAATTAGTAAAAAAAAAAAAAAAAATTCCCCAATAAATTCATTTTTTGAAAATAAAAAATAAAAAAAAACAAAAGTACACATATTTGGTATCGCCATGTCCGTAACGACCCGCCCTATAAAACTGTCCCATTAGTTAACCCCTTTAGCGAATCCCTTAAAAAATAAAAATAAAAAACGAAGCAAAAAAAATAATTTATTTTCATACCACCGAACAAAAAGTGCAATAACGCGCGATCAAAAAGACGCATATAAATATCCATGGTACTGCTGAAAACGTCAGCTTATCCCGCAAAAAACGAGCCGCCATACAGCGTCATCCGCAAAATTATAAAAAAGTTATAGCTCGCAGAATAAAGCGATGCAAAAATAATTATTTTTTATATAAAATAGTTTTCATTGCATAAAACCGCCAAAATATAAAAAAAGACCTAAATAAGGTATCGCTGTAACTGTAACCGTACTGACCCGAAGAATAAAACCGCTTTATCAATTTTACCGCACGCGGAACGGTGTAAACGCACCCTCCCAAAAGAAATTCATGAAACGCTGGTTTTTGTTCATTCTGCATCCCAAAAATCGGAATAAAAAGCGATCAAAACATGTCACGTGCCCGAAAATGGTACTAATAAAAACGTCAACTCATCCCGCAAAGAATAAGACCTTATATGACTCGGTGGGTCAAAATACGGAAAAATTATAGCTCTCAATATTTGGTGATGCAAAAACTATTTTTACAATAAAAAGCGTCTTTTAGCGTGTGACAGCTGCCAAATATAAAAACCGCCATAAATAGTAAATCAAGCCCCCCGTTATCACCCCCTTAGTTAGGGAAAAATAATAAAATTAAAAAAATGTATTTATTTCCATTTTCCCATTAGGGTTAGGGCCAGGGTTAGGGCTAGGGCTGAGATTAGGGTTAGGGGTGTGTGGGGGTTAGGGTTGGAGTTATAATTGGGGGGTTTCCACTGTTTGGGAACATAAGGGGCTCTCCAAATGCAACATGGCGTCTGATCTCAATTCCAGCCAATTCTGCGTTGAAAAAGTCAAATTGTGCTCCTTCCCTTCCAAGCTCTGCCATGCGCCCAAACAGTGTTTTACCCCCACATATAGGGTATCAGCATACTCAGGACAAATTGCAAAACAAGTTTTGGGGTCCAATTTTTCCTGTTACCCTTAGGAAAATAAAAAATTGGGGGCAAAAATATCATTTTTGTGGAAAAAAATGATTTTTTTTATTTTCACGCCCAGGCGTTATAAACTTCTGTGAAGCACTTGGGGGTTCAAAGTGCTCACCACACATCTAGATAAGTTCCTTAGGGGTCTAGTTTCCAAAATGGGGTCATTTGTGGGGGGTTTCCACTGTTTAGGTACATTAGGGGCTCTCCAAAGGCAACATGACACCTGCAGACCATTCCATCAAAGTCTGCATTCCAAAACGTCACTACCTCCCTTCCAAGCCCCGACGTGTGCCCATACAGTAGTTTTCTCCCACATATGGGGTGTCAGCGTACTCAGGACAAATTGGACAACAACTTTTGGGGTCCAATTTCTCCTGTTACCCTAGGGAAAATAAAAAAAATGGGGACTAACAGATGATGTTTGTTGAAAAAGTACGATATTTTTATTTTCACGCCCGGTCGTTATAAACTTCTGTGAAGCACTGGGGGGTTCAAAGTGCTCACCACACATCTAGATATGTTCCTTAGGGGGTCTAGTTTCCAAAATGGGGTCACTTGTGGGGGGTTTCCACTGTTTAGGTACATCAGGGGCTCTCCAAAAGCAACATGACACCCGCAGACCATTCCATCAAAGTCTGCATTCCAAAGCGTCACTACTTCCCTTCCGAGCCCCGACGTGTGCCCATACAGTAGTTTTCTCCCACATATGAGGTATCAGCGAACTCGGGACAAATTGGACAACACCTTTTGGGGTCCAATTTCTCCTTGTACCCTTGGGAAAATAAAAAATATTGGTGACTTAAAGATCATGTTTGTGGAAAAAATACTATTTTTTTATTTTCACGCCCGGGCGTTATAAACTTCTGTGAAGCCCTTGGAGGTTCAAAGTTCTCACCATACATCTAGATAAGTTCCTTGGGGGGTCTAGTTTCCAAAATGGTGTCATTTGTGGGGGGTTTCCACTGTTTTGGTATATCAAGGGTTTTCCAATCACGACATGGTGTCCGATCTCAATTCCAGCCAAAAACGTCAAATGGCGCTGCTTACTTCCGAGCTCTGCCATGCGCCCAAATAGTCATTTACACTCACATATGGGGTATCAGCGTACTCAGGACAAATTGCACAATAACTTTTAGGGTCCTGCTACCCTTGGAAAAATAAAAATTAGGGGTGAAAAGATTATTTTTGTGGAAAAAATATGATTTTTTAATTGTACCGCTGTACGTTATAAACTTCTGTGAAGCCCTTGTGGGTTCAAAGTTCTCATCACATATCTAGACAAGTTCCTTGGGGGGTCTAGTTTTCAAAATGGGGTCACTTGTGGGGGGTTTCCACTGTTTAGGTACATCAGGGGCTCTCCAAACGCGACATTGCGTCCGATCTCAATTCCAGCCAATTTTGCATTGAAAAAGTCAAATGGCGCTCCTTCCCTTCTGAGGCCTGCCATGCGCCGAAACAGTGGTTCCCCCCACATATCAGGTATCAGCGTACTCAGGACAAATTGCTCAATAACTTTTGCAGTCAAATTTCTCCTGTTACCCTTGGTAAAATAAAAAAAATTGAACCTGAAGTATTTTTTTGTGAAAAAAAGTTAAATGTTCATTTTTTTTAAACATTCAAAAAATTCCTGTGATGCACCTAAAGGGTTAATAAACTTCTTGAATGTGGTTTTGAGCACCTTAAGGGGTGCAGTTTTTAGAATGGTGTCACTTTTGGGTATTTTCTATCATATAGACCCCTCAAAGTGGCTTCAAATGTGATGTGGTCCGTAAAAATAAAATGGTGTTGCAAAAATGAGAAATCGCTGGTCAATTTTTAACCCTTATAACTTCCTAACAAAAAAAAATTTTGGTTCCAGAATTGTGCTGATGTAAAGTAAACATGTGGGAAATGTTATTTATTAAGTTTTTTGTGTGCCGTATCTCTGTGATTTAAGGGCATAAAAATTCAAATTTGGAAAATTGCAAAATTTTCGCCAAATTTCCGTTTTTTTCACAAATAAACGCAAGTTATATGAATGAAATTTTACCACTAACATGAAGTACAATATGTCACGAGAAAACAATGTCAGAATCACCGGGATCCAAGGAAGCGTTTCAGAGTTATAACCTCATAAAGGGACAGTGGTCAGATTTGTAAAAATTGGCCCGGTCATGAACGTGCAAACCACCCTTGGGGCTTAAGGGGTTAAAAGTGACAAGAGACAGCAGTTCTCATCTATGGTTACAAACTACTTCTCCCATATCGATGTTCTCCCTCACAGGTCATTCCCCTTTGTCTATTGGGCCTCTAAACTGGACGCCTGGCCTGAATTGGCACAATATGCCTTACAGGAGCTCGCTTGCCCTGCTGCTAGTGTGTTATCTGAAAGAGTCTTCAGTGCTGCTGGATCAATCCTTACAGAAAAAAGGACCCGTCTGTCTACCCAAAATGTTGATGATCTAACCTTCATTAAAATGAACCATGCATGGGTTTCAAAGGATTTTGTCCCACCTTCCTCTGATGACACATAGGTTGCCAGAAAACTGCCTCGCTTTTGTCCTCCTCTTCCTCGGACTTGCCCAATTCCGCCCTTTGCAGCAGCTGAATGTCCAGCCAACACATCAACATATGCCATTTTTTAAACCTCCCTAAGTGGGCTGCCCACCCCCCCAATGGTTGGGGTCAACACCTGGCGCACCCGGGCAAGTGCCGTTGCTCTGAACAGGTGGATGGGCCCACAGAGGGCCGACGGCACTGGCACAGGGCCCCTCAATATCAATACAGTGTCTCTGACGGTGGGGGGGCCCACTCGCCGTCAAACACCAGCATACTATGAGGGGCCCTGTGCCAGTACCGTCGACCATGAGTGTGCCCCCCCTGCATGGTCATGGCCACAGCACTTGCAAGTTGCAATACTTACCTCTCCCTGCTCCACCGCTGTGTAGTCTGGGCAGTTAAATCCTTCACAGGGACAGCCACTAGAAATTTGGTGTATTGATAGATGATGGTTAAGATGTAACTATGCCCTGTCCTGCTGGCCTCTACCTTCAGATGATCAATGGCTACCATTTGTAATGGACGTCAACTTACAGGCGGATGCAGTGGTGCTTTATGATCACCTTTCACAATTGTGATAGTCACAGACGTGTGACATTCCTGACACCATGTTTCAATGTCTCCTCTCATGCCAATACAATAGAATCGCCTACGGTTTGTGGCTTCTGTCTTTTGCACTCCAAAATGACCAGACACATCTTGATAGGCAGTGAGGACCATGTCTACATCTCTCCCTGTGATCACAATTTGATGGAGACGAGTAACGGTGATGTGATCCACGCTACTGCGATAAAGCAATCCTTTCTTCACAAAGAACCGTTTTCACTGTCTCCACAGACACAGTAATTGAGGGTCTGCATTGCCTCTGCAACATCTACCAGGAGGTTTTCCAGTGATGAATAATTTCCAAATTTCTGCTAACACTCGACTTTCCATCTGTACTTGTATCCATGTAGTTTCCAGTAGCAGAGAGTCTGGACTGGTTTACTGAGATTGAAATATATCCGAAGATTTAAAAGTACCACAACACTGTATACTGTTGTACGCTTCGACTACCTTTCCCTTTTTCTACTTGTTATATTCTGGTGTAATACATACTGAGCCTGTGAGTGTCTGTGTCTGACTCCGGAAGTATAGACGGAAATTTACAATTACCCCTAGACTGGATACACCTGGTATGTGCTGATACAGTACCTTTGTTCAAAATTTTGTATTACGGTATCATCCATAGTGAGTGAGCGTGTGTGGTTTACGCCTTCTATATATACGGTGAATCGGAGATACCAATTTTTACCCTATACTCGATACAGCTTGTATCTTGTTATACAGTAGCTTTGTTCGACATTTAGTATTACGGTCAAATCCATACTGGGTAAGCCTCTGAGACTGACTACAGGACTATGTATACGGAGATTTCAATTGTACCCTGTAATATATATACTTGCTATCTTGTTATCCAGTACCTTTTTTACAACATTTTTTATTACGGTCAAACCCAGACTGAGTGAGCGTCTGAGGGTGACTCCGGAAGTATTTACCGAGATTTCAAATTTGGCCAACATTGTATACATCAGTACGCTTGTGTTACATTACCCATTTACAGCTTTTCATATTCTTGTGTAATTCATACTTGGCCTGAGAGTGTTTGTGTCTGCCTCCTGAAATGTATACGGAGATTCATTATGTTTACACTATACTATGTATACCTTGTATCTGGAGATACTGTACCCTTTTTCACCTTTTTATTTTATTGGGTAATCCATACTGAGCCTGTGAGCGTCTGTGTATGACTCATGAAATATATACGGAGATATACTGTTATCCCTAGACTGTATAGAGCTGTACGCTTCTGATACAGTACCATATATCTGCTGGTATTTTGGGTCAATTTTGAGGAAGTATGGTGGAAGAGGACGTGGGCGTGGGGGGCCACCTGGTACTGATAGTGGTGGTGGTGCATCTGCTGGTAGTGCCAAAAACACAATAGCAGCTAAGGCAGGAGGTGTTGAGCCTGCATCATGGTGTAGCTCTGGAAGGCTTGTCAGGCTCCCTTTTCTGGGAGTAGGTAGACTGCTTTTAAAGCCGGAGCATAAGGAACTGTTTTTGGCTTACATTGCTGAAACAGCCTCCAGCTCTATCGCCTCCTCTTCTGAAGTTTAAAAAAATGCAAGCACTGAGTCGTAAGTGCAGGCTTCTGGTCAGGAGTAACCACTTTCTTTGTGTCCTTCACCCACAACAAAAGTGAAGAAAACGGCAGCACACATTTCAGATTACTCCATGGAGCTCTTTTCACATACCAAGCCTGGGTTAATTAAAAATGGGGCCCATCATATACTGGAGCATTCCAAATGGGGGGCATCTGACACTGGAGCATGATCCATGAGGCCCATCATATACTGGAGCAATCCAAATGGGGCAGATCAGACACTGGAGCAGCATCTATGGGGCACATGATACACTGGAGCCTTAGAAATGGGGCCCATTATATATGGAGCATTATTAAGGCCCATAAGACACTGGAGCATCATCCATGAGGCCCATCATATACTGGAGCATTCCAAATGGGGGACATCAGACACTGGAGCAGCATTTATGGGGCCCTTTATACACTGGAGCATTACAAATGGAGCCCATTATATATTGAGCATTATTAGGGCCCGTCATACACTGGAGCATCATCCATGAGGCCCATTATATACTGGAGCATTCCAAATGGGGCAGATCAGACACTGGAGCAGCATCTATGGGGCACATGATACACTGGAGCATTAGAAATGGGGTCCATTATATATGGAGCATTAATAGGGCCCATAAGACACTGGAGCATCATCCATGAGGCCCATCATACACTGAAGCATCATCCATGAGGCCCATCATTTACTGGGGCATTCCAAATGGGGCAGATCAGACACTGGAGCAGCATGTATGGGGCACATGATACACTGGAGCATTAGAAATGGGGCCCATTATATATGGAGCATTATTAGGGCCCATAAGACACTGGAGCATCATGAGGCCCATCATATACTGGAGCATTCCAAATGGGGGACATCAGACACTGGAGCAGCATATACGGGGCCCATTAGACACTGGAGCATTAGAAATGGAGCCCATTATATATGGAGCATTATTATTAGGGCCCATCATACACTGGAGCATCATCCATGAGGCCCATCATATACTGGAGCATTCCAAATGGGGGACATCGGGACACTGGAGCAGCATTTATGGGACCCATTAGACACTGGAGCATTAGAAATGGAGTCCATTATATATGGAGCATTATTAGGGCCCATCATACACTGGAGCATCATCCACGAGGCCCATCATATACTGGAGCATTCCAAATGGGGCAGATCAGACACTGGAGCAGCATCTATGGGGCACATGATACACTGGAGCATTAGAAATGGGCCCATTATATATGGAGCATTATTAGGGCCCATAAGACACTGGAGCATCATCCATGAGGCCCATCATATACTGGAGCAGTCCAAATGGGGGACATCAGACACTCAAGCAGCATTTACGGGGCCCTTTATACACTGGAGCATTACAAATGGAGCCCATTATATGTGGAGCATAATTTGGGCCCATAACACACTGGAGCATCATCCATGAGGCCCATCATATACTGGAGCATTCCAGATTGGGGACATCAGACACTGGAGCAGCATTTACGGGGCCCATTATACACTGGAGCATTAGAAATGGATCCCATTATATGTGGAGCATAATTTGGGCCCATAACACACTGGAGCATCGTCCATGGGGACCATCATATACTGTAGCATTATGTGGAGCTCATCATATTCTGTATGGAACATTATATGTGGCCAATTATTCTGTGTGGAGAAATATATGGGGCTCATTATTCTGTATGGCGCACAATGTGGTGGCCATAATACTGTATGGAGTAATATGCTGTCTTTTTTTGAGCTATTGTACAATTTAAAATAGATCAGTCATGTCATGTAAGCAGTGAAGTATTTGTCATTGTACTATACCTATATTTCTGTGCTGTATCGGAGCATCATGAGTTGTGGTATGTGTTAAAGGGGCGCACTGACACTCTTTGGCCCAGGGCACACGAAAACCTGGAGCCAGCCCTATCCCCCACAACTTTAGCCAAATAACCCCCTGTTTTCAATGCGTAACTATTATTATGAAGTAAATTAAGGTTAACAAGCTTCAGTAATAAGAATTGATGTTTTTGGCATTGAAATGGGCAATGTAGGTGTGTTCACTGACCTCCACTCCCTGCCGACTTTGCTTCCCCATTGACTTGCATTGGGTTTCGTGTTTCAGTCGGCCTCCGGCTTTTCCCTATAGTCGGCCGATTTCGTTCGACCCGACTTTTGAGAACGTCGGGTTTCATGAAACCCGACTCAACCCTAAAAAAGGCAAAGTCGCTCATCTCTAACGGAGAGTATTTGGAAATACCCCTAACAACTACATTAAAAAAAGAACAAAAACAAAACAGGAAATAGAAAGTGTTCCTGAACATATGCAAATTGATGTAATCCATAAACCTCTCTGCAGTAGAGAAGGAGAGGCAGCGTACAGAGAATCTATGTCTCTACTGTGGGGGCACTGGACATTTTGCCATCAATAAAAGGACCATAGCTTTCACTAATGCCAAGATTGAAAGTGATTTAGACCTCTTTGAATGTCTAGATCCGCAGATTATGTAGACCATCTCATCTGTGATGCAGGATAAAGGCAAAGCGCATTCACCATCATCTCATTTTGTCGTTCTCATACAGGTCATAATTGGATGCCAAAAATACAATGCTCTGCCATGTTAGAAAAATTCAGAAAGTAGTGTGAATAGCAGCACCAGTGTACTTAGTGTTCAATCCCTTTACTAGGAGGTGGTTACTCAGATAAAAGAGCTGGTGCACCTTTAAACGCTTGGATTCAAGGTGCTCTACAGATATACACAAAATTCCAAGACATTAGAAAAAGTTTGCGGCACTCACCATAGCGTTCTTGAAGAAAGTCCTTTATTCCATAAAGCTGTTACAGGACATTAATTGTGGATAGCAAGGTATGGAGGCATGCCTATCAACTGCCTTCTCATCGTCCTTACAACTGTCCCATTAAATTACTTCCTGGAGCGTCCATTCCGTTTGGGTGAATTTATAGTCTTTCTGAATCAGAATTAAAAGTACTAAAGGAATACCTAGACAAAAATTTTGAGAAAGGTTTTATTCAACCTTCTTCTTCGCCAGCTGGAATACCCTTGTTTTTTGTAGAAAAGAAGGACTCAACCCTGCGGCCATGTATTGATTATATCTAAATTAATAAAATTACCATTAAAAATCGCTATCCACTCTGCTTAATTCCTGAGTTGCTAGAGATACTGCGTTCTGCCAGAATGTCAAACTCGATCTAAGAGGGGCTTATCATTTAATACAAATTTGCCTAGGAGATGAGTGGAAAACTGCCTTTAGAACTACATATGGACATTTTGAATATCTGGTTATGCCTTTCAGCCTTAGCAACGCCTCTGCCACCTTTCAGCACTTCAAAAATGATGTTTTATGAGATTTCTTAGATCGATTTGTTGTTGTTTATCTCTATGACATTGTTATACAGTATTTTCAGAAAACCAAAGTCTTGTTTTGGTCTCCAGAGGTGCAAGTGGCATTTGACAAACTAAAGACACTTTTTACTTCTGCACCATTACTTGTCCATCCAAATCCTGAACTGCCATTAGTTGTCGAAGTAGACACCTCAGACTCTGCGGTGGGAGCCATTTTATCACAGCAAGTTGAAGACAAAATGTAGCTTCATCCATGTGCATTTCTTTCGCACACCATGTCAGCTGCAGAAAAGAACTATGACATTGGAAATAAAGAACTTTTAGCTATTAAAGTTGCCTTCTCCAAATGGAGACATCTTTTGGAAGTGGCCAATCATCCCTTGATGTTTCTTACTGACCACAAAAATTTAGAATTTATCTGTACAGCTAAGAGGTTGTCTGCAAGACAAGTACATTGGGCCTTATTTTTCTCCAGGTTTAATTTTATAATTTCTTCTCGGCCTGGTTCAAGAAATGGCAAGGCTGATGCTTTGTCCAGAATATTTGCTGAACCTGGACCTCATGAGAGGTCTAGCACTGACTGTATCATTTGACGTCCAAAAATTACATGAGGAATACTGGACTCCATAGAATTTTTCATGAAAATTAAAGAGGGATACCAGACTGACTTTTTTCTTAACCATCCTTCTAAAGACATTGATCTTTCTATTAAGGAGGGATTTTGGATGCAGAACCACCAAATATATGTACTCAAATCTGCTTGACTTGAAGTCCTCAAACATGTCCGTGATTCTAAACTTGTAGGACACCCTGGAGTAATGAAAATGCAAGAACTACTGCTTCGTTCTTTTTGGTGGCCTAATTGTAGGAAGGATGTGAGAAAATATGTTTCTTCCTGTTTAACATGTGCACGGAACAAGACGCCACGATATTCTCCTCTAGGACTCCTTCAACCTCTTCCAGTTCCATCTAGGCCTTGGGGATCAATTTCAATGGATTTTATTGTGGACCTACCTCCCTGTCACAGACGTGGTTTGTGGAGCCACTGTGCCACGGACCGTGGAGAGCCTTGAGGGGCGTGACTAAGCGAACACGTGACTGTTCACTAGAGCTTCTGATGGTGAGGTTACACTTGGCTCCCGATGAATGCCAGGTGCAGACCAACGGACGCGCAGCAACTGGACCCAGAGGACAGACTGGAGGGAACAGCTGGCAGAGTTTGTATTAGAATGCAGCAGATAGAGTTCACATCAGAGTGCAGTAGAGTTCACACCAGAGTGCAGCAGACAGGATCTCAAATCAGAATGCAGCGGACAGGATTTTCACTAGATTGCAGCAGGCAGGATGTGCACCAGAGTGAAGCAGACAGGATTTGCACCAGAGTGCTGCAGACAGGATTTGCACCAGAGTGCAGTAGGTAGGATTTGCACCAGAATGCAGCAGGAACTGGTATGCAACCTTACACAACTTAGACTGCAAAACAGGAAGGTTGCTCAGGCACCTCCCCAGTGAAGAGGAATATATACATAATGCCTCTCAACCATTGGCTGGGGAGGAAATAACAAGTGCACGCGCTGGCCCTTTAAGAGGGCGGGAGCACACACGTGCCCTAAGGACACGACTGGAAGTGCTGCTGGGAGCATGAGGAAGAGAAAAACTGACTGCAGCGCAGGTGAGTGAACTGACACACCTGTCAGAGCAGGGATCTGGCGTGGTGCTAACAGTACCCCCCCTTTACGCCCCTCCTCTTCAGGCCATCAAGGAATTTCCGGAGGAGAATCGAAGCGTAAATGTTCTCCTTCAGCTCCCAGGATCTCTTTCGGGACCAAATCCCTTCCAGTCAACAAAGAAGGTCTTGACTCTGACCTTCTTCATGGCCAAGATGTTCTCCACTTCAAAAACATCATCTGAGACAGTTGGCATGGGCGTGGTACTGGGATCCTTGAAGAAGGGACTCAGGATGTCCAACGTCAGCAGATACACATGGAAAGAATTTGGAATCCGTAAAGGAGGCAGCTTCAATTTATAGGAGACTTTGTTGATCCGCTTCAACACTTTGAAAGGCCCAATAAACTAAGTGTTAGGCGTCGGATTCCTGTAGCTACACAGCAGGAGTCCAGAGCCTCACATACTGCTTTGCAGCAAGTCATTCCTGAGGCAAAGTCGCGCTGCCGCTCCACTGAGCATGCTCATGAGATGATCTCCCATTGGAGCTTGGGAGTCACGTGCTCAGGTCCTTCCCCTGATCTGATTGGTCCATCTCAGAGATCTGGAAGGTCCCGGCAGTGCATGGCTATAAAAGGACCACATGGCCGTTCGGCCATGCGCTAGTATAGACATTACTTGCTAGATGTGTGAATGGTGACGGATGTAAGATTCTGGTGACTGACTCATTTGAAACCCCTTCCCTCTGATATTACGCATGTGGATAGGGAATTAGTTCAGCAGTCAGTGCCAGTCAGTGGCAAGCCTTAGGCCACTGTGCACACCGCGCCTCTACACTAGCGTCCGATTGTGCTACTCCTCACGGCACTATCGTCTTGCGGCAGTGTCCTACGCCGCGCTGCAGTTGCAGCTCTCTTTGGCACCCGCAGTAGCAACGCCGCACACATGGTAGGTCTAGACGGACGCAGTTCCTTCTCCCTTTGGTCCTGCACCTGTGGCCTGATACCGTGTGTGCATATGAGACCTGTGCCGCTAACAGGATCAGCCTTTTTGTGTTTACCCCTACTGGCATCTCTGTGATTAAACAGTGATTGCTCTGCGCACCTGGGTGACGTTTAACCCCGTGCGCATTATACCGCCATATAGCACGTCTGCCATTACTCAGCAGCAGTTATAACACCTTCTGCACGGTGGACCCCGAGCGGCGAACGCACTTTATTATTTATTTTATTTAATGCGTTCCGCCGTTCCTAACACTAAGGACCCAACTTGTAAGAAGGAACCTTCAGCCGGACATACCTGCAGAAGAGCCATACCTTGTCACCAGGGTGGAAGCATGGAGGATCCAGACGCCTTTTGTTTGTCACTTCATACGGGCGGAGGATGCTTCTAAAGTGGCTTTGGTGTACTTCACAAAATCCTTGGAGAGGACATCTGCTGCAGGGACATCAGAGGGAACCGTCGCCGGGAGGGGAACCTCGGGTTGTCGACTGAACACAATGTAGAACAGAGACTCTCCCCAGGCTTCACCAACGTGGTTGTTGTACGAGAACTCAGCCCAGGGAAGCAATTTCACCTAATCATTATGGTGGGCATTGACAAAGTGTCGCAGGTAATTGTAACGCTGGTATGTTTGTACCTTGCTTCCCCTGCGTTACTCTGCATGCCTCTCCATTAACCCTTTGCCCATTTCCCCCTAATTAGCTGGGATACTGTTGTCTGTTACCTATATGGATGCTGCTCAGTTCCCGGCATCGCTGCTTATCAGTACATGCGTGTGTGGTTCCGCTGTGCTGCATGACCACCCGCTTGTGCGGTCCCTGGCTGCCGCTGTGGAAAGCTATCCGTGGGTTTCTAGGTCCTCTGCACTGTGCATGGCTTACCATGTGTGTTCAGGCTTGCAGCTCCAGCCAGGTGTCCTTTGCAATGCTGATTTGTGTCTGGCTGTGCTTAGGGTGCGCGTGGCCACACCTCCCTTGCTTTTATGAGGAATGGGTGTGTGCTAGAATTGCTGCTCCAGCCTATCGCTGTGAGGCAGCTCCTATATAAAGTTTCCCTGCCCTGTGGGGCGTTGCCAGAAATTCGCCTTATGTCTCTGTGTCTTGCCTTGTCTGTGTGGTGTTCAGCACCTGTCCTGCTTTCTAGGTGAGCTGATGCCTGTCTTGATGCCCTCCAGGAGGCAGAATATCTGGGTGCTTATTCCTGTCTGCCCTCCAGGAGGCAGAATATCCTGGTCCCTGTGCTATTGTTTGGAGCCTTGCTTTGTACCCATTCATGTTGTGTCTTGTTTCCTGAATCCTGGATCTGTTCCTGTACCTGACCCTGTCTGAACTGTGTCCTCTGTGTTATGTTCCTGAGGTCCTTCTGTGTCTTGAACCCTGTGCCCAGTGACTGTGACTCTTTGCTGACTGACTTTCTGTGATCTAACCTGGGTTCATCTTGGAAGTAGGAGTCTGGTGTGTCCGCTGAGTTTCTGCTACTCTGTGCTCAGCTTGCTATTCGATGCAATACCCGGCCAGTTTCAGTCCAACCCGGCGGGGTTTGCACCAGACCGCTTGGGTTCCTTTTTAGGTCGCTGCCAGATGTCCGGAGCCTGATGGCCGTGGCCTCTCGTCTGGAGCCTGATGACCGCGGCCCAATGTCCGGTGTCTGACAATCTCTTCCAGATGTGCTGTGCCTGATGTCCTCCGCCAGATGTCCGGATCCTATCCTTCCCTGCCTGATGTCTGGAGCCTGACTATCGCTGCCAGATGTCCAGAGCCTGATGACTGCGGCCTGATGTCCGCAGCCTGATGTCCGGAGCCTGTCGATCGCTGACAGATGTCCGGAGTCCGATGCTAGTGTTCTGATGTTCTATCTGAGATTCGAGTCCCGATGTCCTGCCTGAGACCTGATGTCCGCCTGATGTCCTGCCTGAGACCTGATGTCCGCCTGATGTCCTGTCTGAGACCTGATGTCCAGTTTGTGTTCCTGATGGCCATTCCATGTTCCTAATGTGTCCAGATGTCTGGTCCGTGGTCCTGGTGGTCCAGCCTGTGTTCCAGAGTCAGTCCCGCCTGTGTTCCTGGGGAGTCCCCAGCCTTGTTTCCCAGTGACCTGTGTTGCCATGCTGGAGTTCCTGTTCCTGTCCTGCCTGTGTCCCGATGTTCCACCGGTTCCCTGAGGTCCACCCCATGATGAACCTTGTCATCGTCTGATGTCTGTCCTGTGTCGGTGTCTGATGTGCTCCTGCTGAGCCAGTGCTATGCCTGAGGCCTGAGAGAGAGGCCATCCTAGTATTCCCGTGCCAGATGACCCTGGACTGAATTAACCCGTGATGACCCCTGCCATCATCTGAAGTCTGTCCGAGGTCGGTGTCTGATGTTCTCCATCTGAGCCTGTGCTACGCCTGAGGCCTGAGAGAGCGGCCGTCCTAGTATGCCCGTGCCAGATAACCCTGGACTGCATCAACCCGTGATGTCCTCCTGCCCCCGTCTCTTATCCTGAGATGTGTACCCTTCCCTGATGTGCGGAATTGGGAGCCTGGCATTATGTTCTGTTTATGTATTGTTTGTCTTCAAGTAAATTTTGTTTCTTCATACCTGAAGTTGTGCAGGGTCATGTAGTTCTGCCACCTCGTCCACATGCTCAGATGCCACAGACCCTGATCTCTGCCCTTCCCTAGTCTGGGTAGGTCCAGGTTACTCTGAGGTCCCGTGGGTCCACATTCCATCCCCACCTGGGACGCACGCCCCACGTCGCCGTGGTTGGGTGACGTGGAGGCGTTGGCTGGGCCGCGTCCGCAGTTGCAGTCATGACAGTAATTGCCTAGGACCTGGTTGACATGCTCTACTTGCCCATTTGACTGGGATTAATAGGCTGATGAGAAATATAAGGCGATATCCAAATGTTTACAGAGAGCTTGCCAGAATCTGGAAGTGAACTGCGAGCCTTGATCAGACATAATGTGACGAGGAAATCCGTGCAGGCGGAAATTATGTTTGATGAAGCTGTCAGCCAGTTCAGGAGCGGACGGAAGAGCAGACAGCGGGGTGAAGTGCACCATTTTGGAGAAGTGATCTAAAACTACCCAGATGACGATGCAACCCTGGGATACTGGCAAATCCGTAATGAAGTCCATAGCTTTGTGCTGCCATGGACCAGATGCTACGGGTAGGAAGTCGCCTGGGGACTTTATTGTGGGCACAAATTGGACAGGCAGCCACGTAAGCATAGATCTCCCTCCTCATGGACAGCTACCAGTAATAATAATAATAATAGTAAATTTTATTTCTATAGCGCCGACATATTCCGCAGCACCATTTCAGAGGGGATTTGTGCAGACAATAGACATTACAGCATAACAATAATCACATAGATTATAACAAATACCAAGAGGAATGAGGGCACTGCTCGCAAGCTTACAGTCTATGAGGAAAGAGGTAGACACGAAAGGTGGGTAGTAACAGTTGCCCTGATTGTATGGACCAGCCATAATGTTAAGTGTGTAACAGTACAGACACAGAGGGCTAATGGATGCATAAAGCATGTGGGAACATGATGCAGGGAACCTGGTTATGGTAAAACTTTTGGCTGTGCCACACAGGGATAGATTAGGTTAATGTGTTGAGGCGATAGGCCAGTCTGAATAAAGGCGTTTTCAGGGCACGCTTAAAATTGTGGGGATTGGGGGGCGTGGCATGGCCGGCGAGGAGTCAGGACGCGTCCTGGAGAGCTCCCGCTCCGGCATCGTGAACCAACACAATAGGGGACTTACCCTGATGTCCAGCACCCCAATGTCCACAAGGAGAAGCCGGGGGAGTGTGCCTACAGGCTCCAAGGCACTCGAGAAAGCTCCCCACAACATTTCCCGCTACTTCGCGGGAACGGGGAAGCAGACGGCTGCAGGTGCAGGCGCCATGTTGGAAGCGGCGCGCAGAGGACAATCAGCCCCGCCGTCGGCGGGGAGTAAGGTACCGAAGGTGGGGGAGCTGACCGGTGGGAGAGAAGACAGTGGGGGGACCTCCCCGGGAACCAATGGGGCAACTTTGATGAAGGTGAAAGGAGCGGGGCAGTCTTTTAATAGCGGTAACAGCACCGCTGAGCCCCTGGAAACACGCGCCTTACAGGGAGACCCCGCAGACAGGCCGAAGAGACCTCACACTGCTGTATCTAATGCAGGCCTGGGGAGGGCCACCCTGACACACTCTGCGCCATCCTCCCAGGGGAATGATACTAATTTTCCTGACAGCAACCTTACCACCACAGGAGACGATATAATCCAGGAAGGGGCAGACCCCAAGCTGAGAGGGCAGCTTAATCAATCCGTCATAATAAATGCTTATCAAGATGACTTACCGTCTGGTACCCCTCCCCCACCTACTCCTCAAATAATTACGTCCATAACATCACAATGTGGGCCTGCAGCCCCTCTCCCGGCAGGACAACCTGTAGCACCCATGGGAGTTGACTTCACGCTACTGTATAATAAGATAAAAGACATCCCGACGAAACACGACATGGAACAATATATTGCTCGCTTGGAATCTTCTTACAAAGCGGAACTTTCTATACTTAAGGACGACATCCAACAATGCGGAGAGAAGGTTGAATCTCATGACCAGCTCCTGACTTCCCTGAATGACAGAGTAGAGGCTCAAGAAGCTGCCGTGGCTGCCCAGGCTAGACAGCTACAGACCCTGGCAGAGATGCTGGACGATTCTGAAAACAGGGGACGCAGGAATAACATAAGAGTATGGGGATTGCCTGAAACTATCCCTCCTCAGGAGTTAAAAACCACCTTGAGAGACATCTTCAATTCGGTATTGGATAGACCCCAAGATACCCCACTGGAGTTAGATCGTGCTCATAGGGCTCTGGGCCCGCGCCCTAGTGATCAAGACCCACCGAGAGATGTGATCTGTCGGGTCCATAAGTACCAACTTAAAGACGCAGTCATGGGAGCGGCCAGGAGATCAGGACCCATTAAGCACTTGGATACCCGTATACAGCTCCTACCAGATCTATCCAGATGGACTTTGCAGAGACGTAGAGCCCTTCGCCCACTCTTGGAGGAGCTGCAACAAAAAGATCTTCCCTATACTTGGGGGTTTCAGTTCTGCCTCCGGGTTCAGAAGAGGGGCAGAGTACATCGCCTGAGCCACCCCAGCGGAATCCCAGCTTTTTCAGCCGCCCTGGATCTACACGAGTTGGACGTCCTCGACTGGCCACCCCTACCGTCCTTTACAGAATGGACAACCCTCGTGGAGGACAACTTCCTCAACGACAGCGCCGACCTGGAGGGCAGCCCAATAGACGTGGGCGGGCACATCCGGGAGAAGGAGAAAATGACTGATAGCAGAGTTTTGTGATTTAGGGGAGATTTTCCGCATGGGTGGATGGGGGTTGGAGTCGAGGGATCAGCTTTATTAACAATGAGGAACGGAGGGTTCAATCAGATGATGTGATCAGTCAAATTTCTTTTCCTTTCCTCTTCTTTCCTCTCTCCCCTCTTCCCCCCCTCCCCTTGCCTCTTCCCGCTCACTCTTAGATAGCTGTGTCTTTGTAATGAATACTTCCAGATACCTAGATGATTTGCCGCCTTATGGGGCTCCATTTAACGGAAGGCATGATTTTCGGAAGTTTATGGTGATCTAGATTTAATGGGTGTGATATCTTTAACATGTTCAGTTTTAACGGTACTGAAGCTGAATATGAGGCGTGATATGCCGGCGACTCATGGGTTTGTTAGAAATGGTTTATATAATTTTAAGGGGTTGGATTCCTTGTTTCAGGGGCAAGTGAAGGTTATTTCATTATAAGGTTGGTGACCGGGGGAGACGGGTCTCCATTTCTCTTTTGCCGCACACTTACCCCCCTTGGAGGTGCTGTCCTGCCATTGAGGCGTACAGCAATTAGTGCATACCTCCACCCGGTTTCATGTTGTCTGTGGGTGTGTGCTTCATCACACCCGCTTTGTTAATTATTGTTACCTTCTGCTTTTTCACTTCCTAACTCTTTATTTATTCTCTGTATCTAACCTATCCCCATCCCACTAACCTTCCCCCTCCCCTACAGAGGGCGCTGGACCCCGGAGTGGACCCATCCTTGTGGAGAAGGCTTGATTTATTCGATCCCAGACTGCAAACACGATGCCTGGTAGGACTGCCACACAGAAGATTATATTGGGCTCCTTAAATGTGAGGGGCTTTAATACACCACAGAAACGGTCGCATATCCTATATGGTATGCACAAGAAAAAAGTTAATGTATTGATATTACAAGAGACACATTTTAAGATTGGACATGTTCCTAATGTACCCGATCGCTATTACACGACTTGGTTCCACAGCGCCAACCCGGACTCACGGTCCCGAGGTGTTTCCATTTCACTCCACAAATCCCTCCAACATACTATACTGGACACACTGGTTGATACGGAAGGGAGGTATGTGATCTTAAAGATCCAGATTTTTTCAACAACATATACTATAGCTGGTTGGTATGCTCCCGGCCGGGATCAAATTCGAGCTGTTAGGTCTTTTTTGAAAACTGTGGCCGATTTCGCTGAAGGGGTTGTTATACTAGGAGGAGACTTCAATTTGACTCTTAATCCGAAGTTGGACTCGACGGCGGCAAGGTCTTACCTCTCTCTTCGACAGATGGCCTCTTTAAAAAGAGACCTTCATGACTTACACCTCACCGATGTTTGGAGGCTCCTTAACCCCAGCACAAAGGATTATACATTCTTCTCCGCGCCACATAACTCATATGGCAGAATAGATTTATTTCTTCTTAGTCACTGTGCGTTGGCTTGGAATCCAAAACCATCTATTGGAAGTTTCCTTTGGTCTGATCATGCCCCAGTTTTTCTGGACATTAGCCCCCCTGATTCGGGAACGCGACAGTGGACGTGGAGACTAAACGATAATTTTTTAAAAGACCCCACATGTGTGGCTGACGTTAAAACTAACATAGTGACATTTTTACAAGATCACGCACATGATGACACCGCTATGCCTATCAAATGGGAAACTTAAATGTGTCCTTAGAGGGGTACTTATTAAACATGGTTCACGCTTGAAACAATTGAAAAACAAGGAAATTAGGGATCTTACGGAAAAAATATTAATTCTGGAGACGAACCATAAGAATGACTTACGAGCAGAGACGCAGACTGACCTGATCAAATGTAGGGACGACCTGAAATCCCTGTTAAATGAGAAGTCCCGTATTCATTGAAATCATTTTAAAAGTCTTTTATATGGCCAAGCTAATAAATGTGGACGTATGCTAGCTAGATTTTTACATCCACGTTGTCAGACCACATACATACCGTATTTACACAAAGAAAAACGACCAAAAAGTCCCAGAAGGATAATATATTTTATTATGTCATTATAGAAAATAGTTAAAAACCATTACATAAAATTAGATAATACATATACTGAGCAAAAAAGGGGGTTACGCTACCCAGGTTTAAAGCATAGAAATGTACAAAAAAATGAGTAAACAATGAGTAAACAATTGGTGATTAAGCAAAATAGATAGTGATATATATAATAAATAATAAACAATATACAGTGCACAAACACCAAAAAAATTAAAAACCATAAACACAAATGTAAGCCACTACCACAGTGAAAAGCTATAAATATCAAAAAATCAAATTAGTGCGTCTGTGTGATAAGGCTAAAAAAAGAGACACTATATGTGTCACCGTGAATTAGGTGTCAAACTGACCAGGAAAGAAAAATTGTAGCAAAAATAAAAATAAGTAAAAAACATATATACAACCTCTCCTGGTCTCCTGGGGAAGCAACCCGGTCCCGACGCGCGTTTCGGCGCTAAGCCTTCATCAGGGGGTGGCGTCTCACAAGGAGAGGTAAGTATAAATACTGGCGCTAACCAGTAAAAATGTGGGTGTGTGAAAAACAAGCCAATCATTGTAAAGTGCATATGCGAAAACATACAAGCGTCATCGCGCAACTGCGCAGAAGCACTGACAAAATGCTGGTAACCCAGAACCGGCATTCAATATTGAACCGGAAGAAGATGTCCGCCAACCGGAAGTCGACGTTACCTGGCAACCAGGCGCTTAGATTATCATGTACCTGGGAATTAAACCAACAAAAGTCATCATAATTGCTGAGGGACGACAAATCCCATGACCAACAGGACAGTGACAAACATTTAAAGGTAACAATACTAGACAAAAAATCCGTAAGCCGGAAGTGACCATTACCCGGCAACCAGACGCCTAAAGTATCATGTGACCAGGGCGATGATGTCAACCTAAAAAAGCGTCATAGTTGCTATGGAGCTAGTGGTCACGTGTACATAACACAAATGAGTGGTCTAAATATAACCCTGCCACGAAACCGGACATATGAATTGTCATATAAAAAAAAATTAATAACCACCACTAAAACCATACAAATTGGCAGGTAAACAACAATCATAGAACCGGAAAAGGTTTACTAAATCACTCATAGCAGGCAATAACTTGGCCGGACCATTACGGCTCACAGATCATCCTAGACGGTTATATAACAGACAACTTAGAACAGACATATAATAGACAAACATGAGGGGCATAGCGCACACATCTAGACCGCAGCAGAAACCGACGCGCATAAAGCAGGGGAGGCGGGAGCACAGGGGAGGGCGCGTCAAGTCGCAAAGGCGGCAAAAAACGCGACCCCACCAGGGCAAAACCGCATACCACCGCCACATGCGCGTACCTGCATAGGTCAGGAAGGTGCAACCCATACCAAAAAATGAATAAATCATAAATAAACATGACATGCAAAAGTATTAATGAAAGCCACATATAAAGTAATACCAAATATATATATTGAAAAAGATAAAGTCTACAAAAGTACATATATCAAACATGCCGTATACCGAGTAAAAATTAATAACAACCATATAAATCTTGATATCACATGTTAACAGTTAAGTATTATATTCGACTCAATATATTAAAACACAAGCCATTCGGCTGATTCCACACTTGTGTTCCAGCTTGAAAAGATCCATGTGGAGGAACAGGACAGAAGTACAATATTTTTGAAGCTTTGCCCTAAATTGTCATAAATAAAGATAAACACAATTAAAAATTAAAAAATATATAAAAATATATAATATAATGCGTCCGTCAGCATATACGCGTAATATCACATATCATACCCAAATTAATGAATAAAATCTATAGTAAAAATGTCTCCAACAGATATACACAAAATAAAATCAGTATATCAATATATATGTATAATGAGTTTCAGATAAATGGAATAAAACTATTGTTTTCATTGAGACCATGTGGTTGGACTGTATTTAAGGTCCAAATCCACCTGGTCTCACGTTGTCCAAGCTTACGACTGACATCCACACCCCTAATACTAGTGGGTAACATGTCAATCCCACGGAAATATAGTTTGGTACTATCACAGTTATGATGTTGTTTAAAATGCCTAGGAATTGTTTTTAGGGCATTCACATCATTTTCCGTTACTGCAGCTTTAATACCTAAAATATGCTCCCGAACCCTCACCTTAAATTGCCTTGTGGTCATACCCACATAGATTTTCCGGCATGGACACATTGCAAAATATACCACTGCTTTCGTGGTGCAGGTAATATGATGTCTAATCTCAAATATACGTGTTTCACCTTGATTAAAAAATGTTTTAGTTCGTTCTACATTGACACAAGCAACGCAATTGCCACATGGGAAACATCCAAGATCTTTTTTTGGAAAATTATCCAAAAAGGTAGGTATCGATGCCGGTGTATAGTGACTTTTTACTAATTGATCACGCAAATTATCTGATCGTCTGAACGTAATCTGCGGCCTATTTGGAAGATAATTGGCCAAAGTTGAATCAGCACATAGAATAGGCCAAAACTTATTCAGACATTCTCTAATCTGCTCTGCTTGAGCATTATATTTGGTAAAAAATCTAACCTTATTCGTTGTCTCCTTTTGTTTGTTGGAATATAACAACGAGTTACGTGACGAATGTTTTGCTCTTAAATAGGCACGTTTAACTGTACGGTGACTATAACCCCGAGCATAAAACCTTGTTTTTAAATCAAGTGCCTGCTTTTCAAATATTTCATCAGATGAGCAGATTCTTCTCAACCGAAGAAACTGTCCAATAGGTACTGCTCTAATTACTGATTGTGGATGAGCTGATGATGCATGCAGTAATGAATTGACTGCCGTTGGTTTACGAAAAATATTCGTCTGCAGCAAATTTTTCGAATCACGTCTAATGGTAATGTCAAGGAAATCAACAAAATTAGAGTTTGCATTGTAAGTTAATCGAATATTCAAATCATTATCATTAAGACTCTTCATAAATGCATCCAATGTCTCAAGAGAACCCTGCCAGATCAAAAAGATGTCGTCGATGTACCGTGCCCAAAAGAGAACACGGTCAACCGACGACAGCCGATCCGACAGGAAGAGGTCCCTCTCCCACAACCCCAGGAACAAATTGGCATAGGATGGTGCAAAAGATGCGCCCATAGCTGTACCCTGGAGCTGCTGGAAGAAGGACCCCTTAAAGGTGAAAAAATTGTGGGACAAAGAAAACTCCAACAGTTGCAAAATCAGTGACACCATACTCGTTCCAAGGCCAGAAGACTCTAGAAAAAAGCGAATTGCTTTTAATCCATCGCTATGCCTTATACTAGTATACAGTGATTCTATATCACAAGTCACCAATATAGTATCGTCATCCATATGTAGTCCATCAATCTTTTTTAATATATCAGCAGTATCTCTCACATGAGAGGGGAGACATTCAACTAAAGGCTGTAATTTACTATCAATATAACGATTCACCTTTTCTAAATAATTACCTGTCCCCGATACAATCGGCCTACCGGGTGGGTTCCTCATATCTTTATGAACTTTAGGCAATAAATAAAATGTAGGAATAATGGGTTCAGGGACTTGCAAAATTGTATAGAGTTCTTTAGATATAACACCATCGTTATAAGCCTGTATTAGGATCTTGGACAACCCAAGAAAAAAACTACCAGAGGGATTAAATGTCAGTTTTTTATAACATTGTTGATTATTTAACTGACGGAATGCTTCTTTTTCATATAGTTTAGTTGGCCATATAACTATATTTCCCCCTTTATCAGACGGTTTAATAACAACATCATCCCAGCATTGAAATTTGGATAATGATTTACGTTCCTCACCTGACAGATTGTCATTCTTCATATGTCTTGGAATCGCCTCCAGATCCTTAGAGACTAATTGGACGAATAAATCTACATTGGCACATGTTGAAAGAGCCGGAAACTTCCTAGATTTGGGACGTATAGATGCAGGAATTCTATCATTCTCAAGAGTATCGTGTTCAACTGCCAGTTCTTCAAGGGTTCTTAAAGCCTCCTGCTCCGTTTCTGTAGGAAACATTTCATGTGAAGTCTGATCATGAAAATGCTTCTTAAAAATTAATGACCTAGCAAAGATATGTAAGTCTTTGATAACAGTGAACAAATCAAAATCCGATTTGGGAGAAAAAGACAAACCTTTTGACAGTATATGTAGATCAGTCACAGTTAATACATGCTCACTCAAATTAATTACCTTCAGTTCGTGTCTATCATTGTTTGGTGAATTCCCATTACTCCTTTTATAGGGAAGTTGTCTTTGTTCACGGTTACGTTTAGGTCTACTACGGAATCTTGTCACCATATTAAATGAGGCAGAAGAAGAACTGGCAGATGTATCACTCATAGATGTAACTGATGATGTAGACGGAGTTCTTGAGAATCCACGATTCTGTTTAGACTTTCTCCATCTATATATATTATTAGATTGGAAATCCTTCAAATCACGATTATATTTATTCAACTGAGTCTCCTGTATATTTTTGACAATTGTTTCCACAAATTTATCCATACTGCCATTCATCTCTTGAAATTGTTCGGCAGATAGATCAGATTTAGCTTGCTTGAGTAATTCATCCAAATGTCTGTCTAGCTCAATCAGGGTTTTTTTGTTAGAATCAATCAACATTTCCATAAACTTCCTAGATGTATCATTACAGAGTTCTTCCCAGGTTTTAATGAAGTTCTCATCATCTACTGGGTACGATGGGATAATCTTAATACGCAGTCCCCTAGGGATTAGCTGCTTAGCGATATAGTTCTCCAAAAATCTCATATTCCACCAAAGTCTAGTTCTTTTGGACAACAATTGCTTAATAGAATTATCAAAATCCACTTTCCTCTGACCATTAGAGTTTTGAGCATCTGCTCCATTATTAAAAACTTGATTAATCTTGCCAAGCCACGTGAGTTCACTGGCTTTATAGTCCATCTCCTTAATAAACCTGTGCGAAACACAGCAATACAATATAAGAAAAGAAACACGAAATAAGGAGAAACAGCGAAATTTACATTATAATAAGATAATGCTATAAATAAAAATAGTATATCGCCGGAGAATGATGGACTGTTTAAAGGACAGTCGTGTTACAAACACCAAATTTACACAAAGAAAAACGACCAAAAAGTCCCAGAAGGATAATATATTTTATTATGTCATTATAGAAAATAGTTAAAAACCATTACATAAAATTAGATAATACATATACTGAGCAAAAAAGGGGGTTACGCTACCCAGGTTTAAAGCATAGAAATGTACAAAAAAATGAGTAAACAATGAGTAAACAATTGGTGATTAAGCAAAATAGATAGTGATATATATAATAAATAATAAACAATATACAGTGCACAAACACCAAAAAAATTAAAAACCATAAACACAAATGTAAGCCACTACCACAGTGAAAAGCTATAAATATCAAAAAATCAAATTAGTGCGTCTGTGTGATAAGGCTAAAAAAAGAGACACTATATGTGTCACCGTGAATTAGGTGTCAAACTGACCAGGAAAGAAAAATTGTAGCAAAAATAAAAATAAGTAAAAAACATATATACAACCTCTCCTGGTCTCCTGGGGAAGCAACCCGGTCCCGACGCGCGTTTCGGCGCTAAGCCTTCATCAGGGGGTGGCGTCTCACAAGGAGAGGTAAGTATAAATACTGGCGCTAACCAGTAAAAATGTGGGTGTGTGAAAAACAAGCCAATCATTGTAAAGTGCATATGCGAAAACATACAAGCGTCATCGCGCAACTGCGCAGAAGCACTGACAAAATGCTGGTAACCCAGAACCGGCATTCAATATTGAACCGGAAGAAGATGTCCGCCAACCGGAAGTCGACGTTACCTGGCAACCAGGCGCTTAGATTATCATGTACCTGGGAATTAAACCAACAAAAGTCATCATAATTGCTGAGGGACGACAAATCCCATGACCAACAGGACAGTGACAAACATTTAAAGGTAACAATACTAGACAAAAAATCCGTAAGCCGGAAGTGACCATTACCCGGCAACCAGACGCCTAAAGTATCATGTGACCAGGGCGATGATGTCAACCTAAAAAAGCGTCATAGTTGCTATGGAGCTAGTGGTCACGTGTACATAACACAAATGAGTGGTCTAAATATAACCCTGCCACGAAACCGGACATATGAATTGTCATATAAAAAAAAAATTAATAACCACCACTAAAACCATACAAATTGGCAGGTAAACAACAATCATAGAACCGGAAAAGGTTTACTAAATCACTCATAGCAGGCAATAACTTGGCCGGACCATTACGGCTCACAGATTATCCTAGACGGTTATATAACAGACAACTTAGAACAGACATATAATAGACAAACATGAGGGGCATAGCGCACACATCTAGACCGCAGCAGAAACCGACGCGCATAAAGCAGGGGAGGCGGGAGCACAGGGGAGGGCGCGTCAAGTCGCAAAGGCGGCAAAAAACGCGACCCCACCAGGGCAAAACCGCATACCACCGCCACATGCGCGTACCTGCATAGGTCAGGAAGGTGCAACCCATACCAAAAAATGAATAAATCATAAATAAACATGACATGCAAAAGTATTAATGAAAGCCACATATAAAGTAATACCAAATATATATATTGAAAAAGATAAAGTCTACAAAAGTACATATATCAAACATGCCGTATACCGAGTAAAAATTAATAACAACCATATAAATCTTGATATCACATGTTAACAGTTAAGTATTATATTCGACTCAATATATTAAAACACAAGCCATTCGGCTGATTCCACACTTGTGTTCCAGCTTGAAAAGATCCATGTGGAGGAACAGGACAGAAGTACAATATTTTTGAAGCTTTGCCCTAAATTGTCATAAATAAAGATAAACACAATTAAAAATTAAAAAATATATAAAAATATATAATATAATGCGTCCGTCAGCATATACGCGTAATATCACATATCATACCCAAATTAATGAATAAAATCTATAGTAAAAATGTCTCCAACAGATATACACAAAATAAAATCAGTATATCAATATATATGTATAATGAGTTTCAGATAAATGGAATAAAACTATTGTTTTCATTGAGACCATGTGGTTGGACTGTATTTAAGGTCCAAATCCACCTGGTCTCACGTTGTCCAAGCTTACGACTGACATCCACACCCCTAATACTAGTGGGTAACATGTCAATCCCACGGAAATATAGTTTGGTACTATCACAGTTATGATGTTGTTTAAAATGCCTAGGAATTGTTTTTAGGGCATTCACATCATTTTCCGTTACTGCAGCTTTAATACCTAAAATATGCTCCCGAACCCTCACCTTAAATTGCCTTGTGGTCATACCCACATAGATTTTCCGGCATGGACACATTGCAAAATATACCACTGCTTTCGTGGTGCAGGTAATATGATGTCTAATCTCAAATATACGTGTTTCACCTTGATTAAAAAATGTTTTAGTTCGTTCTACATTGACACAAGCAACGCAATTGCCACATGGGAAACATCCAAGATCTTTTTTTGGAAAATTATCCAAAAAGGTAGGTATCGATGCCGGTGTATAGTGACTTTTTACTAATTGATCACGCAAATTATCTGATCGTCTGAACGTAATCTGCGGCCTATTTGGAAGATAATTGGCCAAAGTTGAATCAGCACATAGAATAGGCCAAAACTTATTCAGACATTCTCTAATCTGCTCTGCTTGAGCATTATATTTGGTAAAAAATCTAACCTTATTCGTTGTCTCCTTTTGTTTGTTGGAATATAACAACGAGTTACGTGACGAATGTTTTGCTCTTAAATAGGCACGTTTAACTGTACGGTGACTATAACCCCGAGCATAAAACCTTGTTTTTAAATCAAGTGCCTGCTTTTCAAATATTTCATCAGATGAGCAGATTCTTCTCAACCGAAGAAACTGTCCAATAGGTACTGCTCTAATTACTGATTGTGGATGAGCTGATGATGCATGCAGTAATGAATTGACTGCCGTTGGTTTACGAAAAATATTCGTCTGCAGCAAATTTTTCGAATCACGTCTAATGGTAATGTCAAGGAAATCAACAAAATTAGAGTTTGCATTGTAAGTTAATCGAATATTCAAATCATTATCATTAAGACTCTTCATAAATGCATCCAATGTCTCAAGAGAACCCTGCCAGATCAAAAAGATGTCGTCGATGTACCGTGCCCAAAAGAGAACACGGTCAACCGACGACAGCCGATCCGACAGGAAGAGGTCCCTCTCCCACAACCCCAGGAACAAATTGGCATAGGATGGTGCAAAAGATGCGCCCATAGCTGTACCCTGGAGCTGCTGGAAGAAGGACCCCTTAAAGGTGAAAAAATTGTGGGACAAAGAAAACTCCAACAGTTGCAAAATCAGTGACACCATACTCGTTCCAAGGCCAGAAGACTCTAGAAAAAAGCGAATTGCTTTTAATCCATCGCTATGCCTTATACTAGTATACAGTGATTCTATATCACAAGTCACCAATATAGTATCGTCATCCATATGTAGTCCATCAATCTTTTTTAATATATCAGCAGTATCTCTCACATGAGAGGGGAGACATTCAACTAAAGGCTGTAATTTACTATCAATATAACGATTCACCTTTTCTAAATAATTACCTGTCCCCGATACAATCGGCCTACCGGGTGGGTTCCTCATATCTTTATGAACTTTAGGCAATAAATAAAATGTAGGAATAATGGGTTCAGGGACTTGCAAAATTGTATAGAGTTCTTTAGATATAACACCATCGTTATAAGCCTGTATTAGGATCTTGGACAACCCAAGAAAAAAACTACCAGAGGGATTAAATGTCAGTTTTTTATAACATTGTTGATTATTTAACTGACGGAATGCTTCTTTTTCATATAGTTTAGTTGGCCATATAACTATATTTCCCCCTTTATCAGACGGTTTAATAACAACATCATCCCAGCATTGAAATTTGGATAATGATTTACGTTCCTCACCTGACAGATTGTCATTCTTCATATGTCTTGGAATCGCCTCCAGATCCTTAGAGACTAATTGGACGAATAAATCTACATTGGCACATGTTGAAAGAGCCGGAAACTTCCTAGATTTGGGACGTATAGATGCAGGAATTCTATCATTCTCAAGAGTATCGTGTTCAACTGCCAGTTCTTCAAGGGTTCTTAAAGCCTCCTGCTCCGTTTCTGTAGGAAACATTTCATGTGAAGTCTGATCATGAAAATGCTTCTTAAAAATTAATGACCTAGCAAAGATATGTAAGTCTTTGATAACAGTGAACAAATCAAAATCCGATTTGGGAGAAAAAGACAAACCTTTTGACAGTATATGTAGATCAGTCACAGTTAATACATGCTCACTCAAATTAATTACCTTCAGTTCGTGTCTATCATTGTTTGGTGAATTCCCATTACTCCTTTTATAGGGAAGTTGTCTTTGTTCACGGTTACGTTTAGGTCTACTACGGAATCTTGTCACCATATTAAATGAGGCAGAAGAAGAACTGGCAGATGTATCACTCATAGATGTAACTGATGATGTAGACGGAGTTCTTGAGAATCCACGATTCTGTTTAGACTTTCTCCATCTATATATATTATTAGATTGGAAATCCTTCAAATCACGATTATATTTATTCAACTGAGTCTCCTGTATATTTTTGACAATTGTTTCCACAAATTTATCCATACTGCCATTCATCTCTTGAAATTGTTCGGCAGATAGATCAGATTTAGCTTGCTTGAGTAATTCATCCAAATGTCTGTCTAGCTCAATCAGGGTTTTTTTGTTAGAATCAATCAACATTTCCATAAACTTCCTAGATGTATCATTACAGAGTTCTTCCCAGGTTTTAATGAAGTTCTCATCATCTACTGGGTACGATGGGATAATCTTAATACGCAGTCCCCTAGGGATTAGCTGCTTAGCGATATAGTTCTCCAAAAATCTCATATTCCACCAAAGTCTAGTTCTTTTGGACAACAATTGCTTAATAGAATTATCAAAATCCACTTTCCTCTGACCATTAGAGTTTTGAGCATCTGCTCCATTATTAAAAACTTGATTAATCTTGCCAAGCCACGTGAGTTCACTGGCTTTATAGTCCATCTCCTTAATAAACCTGTGCGAAACACAGCAATACAATATAAGAAAAGAAACACGAAATAAGGAGAAACAGCGAAATTTACATTATAATAAGATAATGCTATAAATAAAAATAGTATATCGCCGGAGAATGATGGACTGTTTAAAGGACAGTCGTGTTACAAACACCAAATTTACACAAAGAAAAACGACCAAAAAGTCCCAGAAGGATAATATATTTTATTATGTCATTATAGAAAATAGTTAAAAACCATTACATAAAATTAGATAATACATATACTGAGCAAAAAAGGGGGTTACGCTACCCAGGTTTAAAGCATAGAAATGTACAAAAAAATGAGTAAACAATGAGTAAACAATTGGTGATTAAGCAAAATAGATAGTGATATATATAATAAATAATAAACAATATACAGTGCACAAACACCAAAAAAATTAAAAACCATAAACACAAATGTAAGCCACTACCACAGTGAAAAGCTATAAATATCAAAAAATCAAATTAGTGCGTCTGTGTGATAAGGCTAAAAAAAGAGACACTATATGTGTCACCGTGAATTAGGTGTCAAACTGACCAGGAAAGAAAAATTGTAGCAAAAATAAAAATAAGTAAAAAACATATATACAACCTCTCCTGGTCTCCTGGGGAAGCAACCCGGTCCCGACGCGCGTTTCGGCGCTAAGCCTTCATCAGGGGGTGGCGTCTCACAAGGAGAGGTAAGTATAAATACTGGCGCTAACCAGTAAAAATGTGGGTGTGTGAAAAACAAGCCAATCATTGTAAAGTGCATATGCGAAAACATACAAGCGTCATCGCGCAACTGCGCAGAAGCACTGACAAAATGCTGGTAACCCAGAACCGGCATTCAATATTGAACCGGAAGAAGATGTCCGCCAACCGGAAGTCGACGTTACCTGGCAACCAGGCGCTTAGATTATCATGTACCTGGGAATTAAACCAACAAAAGTCATCATAATTGCTGAGGGACGACAAATCCCATGACCAACAGGACAGTGACAAACATTTAAAGGTAACAATACTAGACAAAAAATCCGTAAGCCGGAAGTGACCATTACCCGGCAACCAGACGCCTAAAGTATCATGTGACCAGGGCGATGATGTCAACCTAAAAAAGCGTCATAGTTGCTATGGAGCTAGTGGTCACGTGTACATAACACAAATGAGTGGTCTAAATATAACCCTGCCACGAAACCGGACATATGAATTGTCATATAAAAAAAAAATTAATAACCACCACTAAAACCATACAAATTGGCAGGTAAACAACAATCATAGAACCGGAAAAGGTTTACTAAATCACTCATAGCAGGCAATAACTTGGCCGGACCATTACGGCTCACAGATTATCCTAGACGGTTATATAACAGACAACTTAGAACAGACATATAATAGACAAACATGAGGGGCATAGCGCACACATCTAGACCGCAGCAGAAACCGACGCGCATAAAGCAGGGGAGGCGGGAGCACAGGGGAGGGCGCGTCAAGTCGCAAAGGCGGCAAAAAACGCGACCCCACCAGGGCAAAACCGCATACCACCGCCACATGCGCGTACCTGCATAGGTCAGGAAGGTGCAACCCATACCAAAAAATGAATAAATCATAAATAAACATGACATGCAAAAGTATTAATGAAAGCCACATATAAAGTAATACCAAATATATATATTGAAAAAGATAAAGTCTACAAAAGTACATATATCAAACATGCCGTATACCGAGTAAAAATTAATAACAACCATATAAATCTTGATATCACATGTTAACAGTTAAGTATTATATTCGACTCAATATATTAAAACACAAGCCATTCGGCTGATTCCACACTTGTGTTCCAGCTTGAAAAGATCCATGTGGAGGAACAGGACAGAAGTACAATATTTTTGAAGCTTTGCCCTAAATTGTCATAAATAAAGATAAACACAATTAAAAATTAAAAAATATATAAAAATATATAATATAATGCGTCCGTCAGCATATACGCGTAATATCACATATCATACCCAAATTAATGAATAAAATCTATAGTAAAAATGTCTCCAACAGATATACACAAAATAAAATCAGTATATCAATATATATGTATAATGAGTTTCAGATAAATGGAATAAAACTATTGTTTTCATTGAGACCATGTGGTTGGACTGTATTTAAGGTCCAAATCCACCTGGTCTCACGTTGTCCAAGCTTACGACTGACATCCACACCCCTAATACTAGTGGGTAACATGTCAATCCCACGGAAATATAGTTTGGTACTATCACAGTTATGATGTTGTTTAAAATGCCTAGGAATTGTTTTTAGGGCATTCACATCATTTTCCGTTACTGCAGCTTTAATACCTAAAATATGCTCCCGAACCCTCACCTTAAATTGCCTTGTGGTCATACCCACATAGATTTTCCGGCATGGACACATTGCAAAATATACCACTGCTTTCGTGGTGCAGGTAATATGATGTCTAATCTCAAATATACGTGTTTCACCTTGATTAAAAAATGTTTTAGTTCGTTCTACATTGACACAAGCAACGCAATTGCCACATGGGAAACATCCAAGATCTTTTTTTGGAAAATTATCCAAAAAGGTAGGTATCGATGCCGGTGTATAGTGACTTTTTACTAATTGATCACGCAAATTATCTGATCGTCTGAACGTAATCTGCGGCCTATTTGGAAGATAATTGGCCAAAGTTGAATCAGCACATAGAATAGGCCAAAACTTATTCAGACATTCTCTAATCTGCTCTGCTTGAGCATTATATTTGGTAAAAAATCTAACCTTATTCGTTGTCTCCTTTTGTTTGTTGGAATATAACAACGAGTTACGTGACGAATGTTTTGCTCTTAAATAGGCACGTTTAACTGTACGGTGACTATAACCCCGAGCATAAAACCTTGTTTTTAAATCAAGTGCCTGCTTTTCAAATATTTCATCAGATGAGCAGATTCTTCTCAACCGAAGAAACTGTCCAATAGGTACTGCTCTAATTACTGATTGTGGATGAGCTGATGATGCATGCAGTAATGAATTGACTGCCGTTGGTTTACGAAAAATATTCGTCTGCAGCAAATTTTTCGAATCACGTCTAATGGTAATGTCAAGGAAATCAACAAAATTAGAGTTTGCATTGTAAGTTAATCGAATATTCAAATCATTATCATTAAGACTCTTCATAAATGCATCCAATGTCTCAAGAGAACCCTGCCAGATCAAAAAGATGTCGTCGATGTACCGTGCCCAAAAGAGAACACGGTCAACCGACGACAGCCGATCCGACAGGAAGAGGTCCCTCTCCCACAACCCCAGGAACAAATTGGCATAGGATGGTGCAAAAGATGCGCCCATAGCTGTACCCTGGAGCTGCTGGAAGAAGGACCCCTTAAAGGTGAAAAAATTGTGGGACAAAGAAAACTCCAACAGTTGCAAAATCAGTGACACCATACTCGTTCCAAGGCCAGAAGACTCTAGAAAAAAGCGAATTGCTTTTAATCCATCGCTATGCCTTATACTAGTATACAGTGATTCTATATCACAAGTCACCAATATAGTATCGTCATCCATATGTAGTCCATCAATCTTTTTTAATATATCAGCAGTATCTCTCACATGAGAGGGGAGACATTCAACTAAAGGCTGTAATTTACTATCAATATAACGATTCACCTTTTCTAAATAATTACCTGTCCCCGATACAATCGGCCTACCGGGTGGGTTCCTCATATCTTTATGAACTTTAGGCAATAAATAAAATGTAGGAATAATGGGTTCAGGGACTTGCAAAATTGTATAGAGTTCTTTAGATATAACACCATCGTTATAAGCCTGTATTAGGATCTTGGACAACCCAAGAAAAAAACTACCAGAGGGATTAAATGTCAGTTTTTTATAACATTGTTGATTATTTAACTGACGGAATGCTTCTTTTTCATATAGTTTAGTTGGCCATATAACTATATTTCCCCCTTTATCAGACGGTTTAATAACAACATCATCCCAGCATTGAAATTTGGATAATGATTTACGTTCCTCACCTGACAGATTGTCATTCTTCATATGTCTTGGAATCGCCTCCAGATCCTTAGAGACTAATTGGACGAATAAATCTACATTGGCACATGTTGAAAGAGCCGGAAACTTCCTAGATTTGGGACGTATAGATGCAGGAATTCTATCATTCTCAAGAGTATCGTGTTCAACTGCCAGTTCTTCAAGGGTTCTTAAAGCCTCCTGCTCCGTTTCTGTAGGAAACATTTCATGTGAAGTCTGATCATGAAAATGCTTCTTAAAAATTAATGACCTAGCAAAGATATGTAAGTCTTTGATAACAGTGAACAAATCAAAATCCGATTTGGGAGAAAAAGACAAACCTTTTGACAGTATATGTAGATCAGTCACAGTTAATACATGCTCACTCAAATTAATTACCTTCAGTTCGTGTCTATCATTGTTTGGTGAATTCCCATTACTCCTTTTATAGGGAAGTTGTCTTTGTTCACGGTTACGTTTAGGTCTACTACGGAATCTTGTCACCATATTAAATGAGGCAGAAGAAGAACTGGCAGATGTATCACTCATAGATGTAACTGATGATGTAGACGGAGTTCTTGAGAATCCACGATTCTGTTTAGACTTTCTCCATCTATATATATTATTAGATTGGAAATCCTTCAAATCACGATTATATTTATTCAACTGAGTCTCCTGTATATTTTTGACAATTGTTTCCACAAATTTATCCATACTGCCATTCATCTCTTGAAATTGTTCGGCAGATAGATCAGATTTAGCTTGCTTGAGTAATTCATCCAAATGTCTGTCTAGCTCAATCAGGGTTTTTTTGTTAGAATCAATCAACATTTCCATAAACTTCCTAGATGTATCATTACAGAGTTCTTCCCAGGTTTTAATGAAGTTCTCATCATCTACTGGGTACGATGGGATAATCTTAATACGCAGTCCCCTAGGGATTAGCTGCTTAGCGATATAGTTCTCCAAAAATCTCATATTCCACCAAAGTCTAGTTCTTTTGGACAACAATTGCTTAATAGAATTATCAAAATCCACTTTCCTCTGACCATTAGAGTTTTGAGCATCTGCTCCATTATTAAAAACTTGATTAATCTTGCCAAGCCACGTGAGTTCACTGGCTTTATAGTCCATCTCCTTAATAAACCTGTGCGAAACACAGCAATACAATATAAGAAAAGAAACACGAAATAAGGAGAAACAGCGAAATTTACATTATAATAAGATAATGCTATAAATAAAAATAGTATATCGCCGGAGAATGATGGACTGTTTAAAGGACAGTCGTGTTACAAACACCAAATTTACACAAAGAAAAACGACCAAAAAGTCCCAGAAGGATAATATATTTTATTATGTCATTATAGAAAATAGTTAAAAACCATTACATAAAATTAGATAATACATATACTGAGCAAAAAAGGGGGTTACGCTACCCAGGTTTAAAGCATAGAAATGTACAAAAAAATGAGTAAACAATGAGTAAACAATTGGTGATTAAGCAAAATAGATAGTGATATATATAATAAATAATAAACAATATACAGTGCACAAACACCAAAAAAATTAAAAACCATAAACACAAATGTAAGCCACTACCACAGTGAAAAGCATACATACCGTCCAGCGTCGGACTGGAACACCTTGGGCCCACCAGAGAAAATCATTCTTGGGGCCCACTATGTAGCTGCATAGAGTTAAATACCAGACCACCAATTATGCGGTAAAACACGCTAATATCCGGGTATAATATAAGGTTGTACATGTCTTAATTATGTAGCAGGAGTTGGGGTAGCCCCCTCATAGAATATAAAGCAGCCCCCTCACATAGTATAATGCAGCCATCTCATAGAATATAATGCAGCCATCTCATAGAATATAATACTGCCCCCCTCATAGGGTATAATACTGCCCCCCTCATAGGGAATAATGCACCCCCTCATAGGGTATAATGCACCCCCTCATAGGGTATAATGCACCCCCTCATAGGGTATAATACTGCCCCCCTCATAGGGTATAATACTGCCCCCCTCATAGGGAATAATACTGCCCCCCTCATAGGGAATAATGCACCCCCTCATAGGGAATAATGCTGCCCCCTCATAGGGTATAATACTGCCCCCCTCATAGGGAATAATGCACCCCCTCATAGGGTATAATGCACCCCCTCATAGGGTATAATACTGCCCCCCTCATAGGGTATAATACTGCCCCCTCATAGGTCATAGGGTATAATGCACCCCCTCATAGGGAATAATGCACCCCCTCATAGGGAATAATGCTGCCCCCTCATAGGGTATAATACTGCCCCCCTCATAGGGTATAATACTGCCCCCCTCATAGGGTATAATACTGCCCCCCTCATAGGGAATAATGCTGCCCTCCTCATAGGTTATAATGCTGCCTCCTCATAGGGTATAATGCTGCCCCCTCATAGGGTATAATGCTGCCCTCCTCATAGGGTATAATGCACCCCGTCATAGGGAATAATGCTGCCCTCCTCATAGGGTATAATGCTGCCTCCTCATAGGGTATAATGCTGCCCCCTCATAGGGTATAATGCTGCCCTCCTCATAGGGTATAATGCACCCCCTCATAGGGAATAATGCTGCCCTCCTCATAGGGTATAATGCTGCCTCCTCATAGGGTATAATGCTGCCCCCTCATAGGGTATAATGCTGCCCCCTCATAGGGTATAATACTGCCCCCCTCATAGGGTATAATACTGCCCCCCTCATAGGGTATAATGCTATATAGATATATAGATATAGAGTTAGATAGATATAGATAGAAAGATAGATGTAGAAATAGATAGATATAGAGATAGATAGTAGATAATGGATGGATAGAAAGTACATAATGGATAGATAGAAAGATTCATAGAGATAGATAGAGATAGATAGAGATAGATATAAAGATAGATATAGAAAGAAATATAGATAGATAGATAGCTATAGATAGAAAGATATAGAGATAGATAGATATATAGATAGAGATAGATAATAGATAGAGATATAATAATAATATAGACATATATAGATAGATATAGAGATAAATATATATAGATAGATGGATATAAATAAAAATAGATATAGAGATATATATATAGAGATAGATATAGAGATAATAGATATAGAGATAGATAGATAGATAGATATAGAGATAGATATAAAGACAAATAGATATAGAGATAGATATAGAGATAATAGCTAGATATAGAGATATGTATAGAGATAGATAGATAGATATAGAGTTAGAAAGATAGATAGATAGATAGAGATAGCTAGATAGATAGATGGATAGATAGATATAGATAATAGAGATAATAGATAGATATAATAGATAGATATAGAGATAGAGATAGATGGATAGATCAATAGATAGATAGATAAAGAGAGAGAGATAGAGATAGAGATAGATAATGAGATATAGATATAGATATAGAGATATAGTGTTAGATAGAAAGATAGATATAGAGATAGATAGATATAGAGATAGATATGGATATAGAGATAACAGATATAGAGATAGATAGATATAGAGATAGATAGATAGATAGATAGATATAGAGATAATATATAGATAGATATAGAGATAATATATAGATAGCTATAGAGAGAGAGATATAGAGATAGATATAGAGAGAAACAGATATAGATATAGAGATAGATATAGAGATAGATAGGTAGATAGATATAGAGATAATAGATAGATATAAAGATAGATAGATATAAAGATAGAGACAGAGAGAGCGGTAGATAGATAGAGAGATAGAGAGATAGATATAGAGAGAGATAGATACAGAGATCGATAAATAGATAGAGAGATAGATATAGATAATAGATAGAGATAGATAGATAAAGATAGATAATAAATATAGAGATAACAGATAGATATAGAGATAGAGTAAGATAGAAAGATATAGAGATAGGTAGATATAGATAATAGAGATAGCTAGATAGATAGACATAATAGATATAGATATAGATAGATATAGAGATAGATAGAAAGATAGATATAGAGATAGAGCGATAGATAGATAGAGATAGATATATATAATAGATAGAGATAAATAGATAGATAGATAGATAAAGATAGATAGATATAGAGATAGATATAGAGATAGAAAGATAGATAGATATACAGAGAGATAGATATAGAGATAGAGATAAATAGATAGATGGATATAGAGAGAGATATAGAGAGAAATAGATATAGAGATAATAGATATTTATAGAGATAGATAGATATAGATATAGAGAGAGATAGATACAGAGAAAAGATATAGAGATAAATAGAGAAAGATAGATAGATATATAGATATAGAGATAGAAAGATAGATAGATATACAGAGAGATAGATATAGAGATAGATAGAGATATATAGATAGATAGCTATAGAGATAGATATAGAGAGAAATAGAAATAGATATAGAGATAGATATAGAGATAGATATATAGATATAGAGATAGATATAGATATAGAGATAGAGCGATAGATAGCGAGAGATATAGATATAGAGATAGATAGATAGATACAGAGAAAAGATATAGAGATAGATAACGGATAAATAGATAGATAGGTATAGAGATAGATAGATATAGATATTAGATAGAGATATATATATATATAGATAAAGATAGATAGATATAGATGGTAGCTAGATAGATAATAAATATAGAGATAATAGATATAGAGATAGATAGATAGACATAATAGATAGATATAGAGATATATATAGAAAGATATAGAGATAGATAGATAGATAGATAGATAGATATAGAGATAGATGTAGAGATAGAAAGATAGATATAAAGATAGAGCGATAGATAGAGATAGATATAGAAACAGATAGATATAGATAATAGATAGATATAGATAATAGATAGAAAGATAGATAAAAGAGAGATAGAGAGAGAGATATATAGAGATATATAGAGATATAGAGATAGATAGAGAGAGACAGATAGAGAGAGCGAGAGAGATATAAAAACAAAACAAAACACAATACTCACCTCTCCTCCTCGCTCCCACGCTGATCCCGGCTTCAGTGTCAGGAGCTGCCCCCTCTGCCAGACACACAGCGGGTGCGCGATGTAGTGACGTCATCGCGCACTGGCTGTGAGCCAGGAGCAGAGAGGACTGAGGGCAGCGCCGGCCCTGATTTACAGCTGTAGTCTGCAGAGCAGCTTACTGGGCTGGGGGCGGGGCCTCTGGGGGTGTGGAGACCTGAAATGATATTCACTGCTTCGCAGTGAATATTCATTTCTCTTTAGCAGCGGGGACAGGGGCTCCTGCCTCCTGACACCCGCTGCTGCTCCGCTGGCAGGGGCCCCCATAGCAGCTGCATGGTGTGCGACACACCACTGGCTGGGGGCCCCTGGAGCAGCGGGGGCCCTAGGCAACTGCTGGCCCTGTATGCCAGCAGGTGCCAGGGCCCACCAGATGCCAGGGCCCACCGGAGAATCCTCCGGTTCTCCGGTGGGCCAGTCCGACGCTGATACCGTCCCTTCAGAAGCATCGTGGTCAGGTAACGTCGAACCCAACCGAAATCCTAGACATAATGCTGCGCTATTACCATGAATTGTACAATATTAAGGGAGGTGACCCCTCTCAGCCACCTCTAGACCCCCAACCACAAATTGAGTTGTACATACATGACACCGCCCTCCTGACATTGACTACAGATCTAACAGAACCACTAGAAACTGATTTCATAATGGAGGAGATTGATGAGGTCATTCGGAACTCCAGCTGGTAAGAGCCCGGGACAGGACGGTTTTTCCCCTCATTTCTACAAGACATTTCGAGAGCACCTTAACCCCATTATGACACAGGTCTTTAACTCCATCGCAGGCGATGCTCCATTTGTCCCACAATCCTTAGAGGCCTTTATCACAGTGATACCGAAATCGGGAAGGGATCCTACGGTAGTAACTAATTGTCGCCCAATATCACTCATTAATGTAGATGTGAAACTCTATGCAAAAACTTTGGCTAACCGATTGGCTCCCCTTCTGCCTTTGGTTGTGCACTCGGATCAGGTGGGGTTTGTACGGGGGAGGGAGGCGAGGGACGGGATAAATAAGACCCTCATTCTGACGGCACATGCCAAATCAAAACATAAACCAATGGCGCTGCTGTTAATCGACGCGGAGAAAGCCTTTGACCGGGTACACTGGGGATTCATGTTCTCAGCCCTACGGCAAATAGGCCTGGGGAGCCGCTTCCTACAAAAGATTGCGGCTCTATACTCCAGCCCCTCAGCGAGAGTTAGGCCGGGGTCACACTGGCGAGGAATACGGCCGAGAGGCGCTAAAAGCACGCATTAGACACGGACAAATGATTCTCTATGGGGTCCCTCGCACCAGCCGTATATTTCTCATCCGTATTCTATGCTCCGTGCCAATCGCAGCATGCTGCGATTGTCAGCGTACTACGGCCATAGTACGCCAATGCAAGTCTATGGGTGCGCAAAACATACGGATTACACACGGACCACACAAGCGACTTGCGAGAAATACGCACCCGGTGTCTTTTAGCAAAGCCGGCTATTCAGTGCGCTATACAGTAAACTCACACTGACAGGTTTAATAAAGAAAGAATAGATATAGACACATAGAATACATATATATATATATATATATATATATATATACATTCTATGTGTCTATATCTATTCTTTGGTTTGTGTTATAAAACCTGTCATAGGGCTCCATTATATGTCCATTTTGCAAGCCTGCGAGAAAATCTCGCCATTCGGATGCCATACGGATTACATACGGATGCTTACATGCGCAAAATACGCGACCACACCTTGATTACGGATGACATACGGAGCACTGTTTAGGGGCCATTCATCCGTATTACGCATGTAAAATACTGACCGTATTTTGCGTCGGTTAGTGTGACCCCGGCCTTAGGGTCAATGGCGCATTGTCAGATGCTATAGCTATTGGGAATGGCACACGACAGGGATGCCCTCTATCGCTCCTTTTATACACGGTGGTCATGGAACATTTGGCGGTAGCAATTAGGGGGAATCCCAGTGTACACGGCCTATGGGTGGATCAAGTTCATTATAAGGTCTCTCTTTATGCGGATGACCTCCTACTGTATGTAACGCAACCACACATTTCCCTTCCATCACTGATGGTGGAATTAAAAAAATATGGTGCAGTCAGTAATTTTAAAATTAATTTTCAGAAAACCGAAGCCCTTAATATATCCTTGGGACCAGCAGAAATTACGAGAATAACAGAGAATTTCCCCTTTCGGTGGAAAAGTGGAGCTATCCAATATTTGGGCGTTCAAATTCCTATCGACATGACTGACCTTTACAAACTTAACTATTTGCCCCTTCTGGAGTCGACCCTGAAGCGTTTGAGGGAATACGGACGAAAGAACATTTCATGGTTTGGTAGGATGAACTCCTTTAAGATGGATGTCCTTCCCAGGTTTTTGTATTTGTTTCAGGCGGTCCCGATTATACTGCCGAGGGCATTCTTCCAGACCATCAGATCCGCATTGATCCGATTTGTTTGACAGACTTCTAGGCCCCGTTTAAAATATACCAGTCAGACTACGCCGAAATCCAAGGGGGGCGCAGGCCTCCCTGACTTAGAACTTTACCACAGGGCCTCCATACTAGCGCGCCTATTTGACTGGCAGTATGGCTACTGCTCTAAACAATGGGTTCAACTGGAACAGACATCCTTTGACATTCCCTTGTGACACCTTCCTTGGATCCGATGCTATGATCTTACTACATGCGGCTCTGAGGGATCCACGGGTTTTTGGCACAAGAGACATTATGACTCTGGAAGCGTGTAAAAATTAAGAAGAAATTGATTAGTGTCCTGAATCCGTTGACACCAATTTTTGGCAACCCGGACTTTCCTCCGGGTCGCCTCAGGGATCGTTTTTTGGGCTGGCACATTGGCTCTGACTTACGCCTGGGACAGGTACTGGTGGGAGGAGATATTCCATCTTTGGAAACTCTACAAGAACAGTCTCCCGGTGGGGGGCTCTCCTGGATGGTATATAATCAGCTGAGGTCGCTTGTCCAGAGACATATGGGGGGGCCGCACCTCCCCCCCCCATGACAAGAATGGAAAATTTATTGCAGCAACAGGATCCTCCTAATCATCTGATTTCTCTCCTATATAAGGAGTTTCATATTAAGGACTCGGAGGAGATTCCGAGTTACATTCGGGCATGGGAGGAGGAGATGGGCTGTAGATTCTCAGTAGAGGATCTTAACAAAGCTTACCTATTCACACACAAAATGTCCCTGGCCTGGGGGCGCACAGGAGAAAAAATTTAAAATACTAACCAGATGGTATCTGTCCCCCGTTAGATTGAAGTCTATTTTTCCGTCTGTGGAGGACACTTGTTGGCGGTGTAGAACCGAGAGAGGCACACTATACCACATATGGTGGCAGTGCTCCGCTAGACAACTCTTTTGGAAGAAGATGTTCTCGGTTTATCAAAAAATTACTGGAGATGTTGTTCTCCCTTCCCGCAAGTTGCCATCCTCTCGATCCTCCCGGGCTCCATATCGGCCCAGAAACGGAGCCTTCTCAGGTTTTGTGTCACTGCAGCACATATGGTAATCCCACGCCATTGGCGAGTGGCATTAACGCCAACAATGGCGGAGTGGGTGTCGGAATTTGCAGATATTTTCCGAATGGAGGAGCTGATGGCTGAGATGGAGGGGGACAGCACCCGCCTAATTCGCATCTGGCATCCCTGGATCTTGTTTAAAAAAACTGCTGGGCTGTCTCAACTGGTTGAGGAGGCTTCTTAGGGGCCGGTTCGGGAGTTTGGTGCCCGTCTTCCCTCCCCCCCTCCCTTCCCTTCCCCTTTCTCCTTCTTTATTACTCCTAAATGTTCCATTCTAATTTTTTTTTTGTGTTCTTTCCCCTTTCTCTCTCTCATATTAACCTTTCTCTATGATATACCCTGCTGATACATGTGTAATGCACTATGAATGATTACCTTTGTTAAGATACCTACCCATCTATGTTGCTAAGAACTCGGATACTGGGGGAGGAAAGTTTACTCTCCAGTCTGTTCCATTTTATATATGCACAATGCCTGACGTAGCCTATATGGCTGGGTTAACCAATACTTAGTGACAACTACCCGGTTAGAACTGCTCAGTGACGATGTGTTTGTGTCTGCTCAATCTATGTCCCAATGGAAGCCACAAGACTTTATCTTAGCAGTCGTGTCAGACTGATTTATTAGTGATTGTTTATACTGTGATATTGCTCAGATGGGTGTATAACTTTCATCATCTTGTATGCTTTCTTTGTCCACTTGATCTTTCAATAAAAATAGATTCAACATAAAATTGTGGGGATTGGGGACTAATCGTATTGACCAGGGAAGTGCATTCCAAAGAATTGGTGCAGCACGTGTAAAGTCTTGGAGATGGGAGTGGGAGGTTCTGATTATTGAGGATGCTAACCTCAGGTCATCAGCAGAACAGAGGGCGCGCGTAGGGTGGTATACTGAAACAAGGGAGGAGATGTAGGGTGGTGCTGAGCCATGGAGGGCTTTGTGGGTGAGGGTAATAAGTTTATACTGAATTTTGGAGTGGAAGGGTAGCCAGTGTAATGACTGGCACAAGGTAGAGGCATCGGTGTAACAATTGGTGAGGAATATGATCCTGGCTGCAGCATTCAAGACAGATTGGAGAGGGGAGAGTTTGGTAAGAGGGAGACCGATTAGAAGAGAGTTACAATAGTCGAGACGAGAATGAATAAGAGAAACAGTAAGAGTTTTTGCAGAGTCAAAAGTAAGAAAAGGTCAGATTCTAGAAATGTTTTTGAGGTGCAGATGACAGGAGCGAGCCAGTGATCGAATGTGGGGGCAAAGGAAAGCTCAGAGTCAAGTATGACCCTAAGACAGCGGGCATGTTGCTGGGGAGTAATAGTGGAACCACACACAGAAATGGCAATGTCGGGTATAGGTACATTAGTAGAGGGAGGAAACACAAGGAGTTCAGTCTTTTACAGGTTCAGTTTCAGATATAGTGAGGACATGATGTTAGACACAGCGTTTAGACAATCGCCGGTGTTTTCTAGAAAGGCTGGCGTGATGTCAGGAGAAGAAGCTTATAATTGGGTGTCATCAGCATAGAGATGGTACTGGAAACCAAATCTACTGATAGTTTGACCAATAGGGGCAGTGTACAAGGAGAAGAGGAGGGGGCCTAGAACCGATCCTTGAGGAACCCCAACAGTAAGGGGAAGGTGAGAGGAGGAGAAACCGGCAAAAGATACAGTAAAGGAGCGGTCAGACAGATAGGAGGAGAACCAGGAGAGAACGGTGTCCTTGAGGCCAATGGAAGGGAGCATAGTGAGGAGGAGCTGATGATCCACAGTGTCGAATGCTGCAGAGAGATCCAAGAGAATTAGCATGGAGTAATGACCATTTGATTTAGCTGTTGATTTGATTTAGCTGCAGTAGTGGCAAGAAATCAACTGTAGGGTCTTCCTTTGTCCCGCGTTACCAGCCAACTTGGACGAGTGGCCCCAAGACAAAACTCTCTCCTTCTCGGATTCAGCCACGAGGATCTTCCCTGGAGGAATATGCGACAGACTGACTGGAACGACAGTGACCATCTTGGACGGTTCAATGATAAATTGCGGCTCCTCCTCTTGATCCTCGGACAGAAAAGTGCGAGAGAGTGCATTGGCTCTGACATTCTTGTCACCAGACCTGATATATAAAGGAAAGTTAAAGCGGGCAAAAAACAAGGACCACCTAGCTTGGCGTGGGTTAAGTCTCTGGGCGGACTGGAGATACGCCAGGTTCTTATGGTCCGTGTAGATGACCACTGGATAGACTGCACCCTCCAGCAGGTATCACCACTCTTCCAAAGCCATCTTAATGGGGAGAAACTTCCGGTCATTGATGGAGTAGCTACGCTCAGGAGTAGAGAAGGCCTTAGAGAAGAAACCGAGGAGGATTTCTGAGTGAGCACAGCTCCAGCCCCTAACGAGGATGCGTCCACCTCTAGGAAGAACTGCTTGTTCAAATCCAGGAGATGCAGGACGGGAGCGGTGCAGAAGGACCGTTTAAGAGAGTGGAAGGCCTCTTCAGCCTCGGAGGACCAGTTCTTGAGATCAGCTCCCTTTTGGGTCATAGCAGAGATGGGAGCAGTCCGCGGTGGAGAAGTGAGACGTTTTGGTCAGTTATTAGAACTTCTTCAAATGGAATATGTGCATAAATAGACCCGCAAAGAAATGACTGCTTAGTGAAAAATGGCTCATGTATGCAGAATGCTGTGTCTCCCAAAAGGATAGTGCTGCAAGCACTTTCATTGCTATTCCACGTTGGCCCTGGCGTGGTTGAACACATTATGGGAGTGAGAGGATCCGATCCCATCATTGGCTAATGGTGTCATTGTAGCAGGCATAGCCGGATGGGACTAGTAGTCCCATTGGACGATGCCTGCCTACACACACACACACATACACACACACACAGCCCCGTAGACCTCTGCACACAGACACAGATTCACGTAGACACCCGCACACAGACATGCACATATTCTCCGCACACACACATTTCCCTCCGATCTGCAGCGTTTCTCGCACCCACATCCGCAGCAAATCTGCAGATCTTTTTTAACATCTGCGGTTTTACTGCGGATGTGCCTGACTCAGTGGAAGTCAATGGGTGCAGAAATGCTGCAGAGCCGCAAAAAGAATTGACATGCTGCGGGAAAAAAAGCTGCAAATCTGTGCGGATTTTTCCGCAGCATGTGCACACCAATTCTTAACTTCACATTGACTAACATTGGCTGTGCATTACACTGTGGATTTGATTCAATTCCGCGAGTCCAAAAATGCTGTGGAAATGCATCTAAATCCGCAACGCGTGCACATAACCTTAAACATCCTCTCGTTTTTTTTGCAGATTTTTTTGCGTTTTTTTTTTTCATGTGGATTTGTATGCGTTTTTGTCAGCTAAATAAAGATCTATTATTTAACAAAAAAATTGTGATGTCATTTCTTGTCCAACCTCTTCTTTTACATACTCCATTGAACACCATATCATCACATACCATGTTCACATATAATGTACACAAAACAAATACACAGTAAGTGAATATCTATAGATACAGCTATATATCTATAGATAGATAGATTTATAGATAAATAGATCTATGGATAGATAAATCTATTTATCTATCCATAGATATATCTATAGATACATATCACTATCCATAGACATATCTATCTATATGTTTAAATTTAAAAAAATAACGGAAAAAAATGGTATGGGCTCCCCTGCAATTTTCTGGACCAGACAGGGAAAGCCAGCGACTGGGGGCAGATGTTTATAGCCTGGGAAGTGGATAATACCCATAGATCTTCCTAGGCTATTAATATCAGCTCTCAGCTGTATATTTAATCTTTACTGGATATTAAAATAGGGGGCCCCCCTATAATTAATAGCCAGAAAAGGCTATGCAGACAGCTGTGAGCTGATATTCATGGCCTAAGAAGGGGCCATGGATATTGGCCCCCTCCTGGCTACAGACACCAGCTCTCAGCCGCCCTAGAAATGGCGCCTCTCTAAGATGAGCCAGTTCCAGCGCTTAGCCTCTCTCTTCCCTCTGCCATGTAGTTGTGGTATATGGGATAATAGTTGGGGGGTTGATGTCACCTTTGTATTGTAAGGTGACATCAAGCCCGGCTTAGTAATGGAGAGGTCTTAATAAGACACCTATGCATTACTAATCCTACAGTTGTGAAAGAGTTAAATAAATACACCGCCAGAATAAAGTAAATAATGAAATAAAATACTACACAGTTTTGCCATCTTAATTGTACCCCTAAGGCTGGTTTCACATTAAATTTTTTTTGCGCAGCACATCATACGCTTCCATGTGTCATGAGTACCTATGTTTAACATGGCGTGCGCATGGTCTTGCGTTTGCATGCATTCATATATGTATTCGTGCGCATGCATTTTTTCAAGGTGTGCGCCTAGGTGCGCCAGACGCAACCTGTTGCATTTTTGGGTCCGCCGAAAGGCGTAAAAAAAGCATGCGCAAGCTTACGCATGGAAGGCAACAAAACAACGCGTTAGTCTATGGGAACGCAGGCATGCGCATGGACATGCGTTCGTCTGCGTTTTCGTGCGCATGCGTTTTTGGCGCAAAAAATGTGTAGACACTGGTTTTAACTCCTAGAGAACGAATGTGCATAAAAAACGCAAACGCATGCAAAAACACTTGATGCGTTTTTTTGCATGCGTTTCTATTGCGCACGATGCGCAAAAATACGCTAATGTGAAATTAGCCTAATTCCTGCAACGCCCTTGATCACCTAAAATAATAAACCAACAGTATACTCCCTGTTCTGATGTAATCCATTTAATAACGAGTGTCCCATGACGATCTCCCCTATTGTGCTGTCACATCAGCAGATGTGACTGCTCTACAGGGCCTTCAATAACACGCTGACCGGTGTGAGGCAGCAACCAGAGTTATATGTGAGGGTCGCTATGCGTCCCCCAGAATGCGCTCAGAAGTGTATTAGATCCGCTGGAGTGCCCTGTCGTTGCAGCAGTGAGCCTGTGACTCACAGGACGGAATAAAAGTGAGTTTGAGCCTGGTCAAGTTATTTGTACCAAGGAGTTTATTCAGGAAAACCCGGTATGGGCTTTTATCTTTGAAACGGACTGCATGAAGGAAGTGGGGTCCGGTCCGTTTCCTCCAGCCCAGGTCTTATAAGTGGCCTTTGGCCACAGATAGGAGAAAGGAAAAAAAATCTCTGCAGAAAGGGTTTGAGTGTGTCAGTTCTGACTTGCACAGAGACAGGCCAGTGGTCTGAAGAGTTCCCTGTGTGAGGCAACACAGGGCCAAGCTGAGCCAAGGTCTGGCACCCCTTTCATATCCGGGCAACGCGGTCGCTCACGACATCTGGCCACGGACTGTTTTGTTGCTTACCGGCTGTGATCCGGAGGATACAGCGTGTTGGACACTGTGGACAATAAACACATTTTTTTTGTTTGAACTTGCTGGGTCACTACCTCATCTCTGCACAGCGTGGATGTCGCTGCTTTACACTTGGTTGGAGAATGCGGGCAGTGTGAACTGAGGCATACCCAAAGCGTGCTGCATGTCGTATATTATGCCTGCAACGCTGCAACTTAAGTCGACTGATAAGTTGGAGGAAATACTGAGACAGTTGGCTGCCTTGCAGGTGCGACAGCAGAAGCTTCAAGAGGAGCAGCAACAAACCAGCAATTTAATTCTGCAGCAGATTGCGGCTCTGCAAGGGACAAGTACCTCTGCCACCACATACCGATCGGAAGCCCGGTACAAGGTCCGCTCAGCACTGAGGATGATGGCACCTGAGGATGACATGGAGGCCTTTCTCACCATTTTTGAACGCACTGCAGAGCGGGAGAACTTGCCGGTGACTCAGTGGCCTGAGGTGGTATCCAACTTCTTGACGGGAGATGCACAAAAGGCCTGCCTGGACCTCATGCCCTGGACTATGGGAAGCTGAAAGGTGAGATCCTTGCCCGACTGGGGGTTAATACATATGTGCGGGCCCAACAGGTGTTCCAGTGGTCCTTTTCTGAGACTCGCCCTGCTCGGTCTCAAGCATATGACTTACTGCAACTGGTTAAAAAATGGCTACAGCCTGAGACTTTAACCCCGATCCAGATGGTAGAGAGGGTGGTGGTCGACCGGCTGGTGAGGGCCCTGCCAGCCGCCATACGTTGGGTGGGGCAAGGGGACCCGGGCACTCTGGACCAGGTGGTAGGACTGGTTGAGCGGTATACAGCCACTCAAGACTTTATATGGGACACTGCCCCACTTCGGCTGTCACGTAAGGCCCCGTCAGCTCAGGAGCCTGGGAAAAGTCTACAACCCTCCACCAAAGCCAATACGGATCGTGCCCATACCGAGGGGATATCTCGGAAGGAGAGTGTCAACCGCCCCGTGTCCCCTAGCATAGACCCAAAGTTCCCTTGGGCCCCAGTCCTTAAGTGTTGGCAGTACCAAGAGCCTGGACATGTGATTACTAACTGCCCCCTAGCAACCGAACCCATGGACTGCAGGTATACCTGCCGTGTATCTCTGTATGCCCAGCCAGTCTGCACTGCCACTACAGACCCTGCCTGTACTGAACCTCAGTGGTGCGAGGTACTTGTCAATGGGTACCAGACGGACGCTCGATTGGACTACGAGAGTTTGGTGACCCTGGTACACGGGTCCCTGGTTGCCGGGGATAGACCTAATGGACGGAAGGTGGGGGTAGTGTGCATATATGGGGACCTCCGTGAGTACCCGACTGAGGAGGTCATGATCTCCACCCGGTGTGGAGAGATAAAACATGTGGGAGTGGTGAAGACTCTTCCGTATGGGACTGTATTAGGAAGAGACTTTCCCCTGTTCTGGTCCCTATGGGAGACCAGGGTTAACCCTCTCATGGTAAAAAGTATTCCGGACGCTGAACCTGAAGATCCCGAGTCAGGGACTCCTGCCGTAGGGGTCACCAACATAGGGACAGAGTGTAACCCCCGATAGGTTCCCCTAGAGGTGTTGGCAGGAGAAGTTGAGAACTCACTGATCCCTGAGCTGGAGGTGTCACCTGGTAAGTTCGGGACTGCCCAGCTCCAGGAGCCCACTTTGACCTGTGCCAGGGACAGAGTAATTGTGGTAAATAGGGTTGCCCAACAACCAGGTGCAGAGAGGGAGTTTCCCCGGATGGAGATCAACCAAGAGTTACTGTACAGGGTTGATAAAATCAGGGATGAGGTGGTAGAACAGCTGGTGTTGTGTTGTGAGTTCATTCTCCCCTTCACCTTTGATGTCTGATGAACTCCCTCTGCTGGTGAAGAGAGGTAGTGAAATTGACTGGGATGGGAAGAACCTGTCATCTGAGCAGGCGGAGTGTGATTGGACATCTGGAATTTCTGAGTGGATATAAGGCAGCCGACGCCCTGCAGGGCTGCTGGTGATCCTTTCTGCTCTGAGCTCTTGCATCCAGCTTAGTACCTGTCTACTAAAAGCTAATTTATTTCCCTGCTATTATTCCATGAGATTTTGTCTGGTTTCCTTAGTGTTTGTATTCAGCCAGTCCTGGTTGGGACTGGCTGAACTCCATTTTTGTCTCTGATTAGTTGATCTCTTTGCTCTGTTTTCAGAATATACCTGAGTGCTGATATAGTGATTTTGAAGTCTAGCGACTTTAGGGCCTTTTTCCCTATCAGACGGTTGGGACATTTTTGGTAGGGTTTTTTGCGGATTGCAGCCAGCATCTTTTCTGTCCTGTCCTATCTAGTTAGTTGGGCCCCATCGTTTGCTCAGCCTGTCTTTCTGTCTGTGTTTGTGTTTTCATCTGTTTTTCACCGACAATACATGTTGGGGGCTGTCTATTGCTTTGGGGTCTGTTCTGGGGCAGTTTAGATTTCCCCTTTCCTTCTTTAGGCTTATGTAGTTCTCCAGCTGTGACGAGGGGTCTAGGGCACCGTAGGAACCCCCCACGGCTACTGTTAGTTGTGGTGTATAGGATCAGGGGTCTGCAATCCGATAGCTACCAACCTCTCCGGTTTTCTGGACTTAGCTTGTATTTTTGTTTTCTCCTCCTCCTGTGACTCATTCATAACAGTGGTGCCTCAACCCTATCATCAGGAAGTGCTCAATATGGCTCACTCTCACATGCTGGGAAGGCATTTGGGGGCCAAAAAGATGCTAGAGCGCATATTGCAGCGTTTTTTCTGGCCTGGGGTCTATATTGCGGTCAAAAGGTATTGCGACACATGTACGGAGTGCCAAATAACCTCACCCACCACGAACTACCTGAGTCCTTTGGTGCCTCTGCCCATTATAGAGGTACCTTTTGAGCGGATTGCGATGGATCTGGTAGGGTCATTAGTAAAGTCCGCCCGGGGCCACCAGCACATATAAGTAGTCGTAGATTACGCCACCCGGTACCCAGAGGGGATACCCCTCCGCCACACTTCGGCTAAACTAATAGCCCATGAACTGTTCGCCATGTTCTGTCACTTAGGGCTACCCAAGGGGGTCCTTACCGATCAAGGTACTCCATTTATGTCTAAGGTGACCAAGGAGCTGTGTAAGCTGCTCCAAATCAAACAGTTACGCACGTCAGTTGGTGGAGAGGTTTAATAAGACCCTCAAAGCCATGCTCAAAAAGGTAATTGCCAAGGATGGGAGGGATTGGGACATGTTACTGCCCTATCTAATGTTCGCCATTCGCGATGTACCGCAGGCGTCAACAGGGTTCTCCCCATTTGAGCTATTGTATGGCAGGCACCCAAGAGGATTGGTAGATGTAGGCAAAGAGACGTGGGAACAGGAGCCCACTCCCCATAAGAGTGCCATTGAGTATGTAACAAAAATGCAGGATCGGATTGCCATCGTGCGGCCCATAGTAAAGGAGCATCTGTTGGAGGCCCAGGCCGCTCAGAGCCGCACGTATAATATAAGGGCCACGGTCAGGACCTTTAAAGAAGTAGACCGGCTGTTGGTACTAGTACCCACCTGTTATGAATGGGTCATCGAGGAGGAAAACAAGACCAAGCTAAGTCACAGAAAACCAGAGAGGTTGGTAACTACGCGGATTGCAGACCCCTGATCCTAACCACACAACTAACAGCAGCCGTGGAGCATACCTACGATGATTCTAGATGCCTCGTCACAGCCGGAGGACTAAATAAGCCTAAAGCAAGAAATGGGCAAATCTAAACTGCCCCAGAGCAGACCCCAAAGGAACAGACAGCCCCCACACATGTATTGATGGTGAGACAAGATGAAGGCACAAACACAGGTAGGAAAATAGGCTGAGCAAATGATGAGGCCCACACTAACTAGAAAGGACAGGAAAGGAAAGATACTGTCTGCAATCACGCCAAAAAACCCTGCAAAAATGTCCAACACTTCTGATAGCAAAAAATACCCTGAAGTCACTAGACTTCTCCCACTATATCAGCACTCTGGCATATTCTGAGAACAGAGCAAAAAGAGCCCAATCTAATAAGAGACAAAAAGCAAACTAGCACATACAATGACATAAGAGTGGAAATTCAGCACAGCCCCAGCCGGGGCTGGCTGACTGCACAAAAAACTGAATAGACCAAACCAAATCAAATGAGAACATAAGCAGAGAACAACTTAGCTTGAGAAGGCAGGAACTGAGCTGGAAACTAAGACCTCAGGAGGTAGGAAAAAATCACCAGCATGGGAATAGGGAGTCGGCTGTCTTAAATCCATTCTGAGACTCCAGCTGTCCAATCCTCTTCCTCATTATCAGGTGGCAGGTCTCTGTTAATTAGATCAGCTTCACTACCTCCTGCCACCACCAGAGGGAGCCCAGAAAGAGAACTCACAACTCCTCTGTCAGCACAACCAGCTCCCTCACCAGAAACCAGAGGCAGACCAGAAAATGAGTTCACAACACCCACCTGTGAAGAAACCAGAGTATATCTTAATTGCCCAGACGGCTATGTTTTACCAGGCCTGGAGGAATTGACTTTTTGTCTGTATATTTGGCTTGTGCATTTAAGTGTGGACACTAGAGTTGAGCGATACCGTCCGATACTTCAAAGTATCGTATCGGATGGTATCGGCCGATCTTTAAAAAAAGTATCGGTATCGCCGATTCCGATACCGGAAGTCCCATTCAAGTCTATGGGACTTCCGGTATCGGAATAAGAAAAACCCTTTCCTGCCCTTGTACAGCCTCTCTGGGGTCTGTACGGGCCTTTCGGGGGGCTGTGCCGGCCTGCCAGGGGGTCTGTGCAGGCTCCGGTGGTCTGTGCCGGCCTGCCGGTGGTCTGTGCAGGCTCCGGGGGGCTGTGCCGGCCTGCCGGGGGGCTGTGCCGGCCTGCCGGGGGGCTGTGCAGGCTCCGGGGGGCTGTGCCGGCCTGCCGGGGGGCTGTGCCGGCCTGCCGGGGGGCTGTGCAGGCTCCGGGGGTCTGTGCAGGCATCGTCCGATGGGACTACAAGTCCCATCGGGCGATGCCTGCTACCATGACAGTGATTGACACATTAGCCAATGATGGGACAGTAGTAGTCCCATCATCCGGCTAATGTGTTAAATGTAAAAAAAAAAATAAAAAAAAAAAAAAATTACATGCTACATACATACAACATGCATACTACATACATGCTACATTCATACTACATACTACATACATGCTACATTCATACTACATAAATACTACATGCAACATACATACTACATATATACTACATGCATGCTACATACATACTGCATGCTACATACATACCACATATATACTACATACATACTACATGCATGCTACATGCATGCTACATGCTACATACATAACACATATATACTACATGCATGCTACATACATACTACATGCTACATACTACATATATACTACATGCATGCTACATACATACTACATATATACTACATGCATGCTACATACATACTGCATGCTACATGCATGCTACATACATACTACATACATGCTACATACATACTACATATATACTACATACATACTACATACATACTACATGCATGCTACATGCATGCTACATACATACCACATATATACTACATGCATGCTACATACATACTACATGCTACATACATACTACATGCTACATACATACTACATATATACTACATGCATGCTACATACATACTACATGCTACATACATACTACATATATACTACATGCATGCTACATACATACTACATGCTACATACATACTACATATATACTACATGCATGCTACATACTACATGCTACATACATACTACATATATACTACATGCATGCTACATACATACTACATGCATGCTACATACATACTACATGCTACATACATACCACATATATACTACATACATACAATACATTCATACAATACATACATAGACATACAGTACATATAACATAGAGTAACATACTTACCAATACTTGTCACATTGTTCCCCGAAGCCATTGTCTTTTCCGGGATAAATATTAACATAACAAACCACAAAAATACTCACCCACGATCCGAAGCAGTCCACGAGTGTGTCCCACGACGATCTTGGGTAGAGAACTGCAGCATCAGATGATGCTGCCGTTCTCTACGGGCTGCAGGAATCCAATGACGGAAGGTAGGTATCCTTCCGCACTGTATTCCTCCGCCACTTAAAAAAAAAAAAGTCCCTAGTCTCACTTTATGCCATTGCTGTGTGGGAAATTCCGTCATTGGACAATGGCTTCGGGGAACAATGTGACAAGTATTGGTAAGTATGTTACTCTATGTTATATGTACTGTATGTCTTTGTATGTATTGTATGAATGTATTGTATGTATGTAGTATATATGTGGTATGTATGTAGCATGTAGTATGTATGTAGCATGCATGTAGCATGCATGTAGTATGTATGTAGCATGCATGTAGTATGTATGTAGCATGCATGTAGTATGTATGTAGTATGTATGTAGTATGTATGTAGCATGCAGTATGTATGTAGCATGTATGTAGTATGTATGTAGTATATATGTAGTATGTATGTAGCATGTAGTATGTATGTAGCATGCATGTAGTATATATGTAGTATGTATGTAGCATGCATGTAGTATGTATGTAGTATGTATGTAGTATGTATGTAGCATGCAGTATGTATGTAGTATGTATGTAGTATATATGTAGTATGTATGTAGCATGCATGTAGTATGTATGTAGTATGTATGTAGCATGCAGTATGTATGTAGCATGTATGTAGTATGTATGTAGTATATATGTAGTATGTATGTAGCATGCATGTAGTATGTATGTAGTATGTATGTAGCATGCAGTATGTATGTAGCATGTATGTAGTATGTATGTAGTATATATGTAGTATGTATGTAGCATGCATGTAGTATGTATGTAGCATGCATGTAGTATGTATGTAGTATTTTTTTTTTTTTTTTTTAACATTTAACACATTAGCCGGATGATGGGACTACTACTGTCCCATCATTGGCTAATGTGTCAATCACTGTCATGGTAGCAGGCATCGCCCGATGGGACTTGTAGTCCCATCGGACGATGCTTGCACAGACCCCCGGACATCAGCACAGCCCCCCGGCAGGCCGGCACAGCCCCCCGGCAGGCCGGTACAGACCCCCACAGGGTGCACAGACCACCGGCAGGCCGGCACAGCCCCCCGGCAGGCCGGTACAGACCCCGGGCAGTCCACACAGCCCCCCGGCAGGCCGGCACAGCCCCCCGGCAGGCCGGCAGAGACCCCCGGAAGGCCCGAAATGACGGCGCATCATGATGCGCACACACCGCGCATCATGATGACGTCAGGCTGTCAATCATTTTGAACTTCCGATTCCGATGCCGAATTCCGATATTGAAAAAATATCGGAAGTCGGTATCGGAATTCCGATACAGCAAGTATCGGCCGATACCCGATACTTGCGGTATCGGAATGCTCAACACTAGTGGACACTGGTGTGTCTAGAAGGCTGACTTGCACAATGATATACCATGTAACATAGTGTGTGCTTATCAGATGTTTGTTTATATTCTGGAATCAGTTTGTTGACTTGCTTGTAGATAGGGAAAGGGTGAGGGTGTACTGAAGGACACTGTGTAATTCTAATAGCTTACCTGCCTTGGGTATAAAAGACCCTGAGACAGAGAGACAGGGTCTCATCTCATCATATAGAGCTACTAGCCGGACATTCTGCTACACACTTAACGGACAAGAAACTGTTCAGGATCCCAGCTGAGGGTATGTCAGACCCGGCTGAAAGAACACAGGACTGCTCTCCCTACGCTTGTCGTAACCTCCTCTCTGTGTGTTATCACAGGTGGAATAGCGACCCTGGGAGCTCTGACATAACATCCACTAGCATCCCGTTGAGTCAGCGGAGGGGAGAGACCTTGTAATGTGCACCATCTTGGGGAAATTGCTGGAATTGTTCTGTTTGCTACTGGGTGTTGTGGTTCAATAAAGTATTGTCACACTGTTTTACCCTAACCCTGCGTTGTCTGTGTAGTATGTTGCCCAGGGGGAGATAGAGCGGGCGCTCATTGGTATGAGCCCTGGTCCATGCAGTCATTCTAAAGGCAGCCGGGCCAGCGGACGAGAACACCCTCTGACCCCGTTTCTCCACACTTGGTGTCAGCAGTGGTATACTACTCAGCCCGGCGGAACCGGGGGAGCTGCAGGGGACTGGTGTTCATAGACACCGTCCAGGGCTTCACAACCAGGGAGGCATACAGACAGACCCAGCAGACCATTGATGGGGCATACACAGTAGGTTTCAGACTGCACCACGTCCAACCCCACCATCTTGGCCTTGGGAAGAGGACCGTAGTGGATGTATAGCCGTAACAAAAAAACGACAACTACAGGAGCTGTGCCAACTACGACGTATTGAATACCGGACCACGGACACTCGTTCGGATTTGATCAACGAAGTAGTTCGTTGGGATACCCAGAACGTTGTGGAGGATGAAAACTCTGCTGAGATGGACTCAGAGGAATTGCCAGAACCAGGACCCTGTGCCGGTCTGGAATCTACCCAGTCACCTGCAGTCCGAATCCAGGAGTTGTGGGTTGCATTGGGACCTGGAGCCTCAATCGGTGAAAGAGCTTGTGTTATGGAATCAGTCTTGGGAGTTCCAGTACCCTTACAGCCAGCATCGAACTCTACCCCCATGGTACTTCCCCAACAAATAATGCAGCTCCGCTACAGAGACGTACCAGTGTTTAATGAGTCAAACACCGAAGTCGATGAACTTCTGCATGATTTTGAGACTCTAGTGCTGATGCACCAGGTGCCCATAGCTGATTGGGCTAAATACCTGTGGACTAGTTTGACTGGTCGGGCACGGGATGCTGCCCGGTCACTTGGGTCTCAATACTGCCAGGATTATGAGACTATTAAGAACACCCTGCTGGCTTATGACGGGGAGGAAATTGAATGTCGTGTATTCTTCTATATGCAATGGAGATGATTTGAAAGCTTTGCTTGAATGTAATTATAACGACATTTGAATATAATAAAAATCTTTGGTTTAAAAAAAAAAAAGAACACCCTGCTGGCACTTTTTACCATTACACCAGAGAGATATCGCACGAAGTTCTGGGCATTGTCTTGCCAGGGGGTCTCCTATGTAGAATTTGGCAGTCAACTTCGGAGACACTGCAACCGCTGGCTTGACGGTAGGGCTGCCCACTCTGCTGCTGCCCTTCGGGATGTGATTGTGCTTGAGCAACTTATGGAGAAGATGGCCCCAGAATTCGAGAGTGGGTAGCCGACCGGAAGCCCGACACCCCAGAGCAAGCAGTGTTATGAATGAGTCACCGTAGGAGACAAAAACAGAAATACTAGCTAAGTCCAGAAAACCTGAGAAGTTGGCAGCTATCGGATTACAGACCCCTGAACCTATAAACAACAACTAGCAGTAGCCGTGGGGGCTTCCTACGGTGCCCTAGACCCCTCGATCACAGCCGGAGAACTACATAGCCTAAAGACAGAAAGGGAAATCTAAACTGCCCCAGAGTAGACCCCAAAGCAATAGGCAGCCCCCAACATATAATGACGGTGAAGCAAGATGAAAAAACACTCACACAGATAGAAAGATAGGCTGAGCAAACTATGGGGCCCAAGCTAACTACATAGGACAGGATAGAAAAGCTGCTGTCTGTAATCCGCCAAAACCCTATCAAAGCAAGAGCCAACAGCTGATAGAGAAAAAAGCCCTGAAGACGCTAGGCTTCAAAAAGACTATATCAGTACTCAGGTATTTTCTGAAGACAGAGCAAAAAGGAATTCAGCTCACCCCAGCAGGGAATGGCAGAAATCCAGAAAAACAAGGCAAAACAAAAACCAAAACAAAAATGCAAAAAGCACAGCAGAAAACTTAGCTTTTGAGGAGCAGGAATCAGACTGGTCTAGAATCCCTCAGAGAGATCACCAGCAAGGCAGAAGGGCGTCGGCTGACTTATATCCAGTCAGCAATTCAAGTCACCCAGTCATCATCATCCTGCCCAGATGCTTGGTAATCAGCCTCACTACCTTCCTTCACCAGAAGAGGGAGTTCATCAGACCTCAATGGTGAAGGGGAAAATGAACTCACAACAAAGCAGCCCGATGGGCTGACGAGTTTACAGCCAACCGACCCCGCTGGAGAAACGATATGCCCACCAATCCAAGAAGTCCCTTCAACCAAGGATTTGACCATCAGGCCAAAGGGTTACCAGCAGCACCTGTGAGTTGCCTAACTCACGGCGCTGCTATACATGTGGGCGCCTTGGACACATTGCCAAAGATTGCTTCCAAGGCCAGGGCCCCATGCCTGGAGCCCCTCTGCTGGCAAATCCAGTCAATGTCTGTCAAGACAAGCCACCAGGGTCTGAGGGTCACTACCCCTGGGAAACCACAACAAAGGATGAAGTGATATACCCTGTTCACACTATATGGCAGGTTGACCACTCTACACCAGCCAACCTCCATAGCCACTGTCAGCCAGTCAAGGTCAGTGATATCGAGGCCCAGGGACCTCAGAACACTGGGTCTTCCATCACCCTAACCAGCCCAGATATTGTACCAACAGAACTCCATTTACCAGACTGCCAAGGGGACTTCTCCAGGACTGGGGGTCAGCGCTTGTGAAATGTGCATATTTTTGTGGGCAATTTAAGGGCAATGTACAAGAGAAGGAGCTGGAGGAGTTGTTCCATCAGTATGGGAGGATCCGTTCCATCAAGCTGAAGAACCATGGGGGAGGCAGGGCCCCATCATTCGCCTTCATCACCTTCCAGGATCCACAGGAGGCGGAAAACGCTGTGAGTGGAAGCAATGGATACAAGTTTTGTTCTTGTTTACATGTGCAGTTTGCCAGGTCATGCAGGAGACCACGGGGAGGTTATGAAGGACTCCGCTGGAGGAACGGATTACTTTCTCAGCGAACTGAATACAGAGTCCTCGCCTCAGAGCTTTCCCCCTTGGGAAGTTGGCAGGATCTAAAAGATCATATGAGAAAAGCTGGAGATGTCTGCTATGCTGATGTGCACAAGGATGGCACAGGGATTGTGGAGTTTGTTCGCAAGGACGACATGGAATATGCTTTGAGGAAACTGGATGATACAAAGTTTTGTTCTCCTAAAGGTGAGACCTCTTACATTCGTGTCTCTGTTTAAAGACATGCTAATGGATTGTCCCGACAAGCAGAGAAGGATGACAGGAACCCTATCACGTCTGGTTAATTAAGATGGGGGAGCAATGTGAAGAAACCAGAGTATATCTTAATTGCCCAGATGGCTATGTTTTACCAGGCCTGGATGAATTGACTATTTGTCTGTATATTTGGCTTGTGGATTTAAGTGTGGATTCTGGTGGGTCTAGAAGGCTGACTTGCACAATGATATACCATGTAACATAGTGTGTGCTTATCAGATGTTTTTTATATTCTGGAATCAGTTTGTTGACTTGCTTGTAGGTAGAGAAAGGGTGAGGGTGTACTGAAGGACACTGGGTAATTCTAATAATAGCTTACCTGCCTTGGGTATAAAAGACCCTGAGACAGAGAGACGGGGTCTCATCTCATCACATAGAGCTACTAGCCGGACATTCTGCTAAACACTTAACGGACAAGAAACTGTTCAGGATCCCAGCTGAGGGTATGTCAGACCCGGCTGAAAGAACACAGGACTGCTCTCGGTTATCTCCCTACGCTTGTCGTGGCCTCCTCTCTGTGTGTTATCACAGGTGGAATAGCAACCCTGGGAGCTCTGACATAACATCCACTAGCATCCCGGTGAGTCAGTGGAGGGGAGAGACCTTGTAATGTGCACCATCTTGGGGAAATTGCTGGAATTGTTCTGTTTGCTACTGGGTGTTGTGGTTCAATAAAGTATTGCCACACTGTTTTACCCTAACCCTGCATTGTCTGTGTAGTATGTTGCCCACGGGGAGATAGAGCGGGCGTTCAGTGGTATGAGCCCTGGTCCATGCAGTCATTCTAAAGGCAGCCGGGCCAGCGGACGAGAGCACTCACTGACCCCGTTTCTCCACACCACCCCAGAGAGTAAACTCATGGCTAAGTGATAAGGGCCTTATGAGATACGGGGGAAGGTGGGAGAAGTGAATTATAAAGTGTACCAACCTGGGAAAAGGAAACCCGAGCAGCTGTACCATGCCTGGAAGGACCGAGAATGTTTGGTTACCAAGGCGACTCCGGTCACACAAACGGGGGTCCCTCTAGCTATGGCCAAGGACCCGGCTGGGTGTGAGGTAAAAGTAAATGACGCCCTCACAAAACAGCAACGATGGGAGGCTCGAGCTTTAGTGCAGCAGAATACGGATGTATTCTCAGAGTTGTCGGGATGAACCTCGGTGATACAGCATGACATTATCACCGAGCCCCAGGTTAGGGTACGGATGAAACCATACCGAGTGCCAGGAGGCAAGCGATAGCAGCTGAAGTGAAGCAAATGCTTCAATTGGGAGTCAATGAAGAGTCCCGGAGTGAGTGGACTATCCCCATTGCGCTAATACCGAAACCGGACGGGTCGTTACACTTCTGTAATGACTTCAGGACGTTAAATGAGGTGTCAAAATTTGACCTCTACCCAATGCCTCGGGTGGACGAGCTAATTCAAAGACTGGAAAAGGCCCAGTACTTCTCCACGCTCGACCTCACTAAAGGGTACTGGCAGGTTCCCCTGACAGAATCAGCTAAAGGAGAAGACCGAATTTATCACGCCAGAGGGTCTGTTGTCTTACCCTTTGGGTTACATGGGGCTCCGCCCACATTCCAGAGGCTGATGGACATAGTATTAGAACCTCATCGGGAGTACGCATCAGCTATTTAGATGACATAGTCATCTTTAGTACCAACTGGGAGACCCACTTGTCCCAGGTACAAGCCGTGTTAGACTCGCTCTGAGTCGCGGGGTTAACAGCAAACCCAAAGAAATGTGCGATAGGGCTCACGGAAGCTCGGTACTTGGGTTACGTGATCGGTCGCGGGGTGATGAAACCTCAAGTAAACAAGATTGAGGCCATCCAAAACTGGCTCAAGCCCTTAAGTACTAAGCAGGTGAGGGCATTCCTTGGCATCATTGGCTACTACCACCGGTTTATACCCAATTTTGCAGGGGAATCAGTACCCCTAACGGACCTCTTAAAAGGTAAAAGGACAGTGATGGTCCAATGGAATCCTCAGGCGGAAAAAGCATTCGAGTCCCTGAAGTCGGCGTTGTGTGGTCAGCCGGTCCTCATCAGTCCCAACTTCAAAAAGACCTTTATTGTACAAACCAATGCCTCGGAGGTAGGTCTAGGAGCGGTGCTGTCGCAAGAGGAGAAAGGGGATGAGCATCCAGTCACCTACTTGAGCAGGAAACTGACCCCGGCAGATAAAAATTATAGCGCAGTGGAGGAGTGCTTGACGATTAAATAGGCCTTGGAGTCCCTACGCTATTATTTGCTCAGGCGTCAGTTTCGTTTGGTAACAGACCATTCTCCCCTCGTCTGGATGAGAAAAGCTTGAACAGAGGGGGGTATATGAGGCAGTGACCGGAGTCATGCGAGGGTCGCTATGTGTCCCCCAAAATGTGCTCAGAAGCACATTAGATATGCTGGAGTGCCCTGTCGTCGCAGCAGTGTGCCTGTGACTCACAGGGTGGAATAAAAGTGAGTTTGAGCCTGGTCAAGTTATTTGGACCAAGGAGTTTATTTAGGAAAACCCGGTATGGGCTTTTATTTTTGAAACGGACTGCATGAAAGAAGTAGGGTCCGGTCCGTTTCCTCCAGCCCAGGTCTTATAAGTGGCCTATAGCCGCAGATTGGAGAAAGGAAAAAAAAACCTGCAGAAAGGGTTTGGGTGTGTCAGTTCTGACTTGCACAGAGACGGAGCGGTGGTCTGCAGAGCTCCCTGTGTGAGGCAACATAGGGCCAAGCTGAGCCAAGGTCTAGCACCCCTTTCATATCCGGGCAACGCGGTCGCTCACGGCATCTGGCCACGGACTGTTTTGTTGCTTCCCAGCTGCGATCCGGAGGATACAGCGTGTTGTGCACTGTGAGTGTTTTTTTTGTTGACATTAAACACATTTTTTTTTTCAACTTGCTGGGTCACTACCTCATCTCTGCACAGTGTGGACGCCGCTGCTTTACACTGGAGATAATATTCCCGCAGCGTATCATCAGAGTTTGTGCTCTCACTTTACGGCACCACTGCCGTGTGAGAATTTTCTCATGCAGCGGTGCTGCAAGTGATAGGATGAACTCCCGTGACCTCTAGGCAACGGATTGATCCACTGCGGGAGGATTATCTCCAGTCACTGTACATCAGAGCCCCTGTAGAGCGGTCACATCTACCGATGTGACAGCTCTATAGGCAAGATCGTCGTGGGACAATCGTTATTACATGGATTACGTCGGAACAGGGAGTATACTATTGGTTTATTTTAATTTTTTTTGGAAGGTGATCGAGGGCGTCGGAGATTAGCTGTATGGTGAGTATGTACTGTTTGTGTATATGTTTTTTTTTTTTTTACTATTCAACACAGTAGCCGGATGACAAGTAGTCCCATTGGACGATGCCTGCCTACACACAGACCCGCGCACACACACACACATACACACTCTACCTCTTCACTATCTGAAGCGTTTCTCGCACGCAACTATGCAGCAAAACCGCAAATCTTTTTACACCTGCGGATTTGACTGATCCAATGGAAGTCAATGGGTGCAGAAATGCTGCGGATCCGCAAAAGAATTGACTTGCGGAAAATTAAATGCTGCAAATCCGCATGTATTTTTCTGCAGCATGTGCACAACAATTCTTAATTTCCCATTGACTATCATTGCTTGTGCACTACACTGCGGATTTGATGCAATTCTGCGCGTCCAAAAACACTGCGGAAATGCATCAAAATCCGCAACATGTGGACATAGCCTTAGGTCTCCAACTTAGTGGTTAAGGACTGCAACTGTATGGACAGCTCTTCCTGTGCATCTTTCTGTCGGCAAAGCTCCTGGTACATGGTATGAACGGGCAGGATCCAGGGTCCTCTCAACCCTTGGCTGGGGAGGAAATAGCAAGTGCACGCGCTGGCCCTTTAAGAGGGCGGAAGCATGCGCACATGCCCTAAGGACATAGCTGGAAGTCCGTCTGGAAGCGCTGCTGGGAGCACGCGGAGCATGAGGAAGCGAGAAACCGACCGCAGCGTGAGTGAACGGACACGCCGGAGACCCTGCTTCTCAGAGAAGGGATCCGGCATGGTGCTAACACCGGTCATAATTTTTCTCAGCAGATGACAGTTATTTGAAAAATAAGCACATGGTCGCCATTTACCAGGAGACGCACCCTGCAAAAATTCAGCCCCCACTCCCACCTCAGACGCATCGACCTCAACGATAAAAGGTTGAGAGACGTCAGATTGTATAAGGATTGGCGCAGATGAAAAACACCTCCTCAAAGTATCAAATGCCCTCCCTGGCAGGACTGTACCACTTGGAGAAGTCTGTCCCCTTCCTAGTCATATCCGTCAGAGGTTTGGCTACTACTGAAAAGTTTTTGATAAACTTACGGTAATAGTTGGCGAAACCTAAAAACCTTTGTTAACGCCTTCATATCCTCAGGATAGTCGCAATCCAACACTGCCCGGACTTTCTCTGGATCCATGCGAAAATCTGTGAATGACAACACATATCCTAGGAAAAGGATGTCCTCAGCCGAGAACATACACTTCTCAGGTTTGACATATAATTTATTGTCTCTGAGTATATTTAAGACCAGCCTGACCTGTTCCTATTGTGACTCAAGGTCGAGTGAAAAAATTGATATGTCATCCAGATAGATAACCACAAATCTGCCTACTAGGTGACTAAAGATGTCATTTATAAAGTTCTCCAAGACGATGGGCGCATTCGTCAACCCAAAAGACATCACCAGGTTCTCATAAGGCCCCCCGGCGTATTGAATGCAGTTTTCCACTCATCCCCCTATTTAATGCGAATGAGATTATATGCCCCCCTGAGGTCCAGTTTTGAGAACCATTTTGCTCCCACAATCTGAGTAAAGAGGTCCGGGATGAGAGGAAGCAGATAAGGATCACAGACAGTGATCTTATTGAGTTCATGGAAATCCAGGCACGAACGTAACCCCCTGATCCTTTTTCTTAACAAAAAAGAACCCCGCAGAAATGGGGGATGAGGGTGGTCTGATATGACCCTTTGCCAGGCTTTAAGGGATGTAGTCCTTCATGGCCTGCTGTTCTGGACCAGAGATGTTATATAGTCTGCTTTTAGGCAGCTTGGCTTAAGGGCGACCAGAGCCATGGTCCTCAGGCTCTCGGACGGGATGATCAGCCGAGGCTCCTCCTATGACACCACGAAGCGGGAGAGAGCATCGGCCCGGACATTCTTGTCACCGGAGAGCAAATGGAGGGTGAAGTGGAACTGGGAGAAGAACAAGGACCATCTGGCCTGGCGAGAATTTAGCCGCTGGGCTGTGTGCAAATACACCAAGTTCTTGTGGTCGGTGAACACCTGGAAAGGATGGCGAGCCCCCTCCAGGAGGTCTCCATTCGAGAAGGCCAACTTCATCACTAGCAACTCCCTGTCCCCGATGGAATAATTCCTCTCCGCCGGTGTGAAGGTCTTGGAGACAAAGAAGCATAGGTGCTTCCGACCTTGCATGTCCTTCTGAAGTAGGACCGCTCCAGCACTGATGGAAGAGACATCCACCTCCAGAATGATGGGTTTATCTACATCGGGCGATGTAGAAGGGGAGCGCTAGCGAAATTGGACTTAATAGAGAAGGCCTTGGAGACAGGTTCCAACCACAACTTGGGATTTGCATCCTTCTTGGAGAGGGCCACCAAGGTAGGGAAGTGGGGGATGAATTGGCGATAATTTATGAACCCCATAAAGCGCTGCACCGCTTTGAGAGAATGGGGCTCCTGCCAATCCATCACCGCGTGTAGCTTGGCAGGATCCATGGCCAATCCCTGGGCGGAGATGATATAGCCCAGGAAAGGCAAGGACTCCTGCTCAAACACACACTTGGCGTAGAGGGAGTTTGCCCGTAGGAGGCCGAAAATTTTGCAAACATCTCTCTGGTGAGAGTCAATATCTGGAGAGTAGATGAGGATATCATCAAGATACACTACAACTGAGGTGGTGAGCATACCCCGGAAGATGTCGTTCACAAAGTCTTGGAAGACGGCTGGAGCATTACAGAGCCCGAAGGGAGTCACCAGGTATTCATAGTGCCCGTCCCTGGTGTTAAAAGCCGTCTTCCATTCCGCCCTGTCACGGATGCGAATCAGGTTGTAAGCCCTCCACAAATCAAGTTTAGTAAACACTCTTGCTCCCCGTAGCCTATCAAACAGTTTCGATATCAGGGGCAGAGGATACTTATTCTTAACGGTGATAGCGTTAAGACCCCTGTAATCGATGCAGGAACGTAGTTCTCCATTTTGGACGAAGAAGAATCCCGCCCCCGCTGGTGACACCAACTTCCTAATGAATCCCCTTGCCAGAATCTCCCTGATATACTGAGACATGGCCTCTGTCTCCGGGAGAGATAGGGGATAGACTCAACCCCGGTGAGGCTCAGCACCAGGCAAGAGATCAATAGGACAGTCGTAGGGGCGGTGAGGCGGAAGGGTCTCCGCCACCTTCTTGGTGAACACGTCTACATACTGTCGATAGTATTTGGGGAGAGAGGAGAGATCTGCGAGGACTTCAGTGGAGGCAACCTGAACGCACTCCCTCTGACATCTACCCTCACAGGATTTACTCCACCCGAGAATTCTCCCTGAGGACCACTCTATATGGGGAGAGTGATGACGCAACCAGGGGACCCCTAAGAGGACCTGGTTGATACCCTCAGGCTGAGAGGGTAGTGTCGCTCCATTTACCACTCTGATCGTGACTGGCTGAGGTAGTAAAACCAGAGGAATTGCGTGCCGTTGGGCGAAGGCAGATGACATGAAATTGCCCTCCGCCCTGGAGTCCATGCAAACCTCCACCGCCAGAGTGGAAGAGCCAAACTCAAGCGTCCCCGCAAAGGACAGCTTGGAGGAAAACGTTGCAGTATCTAGTAGGCCTCCTCCAACAGCCACTAGACGCGAGCGTTTTCCTGTCCACTGTGGGCACCTGTTGGCAGGGTGACCAGAATGTGACAGACCATGGGTTCTCGCGCGGACCGGTACCTGGATCCCGCGTGAGAATTCCCCATAACCTCTTGGAGCTCGGGCGCCCGATCGGGAGGTTGCGGAGGTTTAGCAAAACTGGGTGCTTACCTAAACCTCTGCCTACACTGGGACTGCTCCAACCTTCGCTCCGAAAAATGAAGGTCTATGCGGGTGGAGATGGTGATAAGATCCTCCAGTGTGGCGGGAATCTGCCTGGTGGCCAGGGCGTCCTTTACATGGTCAGACAGACCTCTCCACAACACCGGAACGAGGGTCTTACCTAACCACTCCAGTTCTGAAGCCAGCGCCCGGAACTGGATGGCATAATGGCTGACCAGAGACAAGCCCTGCGATGCCAGCAGCTGGAGCGCGGTATCATGGGTGACTTGCAGTCCCAAAAGACCTTCTTCAGAGTGTCCAAGAACTGCACCACATGATCACCACTCACCCACAGCAGTGTGGCCCACTCCAGAGCCCTGCCTGACAAGAGGGAAATAACAAATCCCACCTTAGCCCGCTCGGAGGGGAATCATGCAGCCAGCAGCTCCAGTTAAATGGTACACTGGCTCAAGAAACCCCTACAAGAAGCACTATCACCCGAGAACTTCTCGGCCAATGGGAGGCGGGATAAAGTCGAGGCAGGGTTGGCAGGAGACACACGAGAGACAGCCTCCGTGGCTGCCTGAACAGTGACTGTGGTAACATCCACAGCTGAGCGCTCGAGAGCCGCCAACCTGCCCTCCAGCAGCTGGATGTACCGCTGCAGTCGCAGTTCGTCCGCCATTACTAGCCAGACCCTGGCACTAGTAAAATGTTACGGTTGCGGATCGCACTAAATATGCAATATAAGGAAGTGCGATTGCAACCCGGGGTCCACTGTGCAGAGATGGAAAACTGCTGCTCAGTAATGGCGGCGCACTAACTAAACACTGGCGAGTTATCCCCTGACCCGGTATGTACAGGAGGGAACTCTGTTACCTCACAGAGCCGCTGGAATAAGTGCCAGAGCCTGTTAATCCTCACAGGCCTCGGCAGGGGAGCGCTAGTGCAAAGACAGAGGACTCTGCCCCAAGGACACAGGGTTAGAGTCCCTCTAGCCAACAGCGATGCTTGGACAGACGCTTATAGAATGATGTGCCCTGTTAACAGTCACAGAGTGTAGATGATAGTTGCTTACCGCACTAAGTGCGTACAGCGCAGCTCTGGCAGACGCCACTAACCAGCCTAGCCTTAGGACTGGAAAGCGCGTAAGACGCGCACGGCGTCGCTCTAACGGATGCTGCGGGAGCGAGGTGCCCAGAGCAGAACGGCACCGTATGGCGCTGTGAGATGTAGGACAGTGGCGCAAGACGAAACCACTAATAGGCGCTGACTCCAGATCCTAAACCCTACAAACATGCGGATCCAAGGGAGGGGTGTTATAATGAGTCAGTCACCAGGTTCATGCATATATCATCACTCACACAAATAGCATTAAGATTCTATACTGGCGCATGGCCAAGAGGCCATGCAAACCTTTTATAGCATCGTCCTTCCGGGATCTTCCTGATGGTCCAATCCGAGCTGCTTGAGGACCTGAGCATGTGACCTCCGACCTCCAATGAGGTCGTTCCGCGGGCATGCTCAGTAGCCCGAAAGAAGGACTTAGTCCCAGGAGCTGCTTGCTGCTGACCAGTGCAGGCTGCTAGAGCTGACCCTGAGATGGCAGCAGCAACTGAACTGGCAGCACTTATCCAGACGCTGGGAACGGCGTCTTTGCTGAGCAGCCTCTTCTGTGGCCGGGACTGAATGGGTGACCGCAGAAGGCAAGGCTCGGGATTCCTCCTATGCAGAGGCAGGAACCCGATGCCTAACAGGTACAGGGACCTTACAACTGGTTAATAGGAAACTGACTAATAGTAACGTAGCTAAGGTACCTCCCAACTGGGGAAGGTGCCCTAAATAACAAATGTTTCCGAGCCATCGGCTAGGGACATTTTCAGAAGCGTGTGCAGCTCCTTAGCATTCTCCCAGGAAACTTGCATGCCATATGCAGGCCCTGGGAGTAGACAGAAATGGTGGGGGCCGATGCAGCATGGAGAGGGGAGTGAATGTGCCAGAATCCCTGCTAAGAAGGGGGAAGGGGACTCATGCAGGGTAGCCAGCTCTGTCCTAACAGTTAGTTGGCATCCATGCCAGTTCCATTAACTGCTTACTTGTTCATGCTCTACTCCATCACTTGGTAACACTGCTGTTTTGTAGGCAATTTTTGCCTTGGACCTTGTGATAAACCCAGCCTTTGTAAATTGCTAAATCAACATTACCATTCTGCTGTCAGCTTTGCATTGGACTTTGTGACAAATTCAGTTCTGCTATATAGCTGAGTTCACCTTGCCATGTTATTGTGAACTTTAAGCTTTGATTCAGTGGTTTCCTTAGTCTTTCCTGCATCATCAGATTCCATTATTTCCATTTGAGTCTCCTGTTGCTGTTCTAGCATAACAACATCTGTAGTTCCATCATCTGGACAAAGGACTATGAGGATGCACCTCGCCTAGTGATAGACAAGGAGGAAGCGTGAAGAGCAGTGGGAGACACAGGCAGTAGTACCAAGGATCCTTTAATCTTCTATTTGGAAATCCTCCAAAGCCAAGTGCTACACATTCCTTAAAAGCTTCAATGGAAAATGCCACATTGATGAACAAACCATCTCTTTGTACTCTTAGCACTGTTGGTTTGCAGCCGTGGGGTCTTTGCTTCATATCCCACCAAGGATCGCATCGGCATGGAGTTTGTATGTTCTCCCTGTGTTGGCGTGGGTTCCTCCGGGTACTCCGATTTCCTTCCACAATGCAAAGACATATTGTTAGTGAATCTAGATTTTGAGCCCCAATGGGGACAGCGCCAATAATGTCTGTACAGTACTGTGGAATTAACGGTGGTCTATAAGAAAAATAAATATATCCACTGTAGGATGTCGGGGCTGTAGACCAGTACAGGAGGACATGGCGCAGTATAGTAGGGCTCTGTGGCTCGCAATGGAGGCACTGGGGTTCTGTTTGTGACAGACGGGTTTCTATAGCTCTCACAGGGGCAGGGAATTTGACTGACCCTGCTCTGGGTGACGTGTGTCTCGGTGCAGAAAGGATATCAGGGGTATACTAGGCATCAGGCACAATGACGCCACTTACACGATCTTCATGGCGCCCTAATAATAATCCTATGTCCATCATTACTGACTGGAGCTACAACCACCGCCCCTCACACCACAAGGTGCCCCCGATACCTGCCTCCTGGAGCACTAGGGTAATACTGAAGACTATGGGTGACAATATTGGGAGAACACTGATGTTTAAGCCCAAATGAACTCCTGCTGAAAAACTCGTCAGTAACCATGTACGGAAAATGTGCAAAGGTCTCAGGTGAAATACTGTGTAGCCATGGAAGCGAAAAGGACGGAGGCAGCACAGACGACACCACACAGCCCTCGTCACTCCCAAGGGCAGCAGAAGGGAAGCTCACATCACACTGGTGGGAGGAGCCACTTCCTGTCACATGACACACCCGCCGTCTTCTGCCGGTTCCGGTTGGTGCCGCCAGCTGGGACTCCTGTGTTTCCATAAAACGCCGGAGGAATCATGTCCGCAGATCTGCTGGGCTGGTGTGTGGGAGAAATGGAGCGCCGCTTCGGATTAAGTGTCAGCGAAGACATCGTCCAGTAAGTGCCTCGGGGGCAACATGCCACCAGGTAACAGGGCAGCGTGCGGGGGGCAGGGACTGTGGGCATTACTGTCAGTGCGGGGGCAGGGACTGTGGGCATTACTGTCAGTGCGGGGGCAGGGACTGTGGGCATTACTGTCAGTGCGGGGGCAGGGACTGTGGGCACTACTGTCAGTGCGGGGGCAGGGACTGTGGGCATTACTGTCAGTGCGGGGGCAGGGACTGTGGGCACTACTGTCAGTGCGGGGGCAGGGACTGTGGGCATTACTGTCAGTGCGGGGGCAGGGACTGTGGGCATTACTGTCAGTGCGGGGGGCAGGGACTGTGGGCATTACTGTCAGTGCGGGGGCAGGGACTGTGGGCATTACTGTCAGTGCGGGGGGCAGGGACTGTGGGCACTACTGTCAGTGCGGGGGGCAGGGACTGTGGGCACTACTGTCAGTGCGGGGGGCAGGGACTGTGGGCACTACTGTCAGTGCGGGGGGCAGGGACTGTGGGCACTACTGTCAGTGCGGGGGGCAGGGACTGTGGGCATTACTGTCAGTGCGGGGGCAGGGACTGTGGTTATTACTGTCAGTGCGGGGGGCAGGGACTGTGGTTATTACTGTCAGTGCGGGGGCAGGGACTGTGGGCATTACTGTCAGTGCGGGGGGCAGGGACTGTGGGCATTACTGTCAGTGCGGGGGGCAGGGACTGGGCATTACTGTCAGTGCGGGGGGCAGGGACTGGGCATTACTGTCAGTGCGGGGGGCAGGGACTGTGGGCACTACTGTCAGTGCGGGGGGCAGGGACTGTGGGCACTACTGTCAGTGCGGGGGGCAGGGACTGTGGGCACTACTGTCAGTGCGGGGGGCAGGGACTGTGGGCACTACTGTCAGTGCGGGGGGCAGGGACTGTGGGCACTACTGTCAGTGCGGGGGGCAGGGACTGTGGGCACTACTGTCAGTGCGGGGGGCAGGGACTGTGGGCACTACTGTCAGTGCGGGGGGCAGGGACTGTGGGCACTACTGTCAGTGCGGGGGGCAGGGACTGTGGGCACTACTGTCAGTGCGGGGGGCAGGGACTGTGGGCACTACTGTCAGTGCGGGGGGCAGGGACTGTGGGCACTACTGTCAGTGCGGGGGGCAGGGACTGTGGGCACTACTGTCAGTGCGGGGGGGCAGGGACTGTGGGCACTACTGTCAGTGCGGGGGGGCAGGGACTGTGGGCACTACTGTCAGTGCGGGGGGGCAGGGACTGTGGGCACTACTGTCAGTGCGGGGGGGCAGGGACTGTGGGCATTACAGTTATCGTGCCGAATTGTACAGTTGGAGCATTCTGGCAGTGTTCTTACTTTTTGTTGTAGTCCCTGATTCTGAGCGGTGACTGCAGCGCCCTCGCTCCCACCATATATGATAAATGTGTGTACATGGGGACAGGTGTATCCATCTTCCAAACAAGTGCTTACATTTGCTGTTCCAGAAATGTTAAGGCCAGATTCACATAGCGTTAATGCTACTCTAATATTCTGATCGTGATAGCGCAGATGCTTCATCTGCGCTAGCAGTGACGGACCCTCGAATGCTGCAGACCGTGTCCGAGGGTCCGCCACAGAATGACGGCACATCGCTAACGCATGCCGACTATAACATGCGTTAGCGATGCACTAGGTAATGGTAGTATGAATGGCAGCATTAATGGATGCGTTACATTGCGTTAATGCCGCTTTGTAACGCAATCCGTTTAACGGACTGCCTAAACGCAGTATGAACCCAGTCTAAGAAAGAAGAATTACTTATCTTTTGAATCCCCCATTACTCCAGAGCTGCCACTCTGTTGGTCCCTGCTTGTACGAGAAGTACACCTGACCGCTGCAGGCAATCACTAACCTCAGTGGTTATGAGTAGCCAATCTCTACTCTAAGGAGCATTGTATGACTCCTGTCTAATCATAGCCTGTATCGAGTCTATAGAGCCTTACACCGCTGCTTTGTTTGGATAACATTAATCGGGTGCGGGACAAGGCACTGTAGTCTATTTGTAATGTTGGAAGTAACTGTCACCCACAGGTATATCCTTTCCATCGACACAGAAGAAGAAATTGATGAGTACATAAGTGACCTTATCCAGGGCTATGATGAGCAGAAACAAACTTTCATCAATGATCTAAAAATACGCTGGCAAAGAATAAAGAACCCTCACAGTTCCTCCTCAGCACCGATCTATAGGAAAGATGGTCAGTGACTACTGCAGTAACAAAATAAAGCTGCACTCTGAAACGCCGTAGTATGTAAACTGTGAATATATGAAAGTGGAACTACATTACTGCTGTAGAAAATGTGATAAATAATGGAGGTGCTTGGCGCACAAATTGGCCTGTTCATGTGAGTCCAACAGCCAGTGATTGTGCACAGTAACCTACAGACAGTGTCAGGTCAACGCCGTTACACTGATTACAATGATGCCTTGGTTGATGAAATCCGTCATGTGGTTGTTGTTTTAATCTTTATTTTCAGTTTTGAGTTAATGATATGCTCGTGGCCTGTGGGGGGTCTTCATGTGGTGCTCTGATTAGGTATTCATAATGCAGTCTGAGTGATTATGACCTGTGCCTCCACATTGTAACTAATTCAAACAGAGCACCAAAAGCATTTTAGCCGTTGACTGACCGCCGATACGCATGAAAACAGTGGTTATGTGTACTTTTTCCCTCATTGCCGTTTTAAAATGGCAATGGGGAATAAGAGAATAGCGGGTGTTGGCTATAAATAACAGCTGACACCCTGAGGTATCAGACCTGGCCGGTTTTGCGACTGATCGGGGCTGATTAACCCCTTTAATACCACTGTCAATTGCCCCTTTAGTAACCATTGGGCCCCCGCAATGAGAATAGCAGGTCCTGGTGGTTACTATGGTACCCTGAGGTGGCCTGAGATTCAGCAATAGGCCGGAGTCACAGTACCGTATAACATGGCTGAGTGCTGTGTGATAAAACATCACATAACACTCGGCCCAGCGTTACTCTATGGGGCAGCTCAGATCTTCAGGTTTGGCATGAGATCACAATCGCAGCATGCTGTGATTTGTACCGAAACTCTGCTCAAACTAGTCTATGGGTGCAAGTGAAACATAGCACTGCACTTGTATATCACCCGAGTGCAGTGCGATATACGCCAGCAACAGAGGAGATAGAGAAATTACTTTCTCCGTCTCCTTCGCAGCTGTGTTCCGATCCTGTCATGCGAGATGCTTGGAGCACTGTCGCATAACACTCTGCTCCTGCTCACAGCAGAGCTGGAGCCGAGGGTCGTTAGCATATCGCATCAGATGCTCTCGCATACGCTAGTGTGACACTGACCATAAGCAGAGCCTCACAGGCACAGTCACTCCTGTAAATGGGTACTGCAGGGTATGAGGCCAGTGCTCAAAATAAAAATTATACATGGCCCACAGTGGGACTAAGTTAAAAAGTGGAAAAAAAAGTTAAAATTAAAACACAAAAAAAAAAAATAGAAAAGTTCAAATCGGCCCCCTTTCGCCCCATTCAAAATAAAACAAACAAAACATCAAATATACACATTTGGTAGCACTGCATTCAGAATCTCCCAATTTATCATGCTATGAAAAGAATTAATCTGATCAGTAAATGGTGTAGCAAAAAAAAATTGAAAACCCCAGAATTAGGTTTTTTGGGTCACCGCAACATTGAATTAAAATGCAATAACGGGCGATCAAAAGATCGCATACAAACCAAAATGGTATCATTAAAACATCAGCTCGGCGCGCAAAGAATAAACCCTCATCCGGCCCCAGAGCACGAAAAATGGAGACGCTACGGGTGTCGGAAACTGACACTATATTTATTTTTTAAACAAACTTTGGATTTTTTTTTTGACCACTTAAATAAAAAGGAACCTGTTGGTGTCTAAGAACTCGTAATGACCTGGAGAATCATAATGGCAGGTCAGTTTTAGCATTTAGTGAGCATGGTAAAAAAAATAAAATCCAAAAAACAGTTGTGGAATTACTTTTTTTTTGCAATTTCACCGCACTTGGAATTTTTTTCCCATTTTCGAGTACATGATATGGTAAAACAAGCCCTCACATGGCATATTGACAGAAAAATAAAAAAAGTTATGACTCTGGAAAGCAGGGGAACGAAAAACAAACGCAAAAACAAAAAGGCTCCATCATGAAGGGGTTAAAAGTTTAAGTTTTCAATACCCACTATTTAGTACTCTCGATTGATTCTTCCTATGTGAATATTGCTAGTGTTTCTCATGCTCATGTGACCCTTACTTTTTTTGTAATAAAACTAAACAACTCGAAGAGATTGTACCAAGTTAATAAGTTGTCCCCTATCGGTAGAATAGGGAATGACTTATTGATTGCTGGGACCCCCACTGATCCTGAAAATGGTTCTTTGAAAAGTCCTGTCTGAATGGGGTGGTGGGGTATACTTGAGCATCATCGATCCATTTATTCTGTATGGGACTGACTGACATTACCAAGACCTGTACTTGGCTTTCTGTGTCAGTCCCATTGAGGATGAATTTAGTTTTAAATGATAACTTACAGTGGGAAAATTTAAGTATTTGATACACTGCCAATTTTGCAGGTTTTTCCACCTTTAAAGAATGGAGGTCTGTAATTTTTATCGTAGGTATACTTCAACTGTGAGAAACAATCTAAAAATAACAGAAAATCACATTGAATGATTTTTACAAAATCAGCAGTGTATAAAAAACACTATTTTTCCCCACTGTACATGTTCGTCAAAATATTGGCAATAAAAATGCACTTTGTTGTGCAAAAAAACAAACCTTCATACCACTATTAATTAAAAAAAAAAAATGTTTAGCTCCTGATGTGCAACGGTAGGCATTGCTTGGTCTGTGGGGTGGAAAATGTGGTATTAACAGATTAAAACAAATGTTTTCACATGTCAGATACACCGGGCATGCAGGGGTCGTCGTTTATAGACCAGACAAAAAAAGGCAGACGTAAAGGAAGGAACAAACTGGAGCCTCTCCCAACATCCGCTGTGACTACGTCGGCTGCTGAAGAGGTTAAGACCCCAATGGACTTGGCTAAGGTCAGTGCAAATTTAGAATACAAAATACATATGTTTACCTGAAGCACGTATATTACAATCCCTTCTAGAGAGCCCACACCAATTTCATATTATAATATGTCAGAAAAATGCAGGGAGCATCTAAAATTCAAGCAGGTAACAAGCCTTGCTTTTATCATGGGTGGGCAAAAGGGGGTGATTTGAACGTTTGTGTTTTTTCTTCAATTTTGATCACAAGTGCTCGCTACTTGCGTTTGCATCGGGCGCTCGAGTATGCACAGTGTATCGTGAATCCCCAGATGTCTTTTTGGGGGTGTCTAACAACCATGAAACATGAGGGACAGGGACTAGAGCATGTCGCTCGAGCACCCGTGATATTTGGTGCATACCTGAGCACCTGATGCAAACTGGAGTAGCGAGTACTTGCGCTCAACACTAATGATGACAATCTATATGGCAACATAATCTTATCAAATTCTATGTCATGCTTGTGGGTTCATAATGCTCACTATATTTTTCGATAAAATCCTTAAGGGGTGTAGTTTCCAAAATGGGGTCACTTGTGGGGGGTTTCCACTGTTTAGACACATTAGGGACTCTCCAAAAGGGACATGACGTCCGCTCTCGATTCCAGCCATTTTTGTGTTCAAAAAGTCAAATGGTGCTCCTTCCCTTCCGAGCTCTGCCGTGCACCCAAACAGTGGACTCCCAACGAACACGAACGAACACGCACGAACTCGGCGTACTCAGGAGAAATTGCACAACACATTTTGTGGTCCATTTTCCCCTGTTACCCTTGGGTCTAAAGCACGTTTTTCACAAATAAAAAAAAAAAAAGTTAACTTTTTTTCTTTGCACTTCAGTTCTCGTGAAGCTACTGAAGTGTTAGTAAATTTCTTGAATGTGGTTTTGAGCACCTTGTGGGGTTCAGACTTTATTATGGTGTCACTTTTGGGTACTTTCTGCCATATAGACCTGTCAAAGTCACTTCAAATGTGATGTGGTACCTTAAAATTGTGGGGGGGGGGGGGGGGGGATGAGAAATTGCTGGTCAACTGTTAACTCTTATAACGTCCTAACAAAACAAATTGTTTCCAAAAATGTGTTGATGTAAAGCAGACATGTGGGAAATGTTATTTTTAAACTACAGGTCAGGTGCATTTAGAATATCATTAAAAAGTTTAATTTATTTCAGTTCTTCAATACAAAAAGTGAAACTCATATTATATAGTCATTACAAACAGTGATCTATTTCAAGTGTTTATTTCTGTTAATGTTGATGATTATGGCTTACAGCCAATGAAAACCCAAAAGTTATTATCTCAGTAAATTAGAATACTTTATAACACCAGCTTGAAAAATTATTTTAAAATCTCAAATGTTGGCCTACTGAAATGTATGTTCAGTAAATGCACTCAATACTTGGTCGGGGCTCCTTTGGCATCAATTACTGCATCAATGTGGTGTGGCAAGGAGGTGATCAGCCTGTGGCACTGCTGAGCTGTTATGGAAGCCCAGGTTGCTTTGAAAGCAGCCTTCAGCCCGGAAAGTTTAGAGCACTTCATGCTTCTCTCTGGCGACAAGCTTATTGGAGAGGGAAACTTCATTCTCCAGCAGGATTTAGCACCTGTCCACACTGCCAAAAGCACCAATTCCTGGTTTAAAAACAACAGTATCACTATGCTTCATTGGCCAGCAAACTCGCCTGACTTTAACCCCATAGAGAATTTATGGGGTATTGTCAAGAGGAAGAGGAGACACCAGACCCAACAATGCAGAAGAGCTGAAGGCTGCTATTAAAGCAACCTGGGCTTCCATAACACCTCAGCAGTGCCCCAGATTGATCGTCGCCATGCCATGCCATGCCGCATAGATGCGTACAAGCAGGTTTTAATCTACCAAATAATTTTTTCGGGTCATATTCTGACGATAAATGATGTTCGGTTGATCAGGTAAGCTATTATACAGAATAGGGTCATCTTTAATAATCGGCCAATATTTAGTAATTTTTTTTAGTAAAATTTAGTGATCGGAGATTCTTATGACATTGATTATAGGTGGTGATGAAATTATATTTTAGCCTATTTGTCAGCCTAAGATCATTAGGTTCAGTATTTTGTCTAATTTGGCAATTTGAGTGAGTACTTAAGTGCATTTATAGGCATCTCTAAATTCTGTTTGGGATAATTCTTCTCCTGGAAGCTACTATTTTTAGTATTTTTTTTGCATCTTTTTTTTAAAAAAAAAAAAAAAAATGACCATAGGTACAATTCTTTTTTTATTCTTCTCTACTGTCCATACGGAATATTATGTATCCTTCTATGGCAGTGACCGCTAGAAAACGCCCAAGTAGCTATTGAGGTCTACAATTTTAAGATGTGTATTGGTAACAATCCTACCCTGCGCTTTGTTAGAGTGAGATCAAGATAGTTGATTTACGTCTTTGAGAGAATAAGAAAAATTCTATCCGCCAAGTGTTCAGATTGAGGTTGTGAGCAAACCTTTCCGCCTCCAAACGCGTTCCAGTCCAGATAGAAAGTAAATCATCAATGTAACGCCTATAAAAATGTACGTGTCCCGCTGGAAGGAGGGACTGAGCGATGTGCATGGATTCAAAACATCCCATGAAAAGATTCACATAACTTGGGGCTAATTGAGTACCCATTGCACAGCCCCTCAACTGCTGATATGGCACACCCTCGAAAGTAAGTGTTATGTTTCAATATAAATAAAATACTCTGGAGGATAAAATGAGCTTGTGAATTGGGTAGGGAGGAGTCTATTTAATAGTCTGATATGGAATATTGTGGATAAAACTATGAATGGTAAAATAATATGTTTAATCTAGAAACCTGACTTAATAAATCGACTGCCGTAACCAGTTTTGTTGTAGCTTTGATTCAGCCTAGAAGTTCCACTTATCTCGTTTAGTTATATTCAACTGGTTGTAAAGTCATCTATTTTCATTAATCCTTGTGCTATGGTAAAGGTCTTCCTCATGTAATGTATCATATTCCCCCGCAGCAGGCTCAGGCTCAGGCACAGGAAGTGGCGGCTTTGTCCTCCTCCAAGAAAAAACAGAAGTTTGTTAACCTGTACACCAAAGAAGGACAGGATCGCTTGGCTGTGCTGATCCCGGGCCGTTACCCATGTGAATGTCTGGCCCAAAAGCATAAGCTTATTAACAACTGCATTACTTGTGGACGTATTGTGTGCGAGCAAGAGGGATCGGGACCATGTTTGTTTTGCGGCAACCTAGTAAGACTCCACACTTTTCTAAAATGTAAAAAAAAAAAAAAAAAAAGTTTGAAAACGCTCAGCATTTATTTATGTTCTTGTTTTAATATTGGTTGTTCTTAGGTGTGTACAAAAGAAGAAGCTGATATTCTAGTAAGAGACTCAAATAAAAGTCAGAAATTACGAAAGAAACTCTTGGGCGGTAAGTAAGATCTATGGCAGTATTGAACTCTTGAAGGGGAAAAAATAATTCTAAGGCTTTGGGTTTTTGTTTAATTTCAGGTTGGTCTACGTGAACAAGACACAAACCATCATTATTTTTCAAAATACATAGTTGTCCTTTTTATTACTGCATGATATGGCCATTTCTACAGTACTAGGCTAAAATTACATGACTACTCAGTAATATGTGAATCACAATGCAGTTTGTATTAGTCCATTTTGTGGAAAGCCTACATATAACCCTGTAAATATGGCACAATCACCTAATGTGTTAAAGGGGTTATCCGGGACTTTTTTTTAATTAGTTAGGTCCATATATATTTGGACAGAGACAACATTTTTCTAATTTTGGTTCTGGACATTACCGCAATGAATTTTAAACAAAACAATTCAGATGCAGTTGAAGTTCAGACTTTCAGCTTTCATTTGAGGGTATCCACATTAAAATTTGGATGAATGGTTTAGGAGTTTCAGCTCCTTAACATATGCCACCCTGTTTTTAAAGGGACCAAAAGTAATTGGACAGATTAAATAATTGTAAATAAAATGTTCATTTCTAGTACTGGGTTGAAAACCCTTTGTTGGCAATGACTGCCTGAAGTCTTGAACTCATGGACATCACCAGACTCTGTGTTTCCTCCTTTTTGATGCTCTGCCAGGCCTTCACTACGGTGGTTTTGAGTTGCTGTTTGTTTGTGAGCCTTTCTGTCTGAAGTTTAGTCTTTAACAAGTGAAATGCATGCTCAATTGGGTTGAGATCAGGTGACTGACTTGGCCATTCAAGAATATTCCACTTCTTTGCTTTATGTTTTGGGTTATTGTCCATCTGTAGTATAAAATGACGACCAATCAGTTTGGCTGCATTTGTCTGGATCTGAGCACACAATATGGCTCTGAATACCTCAGAATTCATTCGGCTGCTTCTGTCCTGTGTCGCATCATCAATAAACACTAGTGACCCAGTGCCACTGGCAGCCATGCATGCCCAAGCCATCACACTGCCTCCGCCGTGTTTTACATATGATGTGGTATGCTTTGGATCATGAGCTGTACCACGCCTTCGCCATACTTTTCTCTTTCCATCATTCTGGTAGAGGTTGATCTTGGTTTCATATGTCCAAAGAATGTTCTTCCAGAACTGTGCTGGCTTTTTTCGATGTTTTTTTAGCAAAGTCCAGTCTAGCCGTTTTATTCTTGATGCTTATGAGTGGCTTGCACCGTGCAGTGAACCCTCTGTATTTACTTTGATTGAGTCTTCTCTTTATGGTAGATTTGGATATTGATACACCTACCTCCTGGAGAGTGTTGTTCACTTGGTTGGCTGTTGTGAAGGGGTTTCTCTTCACCATGAAGACTATTCTGCGATCATCCACCACTGTTGTCTTCCGTAGGAGCCCAGGTCTTTTTGCATTGATGAGTTCACCAGTGCTTGCTTTCTTTCTCAGGATGTACCAAACTGTAGATTTTGCCACTCGTAATGTTGTAGCAATTTCTCGGATGGGTTTTTTCTGTTTTTACAGCTTAAGGATGGCTTGTTTCACCTGCATGGAGAGCTCCTTTGACCACATGTTTCCTTCACAGCAAAACCTTCCACATGCAAGCACCACACCTCAAATCAACTCCAGGCCTTTTATCTGCTTAATTGAGAATGACATAACGAAGTGATTGCCCACACCTGTCCATGAAATAGCCTTGGGGTCAATTGTCCAATTACTTTTGGTCCCTTTAAAAACAGGGTGGCACATGTTAAGGAGCTGAAACTCCTAACCCTTCATCCAATTTTAATGTGGATACCCTCAAATGAAAGCTGAAAGTCTGAACTTCAACTGCATCTGAATTGTTTTGTTTAAAATTCATTGTGGTAATGTCTAGAGCCAAAATTAGAAAAATGTTGTCTCTGTCCAAATATATATGGACCCAACTGTATGTGCCTAAGAACTAACAGGCAGTTGCTACCTACTTGCCTGTTGTGCCCGCGCCGATGACCACCGGCACAGAGAGGTCTCGGATTCATCCAGCTGGCGAGTCGGTGGCTTAGGCTTATGTCGTATGTCGACAGAGCAGCTGCTTTTTTTCTGCTGTGCTCTGACAGTTTGAGAATTTTGACGTTATGCTGATTGACAGCAAAGTAGAGTTTCTGCAATATTTGCAAGGTTGTTCGAAGCATTTTCCCCATTGGGAGCAAGAAAAGATTTGTGACCAAGTTACAATGTAACGTCTGCCATGGTGGTTTTTTTTTTTTTTTTTTTTTTATTTTATTTTTTACGTTTTGTGGGTGACCATAAATGATCTTGTTACAGGTGCTGAAACGGGTTTGAAAATGGATCTTCTACCACATCAAGAAATGCGACTAAATGAAGGTTTAGAAAGAGCAAAGCAGCATCGTGACAAGCTCCTGGAATACGATAAGACGAGGTATTACTCGGTTATATTGTAATATTTAATGGCGGTAGGGACTGATGTGAATGTTAAGTACTGTGGAGTTTGTACTTTGTTTCCATGATACCTGTATAAGTAACTGGAAACAGATGCAAAATAATAGAGAAGAAGCTGACTGCATTCTCCACGTAATAAAGTCCTCTTTATTACTGGCCCATTGAAATGTCACTAGACTCGAAACGGACGTCACCTGCTATGTGTCTTGCCACAATTCTCTCCTTGCCTGACCATACGAGCTTTTAATGGATTAAAAAGATTTGCTTACATGAGCGGCCTTCTTCATTTCTTCAGCATTGGAGTCTTTGAAATGACTGCATATGGCAGATTAAGGCTGATTATCACGGTAGCTATATGCAGGTAATAACTACAAATGTAAAACCACACCTTAAAGAAGTGAACACCATGCCAAGGGACATCTTCTGCTCTCATTTTCAGTACTAGATATCTTCGGTTATCCACTTTTTAATCTAGTACATTTTCTCTGGTTAGGATTTGTTGTGTTTCTGACTGTAATTGACACAGACTTACGTTTTAGACCTTTTCTGACCTCGTCTTGTCTCCTCTTCTCTTGCTGTGGATATACAGTGTGCGACGCACCCATGTAATTGATGATGAGTCTGATTACTTCTCCACTGATTCCAACCAATGGTTGTCTCAGGCTGAACGCGAGACTCTTCGCAAGAAGGAACAGGAATTGCAAGAGCTGCGTCACGCTTCTCGACTTTCCCGCAAGGTGACTATAGATTTTGCAGGACGTAAGGTTCTAGAAGAAAGCGGAGATCTGGATGAGTATCACAAGAGGTAAGGAAGAGCCATATGGTAATCTCATTCATCAATGGATGTAATGCCTAGCGTTTAAAGCCCCAGAAAACAGTTTGATCTTTAATCTATTCCTGACATTGGATGTACTGATACTTCTAAGGACAGAGCTTGCATCATTGCGGCAGACTGAGTGTTTTATTGAGCCATCATCTCCTTCTAAGAGCAATAGGTAAACTTGAGCTCAACCCACCATAGGTAACTCTTTCAATCTGACAGTGTCCTTTAATGCGAGTGGACCAGTGGGCTCATTTGTTCCACATGCCAATCAACCTCCTCTGCAGAGTGATTGCAGGGCTTCAATGGGTTTCTATGCCAGCTAAGAATCTGCTAAAGGCCCCTGTGTCTGCCATCACCGTGCTCCTATGAAGACCTGCCTGTGTCTGGCATTGATGGGAAACCATGATTTTCACTATATTCCTATATACTTTAATATCCTGGTATTGCTGTATATAGTAGCAGTGTTGGACTGGAGCACCTTGGGTCCACCAGAGAAAATCATTCTTGGGGCCCTCTATGTAGCTACATAGAAATATACAAGACCACCAATTGTGTGGTAAAACATGCTAATATTAGGGTATAATTTAATGTAGTACACATCTTAATGATATAGCAGGGGTTGGTGTAGCCACCCTCATAGAATATAGTGTAGCCCCTCATATAGTATAATGCTGTTCTCCCATAGAATATAATACAGCCCCCTCATAGGGTATAATTTAGCCCCCTCAAAAGGTATAATGCAGCCCCCATTGAATATGATGTAGCCCACCATAGAATATAAGCCCCCCTCCATAGAATATAATGTAGCCCCACAGTGTTTTGGCCATCAGTACTCACTGACCTGGGAAAAAAAAAAATTTCTATATCTCCCGGCTCTCCTCTTGGATTCAGCAGTTGCACTGTCGTCTGCCTGGCTCACACAGCGATGAAGTGGCGTCGTCGTGCACCAGCTGTGTCAGAGGCAGAAGGGAATGATGGGGGAGAGCGCGTCAACAGACCCTCTCTTCCATTATTGCTTTCAACTGTATCATAGGATACAGTTGAATGCAGCGTGCGCTGAGGGGGCAGCAACGGTGGAGCAGTGGGTGACAGGAGGCAGGAGCTGGCTACTGCAGCTAAAGCTTGTGCCCACTGCTAAAGAGAAATGCATATTCAATGCTCTTCCCCTCCCCGACTCACGGAGCCTGTAGCAGCTGCGTAGTGTGCCGCTATTAGTGATGAGTCACTGGCTGGGGGCGCCTGGGGCAGCACGGACCCTAGGCAGCTGCCGACCCTGTATGCCAACAGATGTCGGTGCCTGGGCCCACCGGAGAATCCTACTGTTTTGCAGTGGGCCAGTCCGTCCCTATATAGTAGTATAAGTGATGAGAACATTACTTCTGATCACTGAACATTACTTCTCTAAGGGTACTAAAAACAAAGATGAAGAAAAGAATGTTTTTAAAGTTATAGAATAAAATAAAAACTCGAGAGATCCTCCAATTCCATTTTCACCCATTAATAAAAAAGAAATCATAACTTTTTTAAAAATAAGTGTGGCATCGCCTAGTCTGTGAAAGTTCAAAAAATAAAATTTATTAATCCGATTGGTAAGCGCCAGAATTGCGGGTTTATTTTTGTTTTGTTTTTGATGCTGCAAAAACAAATGCAATAAAAGGCGATAAAAACATCATAGCTACCCCAGATGATATCAATAAAAATATCATCTTGCCACTGAAATAACCAAGCCCTCCTTACACCGCTTTGTCACCCCCACACACACACACACACACACACACACACACACACACACACACACACACACACACACACACACACACACACACACATGTTACGGGTCCCGGAAATTTAGGTTTGCTTTTTTTTTTTGTTTGTTTGTTTTTTTTTTTTTTAGAACTTGGATAAAATAATTGTAAAAGTTTGAAATTGCCATAATTATAGTGATCTGAATTTCTTGACCTTCTAGGATCTCTGGCTTGTCTTATGATTTGCTGTGCTGGTGCGTTGTCATACGCCGCACAGATGTCACACCAGGCTGGCAGATCAACCACTTCACTGAGGAACCTGAAAGGTCACTGAATTTGCGCAACTCCTGTCCACGGCTAGAGATCCTGGACCTGGACTGTGAACTGGGGTTTAGCAAAGCGATCGTCTCATCTCTAGTTAATGAGGTTTAGGAATTTAACAGCACTGAAGCCCTGTTCATGCTTTTTCATTATACATCTTGGTTTGTGTGTTTTATAACATTTCTTCTATAAAGGATTGTTGCATTCAAATTATTTCCCTGCCCTGACAGGTTTGATGAGGTTGTCCATGCAGTCAACTCGGGCACAAAAGCAAAACCAGTGAGAAGCTCGGGAGGGAATACACGCGATTCCCTGCTTTTGAATCCAGCTGTGATGTTTCCCCCACCAGTGGTAAGTAAACTGGAGCAGAAATGCTTGTAAAATAGAATTGGATAGAGGAAATTTTAATGTGTTTCTAATATATGAACGCTTTGCCACAAGTTTATTTAGTATTTGTACAATGGATTTTATATGTTGGTCCAGAAGAATCAATGGAATTGTGCAGCAGTGAAACTAAGCAATATTCACCCCCCACATTACACTCTCCAGCAGGGCTGTGGAGTCGGAGTCGGAGTCGGTGCTCATTTTGGTGGAGTCGGAGTTGGTATAAAATGGACCGACTCCTAAAATATATAATAAATTGGGTACAGTAATTCAATGCAGGATGTGCTGAATATTTTTTCATAGGAATTTGGGAAAGTTATGAAATGTCCTATAAATGGCTGTTCTATTCCTGATCTAAGGCTACATTCACACACAGCGTTTTTCCTGTGTTTTTTGAGGATACGTTTTTCAGCTGCAAAAGCTGATCATCTATTTAAAAAACCGCATCACCTGAAAGGTTTTTGAGCTCATAGATAATGTTTTCAATAGCAAAAGCAGATTAGAAATCTGCTCTATCTATCCATTTATCCATATCTGTCTATCCATATCGTATCTGTACCAAAAAGAATGAAAACCGGGTAGTACACCAATATATATTCTGTTCTATCTAAATATCTTGATTATGGGATCATAAAAATGATTAAATGTCTGAGGTTCACATTGTACTACAACAAATTTTTCACTTAAATATAAGCAATATGTGTGGGAGTCGGAGTCGGTGTAAGGGAAATTGAGGAGTCGGAGTCGCAGGTTTGGCTTACCGACTCCACAGCCCTGCTCTCCAGAGTGGTACATATTATCCTGAGGCAGCTTTTATGCATTAAGTATTAGTTCTAGTCCTACTATTTATCTAGGTTCATTCCGCCCTTGGTCCTTTCATTTCTCATGCAATAATAATGAGCGTCTCCCTCCCGTATTGGAGTTTTTTTTTGTTTTTTTTTGCCCTGTCTTTTTATCGTCTTATTTATGTCTTTTATCCTATTGTTATAAATGAACATTTATTTTTAAACCTAGTGTCTTTAGTTGGAATCTTGTCTTGTCTAGCAGCCTCCTACCGCATTAGACTATGTTGATGTACTAATATTATAATGCAAAACATTTTCTCACAATATGACTACAGTGTTGAGCGCACTATAATGACCAGGACACTCTGCCTTCATTCAGTGACTGTACCATGTGCAACTTGAATGACATGCATAATCCAATGATGTATCAATTAGATTAGTGGGTGCAGACATTCTGATAATCAGAGCTTTTAGTTTTGGCATGAAGGTGAGCTGAAAAGCTAACCCCGCCCACACCAGGCTCTCTCTGTACAATATCTATAGACAATGAGCTGACTATCACAGACAGGGGTGTGCTGGACCAGGAGGCAATGATGTGTCCCAGCAATGATAAGCTACTGGTGCTAAAACAATCATTGCAGGCAAATAAAACCAGAAAGCTTGATAAGAGAGGAATCGCTGAAATTTGTGTTAACCCTTACAGTATGCTGTTTTCAGCTTACATAGCAAAAACCTACTTGCAGATACCTTTTAATATGTTTTTGTTCTCAACTTTCTGTTGTCTTTGTTTTTCCAGTGGGTTGATCAGGTGAGCTCCACTTCAAGTAGGAAAAGGACTGGTGTAGAAGATTCAGATGAGCGTAGTAGGCTCCGGTTACAGGATAAGGAACTGCAGGAGATTAGTGATCAGGGCATGTGTCTGAGTATGCACCAGCCATGGGCGTCTCTTCTCGTTGCTGGCATTAAAAGGTAAGCATAGTGTCCGAACACTCTTTTGGCTTTGTGTACTATTACCTTTAAAGATACTCCGATCCGAGACTCCTACCACTTATCAAGAAGATATGGTGTATATATTTGATGCTTAAAATAGAATTTTAAAAGAGCTTGTTCGCTTTCAGGTATTGCTCTGACCTGGCTGCAGTTTGTTAAAAAAAAAAAAAAAAAAAAAAAAAATCAAACAAGCTGTACTTGCATTCCTCTGGTCCCCTGGTGATTGTCTGCTGCTGGTCCCAGTGTCCGATACTGGCTGCACCGCTGACGCCACATCAACAGCATGAAAGCCAATCTGTGATCTCAGCAGCTCTGAAAGGAGGTGTTCTGTCTACACTAGCGGACGCATTCAGTTCACTGATTCACAATGCCAGACATCGGGAGCAGTGGCCGGAGACTTGCTGGTGGACCAGGAGGGGAGTACAGTATGAACTGAGCATTATCTGAAAGGGAACAAATACATACATAACCAAACAATGTCATATTGTTAGAATCCACTTTTTGAAATATATATTTTTTTTTTTTTAGGCTTCTTTTATTTAAGTGTGACTGTTTCCGTTGTAGAGATCACTTATCAGCAGCCATCTCATTAACAGTAAAAAGATAACTGTAGTCCGAACATGCCATTTTAAGACAACCATAAATTATGTAGGGAGGGTCACCAGACTCTCACTTGACAGCAGATTTTAGGAAGAGGAATTGGTCATCAGGCACGTTGGGTTTCAACATGCCCAATCTCCCCCAAGAGCTGGAAAAAATATCCACCATAAGTTAACCCCTTCACGACCTTTGACGCCACATAGGCGTCATGAAAAGTCGTGCCAAAACGACCCATGACTCCTATGTGGCGTCATGGCTTTGTTCTTCACCACAGGGGGCGTGGCTTCGCCCCCACGTGGCTACGATCACTCTGATTGGCTGTTAAAAGTGAAACAGCCAATCAGAGCGATAGTAATATTTCATCAATTTTCATTGAGTAGCATCGCACATGGCTGGAGACCGTGATCCGACCAAACCCCCCCCCCCCCCCCCATCGACTCACGGGGCCAATAGGCCCCCGATACCGACCGCCGCCGTCATCATCAGCTCCCCTCCCCCTTCTCTGCGCCTCCCCCCCCGTTACCTCCGATGTCCCTCTCCGCCTCCCGGTGTCCCGCTTCATGGGCGCCGCCATCTTGGAAAATGGCGGGCGCATGCGCAGTGCGCCCGCCGGCTGCAATTTCACTTCATTCATTTTGATCACTGTGATAAACTCACGGTGATCAAAATAGAGTGAAAAGTAAATAACCCCCCCTCCTGTTTATCACCCCCATAGGCAGGATCAACTAATAAAATAAAGAAATTATTTTTATTTTTCCGTTAGGGTTGGAGTGAGGGTTAGGGGTGTGTTGGGGTTAGGGTTATGGTTAGGGTTGGGATTAGGGCTGTGGTTAGCGGTGTGTTGGGGTTAGGGTTGGAGTTAGAATTGAGGGGTTTCCACTGTTTAGGCACATCAGGGGGTCTCCAAACGCGACATGGTGCAACCATTGATACCAGCCAATTTTGCGTTCAAAAAGTCAAACGGTGCTCCCTCCTTTCCAAGCCCCGACGTGTGCCCAAACAGTGGTTTACCTCAACATATGGGGTATCAGCGTACTCAGGAAAAATTGCACAACAACTTTGGTGGTCTAATTTCTCCTGTTACCCTTGGGGAAATAAAAAATTGGGGGCTAAAAAGTTATTTTTTGGGGAAAAAAATGATTTTTTTTATTTTCACGTCTCTGCATTATAAACATCTGTGAAGCACTTGGGGGTTCAAAGTGCTCACCAGACATCTAGATAAGTTCCTTGGAAGGTCTAGTTTCCAAAATGGGGTCACTTGTGGGGGGTTTCTACTGTGGCTCTGCAAACGTAACGACGACCGCAGACCTTTCCATCAAAGTCTGCATTTCAAAACGTCACTACTTCCATTCTCAGCCCTTACGTGCGCCCAAACAATGGTTCCCCCCACATATGGGGTACCAGCGTACTCAGGACAAACTGGACAACAACTTTTGGGGTCCAATTTCTCCTGTTACCCTTGTGAAAATAAAAATTTGCGAGCTAAAATCATTTTTTGAGGAAAAAATTATTTTTTTATTTTCACAGCTTTGCGTTATAAACTTCTGTGAAGCACTTGGGGGTTCAAAGTGCTCACCACACATCTAGATAAGTTCCTTGGGGGGTCTAATTTCCAAAATGGGGTCACTTGTGGGGGGTTCCACAGTTTAGGCACACCAGGGGCTCTGCAAATGTAACATGACGCCCGCAGACCATTCCATCAAAGTCAGCATTTCAAAATGTCACTACTTCTCTTCCAAACCCCAACGTGTGCCCAAACAGTGGTCCCCCCCACATATGGGGTACCAGCGTACTCAGGACTAACTGGAAAACAACTTTTGGGGTCCAGTTTCTCCTGGTACCCTTGTGAAAATAAAAAAATTGCCCACTAAAAAATTTTTATGAAAAAATTTTTTTTTTTATTTTCACGGCACTGCGTTATAAACTTTTGTGAAGCACTTGGGGATTCAAAGTGCTCACTATGCATCTAGATAAGTTCATTAGGGGGTCTAGTTTCCAAAATGGGGTTATTTGTGGGGGAGCTCCAATGTTTAGGCACACAGGGGCTCTCCAAACACGACATGGTGTCCTCTAACGATTAGAGGTAATTTTCATTTCAAAAAGTCAAATGGTTCTCCTTCCCTTCTGAGCCCTGCCGTGCGCCCAAACAGCGGTTCCCCCCCACATATGGGGTATCGGTGTACTCAGAACACATTGCACAACAACTTTTGTGGTCCAATTTCTCCTGTTACCCCTGTGAAAATGAAAAATAGCGTGCTAAAAAATCATTTTTGAGGAAAAAAAATTATTTTTTCTTTTCACTGCTCTGCGTTATAAACTTCTGTGAAGCATCTGGGGGTTCAAAGTGCTCACTACACATCTAGATAAGTTCCATAAGGGGTCTAGTTTCCAAAATGGTGTCACTTGTGGGGGGTTTTCACTGTTTAGGCACACAGGGGCTCTCCAAACTCGAAATGGTGTCCGATAACGATTGGCTAATTTTCCATTTAAAAAGTCAAATAGCGCTCCTTCACTTACGGACCCTGCCGTGCGCCCAAACAGTGGTTTATGACCACATATGAGGTATCTGCACTCGGGAGAAATTGCCCAACAAATTTTAGGATCCATGTTATCTTGTTGCCCTTGTGAAAATGAAAAAAACTGAGGCTAAAAGAAAATTTTTGTGAAAAAAAAGTTTTGTGTTTTTTTTTTTTGTTTTTGTTTTTTTACCGATCAATTTGTGAAGCACCTGGGGGGTTCAAAGTGATCACTATGCATGTAGATAAGTTCCTTTGGGGGGTCTAGTTTCCAAAATGGGGTCACTTGTGGGGGAGCTCTTAAGTTTAGGCACACAGGGGCTCTCCAAATGCGACATGGCAACTACTAAATATTCCAGCATGTTTTCCATTCAAAAAGTCAAATGGCGCTCCTTCCCTTCTGAGCCCTGCCATGCACCCAAACAGTGGTTTATGGCCAAATATGAGGTATCGGTGTACTCAGGAGAAATTGCCCAACAAATTTTAGGATCCATTTTATCCTGTTGCCCATGTGAAAATGAAAAAATTGATGCTAAAAGAACATTTTTGTTGTAAAAATTAAAATGTCCATTTTTCTTTCCACGTTGCTTTAGTTCCTGTGAAACACCTGAAGGGTTAATAATCTTCTTGAATGTAGTTTTGAGTAGCTTGATGGGTGCAGTTTTTAGAATGGTGTCACGTTTGGGTATTTTCTGCCATATAGACCCCTCAAAGTGACTTCAAATGTGAGGTGGTCCCTAAAAAATGGTTTTGTAAATTTTGTTGTAAAAATGAGAAATCGCTGGTCAACTTTTAACCCTTATAACTTCCTAACAAAAAAAAAAAAATTGTTTCCAAAATTGTGCTGATGTAAAGTAGACATGTGGGAAATGGTATTTAGTAACCACTTTGTGTCACATAACTCTCTGGTTTAACAGAATAAAAATTCTAAATTTGAAAATTGCGACATTTTCTAAATTTTTACTAAATTTCTGATTTTTTTTCACAAATAAACGCAAAAATTATCGACTTAAATTTACCACTAACATGAAGCCCAATATATCACGAAAAAACAATCTCGGAATTGCTACGATCCGTTGAAGCGTTCCTGAGTCCTTACCTCATAAAGGGACACTAGTCAGAATTGCAAAAAATGGCCATGTCATTAAGGTCAAAATAGGCTGGGTCATGAAGGGGTTAAACATGCTTATTTTTAATGGTGCCCATGTTTCCATTCATTGTTTCTTTTAAACTCCTTTCCCATGTGAAACCCACAATACTAAAGATTCAATCACAAACTGATACTTCTCACAATATTAGTGATATTCTCCTTTTTTGTTTGTGCAAAATATGATCTTTTTATTTTCACAATAGCAACATCATTTTCTATATTTGACAGCCTGCTACTACTAGCTTGTACTACATTTGTCAGCTTGACTGAGCCTCCTCTTTGGCTGGCTTTGCACTATTTGGAAAACTTCCCGGCTGATAAGTGTAATTAACGTGATTTGGTCTGTGTGACTCCCGTGATATTTGGTATGTGATTGAACAAATATGGAACTGCAATCAGAGACTGTTATGTTTCTTTCTGCTATCTTTTTCAGGGTGGAAGGCAGGTCATGGTACAGTGCGCATAGGGGCCGTCTGTGGATAGCAGCTGCAGCTAAAAATCCTTCCCCACAGGAGATCTCTGAGCTAGAGGCATCATATCGTGTGCTACTTCACAAAGGTTGAGTTGGCAAATCTGAAAATTTAAAGCCTTAGTAACATCACTTGAGGGATCCTAACTTATTAGGGACAAAGTGGGATGCATTACAAAACATATGGATACCTATCCCATGTCATAGACCGAACAGACAATTCATATGCAGTACAAATCCACCATTAGATCCATTATATGATAAATTGCCTTTGAGTTCAGCAGTATTTCTGTGATCTCTGGCGGGAGTTACGGTATGTCTATGGTTAAGCAATGTAGATTAAAGGGATTGTCCAAAAATGTAATTAACTCTCCTCCATCACATAATTCAAACGGCAACCTGTCCTAGTTACATGTTAGGATGGTCTGCAGTCTGAAGAAGCAGCATGCCCCCAGACCTGTCACATTTGTTAGAGGAAGTGTATTATTAAGCACACATATGGTGAGCTTCCAGAAAAGGACTGACATCAGAAGAAATAAATCATCTCAGCTGACTGAGCACAAGGGCTTTTTTCTCCAGTGTCAGACCCTTGTGCTCAGTCAATCAAGGAGATTTTTCTTCTCCTGTCACAGCCCTTCTCCAGCAGCTCCTGTATGTGTTTATGATACAGCTCCTCTGTCAGTTGATATACAGTTCTCGGGAGCCATGTTTCTGCTGAGTGCAGCCCCTTCTGACACGGGACAGGCTGTTTGAATTGCATGAATACTATTTCACATTTGGCGATATGTAACTTCAAGTTGTTCGGAGGAGTACTTTTAGTTTTACATTGTCAAAAAAAATGGTAACGTGGTAAAACAGTCATGGGGGTTTTATTAAAATAATGCATAATAAATTCCCTTCTGGCCACTAATGTTATCGAAGACATCCTTCATAATATGGCACATAGTACATCAAAATGACATTCAAATACCTTGCATATTAGACCTTTGGATATTATATGAAAGACATTTGTGACTCCAGGAAGGCACTGAAGAGGGCAGTTTTGACAGTAGTATTCTGAATAATAATAATCTTTATTTATATAGCGCCAACATATTCCACAGGGCTTTACAGTATAACAGTTTCAAAACACAAGCCATAAGTAACAACGTTAACAATACGATAATTAAAGCAAAATAAGATGAAATAAGATGACCCTGCTCGTGAGAGCTTACAATCTACAATGAGGTGAGGGAGATACAAAGTACAGGTGTATATTTACAATGAAGGTCCAGCCATCTTGAGGGAGTGATGGATGGATATAGTGAATGGGCTACACACGCACACTTACACATAGAATGACTTTGATTAGTGAACGTGATAAGCCACTCTGAACAAATGTGTTTTGAGGGAGCACCTAAAACTATGCAAATTGTGGTTAGTCCTAATTTCTTGGGGTAGAGCATTCCAGAGGATAGGAGCAGCACGGGAGAAGTCTTGGAGTCGGGAGTGGGAGGTACGGATTAGTGCAGAGGTTAGTCGAAAGTCGTTTGGAGAGCGCAGCAATCGGCTAGGCCGATAGACAGAAATGAGGGAGGAGATGTAGGTGGTGCCGCACTGTGGAGAGCTTTGGGGGTGAGAACAAGTACTTTGAATTGGATTCTATAATGAATGGGCAGCCAGTGTGATGACTGACGAAGAGAGGACACGTCCGAGTACCGATTAGCCAGATGGACAACCCTGGCTGCTGCATTAAGTATGGACTGGAGAGGGGATAGTCGAGTAACGGGGAGGCCAATTAATAGAGTGTTGCAGTAATCCAAGCGGGAGTGGATCAATGCTACAGTGAGGTTTTTTGTTTCCATGGTGAGAAAAGGGCGGATTCTAGAGATGTTCTTTAGGTGTAAGCGGCAAGAGTGGGCAAGAGATTGACACCAATCTCTCCTTCACATCCCATATACAAACATAATGCCTAGACAGCACGCCTGCTGCCGGGGTGTTATTGTGCTACCACCCACGGAGAGGGAAATGTCTGATTTAGGGAGGTTAGTAGGTGGCGGGAGCAGAAGTTCAGTTTTGGAGAGGTTGAGTTTCAGATAGAGAGTGGACATGATATTGGAGACTGCGGACAGACAGTCACTGGCGTTCTGTAGTACAGAGGGGGTAAGGTCGGGGAATGACGTGTATAGTTGTGTGTCAAAAGCATAAAGATGGTACTGAAAGCCAATTCTGCTGATGGTCTGTCCAATTGGGACTGAGCCCTGAGGTACGCCGACAGCAAGAGGAAGAGGAGATGAAGTGGAGCCAGAGAACAAAACACTGAAGGAGCGGTCAGAGAGATAGGAAGGAGAACCAGGAGAGAGCAGTGTCCTTAATGCATAGTGATTGGAGCCTAGAGAGTAGGAGATGGTGGTCAGCAGTATCGAAAGCTGCAGATAGGTCAAGAAGAATGAGCAGAGAGTGGTCACCATTACGTTTTGCTGTCAGAAGGTCATTGGTCACTTTGCTGAGTGCAGTTTCAGTTGAATGTAGGGGGCGGAAGCCGCACTGTTAAGGGTCTAGAAGGGAGTGAGTGGAGCGGTAACAGGTAAGGCGGGAGTAAACTAGGCGTTCCAAAAGTTTAGAGATGAAGGGGAGATTGGAGACTGGTCTGTAGTTGTTTGTGCAGGATGGGTCGAGAGCGGGTTTCTTTAGTAATGGAGTAATGATGGCATGTTTGAAGGAGGATGGGAAAATGCCCGAGGAGAGTGAGATTAAAGATAGTAGTTAGGTAGGTTGTGACGACTGGAGAGAGAGACTGGAGGAGATGTGAGGGAATGGGGTCTGTAGTGCATGTAGTCGGACGAGAAGAAGAGGAGTCTGGAGACTTCTTCTGTGATGGGATCAAATGTGGAAAGTGAGCCAGGGGAGATGCAGGAAGGGATGGGAGTCACAGCAGTTGGGAGCAGATTTCCTGACAGATATTATCTATTTTTTCTGTAAAGTGGGAGGCCAGGTCATCAGCACAAATGTCTGTGATAGGGGCTTGTGCTTTTGGCCTGAGGAGGGAGTGAAAAGTGTCAAAGTTTCTTGGGGTTGTTGGCTAGTGAGGAGATCAGGCTGGTGAAATAGGTCTGTTTGGCGAGGTGAAGGGCAGCGTTATAGGTTCTTAAAATAAATTTCAAGTGGATGAAGTCTTCTGGTGTGCGGGTTTTTCGCCATAGGCGTTCAGCACTCCTATAGCATCGCTGGAGAAGTTGAGTTTGCGATGTGAGCCACGGCTGTTTAACTCTGTGCTTGGAGGTTCTTAGGGTGAGGGGAGCTACTTGGTCAAGGGTGCTTCTAAGAGTGTCATTGTAGTGAAGAACAGGAAAAAGAGGAGATTGGGGACAGTGATAAGTGTAGGGAGTCTGAAAGTGTCTGAGGGTTAATGGCTTGTAGATTTCTGACTGTGTGGTAGGTAGGAGTGAGCTGGGGTGGGCGAGGATTTGTGAGTGTGAAGGAGAGAATGTTGTGGTCAGAGAGTGGAACCAGTGAGTTATTTAGGTGGCAGATTGAGCAGAGCCGGACAAAGACCAGATTCAAGGGTGTTACCGTCCTTGTGTGTCTCAGAGGTTGAAAGCTGAGAGAGGCCTAGAGAGGTGGTTAGTGATAGAAGCTGGGATGCAGATGTGGAAATAGGGCTGTTAATGGGAATGTTGAAGTCTCCCAGAATAAGGGTTGGAAGTTTTGAGGACATGAAGTGCAGCAGCCAGGCTGAAAAGTGGTCAAGGAAGTGGGTGGGTGAGCCTGGGGGCCGGTATATGACCGCTACTCTGAGGGAGAGGGGGCGAAAGAGCCTGATGGTGTGGACCTCAAAAGAAGGGAATAAGAGTGATGGAACTGGGGGGATGACCTGGAAAGTGCATTGTGGGGACAGGAGAATGCCGACTCCACCACCATATCTGTGTGTCTCGGGGAGTGGGAGAATTGTAAGCCACCATAGGAAATGGCAGCAGGAGAGGCAGTGTCAGAATCCTGAATCCAGGTTTCAGTGAGGGCCAACAGATTAAGAGAGTTGTTCAGAAAGTAGTTGTGTAGGAAAGGAAGCTTGTTACAAGCAGACTGTGGATTCCAGAGAGCACAATTAAAAGATGGAGATGAGGGAGTGCAAGTAATATTAATAAGATTATTATGGTTTCGATATGAGGTAAGGTAGGGGTTGGGGGATGGTGGGCATCTGAATTGTTTTGTTTAAAATTCATTGTGGTAATGTCTAGAACCAAAATGAGAAAAATGTTGTCTCTGTCCAAATATATATGGACCTATCTGTATTAATTGTGTATGGATGTTAATTGTATGACTTAATACTGAGCAGAATTAAGTATGCTATGCTGACATCCCCCTATATTCCCTATGAATTCACACACAGCCCCTTTATACTGTATAAACTCCCCACAAAGTCCCCTAAATACAGTGAGCCCTCGCATCACCCCCCTATAAATGAGCCCCCACACAGTCCAGTATGAGCCCTTACATACAGTTTTAACCCTCGCTGCACCCTGTACACCGGCAGTCCCCAACCTTTTTGACCTTGAGCCACATTCAGCTCTGAGAGGGGGTTACAAGCAACATCCTGCTCCTGTCCCCCTCAATGTAGTGTCAACCAAAGCCCCCATTACGGGTATAATGATAACCAAAGCTTTTCCATAGAAATCACTGCAAAGCAGTACACTGAGATCCAGGGGATCTCAAAATACCCCCATTTAGTATTCTCCCAACACACATCCAGCTTCAAGAACCTTCCCTAACAGGTAGTATCATCCTCCAGCGTACAATACCTAAAAGATTTCTAAACCCCTAAGTCCAGTATATGTACATCCAGATCTGCTCTTCTCTGCAGGGTTATTCAAATTCACCATTTTTAAATGTACTCTTCATACCTGTCTGCTAGACATGGATCTAATGCACCAACTGGCAAATAGTCAAGAGCCACAATTCCTGGGACTGCGAGCCACATGTGGCTCCTGAGCTACAGGTTGGGGACCCCTGCTATATATAGCGTTAGCACCTATATATTGGATTGCTATTTCCAATAGGTGGCACTAGAGTTCTAGTCCTCTTCCTCTCTGAAGAGACAATTTGCATAACCCCTATATACAGGAACACATCCCATACACATATTAAAAGAACATCACATACTCGCCTTGCTCTTGTTCCCCTAGTTCGGCTCCGGTCTCCAGTGCACTTACTCTCCGCATAGCAAATGCAATTAAATAACTTTTTCATGTCTGCTGTCTGTAACACACGCTAAATGGACTTAGAAGGAGTCGTCTGTGTCCTCTATGAATGTATTTAATGATATCTATAATATAATTTTCTTAAGGGTCTCTCTGTCCGAAGCCTTTATAGACTGCGCAAGCGCGACGCGCCTGCGCACTCTGGCTCCAGACATAATTAGGCATTTAGCGGTGAGGAGTGTGTATGGCGGCGGAGATCGCGGTATGCGTACACACTGCATGCCACTATTTCCGGCGCCATACTTACCTGACCGGGAGGAGCGTTGCCGTGGCGCTTCTCTTCAGCCGGAGACCAGGGCAGGAGTGCGTCCGGAATCGCGCATGTGCATAGCGCGATCCGGCGCCATTTTACTGAAGACACACTTGCAGTGTGTCTTCAGCAATATGGCGCCGGACAGCGCTATGGGCATGTGCGCACTCTGGCGCCACACTCCTCCCTCGGCCTCCAGCAGAACGTGACAGCGCTGGAGCACAGGGAAGAAGGAGGAGTATAAGGATGAGTATAAATGTGTTGTGTGTGTGGTTTTTTTTTTTTTTTTTTTTTTTTTTTGTTTTTTTTTTTCCCCCCCCATGTGTGTAGTTTAATAGGGATGAGGGGGACCATGCAAACCAGGATAGGGGGTGAGAGGTAGCATGCATACCAGGATAGGGGGTCAGGGGACCATGCATACCAGAATAGGGGGGTGAGAGGTACCATGCATATCAGGATTGGGAGGTGAGGGGGCCATGCATACCAGGATTGGGGGGTGAGGGGACCATGCATACCAGGATGAGGAATAGGGTGCCATGCATACCAGGATTGGTGGGTGAGGGTACCATGCTTACCAGGATAGGGATGAGGGGTGCCATGCATACCAGGATAGGAGGGGGGCAGCACATACCAGGATGGGAGACCATATACCAATAAAAATGCCACCCGGGCGTAGAACGGGTTCATAGCTAGTAGGATATATCAAGATGCAAGCAGCAGAGGGTGTTTTCAGCCCTTCGACTCTCAGTCCACGGGCCAGACTGTAACAGCCAATGGGCCAGATGTGGCCTGTGAGCCGTAATTTGCCTGGATCTGCCCTATAGGCCTAAATACAGTCATATTAGCAGTTAGTTTGATGGTAAATTGCTTTTGAACATGCTAACATAATATCAATTTTTAATAAACTAATTCAAATGTATGGCAAATATGGCTACAAAATGACCAACACAACAAAACCCAAAAATTCTGACACATGCAAGTAAGGATCTGTTATCATGGATCACCGAGCTGCACAATACAACCGCTGATCTGTAAACCTTTTAAAGAACAATGGTTCGTAATTATCTTTCAGTGTAAATACAGCTTAATAGAGAATATAGCCTTATTTACAGCCACATAGCCATTCTGAAGCTTTGTGTGGAAATCCTCTTTAAAGTAATTAGCATTTTCCTATTTACTGTATACAGTGTAGGTGAGTTAACTAGATCTACCTTACAATTGGCTTCAGACTGTTTTTATATATTTACCTCTAAATGCAATTGTTTTTTTGTTTTTTTTTAACTCAAATGTGTAAATAAAAATGTTTGGATTTTCGGAGCTTAAGTAAGCCTTTTTATATTGGTAGACATTAAATTTCCAAAGGATTACCCCACCTCCTGTCTGCTGGGCTGTGTGGAAGTAGTTGACTGCCTGCCACATGAGCAATTTAAGGAACAGGTGAGCACCTATTTCTTACACTTTTTTTTGTGTAATATTATTTTTAGACAGAACTGGAGACACACAAAATATAGTTTGAAGATGTAAATTGCAACTTGATAACATACAGGGAATTAACACCTTTGAAATTAATTGCATCCCTATGCCCTGTTTCTTCCCTACATTTTTGTGTGAAAAGGTTAATTCAAGAGAGATTCACATCTCCAAGATCCTATCCCAATATGTAGTAGGTGTAGTTTTAAAAGTATTAACAAATTTCTCCAATTAGAACTGTAGTATAGTTTTTCTGATTCGCTATGTCTTTCCTCAGTTGGAGGCACTGCAGGACCTTAGGTATCCATGGTTATGACTAGCTAGTGAGTTAGCTAGTTGCTAGTGGTCGTACCCATGTATACCTAAGGTCTTGCAGTGCCTTCAACTGAGGAGAGAGACATGGCGAATCAGAAAATCTATAATGCACTCCTCATAGGCCTCTATACTACAATGCACTCCCTATAGGCAGACTCTATATAGTATAATACACCCCCATAGGCCTCTATACTTTAATGCACCCCCATAGGCAGACTCTATAGAGTCTGCCTATGGGGGATGCATTATACTGTACAGAGTCTGTCTATGGGGGGTGCATTATACAATATAGAGCCTCCATATGTGGGGGTGTATTATACTATCTGGAGTCTCCCTATGGGGGGTGTATTACACTATATAGAGTCTGTCTATGGGTGGTGCATTATACTATATATAGTATAATACACCCCCCATAGGGAGACTCCATATAGTATAATACACCCCCACATATGGAGACTCTATATTGTATAATGCACCCCCCCATAGACACGCTATACAGTATAATGCACCGCCATAGGCAGACTCCATATAGTATAATGCACTCCCGATAGGCAGACTCCATATAGTATAATGCACTCCCGATAGGCAGACTCCATATAGTATAATGCACTCCCGATAGGCAGACTCCATATAGTATAATGCATTCCCCATAGGCAGACTCCATATAGTGTAATGCACTCCCCATAGGCAGACTCCATATAGTATAATGCACCCCTATAGGCCTCTATAGTATAATGCCCTATAAAAAAAATACAATACTCACCTCTACTCTGTTCCCCTGCTGCTCTGATCGCCCACATCTCTGACAACTGGCGCCGAAAAGTGAAGTCATCGCGCCCGCTGTTATTGACGTCCGACGCAGAGTGGGAATAATGGGAGAGGGAGCTCACGGGTCGTAGAGTGTCCGAGTGGCAGTGTAGGGAGATACTCTGCGGCAGAGCAGGGAGACTCTAACTGTATGGGTGCCGTGCACGCCGTTACAGTTAACAGCTTAGCTCCGGGTGGGTCCCTCAGAGGGCTGGTCCCCCCCCCTACCAGCCCCTGATACCTATGCTACTGGATCACGTGCAGTCCGATGTATGCGCACAGAGATAATGGATGAGTTGGAGAAATTAAGTTCTCTATCTTCTCTGCACCTGTGCTGCGGTTCTCTTATGAGAGAATCTTGTCATAATCACCTGATTCTCTCGCATTTGGGAATCTACCCCAATGTGAGCGTACTTTAAGGCCACGTTCACATGTTCAGTATTTTGGTCAATATTTTAAATCCGTGTTTGTAAGCCAAAACCAGGAGTGGGTGATAAATCCAGAAGTGGTGATGTGTTTCTATTATACTTTTCCTCAGATTGTTCCACTCTTGGTTTGGCTTATAAGCACTGACCAAATACTGATAGTGTGCACATGACCTAATTCTGAGAATAACCGCTGAGTCTGCTTGCGTTCCAGTGTGAGGTATGGCCCGTAATAACCAGGACGTATATTATACATCCTTGGGTACTGAGTTTTCACACTAAAAGGACGTATTAAATACATTTTTGGCAGAGAAAGTGCTAAAATAAAAGGATTGTGCAGAGTATTGCAGTATTGTCCCATATAATAAAATGGGACCATGGTGTGGAATCAGACACAGTCATACCTAAGTAAACTGCGTGCAGGTATATAGGTCAGTGGACACATTGAAGGGGTCGTGGCACATGCAGCCTCTTCAAACAGCTGATCAACGGTGGTACCAAAAGTCAGCCCCCTATGATCTGATGGTGCGTCTTCTGAGGATAGGTCATAAATATTATGATCTTGAAAATTCTCTTCCGCAAATTGACTTAGCTGTACTTCCAGATTGCTATGTACTTAACCTCAATAGGGCTTACAATTATGTCCTAAGGACGGCACAGGCGTTGTGCCATCTGCAACTCGAGCTGACTGTTAAGGTACTGTCACACTTAGCGATGTACCATCGATCCTGACCAGCGATATGACGCGGTCAGGATCGCTGGTACATCGCTAAGTGGTCGCTAGTGAGCTGCCACACAGGCAGATCTCACTAGCGACATCGCTGGGGACGGGGATCGCTACTTACCTGTCACACCAGGCGATCCTGCGTCCTCCCGCCCGGCTCCACGCGTCGCTCGTCGTAACAGCAGGAAGCGCCACAGGAAGCTGACGACGAGAAACAGTCCTGAACGTTCTCGCGCGATCAGCAGCGGGGGAGCCGGTCAGAGGTAAGTATCAGACATAGCGATATCGCTAGCAATATCGCTATAACGTCACTAGTTATAGCGATATTGCTAGCGATATCTCTTAGTGTGACATGCCCTTAATGCACTGGTCGGATCTTCTGCATGTACTGGGACTTTACAGCCCTGATCCCAACACTGGGATTCTCAAACAACACTAAATCAAAAAAGTAGTGGTGGTGGGGGGGAGCAGTTACAGTGTAATTAGGGAAGGATAGCAAATATTCAAGTATATTAGAAATAAGTTATAGGGCCAAATAGCTAGAGCCTTCACCATGAAGATGACGAGAATTCGGACCACCCCTTTTTTTAATGGTGTTTTTTTTTTTTTATTTTTATATAATAAGGGATTGAAAAGTTCTGTGTACCCAAAAATGCTACCAGTAGAAAGTATGGTTTGTCCTGCAAAAAAAACCCAGAGCTCATACAGCTTTATCTATGGGAGAGTAATGGTTATGGGTTTTTTTTTTTTTTTGTTTTTTTTTTACTGTGCAATAGTATATTAAAAAAAACTATAAAAATTTAGTATTGTATCAAACCACAGACTAAAAATAACTAACAAGTTAATTACATTTACCAATGAACGGTCTTTAAAAAAATCAAATGTAGAATTTATTTTCTGTTTGTTTTTTTTCCTCTTGAATGGTGCAATAAAAGGTGCTCGAAAAGTCGCATATACAACACAACGGCACCAATAACATCTATAGCCTGCCGTGCAAAAAATAAGCCTTCATACAGTTCTGCTGCTGGAAAATTGTCACACTTATGGCTCTTGGAATCAAATTTAAATTTTTTTTTTTTTTCACCAAGCATTTCTTGTATAAATGTGCTAAAAAAAAAAAAAGGTTAAGAGTTTGTTTTATGTACCCCAAAATGATGCCACTGGTACATACAACTCATAGGGGGAAAAAAAACAACCTAATTTGGCTTGGTCACTGAAAAAAATAAAGCTATTACTTCTGAAAAGTGGAAAAAAATTAAGACTTACGACTTAAGACAAACTTTGTTTTTAGGTGTGTGAATACTGCACTAAACTTGAATATTGTGTTCTATGTCAATATTGTTTTCCTCCACAGTATTCCTCTCTCAGCCATGAATCAGCCTCTCCATTTGTGTTTATTTGTACAAACCCCCAAGAGCTGCTCATAAAGTTCCCGATTAAAGGACAGCACAAGATCTGTAAGTGCTCCAATGTATAGACCAGCCTGGTACTTATGTTTGGGGGGGGGCTGACAGAACTGAGTAACAGGGGGTGTTACCAAAATTGTGTGAATCTAGCCTGAGGGATTTCTGACCTCAGTTTGTCAGTCCCAGCACGGACTGTGATGCACTGAGCATCCGCCGGTGTCCTGACCTGATCATGTATGCCTATGAGTGTGGGTCAGCGGACCCGCGGCTACACCGGACATTGGAGTGTGACAAACTGGTGTATGAATCTAGCCTTTGGGATTCTGCTGAGTGAAAGCTTTTCTTAGTATGCACGGCCAGCTGTCCCTTTCCATGGCCGTATGCATATAATGGCTACTGTACATGGCAAATATAGATGTAGAACAAGATCAAATAATTGGAAACAAAATGACCAAGTTATGATTGAATTAAGCAGAGAAGAACTGTGCTGGATACTGGAGAGAGCAGCGGTGAGTATATTAACTCACTACTACCTTGTCATGCATGTATACTCACATTCACTGCATAGAAAAGAGTGGGAGTGCTCCTCTAATATACACCATTAAATACTACATTGCACACAAAACAGGATATTGCTCCACAAGACATTCCAAAACTTCTTTCCTTTATTTCCTCCAGTTGCAGAGTTTTCATTAGTAGGTCACCAGGTTTTGTCTCATTGGCTGTATTCATTGCAGTTCTGCCAGTAATATATATCCATTATTTATCTTATGACCCATACACATGCCTCAAATAATCCAGCACCTAGTAATGACTCTGCGATGGGTTTTATAATTTTCTCAAAGATCCTATGGTGACAAAGATAATCCATGGAATAGCTGAATTTCAGTGACGCGAAGACAGAAATCTGAGTTTCAGCCATCAATTTAATGTGTTCAAGGGCATTCTGACTTTCCCCCAACTGCTGATGTCGGGGTAGATGAGGGTCACACTGTGTGAATTTAACCCCCCCCCCCCCCCTCAACCCCTTTGTTCTCCAGGAGACAAGATGCAGCTTCATTGTAAGCATATGAATGCTCAGCTAAGCTGTGAATTTGGGAGTGATTAATGTCAGCCAAACAATCGTTCAGCCAAAAATGATCCCATGTATATGAGGAGCTTTATAATGGCCTAAATATCTGTGCCATCCATGACTAGAGTATTCCAGATCTCTTCTACTGGTATATTTTGTCATGTTCTATCCCTTTTGTCTCAGACTTTGTACACAATTTGCTTCCCCTCCTATATAGACTCCCTGCACTCTTGTAAAAGTGTATCTTGTTTATGGCACCTGCCTGCAGGCTGATCCTCCCACAGATGTACAACATTTTCTTTTTTTGGTCTATGGGCCACCTTGCCTAACTGAACCAGTCCCAAAGGTCGACTTTTTTTATTAAAAGGGTATTTACGTTAATACATTGCAACAAGCAAGTTTTGAGTATTTGTAGAGTTTCTATTCCAAAAAAATCAGTGTGGACACACACTTATGTTAAACTGAGTTTTTGGAGCAGAAACTTGCCAAATCCTTCTCATAGTCTCAAATCTCTAAGTTTTGAGGATTTGTAAGTTTTAATATAGCCATAAAACATGTTATAGATTGCTACATGTCTACAAGATCAGAACCACCGTTAACACATAAGTGCAGCTCCAGAAACCTCATCAGTACATGGACATAGCTCTAGAAACACTGTCCGTACATGAATGCAGCACCGGAAGCACCATCAGTATATGAATGGAGTGCCAGAATTGCCATCAGTACTTGTTTGCTTTACTAACAATGGTTCTGTAATCCATTTCAATGTCAGTAAAGCCCCATTTACACTTGTATCGCATGAACTTACCTTTCCCAGTATGTCCTTAACAATGGTAAGGAGATACTGGGAGGAGTTGTTACCAGGAACCGCAGTACTAATGAGACGTAGTCAGTATCAAACATTTACATTCAGGTACCTTTTCATAGGTGACATCTGCTCTAAAGAAAGCCATTCCCATCCCTTTGTCTCCATTTAGTACAGAAGCTATGATGAGTTCTGACACCCAGAGCTAGTCTCCCCAGACCTCCCTCTTCTCTGTCTTCAGCAACACTTCCTGTCACGGTTCCCTTTAAAATCAAAGTATCATTATACTTCTCCATAAACATAAATATCTCTCATGCTGCTCCACTGAATAAAAACTGCCCCTGTGCTTTCTGCACAAAATATCCACCCCCACACTGCCTCTCTCTCCAATATTCCACCCACACTGCCTCTCTCTCCAGTATCCCCCCCCCACACTGCCTCTCTCTCCAATACTCCAATATTCTGCCCACACTGCCTCTCTCTCTCCAATATTCTGCCCAAACTGCCTCTCTCCAATATTCTGCCCCCACACTGCCTCTCTCTCTCCAATATCCCCCCACACTGCCTCTCTCTCTCTCCAATATCCCCCCCACACTGCCTCTCTCTCTCCAATATCCCCCCCACACTACCTCTCTCTCTCTCCAATATTCCCCCCACTCTGCCTCTCTCTCTCCAATATTCCCCCCACACTGCCTCTCTAATATTCCACCCACACTGCTTCTCTCTCTCCTGTATTCCCCCCACACTGCCTCCCTCTCCTGTATTCCCCCCACACTGCCTCTCTCCAATATTGCACCCACACTGCCTCTCTCCAATATTCCACCCACAGTTCCGCTCTCTCCAATATTCCGCCCCCACACTGCCTCCCTCTCCTGTATTCCGCCTCCACACTGCCTCTCTCCAATATTCTGCCCCCACACTGCCTCTCTCTCCAATATCCCCCCACACTGCCTCTCTCTCCAATATCCCCCCCACACTGCCTCTCTCTCCAATATCCCCCCCACACTGCCTCTCTCTCCAATATCCCCCCCACACTGCCTCTCTCTCCAATATCCCCCCCACACTGCCTCTCTCTCCAATATCCCCCCCACACTGCCTCTCTCTCCAATATCCCCCCCACACTGCCTCTCTAATATTCCACCCACACTGCTTCTCTCTCTCTCTCCTGTATTCCCCCCCCACACTGCCTCCCTCTCTCCTGTATCCCCCCCCACACTGCCTCTCTCCAATATTGCACCCACAGTTCCGCTCTCTCCAATATTCCGCCCCCACACTACCTCCCTCTCTCCCGTATTCCCCCCACACTGCCTCTCCAATATTCCCCCCCACACTGCCTCTCTACATAGTTCCCTAATAGTAACACAACCCCCCCATCTAAATTAATAGCACGTCATCTTCGGGTTCTCTATGGAGTGCTTACTGGAGCATCCACTTCCTCTGCGGTGCCGTTAATAGTGTGCTAACATCCTTATGCTGCCAAACAACGCACAGATTTAACTTTACGATACGGCAGTCGCTATGAACATTTGTTTTATTTTTCTTTAAGACCGTTTTGATAAATGAGGCACATTTGTTTATCATATATCTTAATATATATTATCAAATGTGTTGTGTTATATATTTTTTGGCATGTATTTGTTTTAATACTACTTCTTTTTTTTTTTTTTTTTTTTTTTTTTTTTTTTTTTTTTTTTTACCTCTCCCAGGGAAACTGGATTCTAAAATTCACCAAGGTGCCAAGAAAGGATTAATGTTCAAGAAAGCAAGTACGGGACAAACTGCAAAGAGTGGCACTGGATTGTACAGATGAAGGATTCAAGATTGTTATGCTTTTCTAGATTGCAATTTCTAAATACGGATTGCTCTAAAGTTGTTATATTTTTTGGAAAGCATTAGCAAATCCAAAATTAAATAATAAAAAGCTATTAGTTTTGTGGACCGTATGTAAAATGGGCACAGGAGTGCTACACGGGGCATTTTATTGTGAAAAGGTCTGGATCCCTGTGCCTGCTATATATGACGTACTGTATAACAGGGAGGAAGCTTTTCATTAGGACAACACTGCAATACCTTGCATTATGGCTTAGAAGAATACCATGCGGGTCAGTATGAAGCTACTGGCAAACCAGTGTAACCTAATATAGGATTCTGCTGATAGTCTGCCCCCCACAGATCTGTTGTTAAGGGTGCAGTTAGATGGCCATATAAATCGGACCGCAATATACGGACTGGCCAGCGGCCATCCCAAGCGTGATGGCTATATATATTTCTATGCAGCTGTCACGTTCTAGTTGGGAGCACCGCTGCCAGTGTGAGCATCGGGGTCCGATTTATACAGGTGTCTGACACCGCCCTAAAGGAAACTTGTCACCTGGTTTTTGCTTCCCAATCTGAGAGCAACATGATGTAGGAGCAGAGACCATTTTTCTAGTGATGTATCCTTAGTGATGAGCGAACATGCTCTGATCAGGTGTTATCTGAGCACTCTCGTGTCCTGAGTATTGTCGGCATGCTGGAAAAAGAAAATGCTCGAGTCGCAGCGGCTGCATGTCTCGCGGCTGTTTGACAGCTCCAACACATGCAGTGATTGCCTAACAACCAGGCAGTCTTAGCCGTGTCGACTTGAACATTTTTTAGAGTACACTAAAAATACTTATATGAGCACGCTCGTGTCCTAATTATCACCTTAGCAGAGCACGCTCGCTCATCACATTACTGGAATGAGGGTCTCTGCCCCTTCATCATGGTGCTCTCACATTACATAAGAAAAACCTGACGAGAGATTCTCTTTTTAAGGCTGGAGTAACACACAACGTAGAAAAATACGGAACGTATTTTATGGCCGTAATACCCATAAATGGTCCCTAAATAGTGCTCCGTATGTCATCCGTTATCAGGGTGTGGCCGCATATTTTTCTCATGTAAGCATCTGCATGTAATCCGTATGGCATCCGTATACAGGTTTTTTTTTGTTTTTGTTTTTTTTTTCCTCGCAGGCTTGCAAAACTGACATATAATGGAGCCCAATGACAGGTTTTCAAATCCAAATGAAAGACTAGATCTAGACACATAGAATACATATACAGTGGGGCAAAAAAGTATTTAGTCAGTCAGCAATAGTGCAAGTTCCACCACTTAAAAAGATGAGAGGCGTCTGTAATTTACATCATAGGTAGACCTCAACTATGGGAGACAAACTGAGAAAAAAAAAAACCAGAAAATCACATTGTCTGTTTTTTTCATTTTATTTGCATATTATGGTGGAAAATAAGTATTTGGTCAGAAACAAAATTTCATCTCAATACTTTGTGATATATCCTTTGTTGGCAATGACAGAGGTCAAACGTTTTCTGTAAGTCTTCACAAGGTTGCCACACACTGTTGTTGGTATGTTGGCCCATTCCTCCATGCAGATCTCCTCTAGAGCAGTGATGTTTTTGGCTTTTCGCTTGGCAACACGGACTTTCAACTCCCTCCAAAGGTTTTCTATAGGGTTGAGATCTGGAGACTGGCTAGGCCACTCCAGGACCTTGAAATGCTTCTTATGAAGCCACTCCTTCGTTGCCCTGGCGGTGTGCTTTGGATCATTGTCATGTTGAAAGACCCAGCCACGTTTCATCTTCAATGCCCTTGCTGATGGAAGGAGGTTTGCACTCAAAATCTCACGATACATGGCCCCATTCATTCTTTATTCGGACTCCCATGACAGCACGAGAGGGGATCCGCCCTTTAGGAACAGGAAACCTACAGATACAAAAGGGGCGGCACCTCTCCCACGCATCAGTTGGTTTCCTGTTCCTGAAGGGACGGGATCCTACAGAAGACCAGGATCCCAGGCCGGCCGATACAGGTAGCTGGGGGGTCTCCTACCTCGGCCTGGTGCGGATCCCTGGAAGACGCCACTGTGGCCCAGGATGGGTAGCACGGCGGTGGCGTAGTCAGCAGGGAGCGGCGTCCGGAGGATGTCCGACTCCAGAATAAAGGCCGCCGCCGGTGAGTATGTTTCCCCCCGGGGGCCCCCAGATCCGGCGGCGCTGGTGCGGTGGCTGGCGCGCTGCGGGGGACGCTGCGACCGGGGAGCGCGGTATCCCGAAGCTCCCGGGCGTCCCGCGTGACTTCCGGTCGGGCGGGGTCGCAGTGACGTCGGGGCGGCCGGAGGAGGTGCTTCCGGGTCGGCGGCGCCACTGCGCATGCGCGAGAAAAACAAGATGGCGGCGCCCATCGCAAACGCCGATGAGCGTCGGCTCTCCGCCCGGGTGCGGCGCCAGCTGGGGAAGGGAGCCCTATTAGGGGGGGAGGGGCGCGGCACGCATACTGCTGTCCGGAGGAGGGGTATATAGGCAGGACCTGGGCAGGGTGCCTTGCCTTGGCCACATTATTGCGAGCAGTAATGGAGAGCGAGCAGGAGCAGCGGCGGCAGCAGCAGCAGCAGCAACGACGGCAGCAGCGACAAACATCTCTGCCGCCCCTGGATGACCTTCGGCAGGTCAAGCAGAAAAAGAAAGAGTCATGTGACAGTGAACGTGCGGGACGAAATGACCAGTCCAGCCATAAAAGCTCCTCTAAGCAGACAGGAGCATCGTCTGAGAAGAATCCCCCTCATCCTCCGGTACTTGAGAGTGGCACTGGTAAGTGATCTTCGTGAAAGTTCACTCAGTGACGGGGCCCCCCTTCTGTGCTTTATTCTGGGGGAAGAAGGCTTCAAGTAAAACTAAACACAGGGAATGCACACTCTGTGCATGCCCATTACCGGACTCATGCCCCAAAAGATTGTGCCCCCCCTGTATTCAGCAGACAGTGGCGGAAGAGTCGCCCGCGGTAGCAGCAAGTTTGAGAGACATTGTTAGGGCAGAAATGAAGGAAACCCTAAAGTCACTGTCCCAGCCGGAAACTATAAAGGGCGGGGTCCCGGTGGAGTCCGATTCCTCGGCAGAATGGAGGAGAAGTAGAGACTCCCAGGCTTCATCTCCCTCGTCCTCCTCAGGAGAAGAGGACTCTGGGCGGTTTTGTCTGCCTCTTGACCGGGTAGACAAGCTGGTCAAAGCAGTCAGAGGGACAATGGAAGTAGAGGAACCTAAGCCCCAATTATCCATGCAGGATGTCATGTTCAGGGGGCTGGAGCAGAGGAAGCATAGAGTCTTCCCGTTAAATCAGAAGATCCAGGATCTAATCCACAGAGAGTGGAAAAAAACGGATAAAAGAGGGTCGCTACCACCAGCCCTCAAACGCAGATATCTCTTCGACGATCCGGCAGTAAATACTTGGGACAAGGCCCCCAAATTAGATGCGGCCATTGCAAAGGCATCGAAAAGATCCTCGCTGCCCTTTGAGGACATGGGATCCCTTAAAGATCCCCTAGACAGGAAGGCAGACACCTTCCTTAAGAATACTTGGGAGATGGCAGCCGGTTCCTTAAGACCAGCAGTGGCGTCAACATGCACAGCCAGGTCCATGATGGTCTGGTTGGACCAGTTGGAGTCACAATTAAAACAGGGTACGTCAAGACAAACAATTCTTGGGGCCCTACCAACAATCCAAGAGGGAGCAGCCTTCCTAGCAGATGCCTCGGCGGATGCAGTAAGAATGGCAGCCAGAGCAGCAGGTCTCTCTAATGCGGCTCGTAGAGCCCTGTGGCTAAAGTGCTGGCAGGGAGACATTCAGACCAGGGCGAAGCTTTGTACTATTCCGTGTGAGGGGGAATATTTGTTCGGCGCAGTCCTGGACGAACTGCTTGAGAAGGCTGGGGACGACAAGAAAAAATTCCCAAATCTCTGGCCTACATCCTACCGACGCCCATTTGGTAGAAGGAGATTCCGTCTGGGGAGAAGGCCCAATTCTTCGCCTACTAGAGACCGTCCCAGATGGGAAGATAGAAGGAGAAGAGGTACGGGCTACATGTTTAGACGCTCGTCTAGAGATCAAAAGAGACAGAATCAATGACTAGCAATTCCCGTGGGAGGCAGACTATCATCCTTCCTTCCGGCATGGTCACAGATTACAAATAGTGACTGGGTGCGCAATGTAATATCCACCGGGCTTAGATTGGAGTTTACCCAGGTCCCACGGGATACCTTTAAATCCACTCCTTTAAGATCTTCACCCCTTGAACAAGCAGCTTTAGAAGCGGAGGTCTTGAGCCTATGCCAGAAAAACGTCCTGATAGAAGTTCCGGAAGCTGAGAGAGGAAGAGGGTTCTACTCTCCCTTATTCCTGATCCAAAAACCTGGTAAGACATTTAGAACGATCATTAACTTACGTTTCCTCAATAAGTTTTTGGTGAACCGTACTTTTAAGATGGAGTCCATCAATGCGACAATAAAAATATTGTTTAAAGGGTGTTTTATGGCAGTCATAGATTTGAAAGATGCGTACTATCATGTACCTATCCATGCAGACTTCCAGCAGTTCCTGAGGGTGGCGGTTTCAATAGACGGCACAGTCCGTCATTATCAATATAGAGCCCTTCCCTTTGGTCTCTGCAGCGCTCCGGGTATTTACAAAGATAGTGGCCGAAGTGATGGCGCATTTACGGGAGGTGGACATCCTGATTGTTCCATATTTGGATGATTTTTTAATTGTGGGAAAATCAGGGGGCCATTGTACATCCCAGATAGAAAGAGCTAAGTCCAGGTTAGAAAACCTCGGATGGATATTAAACTACGAGAAATCCCGACTCCAGCCCTCAAAAATACAAAAGTTTCTAGGCTTACTATTAAATTCAGAAACTCAGCAGTGTCTGTTGCCATTGGATAAAATGCAAAAGATACAGCAGCAGGTTCTTCGGGCGGTTGATAATCCTTCTATGACCCTCAGACAGGCCATGTCCCTGTTGGGATCTCTAACCTCATGCATCCCAGCAGTTAGGTGGGCACAATTCCATACTAGAGCCCTTCAGAAGGATGTCCTATTTAATAGCAGGGCCTTAAGACACTCCTTACAAGGTCAACTGTTGCTAAGCCCCTCGACTGTCACATCGCTTAGATGGTGGCTCGATGATGAGAACCTAGCCTCAGGGGTACCCTGGATAACGCAGATAACCCGTGTTATAACCACAGACGCTAGTCCCTTCGGTTGGGGGGCCCATATGGGGGACATAGTGGTACAGGGACAGTGGGATTCGGATACGGAGATCTCATCCAACCAAAGAGAGCTATTGGCGATAGAGCAGGCAGTCAAAAAACTCATTATGTACCTACAGGGCCATCACGTGAGGATACTCTCGGACAACCAGGTAGCGGTAGCATATATCAACCACCAAGGTGGAACCCGCTCCGACGCCCTGATGCGGACAACAGAACATCTCCTTCAAATAGCAGAGGGAAGTTTTCTATCTTTGACGGCACTCCACATCAGAGGAAAGGACAACGTAAAGGCAGACTTTCTAAGCCGCAAGGCTCTAAAGCAAGGAGAATGGGCTTTGAACAGGGATATTTACCACCAGATTGTCCGCAGATGGGGTCGGCCAGAGGTAGACCTCTTTGCCACTAGAGAGAACAGAAAAGAAAAATCGTTCTGCTCTCTGAATCCCAGGGAAAATCCACTAGCAGTGGACGCCCTCCTGGTAAGATGGAACTTTTCTCTGGCATACGCCTTCCCGCCATTAAATCTTCTACCTCTGGTAGTAAGGAAGATCAGGGAAGATCGGGCAAGAGTCATATTAATTGCCCCCTTTTGGCCCAGGAGGACCTGGTTTGCATGGTTGAGGACCATGTCTGTATGCGATCCCTGGGTGCTGCCGAACCTTCCGGATCTCCTCTACCAGGGGCCAGTCAGCCACCCACAAGTAGCGAGACTCCATTTGACGGCGTGGTCTTTGAAAGGTCACTGTTAGAAGATAGAGGGTTCTCCAAGAAGTTAATTGACACCCTCCTAAAAAGCAGGAAATTGACTACCACTAACATTTATGCTAGGACCTGGAAGCGATTCCTGTCCACCTTTCAGTTTGACGCCAGAGACGGAATTCCCACGAAACATATTCTGGAATTTCTCCAGAAGGGTCTCGAATTGGGTCTCTCCACAAGTACATTAAAAGTACAAGTTTCAGCCTTAGGGGCCTTGTTTGCATGTGATATTGCCAATAACTATTGGGTAGCAAGGTTCATCAAAGCAGCGGCTAGATCGAGACCCATACACAAAGACAGATGTTTACCTTGGGACTTAAATTTAGTCCTTACGGCCTTGACAGAAAGACCACTTGAACCTCTGGATTCGGCCTCATTAAAAATTATATCTCTTAAGGCAGCTTTTCTAGTGGCGATAACATCCGCACGTAGAGTGAGCGACATACAGGCACTTTCCAGATTGCCCCCTTACACAGAGTTCTTACAGGATAGAGTAATCCTAAGGCCAGATCCAGCATACCTTCCCAAGGTAGCATCACAATTTCACAGGACACAAGAGATAGTTCTGCCTTCCTTCCTCCCTAATCTGACCAACCCTAAGGAGCAAAAACTTCAGGCATTAGATATTAGGAGATGCTTACTTAAATATTTAGCAGCCACGGATCCTTGGAAGAAGGAGAATGCATTATTCCTATCCTTCCAAGGTCCCAGGAAAGGTTGTAGGGTATCAAAACGCACATTAGCGAGGTGGATTAGGGAGGCTATCTCTCTTGCCTACACAGCAGGTGGAGGTCCGGCTCCGCAGAACCTGAGGGCGCATTCCACTCGTGCCATGGCATCATCTTGGGCAGAAAGATCTGGAGTGTCAATTGATCAGATATGTAAGGCGGCCACCTGGTCATCTCCTTCCACCTTTTTTAACCACTATCGATTAGATATGGGTGCCTCTTCAGATCTCACCTTCGGGCTAAGGGTGCTGCAGGCTGTAGTCCCGCCCTAAATTAGTTTACATCTCTGTAATTCTCTCGTGGTGCTGTCATGGGAGTCCGAATAAAGTATTAAGTTACGTACCGGTAACGGTATTTTTCGGAAGCCCATGACAGCACCCTTAGTTCCCTCCCTTGTCCACATATAGGGGTGCACTCCTTTAGAAGATTGTCCACAATTTACGGTATGTGGGAGATGGTGTAAAAAAAAAAAAATATATATATATATATATATATATATATATATATATAGGGTAGATAGGTTGTATATATTATATGTTGTGTACTAACCATGGTAGCCTCTCAAGCTCTGTAAACCAACTGATGCGTGGGAGAGGTGCCGCCCCTTTTGTATCTGTAGGTTTCCTGTTCCTAAAGGGCGGATCCCCTCTCGTGGTGCTGTCATGGGCTTCCGAAAAATACCGTTACCGGTACGTAACTTAATACTTTCATGTACCCGGATCAGTCGTCCTGGCCCCTTTGCAGAGAAACAGCCCCAAAGCATGATGTTTCCACCACCATGCTTTACAGTAGGTATGGTGTTTGATGGATGCAACTCGGTATTCTTTTTCCTCCAAACACGACAAGTTGTGTTTCTACCAAACAGTTCCAGTTTGGTTTTATCAGACCATAGGACATTCTCCCAAAACTCCTCTGGATCATCCAAATGCTCTCTAGCAAACTTCAGACGGGCCCGGACATGTACAGGCTTAAGCAGTGGGACACGTCTGGCACTGCAGGATCTGAGTCCATGGTGGCGTAGTGTTACTTATGGTAGGCCTTGTTACATTGGTCCCAGCTCTCTGCAGTTCATTCACTAGGTCCCCCCGCGTGGTTCTGAGATTTTTGCTCACCGTTCTTGTGATCATTCTGACCCCACGGGGTGGGATTTTGCGTGGAGCACCAGATCGAGGGAGATTATCAGTGGTCTTGTATGTCTTCCATTTTCTAATTATTGCTCCCACAGTTGATTTCTTCACTCCAAGCTGGTTGGCTATTGCAGATTCAGTCTTCCCAGCCTGGTGCAGGGCTACAATTTTGTTTCTGGTGTCCTTTGACAGCTCTTTGGTCTTCACCATAGTGGAGTTTGGAGTCAGACTGTTTGAGGGTGTGCACAGGTGTCTTTTTATACTGATAACAAGTTTAAACAGGTGCCATTACTACAGGTAATGAGTGGAGGAAAGAGGAGACTCTTAAAGAAGAAGTTACAGGTCTGTGAGAGCCAGAAATCTTGATTGCTTGTTTCTGACCAAATACTTATTTTCCACCATAATATGCAAATAAAATGAAAAAAAAACAGACAATGTGATTTTCTGGATTTTTTTTTCTCAGTTTGTCTCCCATAGTTGAGGTCTACCTATGATGTAAATTACAGACGCCTCTCATCTTTTTAAGTGGTGGAACTTGCACTATTGCTGACTGACTAAATACTTTTTTGCCCCACTGTATATACGCACATGTCATTGTCATTGAGAGAGATAGATGGATAGATATAGATAGAGAGAGATATATATATATATATATATATATATATATATATATATATTATAATATAATTTCACAGAGTTCTTCATAGCAGCATAGCCGCTAATTCAATTGCCGGCTTCTGTCAAATCATTCCCCAACCCGACATGAAATGACACATGGTTTAAATACAGTAAACCATTTCATGTTCTTTTTTTTTTTAATTTTTTTTTATATGTCCCTGACTAATAATTAGATGAGGGTTTGTGTGCAAAATTTGGGAGGTGTAGGTGTTAATTTAATGGGTTAATTCGTTGTAAAAAAATGTGTGGGCTCCCGTTGTAATTTGTCAACCAGAGAGGTAAAGCAGGTGAGTGAGGGCAGATTTTAATAGCCTTGAGAGGGACCATTGTTTTGGCCCCCACTGGCTACAAAAATCTGCCCCCAGACACCCCAGAAATGGCGCATCTATAAGATGCGCCAATTCTGGCACTTATCCTCTCTATTCCCATTGCCCTGTAGCGGCAGCGAATGGGTTAATATAACAAAGGGTTAATGTCACCATTCGATTGTAAGGTGACATTAAGCCGATTAATAATGGAGAGGTGTCAATAAGACCCCAATCCATTATTAACCCTATACTAAGAGGGTTAAAAACCACACACAGACATTAAGTCTTTTAATGAAAGAAATACACACAAGTTTTTGACAAATTTTTATTAGTCTGGTAATCCAAAATAAAACCATGACCTGCAACAAAAATAACATAAAAAATCACCAATATCCTTACCTCTCCGCCGTTCAGTCATGTCCAACGCTGCAAACCATCAGAAGGGGTTAAATAGTTTACAATGAGGACTGGTGCTAATGTAGCCAGCCTCACTGTAATCTACAAAATGAATTTATTCAGCTCTGCGCAGCCTCAATGGCTGCCTGTAGATGAACTAATTACCATGGGAAAGTTTCTGACTTTTTTCTCACGGTCAGTAGTTCATTCACAGATCAGCCGGGGACGCCTGCTGACGTCACTGAGGCTGCGGGGAGTCCCCGGCTGATCTGTGAATGAACTACTGACCGTGGGGAAAAAAGTCAGAAACTTTCCCACGGTAATTAGTTCATCTACAGGCAGCCATTGAGGCTGCGCAGAGCTGAATCAATTCATTTTGTAGTAGATTACAGTGAGGCTGGTCGCATTAGCACCCGTTATAATTGTAAACCATTTAACCCCTTCTGATGGATTGCAGCGTGGGACATGACTGAACGGCGGAGAGGTAAGGATATTGGTGATTTTTTGTTATTTTTGTTGCAGGTCATGGTTTTATTTTGGATTACCAGACTAATAAAAATTTGTCAAACTTGGTGTACTTATTTCATTAAAAGACTTTTTAATTAAAGTCTGTGTGTGGTTTTTAACCCTTTCTTAGTATAGGCTTAATAATGGATCGGTGTCTTAATGACACCTCTCCATTATTAATCGGCTTAATGTCACCTTACAATCGAATGGTGGCATTAACCCTTTGTTATATTAACCCAATCGCCCTTCCTACAGGGCAATGGGAATAGACAGGATAAGTGCGAGAATTGGCACATCTTATAGATGTGCCATTTCTGGGGTGTCTGGGGGCAGATTTTTGTAGCCAGTGGGGGGCCAAAAACAATGGTCTCGCTCAAGGCTATTAAAAATCTGCCCTCACTCACCTGCTTGACAAATTACAGCGGGAGCCCACGCGTTTTTACAAAATTTAAGTGGTTAAGTCGTACACCTACACCTCCCAAATTTTGCACACAAACCCTCATCTCATTATTAGTCAGGGACACATATAAAAAAAAAAAAATGAAATGGTTTTCTGTATGTAAACCATGTGTCATTTCATGTCGGGTTGGGGAATGATTTGACAGAAGCCGGCAATTGAATTAGCGGCTATGCTGCTATGAAGAACTCTGTGAAATATATATTTCAATTTTCTAGATCTATTCTTTCGTTTCTTTATTAAACCTGTCAGTGAGAGTTTACTGTATAGCGCACTGAATTGCCGGCTTTTCTATAAGACATCGGTGCATATTTCTCGCAAGTCACACATGTGGTCCGTGTGTAATGCATATTTTTAGCGCACCCATAGACTTGCATTGGCGTACTACGGCCGTAGTACGCTGACAATCGCAGCATGCTCCGATTGGCATGGACCGTAAAATATACGCAAGAAAAGTACGGCTAATGGGAGCTGCCCCATAGAGAATCATTGGTCCGTGTGCAATGCATTTTTGTAACGCCTCTCACTCGTCCGTATTCCTCTCTAGTGTGACGCCGGCCTTAGACAAATACTATGCAGATACTGCAGTAAACTTTGTTCTTTAGGACAGATAAAAACTAGTTGTTACAGAAACAAAAATAAATTGCTGCACAAGTCTTTAGGACAAAACATTATGTTGCACTTTGATTAAGTGGCAAAATCCTGGTGACAGTCTATTTAAGGACAGTTTATAGAGATTAAAATACTATGAAAAATGAGAGCTGGAAGCTGAGTGGATGCTTTTGGTAACTACATTTGCACTTCTTCCTGATAATCGCTTTATTGGTTCATAATCAACAGTCACATATGTGGCATTTGGATTCCTTGCTTGGTGTCATTCAGCAGGACAGTTAATGTTAGGCTTTTTTTTTTCTCCTTAACTAATATTTGAGGGGACTATTACCTATGACGCCCATGCTCTAATGTATATGGAGCACAGAAGTGCCAGAAACTGATTGTTGTTCCAGGAGTGGACACGTCTGGCTGCCAAGTTAATTGGAAATGTGTTCCTGACAATCGGAATTTGCTTTCTGCCTTACATTTGGCCGCTCAGTGCTTCCACCCAGGGCTGATTGCAAAGGGCATCCAACACCATCTCTCCCCGCAGAAGAGATTCTATACAGACAGAAGGCAACGCCACCTGTTAGCAGCTGCAGATCCAAAAGACTCCATACAGCAGTGTTCAAATAGCAGCAGTGTGTTCAAAAACATGATTTATTCACAAAATCTTTGCTACTTTTTTTTTCCAGCATTGGGAACATAGCACACTTTTCTATTGCCAAACAGGAAGAGAAACTTATATAATTTGAACTACATTACAGAAAACAAAAAGGAACATTGGGCTGCATTTGTCTTTAAAAACTCATATGAACTATTCTTTATGACTAGCATTCCTGTGAATCATTAACCTAATATTTAGTTGTATATCCAGTTTTTTTTTTTAGCTATTTCACATCTATGTTGCATAGTCAACCAACTTCTTGCCCCTGTCAGCTGTTATTCCAGCCCAGGATGCTTTGACTACATCCTGCATTTTTTTGACATTTGTTGGCTTTGCCTCAGAAATGACATTTTTGATGTCACCCCGTAAGTGTTCTATCTGATTAAGGTCTGGGGATTGGGCTGGTGACTTCATAACCTCAATTTTGTTGGACTGGAACCAGGATATTGCTCATTTACTGGTGTGCTTAGGGTCGTTGTCTTGTTGAAACACCCATTTCAAGGGCATATCCTTTTCACTGGAAGGCAACATGACCTCAAGTATTTAATATATGCAAACTGGTCCATGATCCCTGGTATTCGGTAAATAAATCTGGCACCGTAGTAAGAGAAACCTGCCCATATCATCATGCCAGCACCACCATGCTTTAGTGTGTACTGTGGCTTGAATGCAGAGTTTGGGGGTCGTCTGATGAACTGTCTGTGAACCTTGGAGCCAAACGGAACAATTGTACGTTCATCAGTCCACAAAATGTTTCTCCATTTCTCTTTAGGCCAGTTGATGTGCTCTTTGGCAAATTGTTTCCACTTCTGTACATGTCTTTCTTGACTTTCATGACTTTATGGAGTCTTTTTGCTAAGAGATTCGCGTCACACAGGCGTCTTCTAACTATCACAATACATACAGGAAACGTGAGACTGTCTTTGATCTTGGCTATCCGTCGGATCGGTTTTTTTGCGGATCCGCCAATTTTTTGGCATCCGCCGACTTGCCCGGACAGAGCTTGTAACGTTTTTATGACCGAAGGATCCGCGTTTCTGTACTGTGCATGCCCGGAGGAATGATCTCAGCCGGAAATTTAACCCTGAAATAATTTCTGGCGGACGGTAAAAATTCTCTCTCGTCCCCGGACTGCGGTTCCTATAAAATTCTTCAGCCAACGGATCCGTCAAAAAACCGGTCCGCTGCCATCCGTTAACTTCAGTTACCAACGGATCCGCTTTCCACCATTTTGGCGGATTTTAACTGACAAGAAAAAACTGAAGTGTGAAACAGGCCTAATGGGGTATTTTAATCCCTACCGTCTGCCAATAGGCATTAAAACGGTGGCTGCTAAGAGGCCTTATTCCCTCTTCGCAGTTTTAAAATCGTGATGGGGAATGAGGGTACAGCACCACCCAGATTTTGGATATTTCTGGGGTTTCAGCTACCAGGGGTAGCTGAGACACTGAAGAACACAATCGGGGCTGGATTTTCAAGTCCCCTATCACATTAAAAAGAAAAAAGTATGCCCGCTATTAATCCCTTCACACCCAAGCCTGTTTTCACCTTCCTGACCAGGCCAAGTTTTTCATTTATGACTAGTGTTACTTGATGAGGTAATAACTCTGGAATGCTTCAATGAATCCTAGTGATGGAGATTTTCTCATGACATATTATACTTCATGATAGTGGTAACATTTCTTAAATATGACGCGTTTATTTGTAAAAATATCGGAAATTTGGCGAAAATGTTTGCAATTTTCAAAATTTAAATTGTTATACCCTTATATCAAAGATATATCACTCAAAACAGTTAATAAATAACATTTCCTACATGTCTAATTTACATCAGTGCAATTTTTTTAGCATTCTTTTTTATTAAGAGGTCCTAAGGGTTAACAGTTGAACAGAAATTTTTACATTTTTTTTCACATTTGAAGTGACTGAGGGGCCTACGTGACAGAAAATACCCCAAATTGACACCATTATATAAACTGCCCCTCAAAGTGCTCAAAACCACTTTCAAGAAGTTCATTAACTCTTTAGGTGCTGCACAGTAATAAATGGAACATGGAATGAAAAAAAATGAACATTTAATTTTTTTCACAAAAATTTTACTTTAGACCCCAATTATTTTTTTTCCACAAGGCTAACAGGATATAATGGACCACAAAACTTGTTGTGCAATTACTCTTAAGCACACCGATACCACATATGTGAGGGAAAATTACTGTTTGGGCACGGAAGGAAAGCGGTCCCATTTGACCTTTTTGATTGCAAAATTTACTGGAATTAGCGGACACCGTGTCACATTTGAAGAGACTCTGATGTGTCTAAAGAGTGGAAACCCCCACAAGTTACCCTATTTTGAAAACTTAACCCCTCAAAGAACTTATCTAGATGTGTGGTGAGCACCTTGAACCTCCATGTGTTTCACAGAAGTTTATAGCAATGAGCCCCACAAAAATGTTTTTAGCCCCAACTTTTTCATTTTTACAAGGTTAACAGGAGAAAATGCACCATAAAATTTGTTGTGTAATTTCTCCTGAGTATTCCAATACCCAATATATGGAAGAAAACTGTTTGGGCACACTGCAGGGCTCAGAAATTGATGGAGTGACGTTTCGCAATTTTGATGGAATGTTCTGCGGGTGTCATGTCATGGTTGGAGAGCCTAAACATTAGAAACCCCATTTTGGAAACTAAACCCCTCAAAGAATTTTATGTAGATATGAGGTGAGCCCCTTGAATTTACAACGTTGATCTGTGAAAATAAAAAAATTTATATATTTTTCCAACAAAAATGTTGTTTTAGCCCCAATTTTTTTCATTTTCACAAAGATAGCAAGAAAAAATGGACCCGAAAATGCTTTGTGCAATTTCTCCTGAGTACATGTATTTGTGATTAAAAACAAGGCTTGAGCCACAGTACAAAGCTCAAAAGGAAAGAAGCGCCATATTGAAGTTCAGAGTTTGCTGGAATGGTTTGAGGGTGCCATGTCACATTGGTAGAGCCACTGACGTGCCAGAACGGCAAACCCCCCCCCCCATAAGTGACCCCATTTTACAAACTGCACCTCAATGAATTCATCTAGGGGTGCAGTGATCATATTGATACTACAAGTGTGTCACAGAATTTTATATCATTGGGTAGTGAAGAAAAAATAATTACGTTTTTACCACAAAAATGTTTTCGCCTCAGATTTTATATTTTCACATTGGGAAATGGGTAAAAATGGCACCAAAATGTGTCCCACAATTTCTTCTGAATGTAGATACCCTATATATGGCTGTACAGTACTACTTAGCTACATGGTGTGACCCGATAGTGACGAAGAGCTTTTTGGCTCCTGGAGCGCAAATTTTCCTAGAATAGTCTGGGGACTCCACATACAGAGTCCCTAAGGCTAGTTTCACACTAGCGTACTTTACATGCAGTGCACGGCGCCGCTAAGCCCTGCCCGCCCCGTCATCTACTATTGCACACGGCCGCATGCGATCTGTGCACCCTATCTTTAGCATAGGGTGAGCAGACCGTGCACTAGTAGGCTTTTTGCGTGCGCTGCACACTTTTGAAGGTGCGCCGAACGCACCATGTTGCATTTTGGCACGCTCGGCGAACCTTCAAAAGTGTGCAGCGCACGCAAAAATCCTACTAGCGCACGGCCAGCGCACCCTATGCTAAAGATAGTGCGCAGATCGCATGCGGCCGTGTGCGATAGTAGGAGGAGATGACCGGACGGAGCGGGCAGGGGGTGAGGCTTAGCGGTGCCGTGCGCTGCATGTAAAATACGCTAGTGTGAAACTAGCCTTAGTGCTAGAAAAGCAGAATTACCCCTCTCAAGTGACCCCATTTTGACTCCATGGGTGTTTTCCAGAAACAAGCAGCAATAGATGTAGCGAAGTGAAAATTGCAAACTGCCATTGTAGTGCCCAGCTCATGCTTCTGGAGATATGCACTCGTAAATTAGGCTGGCTCTCATTGCTACAGAAACACCAATTGTGGTTTAGGCACACTGTGGGGCTCAGAAGCGAGAGTGGGCATTTGAATCTGGGAGCTCAGAATTTGCTGAATTTCATTGAGGAAAGGGGGGCAAGGAGCCTATTATAGAGCCTTTCCACTACCAGAACAAGGAAGACACCTACCGTATATTTCTGTTAACAGATGATGGACATGAGTGGGGACTTGCTTTTTTTTGTGGACTGATTCCAAGCTTTTGTTGGGAACAGTTTACATAACATTTGGAATCACATTTATTCACCATTCTAAGCACTTATATTGGAGATTCCTTCGAAGGGTTTGTGCATACAGTACAGACCAAAAGTTTGGACACACCTTTTTCCTTCGAAGGGTATGTGCATACTGTATGTTGCGCATTCGTGTGCGGATCCGCAGCGGATTTGGCCCTGCGGATCCACGCTGATTTGCAAGTGATGTACAGAACAATGTTAGGCAATGGAAAATAAAAACCACTGTGCACATGCTGCGGAAAATTCCACGTGGTTTATTTTCCACAGCATGTCAATTCTTTGTGTGGATTCCGCAGAGTTTTTACACCCATTCCATTATAGGAATCCGCAGGTGTAAAAACGCTGACCAAATCTGCACAAAATCCGCAGGTAAAACACAGGCATTTTGACCTGCGGATTCCGCACATGAATCTGCAAGGTGTGCACATACCCCTAATCTCCGAGTGACGCGATTCAGATGAAACTCCCAAGGGATCCACTCGCTATAATGAGGCAGTAGAGTTTTCTGGACTCCATCTGGTCTCTGTTCAGCGGTCTCCTTTTCAGAAGTGAACAAAATTGTGGTCGACCGCGCTTTTGTGCACGCTTAAAAAGACGGACGCTGCCGGGTCACAGGTCAGACGGCGTTCACAACGCCTCCATCTGCCTCAGGTTCTGTCTGAATCACGTATTTCAGAGATTTACCCGGAATCCACGGTGTAAGTGCTCAATACAGAGTGCAGGATAAATATGTGCCGAACCTTACTGCGATTTTTGGGAGACAGAATGAAAAAATCAACAGCAGGTGAAGAATTGGTTTTATTCCATTTTTTATGCCGTTCTTTGTGCGTTAAGTGATTAGGCGACTTTATTCTTCGAGTCGGTGCAATTACAGCGATAGCAGATTTATATTGTTTTATGTTTGGCTGCTGTCACACACTAAAAGACGCTTTTTGTTTCAAAAACAAGTTTTTGCATTCCCATATTTTGAGAGCAATGATTTTTTAATATTTCGGCCAACAGTCATGTGATGGCTGTATTTTTGCAAAATGAGTTGAAGTTTTTATTTGTACCATTTTTGGGCATATGACTTTTTTTGATCGCTTTCTAATCCAATTTTTGGGAGGCAGAATGAACAAAACCCAGCAATTCAGGATTTTTTTTCTATACCATGCAAGCTGTGGTAAAAATGATGAGGCAATTTTTTTCTTCGGGTCAGTACGATTACAGCGGTACCACTTTTTTTTTTATGCTTTGGCGCATATATATATATATATATATATATATATATATATATATATATATATATATATAAAAAAAAAAAATTCTTGCATCGCTTTATTCTGAGAGCTATAACCCTTTTTTTTTTTTTTCCGCTGTATGGTGGCTTGATTTTTGCGGGACAAGATGACGTTTTCAGAGATACAATTTTTATTTACATTAGTCTTTTTGATGACATTGTACGCCACTTTTTGTATGGTAGAATGATGTTAAAGCAACGTTTTTTGCCTCTCTTTAATGGTGTTCACTGAAAGGGTTAACTAGTGGGACAGTTTTATAGGTCGTGTCGTTCCAGACGTGGCAATACCAAATATGTATACTTTTTTTCATGCTTTATTTTTTTACATAAATGTATTTATTGGATTAATATTTTTGTTCCTTATTTTTTTTTTTTAAATACATTTTTACAATTTTTTTATAATTTTTTTTTTTACATTGTCCCAGGATGGGACATCATTTCTGCACTGACAGATCACTGATCTTATACTCTGCAGTACTTCTGTCCACCATCCCTGGAGCCACCATAGAGACCATCGGTACAATGCAACCGCGTTGTGTCGGTGAGAGCACAGAGGGAGCTCCCTCACTTTGCAATGTCGCTGTCACAGCAACATCAGAGGGGTTAAAAGCCCGCAATCTGTGCCTAGTACCAATTGTGGGCGTTACTGCAGGATGTCAGATGTCTCCTGCATTTGATTTCAGCGGTAATCAGCATGAGCCTGCGCGATCATCACGCCATATGTATATGGCAATTTGCAGGAACGTAGCTCCAACAGCGCATGTTGGGGAGGGGCTAAAAAGATTTCTCTCCTAATGTGATATACATGTCCGAGCACAGAGAAATGTTGTCCTTAAGTTCTCCCCGATGCCTTCGCCATCCCACTGGCGCTCCTGCTCCATCCCCTACCTCTTTTCCATGAAAAAAAAAAAAAAAACGTCGGGTGCATGCGCAATGCTCTTGCTGAGACCTGCTACCCAGCAATAGGGTTTTATTTTAAATTGGTTTCTTTTGATCACTGTGATAGGGTCTAGTTGAGTGCAAGTGGTGCTCGGGTATGCACCAAGGATCGCGGGTCTCCGCCCTGCATGTTTAGTGGCTATTAGACAGACAAAAGACACATGCAGGAGATTGCCTGCCATACACGGGCAATCCCTAAATTTTTTTTTGGTGTCTAAAAGATGCAAAACGTGTGGCGGGGACTCAAGTATGTCACTCGAGAATGCGTGATACTTGATGCATACCCGAGCACCCGATGCAAACTCAACTAGCAAACACGCGTTCAACACTAGTGATGACATTCAATATGATAACCTAATGTTATCAAATTCTCTGTTGTACTTTTGGGTTCACAATTCTCACTATACCCCTGGATAAAATTCTTGACGGGTGCAACTTCCAAAATGGGGGTTAGTTGTGGAGGTTTTCTGCTGTTTGGGCGTCGTATGGGCCCTGCAAATCTCTTTCAAGTATTGCTATTCCGTTCCGAGCCCTGCCATTTGTCCAAACTTTTTGCCTATATGTGGGGTATCGCCGCACTCGTAAGAAACTTTGGGGTCCTCTTTGGTGTTACCTCTTGTAAATGTTAGAAATTTGGGGCTAAAGCAAGATTTTAGGGGTAAAATTTTTCATTCCACTTTGCATTAATTCCTGTGTAGAAGCTGAAGGAATAAAAAGTTTCCCGGCTACAGTATTAAAGTATTTGAGGTGTGCGATTTTTAAAATGGTATCACTTTTAGGGAGTTTCCTATCTCTAGGCCTATTAAAGTCCACTCTCCCTGTTGGTCTTAGCACCCTCAAAGCATAATAGTAAAATCAGCACTCTAAGGCTACTTTCACATTAGCGGCGACGTACCGTCGCACACTGTGAAAGGCGTGCACAACGGGGGCAGCGGATGCAGTTTTTCATCGCATCCGCTGCCCCATTGTCATGTCCGGGGAGGAGGGGGTGGAGTTTCAGCCACACATGCGTGGTCGAAAATGGCGGAGACGACGCACAAAAAAACGTTACATGTAACTTTTTTTGTGCGTCGCGGTCGCCAAAACACGATGCATGCGTCGCAAATGTTAGTCTATGGAGAAAAAACGCATCCTGCGGGCAACTTTGCAGGATGCGTTTTTTCTTCAAAACGACGCATTGCGACGTGCGTCGCACGACGCTAGTGTGAAAGTAGCCTAATATGGTGCTCCTTCCCTTCTGAGCTTTCCACTGTGCCTCAAAAGTAGTTTCCAATTACATGTATGGTATTGGCGTACTCAGCAGAAATTACATAAGCTGAGAGTGCCTTTTTTTTCCAATTAGCCCTTATAAAACTTAAAAATTTTGGGCTAAAACAAAATGTAAGAGGTAAAAATGCAATTCTTTTTTCACCGCCCAGTGCTATAAATTTCTGTGAGGCACATGTGGTGTCAACATACTCACTGCACACCTAGATTAATGCATTGAGAAGCATCGTTTGTAAAGTGATGTCACTTATGAGGGGGGGATTTCTGCTATTCTGACACCTCAGGGGCTCCGCCAGTGGGACATGGCACCCTCAAACCATTTGTCATGAAGTGACTGACCAATACGACACAACCCAAAGATTGGTCAGTCACCAAACAGCAAAACAAAAAACACTCCAGGGGACACAATTACAACGGTGGGCCCTGTGATAGGAAAATGGACACCTCCTGCACTCTCCTAAGGATGTGCCCTGATCTCCCCGACGTCCCTATACAGGTTTTCTCAACCTGTCGCCAAGCAGGATACCTAAGCCCTCACTTGCCCTGCACCTATCCCTAAGTAGGGAATTGACAAGTGAAGACACTTGTACCACCGCTGCACTAATACAACACAAGGTAAGACAGACAAGGTAAAGGAAAACAACACTTAGCTCTGTGCACAGGAGGAAAGAAAAACCAGATCCACCGGACTCAGCTGAAGAACAACTGCTTCCAGCAAGCTCCTTCTCCCAGCTTGGTCATTGCAGAATGACCTCTAACACCGACGGTTAGCTGATGCATCAGGTGACACTTTGAAGGAAAGTGGGAGTGGTCACCACCTGCATCAGCAAACTCAGCAGCAATGTAATTACACCAGCGGCCACCGTGGGAAAAAACTGACATTAACCGCCGATGGCCTGAAAGGAAAAAAGTTTTAATGTGAGAATCTAGATCTGTCACAGATCCAAAAATGGATCGTGACAGTACCTCCCCTTCAATAAGGGGCCTCTGGACCCTCAAGACCGGACCTCACCAGTAAACAACCTATGATGAGGATGCCTCGATCCTCCAGAGTTCACCTCGGCAATCGCCTGACCCTCAGGTTTACGGCGAACGCAGTACGAGGGAGATGACAACGTAGGCTCCGGAGGCGCCACAAATCTCCAGAGCGCCGACCTGTGGAATGAGCTGTGTACGGGCATTACTGGGGGTAACTTCAGCTGGTATGTCCCCGGGCTGAGAATGACAGACACCCGATATGGCCCAATTACCCTAGAACTCCAGATTCCAGTACCACACTTCCACCCAATGTTTTTGGTGGACACCCACACGTACTCGTTCACACACAGGTCCGGACCTGAACGTTTATTTCCACACATGCGTCTGCCACAAGATGGTGAACTTATTACAGAACCGACAACAGAGGTGTCCCCCTGTGTCACCAAACTCACACCCCCACTATGCAGAGGGATCCACCACCTTCCCCTGACCCCTCCTCCTAAGAAGACACACACAGGGTTAGCTTGTAATGAGGGTAGAGTTTTGCCCCTACTCCCTGGCAGCACCTCTGCTGCCCCGACCAAAGATGGGGAAGGTTGCAGAAGGACGGCAGAGATCGTAGCTCCCGGGCAGCAGTCCTTACACAATTGACCCCAGTTGACTACTTCCCTGGACCGCCAATCTATGACCGGGTTGTGTTGTTTCAACAAATGGAGTCCTAAGACCATGGGAGATGGCATACCCTCCAAGACGTAGTATGACAGGGACTCTTCATGACAAGCCCCTATCAGCAGATGTATATTGTCTACGACTTGGGTAACCCTCAACCTGGCTGAGTGCAACAGAGTCAACGGCCTGGATGCTTAGGGGTCTCGCTAGCGTCCTACTCATCAGGCCATGGGGTCTGGACAAAATGAGCATCCACCAAATTGACACCTGCTCCACTGTCCACAAGAACCGGAATATTCTCAGTTACCCACCAACAACCACCTCAGCATGTAAGGTACACTGAGATGAAGAAATGTAGGAAATATACACTCCCTGGTCGCCTCCCTCCACGCGACCAGGGGGACGCAGCTTCTTAGATGGTTCAGATAATTTGGCGCGCGCTGGGCAGACCCGATAAAATGCCCAGTCTGCCCACAGTATAAACATGCCCCCACACCAAGAAGAACTGCAGGCAACACCGTTTGGGAACCAACTCCTCCCACCTGCATGGGCTTGTCCGTCTGCTCCAGTGTGTCCTCCCTAGCAAGGACTACAGAGGGCACATTTGGTGTATGCCTCTCCCTCAAATGTCTATCCACCCCGATGGCAAGGGATATGTCAGCCTCCAAAGACCTGGGGGCGGCATACTGCACCAGAGTATCCTACAACCTTGGAGACAGACCCTGCATAAAATGAATCCTAAGGGCAGAGTCATTCCACCGTGTGTTAGTGGCCCACCTCCTGAACTCTGAACAGTACTCAACAAGCCGGCCCCCCTGCTTGATGTTATGGAGTCAGGATTCTGCCAGGGAGACGCCATCAGGATTGCCATACACCAGTGCCAATGCCGCGAAAAACTCGTCCACTGACCGTAGAGATGGTGAATCGGCCGGCAGGGAGAAGGCCCAGGATTGGGGATCACCTTTAAGAAGCGATATGATTCCCACCCCTTGTTCCTCACTCCCTGCTGAATGAGGGCAGGGCCTGAAGTACAACTTGCAGGCTTCCTGAAAAACCAAAAATGTATCTCTCCCACCAGACAACCTGTCAGGGAGAGATATCTTGAGTTCTGGTTGAGCCTGTACCTGAGCCGAGGCCCAGAACCCCAACTGCTGCAGCTGCTGAACCACCTCACCAGGCAGCTGCTGAACCACCTCACCAGGCAGCTCCTTTAACTCAGTGGTGAGAGTCTGAAGCAGTTGGTCAAAGGCCTGCATTTGGGCCACGGCTCACCAGAAAAAAAGGGAAGATCGGTGTTAATGTCACGAAGTGACTGACCAATGCGACACGACCCAAAGATTGGTAGGTCACCAAACAGCAAAACAAAAAACACACCGGGAACACAATTGCAACGGTCGGCCCTGCGATAGGGAACGGGGAAATGGACACCCCCTGAACTCTCCTAAGGATGTGCCCTGATCTCCCTATACAGGATTTTTTAACCTGTCGCCGAGCAGGAATTGGCAAGTGAAGCCACTGGTCCCACCGCTGCACTAATAAAACACAAGGTAAGGCAAGACAGACAAAGTAAAGGACAACTACACTTAGCTCCCTACTGCAAAGCACTGCACAGGAAGAATGAAACACCAGACTTAGCTGAATAACAACTGCTCCCAGCAAGCTCCTTCTCCCAGCTTGGCAGAATGACCTCTAACACCGAGGGTAAGCTGACGTATCAGGTGACCTTATGAAGGAAGGTGGGTGTGGTCACCACCTGCATCAGCAAACTCAGCAGCAATGTAATTACACCAGCGGCCACCGGGGGAAAAAACTGACATTAACCTCAGATGGCCTGAAAGGAAAAAAGTTTTAAGAATCCAGATCTGCCACAGATCCAAAAATGGATCGTGACACCATTCCAGCAAACTCTGAACTCAGATATGGTGCTCCTTTCCTTCTGAGATTTGCACTGTGCCTCAAAAGTAGTTTGAAACCACATATGGGGTATCGATGTATTCATGAAAAATTACACAACAAACTGTATGGTGCATTTTGCTCTGTTACCCTTGTGAAAATTAAAAATTTTGGGCAAAACCAACATTTTTGCAGAAAATATTTTTTCATAGTTCAATGTAACAAACTTCTGAGAAGCATCTGTGAGTTCAAGGTGCTCACCACAAATTTAGATACATTCCTTGAGGGGGTCTAGTTACCTTTTCTGAAAGGCCTCAGAGGTGGCAACACCATTAAGCAAGAGGCACCACTAACCAAACACCACCATGAAGACCAAGAAGATCTCCAAATTAAGTCCCCGTTACACACTGCGATATTGCTAGCAATATCGCTGTAAAGTCACCGATTTTGTGACGTTGCAGCGATATTGCTAGCGATATCGCTGCATGTGATACTTACCTCCAACCGGCTCCCCCGCTGATTATCGCTGATCGCGCGAGAAGCTCCTGGACCACTCCTCGTCGCCCACTTCCTACTGGGCTTCCTGTGGCGCCGACGAGCGACGCGTGGAGACGGGCGGGAGGACGCAGGATCGCCACGTCTGACAGGTAAGTAGCGATCCTCGTCCCCCGCGATGTCGCTGGTGAGATCTGCCTGTGTGGCAGCTCACTAGCGACCACCTAGCGATGCACCAGCGATCCTGACTGCGTCATATCGCTAGTCGGGATCGCTGGTGCATCGCTAGGTGTAACGGTACCCTAAGTCAGGGACAAAGATGTTGAGAAGTACAAATCAGGGCTGGGGTATAAAAAAAAAAAAATCTCAATCTCTGATGATCCCCGGAGCACCATCAAATCCATTATCATCAAATGGAAACAACATGGTACCAGCAACAAGAGATGGCCGCCCACCAAAACTCTCAGCATGGGCAAGGAAAGTAGTATCAGAGCGGCAGCCAAGAGACTAAATATAGCCCTGAAGGAGCTACAGGGTTCCCAAGCAGAGACTGGAGTATCTGTCCATACGACCACAATAAGCCGTACACTCCATAGAGGTGGCCTTTAAGGAAGAGTGGGCAGAAAAAAGTATTTATTTACACACAAATTGTAAGGCTCATTTTGAGTTTGCCAAAACAAATGTGGGAGACTCCCCAAATGTATGGAGGAAGGTGCTGTGGTCAGATGAGACCAAAATTGAACTTTTTGGTCACCAAGGTAAAAGTTATGTCTGTCCTGAGATGAACGCGTACTTGGAGCAGCGTGGGAACGCGGAGAAGAGGTTGTTTTTTTCTTTTTAATGGGGGGCGCTTTATACTATATAGAGTCTGCCTATGGGTAGTGCATTATACTGTATACAGGCCTATAGGGGGTGCATTGTACTATATAGAGTCTGCCTATGGGGAATCAATTATACTGTATAGTGGCCTATGAGGAGTGCATTAAACTCTATAAAGTATGACTATGGGGAGTCAATTATACTGTATAGAGACCAATGGGGAGTGCATTCTACTATATTTAATCTGCCTATGAAAAGTGCATTATACTGTATTGAGGCCTATGGGGAGTGCATTATACTATACAGAGTCTGCTGTGACAGAGTCATTGATGAAGTGAGCGGGAGAATGTCCCCGTATCCCCTCCTGAAAGACTGCCAGGACCTGTGTGATGTCAGAATCATGTGATCTGTCACATGATGGAATCACAAGGTCAGGGCTTAAATGGCTTACTGGCAGAGCTTCCAGTGTTCAGTGGTTCCTGGAGATATAGGACTCAAGGGAGTGGTGTGCTCTAACTGAACCGTGCACATTGCTGTTAGCGGATTGATCCCGCTAGGAAAAGGACTGCTTCTTTGTTTTGCCGTTTTTTTGCCCGGAGGGCTGTTTAGTTTTAAGCTTGGTTTATGCTGATATAATAAACCAAGCCTTTCCTTAAAGACACTGTGTTGCAGATATAACTCTGTGTCCAGATGAGTGAGGCGCTCTATCACACTGCCTAGGAAGAGTGCATTATACTGTGAGATACAGGGATGAAGGTGCTTAACATGTGTAGCTGTAAATTTGGCCCACAGTTTCAACTGAGGATGCAGTTTTCACTGGTGATCATAAGAAGGTAGACAAAAAATGGGGAAAGATTACGGCACAATCATCCAGAGATACAATGGATTCTTTATTCAAACATAGTTAAAACATTAATAGACAAGGCCTCGCCTTTTAATGTTTTTACTACGTTTGAATAAAGAATCCATTTTATCCCTGGATGGTTGTGCTGGAATCTTTCCCCATTTTTGTCTGCATTATACTGTATGGAGGCCTATGGGAAGTGCATTATACTGTATGGAGGCCTATGGGTCTGTGGTTCCCTTATACCTACAATTAGGATGTGCCTCCCTAGTTGTAATCAGGGATGTGCCGTCGGTAAGCCAAACAGACTCAGACGCCTTAACTTCACTAGCTACCGACTCCACAGCATTAGTCGCTAGCACAGATTCATCTCAACTAAAAGTCAAGATCCTTAGATTAGGAATAGAACAGACATTTAAAGGACACTTTTTAAATTTCCAAAATTATAAAAACATTTACATCACATCCTGCACTGAACTACTGAATCCAATTTATTATATATTTTCGGAGTCGTTCCATTTTATACCGACTCCACCAAAATGGACCCCAACTCCATAGCCCTTGTTGTAATCAGGGTTATCTGGTTAGGGGCCCAATCAGCACTTTCAACCCCCCTCCCCAAACCAAAACCCTAACCACGCCTTTGCAATGACCCAAAGCATACTGCTACTGTAACACTCGAGTGGTTTAAAGGAAACATGTTGAGCATTAGCTTGCAGAAACTTCTGAAAGGTTTATGCATCTCTTTGCAGCAAAAATGTGTTTTTTACTACGTTTTTGTACAGCAACTAGTGCTTTTTTTGAGCTAAAGAAATTGAAAAAAATATTTTGTAATGTAATTTCTCGTTTCAACACCTTTTTCATTCTGATGTAGTGCCATCAGGGTAATGGGATTAGGGCTTGGTGTCAGCAGCTGTCATTGACACCAAGCCCTAAGTTTAGTAATGTAAAGGTGTCAGCCAGTCACCCTCATTACTAATCCGGAAAGTATAGTTAAATAAACACACACATATTTTCACCAGCCTATGTAGGAGCGTTTACAGAATGAACCTACATAGGCTGGAACCAAACAGCAACTGTTATTGTTTTTTGTAAAATTAATTTGCATAGGCTCCCGCAGAGGGAACGCTGTTGGCTGATGTTAATATTCACGGAAGGAGCCAATAGCCATTAAGGTTCTCAGGCTATTAATATCAGCTCACAGCTGTTTACTTAGCCTTTATTGACGTAGGATCCTTCCATACAATCTAACCAGAAAAGGCTAGGCAGACAGCTGTGGACTGATATTAATAGCCTAGGAAGGGCCCATGGTTATTGGCTCCCTTCCATACTAAAAACCTCAGCTTTCAGCCACCCCAGAAATGGCAAATCAATAAGATGCGCCAAACCTGGCACTTTGCCTCGCTCTTCCTACTTGCCCTGTAGTGGTGGCAAGTGTTTAATGGTTGGGGGGTTGATGATACCTTTGTATTGTCAGGTAACATCAAGCCCAGAGGTTAGTAAAGGTGAGACGTCTATAAGACGCCCCCATTACTAACCCCATAGTGATCTTAAAAAACCCCCACCTAGAATAAAGTCCTTTTTAAAAAAAAAATAAATAAATAATGAGACTCCTTTATTGAATCTAAGGCCTGTTTCACACTTCCGTTTTTTCAAATCCGTCAAAATCCGTTGGTTTCCGTAAAAAAACGGATCCGCCATTTTTTTGCAGGATCACTGATGTGACCGCTCTCATGGACAGCCGGCTACACACTGACACAGGAGCGTGTAATCACTCCTGCACTGTGCTGCGGTGAGGAAGCTCATCATTCATCAGCTGATGAGCTCTGGTGATCTCACAGCACCACTGCTGTGTGAGAAAGCTCTCATGCAGCAGAGGTGCCATGAGATCACCAAAGCTCATCAGCTGATGAACCCGCGTGACCACTCACATGGCAGCTCAGCGCTATACACTCCGGGAGCGATGACGCTCATGTCTGTAGATGGCCGGTTAGAACAGTCACATCAGGAGATGTGAGCTCTACAAATGATATTGCCGTGGGACACACTGGATTACGTGGACTACGGTGGACAGGAGAGTATATCTATTCTATTATTTCTAAACAATGTTTTTCGGTGATTACTTTGTATCTCCGTTCATACTGCACCCACACACACAAGTTATACACCATTTGAAAGGTAAACTTGCCCCCTTCAGCAAGAAAATAGCCAAACAAACCATACATCCACGATTTGATCACAAAACACAGTTTAAAAATTAATTTTCATAAACCTGTAGTAAGGAAAAATGGCCTGCAGGTGGCACCACAGTAACCCAAAGCACACTACCACAAAGCTGCTTACAGACATCACAAACAAATGCAAACATTTGCATTGGGGGCTTTACAGCTTGCTGAACTGCTTGCTCAGCCTATTCTATCCAAATTGGGAGGATTGCACACTTCACTGCAGGTGAGGCTCATATGCAAACACATTTGAACACATGCACTGCCTATTGAATTGCACACTTGCTCCATTCATACTCCACCCACACAAACAAATGATACACCATTTGAAAGGTCAAATTACCTGCAGGTGGCAGCACACTACCACAAAGCTGCTTACACACAAACAAATCCAAACATTTGCCATCTTTCCAGCTTGCTCAAGTGCTTACCCAGCCTATTTCAGGCACATTGGAGGATTGCACACTTCACTGCAGTTGAGGCACATATGCAAACACATTTGTAAACATGCCCTGCTTTTTCGCTAATTAATTCGCCCCACACACACAAATGATACACCATTTGAAAGGTAAACTTGCCCCCTTCCACAAGAAAAGATCCAAACAAACCACACATTCACAATTTTATCACTAAATACAGTTTAAACATTAATTTTCATAAACCTGCAGAAAGACACAATGACCTGCAGGTGGCACCTCAACTGGAAAACATTTTTTGGCCCCTACTTATCAAAACAATTTATTGGATTACCAATCTACATAAATACCTGTGTGTTAATCATCTCATGAAATACATTTATATTTCACAAGCTTGCTTTTTCTGAAATTGCCTGTGCCCCTGACGACCAACGTATGAAAATTTTGCACGGGCCAAGCTAGTGGTTTATTATTTTTTTTTTTTTATAGGAGACAAGGGCATCGGGTATTTGGTGTTAGGCTAGTATAATTTTTTTTTATTTCAATATGTATTTATTTTACATGTTTTGTTTTTTTAAGTTTGAGCACAGGCGCTGGCTGACGAGAGACTACTACTCCCATCAGTGGCTCCTGCTATCACTTATCATGGACAACATATGTAGCCTGATGGGAGAAGTAGTCTCATCAACTGACACCTGCAGTAAGCTTTTTACGGCAGGTCACAGTCACATATGGGGGGGGTCACGCTGACATTCAACAGCGTGCCCCTCAGCGCTGACTGCGTCAACAGTTATCGGTGGTAACGTAACAGTCGATCAGAACCGCAGCGCGGGTATTTCCCATGCAGTCACACCGATGACAGCATGGAAAACACCATAGGAAGTCTGTAAAAACTCGGCAAATTGCCAAACACTTTCATCCCCGCGCTTTTACTGCCGATTTGACTGACTCAATTAAAGTTAATTGGTGAAAAACGCTAAAAATCTGCACAAAGAATGGACATGCTGCAAAAAAATAAACAGCAAATACTCAAAGGAAAATTATGGCTCATGTGCACAGCACTTCAGGATTCTCATTGAATTAGCTGGCATAAGGATTCCTTAGCGGTTTTAGCCCATTTCTGTGTGGGAAAAAGCGTTGCGAAAACGCACTGTGTGCACACAGCCTAAATGTTTTGGGGGGGCTTAGTCAAAGTCCAGACCTTAATCCAATTGAGAATCTGTGGTCAGACTTGAAGATTGCTGTTCTCCAGAGGAAACCATCTAACTTATAGGAGCTGGAGCAGTTTTGCCTTGAGGAATGGGCCAAAATCCCAGTGAGTAGATGTGGAAAGCTCAGAGACTTATCTAAAGTGATTTGCAGCTGTAATTCTCTCAAAAGGAGGCTCTACAAAGTACTGACTTTAGGAGGTGAATAGTTATGCACACTGAAGTTTTCAGTTATTTTGTCCTATTTGTTGTGTGCTTCACAAGAAAAGATGAAAACCCTCAAATAGAAAACAAAACAGTGAAATTCCAGGTTGTGAGGTAGTTAAGCATATGACAAGGAGGAAAAAATACTTTCACAAGCCACCGTAGCTGGATTGCTATACAATTCATCCTGCTGTATTCAGTAATATGGCATCAATCATTCTATGGTTTTCTCCTAAGATCCTCTCCTAGCAGAGTACAAGACTGTCGCTGCGATGAGCGAGCAATCAGTCACTTACAGAGTTGTCAATCTACAAGGTGGCCGTTCTGTCAGCAGCTGGAGGCAGAGCGCGGTAATGTACTAGTACAATACAGGCAGATTTATAGCATTAAGGAACAAATAACCGTGGCTAGCAGACTACCCGAGAGCGGCCTGCACTACTTGGCAGGCTACGGCACCATATGGCAGAGACATCTGCTCAGAGGCAGACACAGCTAAACCTCTTAAGAGTGACTTGTCTGCGGGAATATGTTTAGTGGGGCCCGCGCCATCGCAGGCACAGTAATCAGCTGCTGATTGGTTTTTGCAGGTTTTCTACCTATAAGACATCAGGTGAAGCTATTCCTCCCTACAGGGCCACAGAGTCCTCGTTATTCCATTAGCATCAAATTTGAGTACTACTATTTAAAGGTGACAAATATGGCGTTACAAATTTTATTATATCAGCTTTTCAAAATAATGCTTTATCATGGGAACGTCCAATGTTTCGGCTCAGTGGCTCTTGCAAAAAAAAAAAAGCCAAATCGCACTTTGCATTTGAGCCCAATATTCGACACCTTACACACTTATTTTGCTGAGTTTTTGGAGTGAAAACTGAGCAGAGACTCCTTTTTGAGGATTTGGAGTTTCGGCTTAGAAAACTCCTAAAAAAAAACCCTCAGTGGGAACATACCCTGAGGTAATGAGCACACAATGTCTTTTTTAGGCAGATTAGTCCTGGATTCCAATTGAAAAAGTGATTAAAAAAAATGACTAAAAGAATGAATCTATACAGCAATGTAAAAACTGCTCTGCCTTTTGGGGTTTCTATTAACCACTTAAGGAATCAAACCAAGAAGTGGCTAAAGGAAGTACCCTGCTCATTCTACAGGCGGCTTCTGCGGAACGTGTTGCCAGTTGTCATAACTAGACCTGCCGCCTTATTCAGTGCCTGTGCTGCCTTCCATAAGTGCTCATATAACTCCCGACTCCCCCAAAAAACCTTATTAAGTTCTCCTGCACTGTATGGAGATCGGGTCCGTCCGGTCCAATGGTTTCAAGCCTCTCCATCCTTCTCCCCCGGCTCCTGCTTGCCGTCCTCTAATTGACATGGACGACACCTCGCGTCATCCACATTGCCGGATGAAATCTTGCGTCAGCGCACTATGCTTCACCCTACTGCGGGCAGAGACGAAAACATAAGTGTGCATGCGCCCGCAGGAGGCAACAGCATAGTGCGCAGGCACAAGTTTTCACCCAGCAGTGTGGATGATACGAGGCGTCAATTAAAGGAGGACGGCGAGCCGCAGGCGGGGGAGGTCATAGTGTTAGCCGTTTTATGACAAAACTGGTGACAGGTTCCCTTTAATCTAACAAAGGGACGCTGGTGGTCGTATCCATTGATACCTGAGCTACTGCAATACCCTACACATGGGCAAGTGATCCAGCGAATCCGAAGAACTAGACATTTCTGATTGGGGAGCACTGCAGCCCCCCATCTATCCAGCCACTTGGCCAACCCGGTCCACACCAGAACAGCTGCACTTTGCCCAGGATTAGTTAAAGGGAATTCATCACCACGTTTTTGCTGCAAAATCTGAGAGCAGTATAATGGGGGCAAAGATTCCAGCGGCATCACTTATTGGGTTCTTTGCTGTAACTTTGATGTAAATTTTCTCTGCTGAGGATCTAGCAGTTTTCTCAACGCGGAGCTCTGTATAACCCCACCCACACCACTTATTGGGAGCTGTGTACGCTGTGCATAGGCAGAAAGTTGACAATCCACTGTGGGGGGGGGGGTGAGGTAGTAAAGCTCATGAATATGGATGACTACCTGGCAGGGGGGTTTCTAGTCCCCCAGTGATAAAATTACAGTTTTAATCAGCAGGATATTATCAAACACAAGTAGCCCTGTAAAAGACATTGCTGGAATCAGAGTCTCTGTCGCTACGTCATGCTGCTCTACAATTACTACCAAAAATCCTGGTGACATTATTCCCTTTAAACTTGGATGAAACTCTTTGTCTTCCGCTTTTCATGGGTCTCTGTTAATGGCAGAGTCTGATTCCCTAAACTGACGAGTACAGGACGTAATCGGGGTCACGGACCGGGGTCACACATTTGGAATTAAAGCTGATGTGTTCGTGGATCAATCACACTATCGGTCAGCGCGATGTCCGAGGGGGCAAACCACCACTAGATGTGAGCGCGCAGCCTAATGGTCCACGGTCATCCCTGAACGTCCAGGTACATCGGGGGTCAGCAGGAACAAATGTATGGCCGCCTCTAGGAAGGGAGCCTTAAAGGGATCATCCATCAGGACCCCCAGGCCACACACCCTGTGCCAGCTCCCTGTACGGCAGGTGAAAGCTTACAGACACGGGGGTCTTTGAGGTCAGACCCCACTAATGAGAAGGTGCTGGCCAACCACTCCGGACACACAGCCCTGCAGATCAATACATCACAGGTGTGGACAGACTTCAGGCCCCATGGCTGATAGAGGACAGTAGCTCACACCTCCCGCACGAGGCTTGCTCTACATTCTGAAGTCCAATGATCCTAGAAACGGTCAGATTCCGATCACTCGTCCCATCGGTGGCGTCATCAGCCGATCAGCTGCACATACAGTGCCGCCACATACGGTCCGTGCCCCGCTCCCCGCGCCGCCGCCGCCGCCATGGCTCCACTCACTAGTGACACTCCAGGTTCACTGCGGCCTCGCGCTGACATCCTTGGATGTGACGTCAGATTACGGCGCCCGCCCTTGGGAGGGTCAGGTGACGTTTTGCGGGAAAGGGCGGGCCCTGGTCCGATCAGTGGGCGTGTCTCCGGCCGCGCCGGAAGCGCAGTCCTCCTCTCGGTCCGAATCTGATTGCGGCCTGTGTGGACGGTGAAGCCTGGAGCTGGAGTACAGGCTGTACGGATACGGTGCGGGGGGAGGGACACGGGATGGGGGGGAGCCTGGGCCCCGTGTGACCCGGTCCCCGGGGAAGTGTGCGGGATAGGACAAGATGGAGGACACTTGAGGCCGGAGCAGGGGTGAGTGCGATCAGTGGGGCTGATATTGGGGCAGAAGTCCGTGCTGTGGGCGCTGCGATCACACAGTGATACCCGGCCTGCCTGCCACTCTGCTCCCCTACATAATGCCCGGGGGACTGCTTGTACCGCTGCAGCCATCAGCATGGGAGAGTGGTGCCAGTGTGCCCAGAACATGTGCCCTCCACACTGCAGCCCTGGGGGAGCCGGCATGGATCTGTGCCCAGGGATCCCCTCCATGTAGGAAATGAGCTGATTTCAGCTGATCAATGTCTTCTATCGGCCGTCAAAGCTGCCCACAAGAGATCAAACCAGCAATTTATCAGAAAGCGGCACACAGTCCTATAATGTATGGCATGAGGGCCGAGTAACGTCAGGCTCACCGAGGACGTGCCGTATGTATGTGTTACTGTAGTTCAGGGAAACCTGTGTGACAACATGGACCTGACTGGCGACACCAGTGGTGGACTGTCCCTTTAAGATCAAGTAATGGTTGTAGTGATCATAGATGTTGTGCCATGTGGACGTGCAGGCGGTTGGCTAAGAGGGGGTGCTCTGTAGTAGAAACTGAACAGCAGATTCCACTTTTCCCAGCTGTGGACATCAGAAGGTCTATTATGCAGTGGTGATTTTTATTACCGGAGACGGTTAATCAGAATGTGATATGTCCATTTAGCCGGTCACGGGCGCAGCGGCGCGAGTCCGGTCACGGGCGCAGCGGCGCGAGTCCGGTCACGGGCGCAGCGGCGCGAGTCCGGTCACGGGCGCAGCGGCGCGAGTCCGGTCACGGGCTCAGCGGCGCGTGTCCGGTCACGGGCTCAGCGGCAGTGGTGCGTGTCCGGTCACGGGCTCAGCGGCAGTGGTGCGTGTCCGGTCACGGGCTCAGCGGCAGTGGTGCGTGTCCGGTCACGGGCTCAGCGGCAGTGGTGCGTGTCCGGTCACGGGCTCAGCGGCAGTGGTGCGTGTCCGGTCACGGGCTCAGCGGCAGTGGTGCGTGTCCGGTCACGGGTTCAGTGGTGTGAGTCCTGTCACGGGCGCAGCGGTAGTGGTGCGAGTCCTGTCACGGGCGCAGCGGTAGTGGTGCGAGTCCTGTCACGGGCGCAGCGGTAGTGGTGTGAGTCCAGTATTGGTTTGGTCACTTCAGATTATTTGTACTCGGTCTTCCCTACTCCTCAGTTTTCCATGTGAAGGCAGGGGATTTCCAGACCTGACCCCCGAAGCTGCCTTCGTATGGCCGACAATCATACATGGGACCAACTACATAGAAATGAATGTGTGCGGAGGTAGGGGTGCGCTCACTGGCCGCACTTTGTGAGATCCCCCAGGGGTGAGATCTGTAGGGATACATAGAGGTTTCCGAGCGCACAGTTTATCGGTGACTGTATGGCCGCCAGTCCCGGCCGCCCCTGCAGTTTCCGCGTCTTGTTTACATTGTGGTATAACGACAGCCGTGACCTTTCTTCTGCTTTGTGACAGGCACTGGGTGCGATCTCCTGTGATTATTGTGTACACTGAATGCATGTTTTGTGCTGCACTGTGCAGCCTGTAAATGATGGCGGCGCTGTATTTTTCTCTTGTTAATTTATCATTTTTTTTATACATCTTATGGTGTTGGGGATTTATCAAAATAACATTTTTGGACATATCTGTAGCAGTCATTATCATCTGGGCATCTTTTGTGGTTCTTTTTAGTGTTGTTAATGAGGTTGTCTTTATTTTACACGTAATGTATTTTTTGTAGCAGGAAAATCCGCTTTGGAAATTGACACCATGTATCCCTGCGGAGTGAAATAGCTCCACAACATGTACATGGAGTGAGTTTCCGGGCACACATTTTCCACTGCTTTCTATTCTATGGTGTACTATATATGGGGTGTGGGATTTCAAGACACAGGCAAAAGAAAAATTGCAGGTCAAATGTAAAGATCCTTTTATGAACTGACTGTGGCTGTCAACCATTGACTGTATGCAAGCTGGACGTTTAATGACATCCCAGCAAGAATTGTCTGCTCACAAGCGACCATTAATGGGTGGTTCTGTGCGCACAGCATATTATCTGCAGCACATCTCATGTTTACACAGGACAACGTGCTGCCGACAGCCATGATTTTATTGCTGACATGAATAATCCCATTTCACGAACAGATGTTTTGCTCGTTCATGGGGACACTAATTTCATTCTTACAGAGAACGCTTATTAACCGATTATCACGGTTTTTAAATGATCCTTAAAGGTTGATCTTGTGATTTAGGCTAGTGCTACACGGCAACATGTCGCCTGATGCCGAAATCGCAGTATCGCCTACAACATCACATCTAATTATCTCCCATGGTGTCGCCCTACAGCTAGACAGTCGCTAATGTCTTTAAATCGGTGGGATTTCTTTAGTCGTTGGTTGCGATTTTGGTTGCACACAACATGTGACTCCTGTTATTTGGCTTTTTCTTTCCGGCCAAATCACAGTTCAAAAATAGTCGCACACAAGTAGCATAGATAATTTTTGTCATGGGACTTGACACTGGTGCCGCCATGTAGCCTCAGCCTTGTTTGTACACCTTGCGTGCATCCAGCCTAAGACCGTGTAGATCGGGACCGAGATCGGAACGCAGTGTGTGGACTGGCCGGCGGCTCTACTGACCCGAAGCATGACAGCCACATAGAAATACATGAAGCTGTCACACTCCGGTCGGGAGGGCCGCCATCCAGTCCGTGCACTGCTTTCCGATCTCGCTGCGATTTATACGGCAGCCTGTCTGTGCCCTAATAGTGACCCTCTAGGTTCTGGTCTTCTGAAGATGCCACAGATGAGTGTTCAGGGGTGCCATCCCTTTTCTATATACTGTACCCAGAGAAATGAGTCGTACATGGCACCAAGCCGTGTATGTTCCAGTAGATAATGCCTGCATTAGTAAAATCTCCTTTTATAGTGAAGACATAGTAGTAAAGCTGCTCTTTGTCGTAGATTTATCTATTACTGCCCATTCACTTGTAGTAGGCGGATGACTACAGATTCTTCCATTGGTTCCAGCACTGGCGCCCATACCCATACCCAGCGCAGGGAGGGCAGGCGGAGGGATTAGGACTCGCAGTACTAACGTGCTCGCGGCTCCGGTGTCGGGATTTACCAGTCATGGATTTGTTAGTAAACACTAGAATGAAAGTTTTGCTTTTGTGTGAGTCATCTCCTTTAGTCGCTTGGTCAGGTCTATGCTTGTAACCTCAATGTCGTAGTGTGGGCATAAGGCAATGTCTGTCATGATAGCGGAGGGCGACTAAGCTGTGGAGCCATCCCTCGCCATCACAGGGATTAAACGTGGGAATCGCCGCTCCATCCCCCATTCCCGATTGTCTGGGCTCTCCTCTCTTTCATCCCGAGCATCTGTAGTAGTAGATTGAGTTACAACAATAATACCACTATCAAAGAGGCTGCAGCTGCCCCCTCACCCCTCACTGCTTCCCTCCTGGCCTTGTTTCCTTTCTTCGGGTCCCCCCTAGTCTGTGTTTTTCCTTTTTCCATTCATGTTCCTCTCCCTGTTTTTCCTTCTACCTCATCCTCCATGGCACACCTCCCCCTTGTCTTTCGTCACCCTCTGCTGTGCTTCAGTCCGCAGCCCTCTCTCTCCATCCTATATTTATGTACCAGTGGTTTATGTGCTGGAAGTGGGTGATTCGAGGACATAAGGGGAGTGCAGCACGGCGCTCGGAGACATGCCAGGCTTCTTTGTGTGCACCAGGCCTGGGTAGAAGGGGATAGAATAGTCTTTTGTTCGGTGTCTGGTGTTCTCATTGTGCCCAGTGTTGACCCTGCCTTCAGCCTGTGCTCAGAAACATAACATTATGGCGTGTCCAGCACTCGCCCTGTCTAGGGTGTAAATATTATGTATGCTTTCGTGCCTAATGTACGGCTAAATGCTTCCTCCATTAGCTAATGCGTATGGATCATGTTCCCCGAATACAGTGACTTCATGCCGACCGTTGTGTGTTGTCAGGGCTAAAATGTTTACACGTGTCGATTACTACATGATTCACCAACTCCTATACTAGTGCTCGCACACACTTAAAGGGAAGGACCAGCTTTAACCCATGCCTTATGTCCTCTCTTACATGTGGGGTGTGCTCTGTTAATGTACTGCAGATTAAATTGTGTTAATATAATCTGAGGAAACAGTCATGAACATACGTGGCTTTTAGGGTTTTATGCCTGCTGCCTAACGTTTTATATCACCCATGACATACAGAGGAGAGTCACCGGCAATACTCCTTTCTAAAGTGCTAAACAGGTCAAGACCCCCCCCCCCCATTCCCCTGATGCAAGATTCATCCATGGAGGTCCGCACAGGGCACCATTAGTACTTGCCAGCAGGGCTGTGGAGTCTGTGTCCATTTTGGTGGAGTTGGTATAAAATGGGCCGACTCCGGAAATATATATTAAATTGGTACAGTAGTACAATGCAGAATGTGCTGTAAATTCTCATAATTTGGGAAAGTTATGAAATGTCCTATAAATGTCTGTTCTGTCCCTTATCTAAGGATCTGGGCTTTTAGCTGAGATGAATCTGTCCTGCACTTTATGTACATGCTCAGTAGGGAGGCAGTGCTGTGGAGTCATAGTTGAGATGAATCTGTGCTGCACTTTATGCACATGCTCAGTAGTGAGGCAGGGCTGTGGGGTCGTAGTGGAGATGAATCTGTACTGCACTTTATGCACATGCTCAGTAGGGAGGCAGGGCTGTGGAGTCATAGCTGAGATGAATCTGTGCTGCACTTTATGCACATGCTCAGTAGTGAGGCAGGGCTGTGGGGTCGTAGTGGAGATGAATTTGTCCTGCACTTTATGCACATGCTCAGTAGTGAGGCAGGGCTGTGGAGTCATAGCAGAGATGAATCTGTCCTGCACTTTATGCACATGCTCAGTAGGGAGGCAGGGCTGTGGAGTCATAGCAGAGATGAATCTGTCCTGCACTTTATGCACATGCTCAGTAGGGAGGCAGGGCTGTGGAGTTGGAGGTGAGTTGAATCTGTGCTGCACTTTATGCACATGCTCAGTAGTGAGTCAGGGCTGTGGGGTGGTAGTGGAGATGAATCTGTCCTGCACTTTATGCACATGCTCAGTAGGGAAGCAGGGCTGTGGAGTCATAGCAGAGATGAATCTGTGCTGCACTTTATGCACATTCTCAGTAGTGAGGCAGGGCTGTGGGGTCGTAGTGGAGATGAATTTGTCCTGCACTTTATGCACATGCTCAGTAGTGAGGCAGGGCTGTGGAGTTGGAGGTGAGATGAATCTGTGCTGCACTTTATGCACATGCTCAGTAGTGACCAGGGCTGTGGGGTCCTAGCTGAGATTAATCTGTCCTGCACTTTATGCACATGCTCAGTAGGGTGGCAGGGCTGTGGAGTCATAGCAGAGATGAATCTGTGCTGCACTTTATGCACATGCTCAGTAGTGAGGCAGGGCTGTGGGGTCGTAGTGGAGATGAATCTGTCCTGCACTTTATGCACATGCTCAGTACTGAGGCAGGGCTGTGGGGTCGTAGTGGAGATTAATCTGTCCTGCACTTTATGCACATGCTCAGTAGGGTGGCAGGGCTGTGGAGTTGGAGGTGAGATGAATCTGTGCTGCACTTTATGCACATGCTCAGTAGTGACCAGTGCTGTGGAGTCGTAGTGGAGATGAATCTGTCCTGCACTTTATGCACATGCTCAGTAGGGAAGCAGGGCTGTGGAGTCATAGCTGAGATGAATCTGTGCTGCATGCTCAGTAGGGAAGCAGGGCTGTGGAGTCATAGCTGAGATGAATCTGTGCTGCACTTTATGCACATGCTCAGTAGTGAGGCAGGGCTGTGGGGTCGTAGTGGAGATGAATCTGTGCTGCACTTTATGTACATGCTCAGTAGTGACCAGTGCTGTGGAGGTGAGATGAATATGTGCTGCACTTTATGCACATGCTCAGTAGTGAGGCAGGGCTGTGGGGTCGTAGTGGAGATGAATCTGTGCTGCACTTTATGTACATGCTCAGTAGTGACCAGTGCTGTGGAGGTGAGATGAATATGTGCTGCACTTTATGCACATGCTCAGTAGTGAGGAAGGGCTGTGGAGTCATAGCGGAGATGAATCTGTCCTGCACTTTATGCACATGCTCAGTAGTGAGGCAGGGCTGTGGAGTCATAGATGAGATGAATCTGTGCTGCACTTTATGTACATGCTCAGTATTGACCAGTGCTGTGGAGGTGAGATGAATCTGTGCTGCACTTTATGCACATGCTCAGTAGTGAGGCAGGGCTGTGGAGTCATAGCGGAGATGAATCTGTCCTGCGCTTTATGCACATGCTCAGTAGTGAGGCTGGGCTGTGGAGTCATAGCGGATATGATTCTGTCCTGCACTTTATGCACATGCTCAGTAGGGTGGCAGGCTGTGGAGTCATAGCAGAGATTAATCTGTCCTGCACTTTATGCACATGCTCAGTAGTGAGGCTGGGCTGTGGAGTCATAGCGGAGATGAATCTGTAGTGCACTTTATGCACATGCTCAGTAGGGTGGCAGGGCTGTGGAGTCATAGCAGAGATTAATCTGTGCTGCACTTTATGCACATGCTCAGTAGTGAGGCAGGGCTGTGGGGTCGTAGTGGAGATGAATTTGTCCTGCACTTTATGCACATGCTCAGTAGTGAGGCAGGGCTGTGGGGTCATAGTGGAGATGAATCTGTCCTGCACTTTATGCACATGCTCAGTAGGGTGGCAGGGCTGTGGAGTTGGAGGTGAGATGAATCTGTGCTGCACTTTATGCACATGCTCAGTAGGGAAGCAGGGCTGTGGGGAATTGGTCACCAGGTTACTGATGCCAAATCTGAGAGCAGCATAATGTAGGGGCTGAGACCCTGATTTCAGTGCAGTTTTGATTAAATCACTTATCTGTGTCATGATCTGAAGTGATCTGACAGTTTTAAATCACTGGGTGAACTTTTTTTACTTTGGAAAGTTCCAAGGTGTCTTGACTGTCTCCGGTGGTGGTTTTGATATTGCACTTTAGGTTTTGTGCACTTAATCATGTATCAGGTGTTACACCCTATAAAGGTGTGCTAGAGGTGTGCAATCACTGCCTGTGAGAGTGTGTTCACTCTGTTTTGGGAGAGCCTGGATGAAGGATGGAGCTGGTGAGGAGTCCTGCGCAGCTTAGCCAGGGGGGAAGAGTGTCAGCTATGGTGTCTGGACGAAGGGCTGGCATGGCGTGGTGGAGTCGCAGTGATGGTGTCAGCGGGAAGTGTCTGCATGGGCTGGTGGAGTGGCGACTATGGAGAGTGGCACTCACCATGTGGGACTTGGCCGCTGAGCTGGACTCAAGCATGCTCGACTTCGTGTCAGCAGCTGAACTCATCCTTGGGACTCTGGTTCTAAGCAGCTGCAACTGGTGTTGGACTCTGCTCCAAGGTTGCACTAAGGTGAAGGATCCTGTTATGGTGATGGATCCGGGTGGAGGAGAAGACGCACTCAGGTGGAGGGCTCTGTTGCTAGGAGCGCACGCAACAGAGCAAAGCTAAGTGGTGTTTCCCCTGTATTGTCTCTTTCCTCATGTGTGTTATTAGTGCAGTGGTGGGATTAGTCTCCGCACCGACCCGTTCCCTAGTGAGGGTTTAGGGTCAGGGTGAGCAAGGGCGTTGAGGTACGCGTGCGGCGCCTGGTGCGAAACCGGCATAGGGAACGTTAGGAGTGCAGGGACACTGGCTCAGGGGAGCTCAGGAGGTCTCCAATTCCCTTTTCCCTATTGCAGGGCCCACCATTGTTAAAGTTTCCCAGGTTTCCCCCTTTATTATTTAAATGCGCCTTACTGGAGGCGGTGTTTCCAGATATTGTATGTATAACGTGTAATACCTAAATTCGCCAGGTGGAGGCGGCGTATCCACCTGCACGTTTTTATTATTTAAATGCGCCCCACTGGAGGCGGTGTATCCATGGTCACGTGTGTTATGGGTCCGCCTTGCGGTAACATCTGCGTCCTGACACACGTGACCATGACAATCTGTTGCAGATTTACCAGTTTGGCTGATTTGGCTTGTCTGTGTGTACACTGTGCATAGGCAGAAAGCTACCAATCAGTGGTGGGGTTATACAGAGTTCATGAAGATGAAGGACTACCTGGTTGGGCTGTGGAGTCAGTAAGCCAAACCTCTGAGTCCTCAGTTTCTCCAACCTCACAGCGCTGGTCACTACTGAGCATGTGCATAAAGTGCAGCACAGATTCATTTCAGCTAGAAGCCCAGATCCTTAGATCAGGAACAGAACAGACATTTATTGGACATTTCATAACTTTCCCAAATTCTTATGAAAACATTTACAGCCCATCCTGCATTGTACTACTGTACCCAATTTATTATAGATTTTAGAAGTCTGTACCATTTTATTCCGACTCCACCAAAATGGACACTGACTCCCACTCCACAGCCCTGCTATCTGGCAACAGGTTTACTAGTCCTCCAGTGATACTCTGGACTAAGAAACACTGATATTGTAAAAGCAACAGCAAGTAGCCAGTAAAGCAACATATTGCTGGAATCAGGGTTTCTGACGCTACACTGTACAATATACTTTCCTGATTATGTGGCTAAAACCTGCTGACAGATTTTTTTTTTTTTAATTGAAATTTTAGAAATGGATAGCCAGCTCCCACAGTAAAATATATATCAAAAAATAATTTTTAATGCTATGTTCTTACAGGCTAAACTGTGAACTATTGGATATGGCGTTTCGAGTGTATATCACTGGAAACATGTAGGAAATGATTTTCACATTTTTACTTTTTTTAAGAGCATATCATTAAAAACAATGTTTTTATAGATATATAGTTTTTTTTCCTGCGGTTGTTGGACATCCTTTTCTACAACTAAAATTATTCACCCAGGAAGGGGCCCAAGGTTTCCTCCGTGCACCCCACCTATTGTGGACCCCTGGCTTGCATCTGGCGAGCTGATGGGAACCCCTACCTCCTTTCTTTTAAACATAAGCGTACAGCTGGCTTGTAATCATCTGCTGATTACGGTGGGCTCCGTGTTTGGCTTTGTTTGCTGCTGCAGCTCTTCTGTGATTAAAGTGTGTAGAGACTTTTTGGCTAGACATTGTTTCTGATAGCGTAACATTTGAATTTTGGCGATAAAGTGCCTTCATACAACACCACGGGAACTGCTCCGGCACGGGCGGTGAGTATAGGCTTTATTATTTTATTGAGGCTGAACATTTAGGTTAAGAAGGGTATTTCCTACTAGTTGACAACCCCTTAAGGCTGTGTTCACATGTTGCGGATTCTACTGCGGATTTGCCTAAATCCGCAGGTAAATCTGCAGGTCAAAAGACCTGCGGTTTTACCTGTGGATTAGCCTGCGGTTTTCCCCTGTGGTTTGACACCTGATCATGGAGCAGGTGCCAAACCGCTGCGGAATCCCCACAAAGAAGTGACATGCTGCGGACTTAAAACCGCGGAAAAATCTGCAGCATGTGCACAGCGGTTTTAATTTTTCATTGACTTAAATGTTACTGTCCCCCACAGCAGAAACTGCTGCGGATCCGCAGGGCCAAAACTGCTATGTCCAGCTATCGCCCAATATCGCTGCTCCCATTCGCTTCCAAACTCCTGGAGCAGCACGTCCACGCTGAACTTTCCTCCCATCTCTCATCTAACCTGCTCTTTGACAATCCACAATCTGGTTTCCGCCCCCATCACTCCACTGAGACAGCCCTGACCAAAATTACTGACGACCTACTTACAGCCAAAGCTAACGGAAAATACTCTATACTCCTCCTTCTAGACCTGTCCTCTGCCTTCTACACAGTTGACCACTGCCTCCTACTACAGATCCTCTCCTCCTTTGGCATCAAAGACCCCGCCCTATCCTGGATCTCCTCATACCTCTCCAACTGCACATTCAGCGTCTCCCACTCCTACACTACCTCCTCTCTCTGTTGGAGTCCCCCAAGGCTCTGTTCTAGGACCCCTACTCTTCTCAGTCTATTCACTTGGCCTGGGGCAACTCATAAAGTCCCACGGATTCCACTACCACCTTTATGCTGATGATACCCAGATCTACCTCTCTGGCCCAGACGTCACCTCTCTGCTCTCCAAAATCCCGGAGTGTCTAGTAGCCATATCCTCCTTCTTCTCCTCCCACTTCCTCAAACTGAACGTGAACAAATCTGAACTGATCATCTTTCCCCCATTTCACAGACCTTCCTTACCTGACCTATCTATAACAATTGACGACATCACGCTATCCCCCGTACCGGAGGTCCGCTGCTTCGGAGTAACCCTTGACTCTGCCCTGTCCTTCAAACCGCACATCCAAGCTCTCTCCACCTCCTGCCGCCTCCAGCTCAAAAATATTTCCAGAATCCGTCCCTTCATCAACCCTCACTCTACTAAAATGCTTGTGCATACCCTCATCATCTCCAGTCTCGACTACTGCAACATCTTTATTTGTGGCCTCCCTGCTAACACCCTCGCACCTCTCCAGTCCATCCTTAAGGCTGTGTGCACACGATGCAGAATTCCTGCGGATCCGCAGCGGATTTTACCGCACAGAAACGCTGTGGATCCGCGGTGTGATTTACAGTAGCATGTAAATCAATGGGGAAAAAAACCCGCTGTGCAGACGCTGCAGATTTTTCCACGCGGTTTTCCTGCAGTACAAAATCTGCAGCATGTCACTTCTTTTGTGCGGTTTTCCACCTCCCCAGTCTCCAAATCCGCAGGGGGAAAACCGCAGTCGAAAACCGCATTAATAATGGAAGAAATCCGCAAGAGAAATGTAGGTCATTTGACCTGCGGACTTCTTCAATTCTGCGCGGAAAAATCCGCAGGGCAAAAAAGTACGTGTGCACTCAGCCTAACTCTGCTGCCCGACTAATTCATCTCACTCCTCCTCCGCTTCTCCCCTCTGCAAATTTTTTCACTGGCTCCCTCTCCCTCAGCGTATCCAGTTCAAATTACTAATACTGACCTACAAGTCCATCTATAACCTGTCTCCTCCATACATATCTGAACTAATCTCCCGATATCTTCCCTCACGTAATCTCCGGTCCTCCCAAGACCTCCTTCTCTCCTCCACACTTATTCGCTCCTCACCCAACCGCCTCCAAGACTTCTCCCGAATAGCCCCTATTCTCTGGAATTCTTTGCCCCAACACGTCCGACTATCAACTACATTCGGATCCTTCAGACGGAACCTGAAAACCCATCTCTTCAGGAAAACTTACAGTCTGAAATGATCCCCGCTTCCGCCTCACCAACACCGGAGCTGCTGCAACCCCCCAACCTACTGTCTCCTTCCCCACCATCCTGTAGCATGTAAGCCCGAAAGGGCAGGGTCCTCTCTCCCCTCTGTATCAGTCTGTCATTGTTAGTTTGTTTACTGTAAGTGATATCTGTAATTTGTATGTAACCCCTTCTCATGTACAGCACCATGGAATCAATGGCGCTATATAAATATTAATAATAATAATAGCTAGGTTGTATATGTCTGCCGTCAATATAGGTTTTTACAAGTTCTATAATATTAATGGACTAGGTATAGAATTAGCCGTTGTGCCAGATTAGTAGGGGTCTGACTCCTGCCGATCAGCTGACTGAAGGACAAAGCTGCAAGCTGCGATACCTTGTACAGCCACTAGTATATAGAAAAGGAAGACAGCGCTACATGATGAGTAGCGGAAGACAGCGCATCACTCACATGATGAGTAGCGGAAGACAGCACATCACTCACATGATGAGTAGCGGAAGACAGCGCATCACTCACATGATGAGTAGCAGATGCCAAGAGTCCGACCCCCACTGATCGGATAATGATGGCTTGTCCTGCATTTAGCCCTTTAATTTAATAGAACTTTGGTGGGAACCCTTTAATTGTAATTAAAACAATTAACATTATTTGCATGCGTTTGGCCCTTTGTTTTTTAGCTACATGGTGTTATTTTATTTTTCATGTAACCAATGAACATGGTCAGAATGGAGTACGCGTTTGCAAAACAACCTTGGCACTGCCCTTCAGGATGCCTGGCAGTGAGGCGGTGGTGTCGCCCACGTCTTTATTTTGCTTTATTGAAGGAACGGCCACGACACAGACTGACGAGGGTACGTGGGCCCTCTTCAGTCCTATAAAGCACAATTCCACGTGATTTGGAGGTGAAAATGGGCGCCCCTTGGGCGACTGCACTATTGGTCTAGCTGCCCGCTGCTATGTTCATCCTTTATGTGGTATCCTCAGCGTTTCGCACAAGGTCTCGACTAAGAAAGACATGTATTATTGGGTGAAAGTGAGCGCAATAACCAAGTGGCTCCAGCTTGGTCATGTGTGGCCCTTTCATGCCTGATAAAGAAACAGGTCTTCAGTAGGGGATGGATTCTGATGCCTCAGACACTAGGATGGTTCCGAAGGCCACAGAGAAACAATGGAGACCTTGCACTGCTTGCACAGGGAGTATTGCCAGATGACTGACACTGCCGCTCAGGTCACATTTGATTTGCCCAAGTGAGGCCACACTCCGTCTGCCTGGTCTTTTCATTGACGTGACCTCCTCCTCACCCTTCCGGAAGTAGGTTTCAGGCCACTGGGTCACAAATTCAGTGTTGGTTTTCACAAGCATGTAACCATCTGGCGTGTAAAGCGGCTCTGAAATTAACACCTCGCGTGCTGGTGCTAACAGGAAGTGTCACATATGTGATTACATTATCATGTTTTATTTAATATATATTAATATATGTTCATATTACAAGTATGAAGAAATGCGGCACTCACTGTACCTTTAAAAAAATCGTTCCTTTATTTCATCATTTTGGACAGACAAGCGGCGGGCAGGGAAATAAATCTGACATTTATTGTCCAATTTACTTCCCTGCACCCCCTGCCTGCCACTTGTCTGTCCAAAATGATGACATAAAGGAATGACTTTTTTAAAGTTACGGCGAGTGCTGCATTTCTTCATGCTTGCAATATGGACCTTTGTTACTACTTGCTGAGCAGCACCCTTATCTTTTGTTATTGGTGATAATTCAAAGATGCAGGAATTTCTCTGCATAGTTTGTGGTATGGTATTTAGACTCTGTATTCTAAATATTTTTCTATCTACTGGCTGTGTCACATGGATTTATGTCTTTTTACATCGATTAAGGAATTTGCTCTTCAGACCTTGTGGGGGCATCACAACACAGAACCAGACCCCAATCAGAGGGCAATATAACTTTCGCACTCCTCATCTATGAACTGTTCCAATATTTATGGCCATAACGGTCTATCACGCCCCCATAATGATAGTTCTGCTTCATGTCACTTGTCTTATATATTGCATTATTTCTGTGCTGTGCTGTGCGTAAATGTGATTCTTCAGATGTTGTATTAGTCTATGCCTGATGAAGAGACCTGAGTAGTCTGGAAAGCTTGCAGTGTGTTACTATCTTTTCAGTTAGCCATTAAAAGGTATCAACCACTGAGGACTCTCAATTCTGAATATTTTTGTATGGTGCAGTAGACACTCTAACTTATTATATTAATATATGGTATCAGTAAAAGATGTAGTAAGATCTTCTGGTGCCACCCGTTCCCAATTACCGTACTTGTGGCATCTAGTTTAGTGGAGCAGTTCATGTAGCGCATGATGTTTGCCTTAAAGGAGTTTGAGACACACACACACGAATATTCTAACACCCCAGTTGGTTTAGGGTGCTGATCCATCCTGCTGGGGTTCATTTATGCAGTGTCCCTGGTGTTGGTTATATAGATGAGCCTCGTTTTTCCTAGTCCTAATGTGATTTGGGAACACTGTAGTTTCTGTTTGCTATTCTCTTTCTTTCTCTTGGGCTATGCTCCCACGATCTGGAAGTAGCAGTGCTTTGGACGCAAAAACGCTGCACAGGTAAATCCGCATGTGTTCACTGAACCATGCAGATTTAACACATTCAATACATTCTATGGTTGACATTTCTGTTGTGGAGACGCTAGTCTCTGCAGTAGAAATTGACATGCTGCGTTCCTGAAAGATGCGCCGCATGTCAGTTTCCATGGGTGATCTGCAGGAGCACATACACGCATAGTGGACATGGGATTTCTAGAAATCCCATCCACTATGCTATAACGCCTGTCCACTGCGGTTTTTAACGCTGCATAAATACACAGCATCAAACTCGCAGCAATTACTGATCGTGGGCACGTACCCTTACTGTTAAAAGGGAACCTGAAAGTTGGATCAACACCTATAAACTAATTACATGGCTGCATTTGTCTTTTAAAGGGACACTACACTGCAATATGATCGTGGATGGCTATTTTTAACAATAAGTAAAAAAGGAAAGAAGCCAGTGCTGCTTGTGGTCAGAACGCAATACATAAAGTGCATATGCACATATTAATTTCTAACTGTATTTCAAAATGAGATATTTAGCAAAAAAATTGATCAATCATTTGAGCCACCCCGCCACACCAAGGCAATCTCCTATGAGACAGTCCTACTCTACGTTTTTTAAATTCGCTGTGCCATTGCGGCCTCCTAAATAAATTAAAAGCAAGACCATATTAAATGCACACTGTACCTGAAGTGTTTCTGAATCACTCCCATGAAGCCAGGAAAGGGGGAGTGCAGATAGAGGCCAACCAGGTCTAGACAGACATTTCAGGTTTAACCTTCACACTCTCCCTAGCAATCACAGATGAAGGACAATGCAGGCCCAGATACAGGTGCACAATTAATTAGAGCTCTGGGGCAGGGCTGGGCTGCTGTGTGTGCACAGCAGCCTAATCAATCACTATGAATACAGAAAAAACGGCGAACATAACCCAGCACGAACGGCAATCGTGGTGGTCAGCCACAAACCAACATCAAGTAAAAAAGGAAAGAAGCCAGCGCTGCTTGTGGTCAGAACGCAATACATAAAGTGCATATGCACATATTAATTTCTAACTGTATTTCAAAATGAGATATTTAGCAAAAAAATTGATCAATCATTTGAGCCACCCCGCCGCGTCAAGGCAATCTCATATGGGGCAGTCCTACTCTGCGTTTTTTATATTCGCTGAACCATTGCGGTCTCGTAAATGAATTAAAAGCAAGACCATATTGAATGCAATCTGTACCTGAAACATTACTGAATCACTCCCATGGAGCCAGAAGAAGTGAGCGCAGATAAAGGCCAACCAGGTCTGGATATAGACATCTCAGGTTTAACCTCCACACTCACCTGACCAGCAAACACAGATGAAGGGTGACACAGGTGCAGACACTCCATGGGAGTGATTCAGTAATGTTTCAGGTACAGATTGCATTCAATATGGTCTTGCTTTTAATGCATTTAGGAGACCGTAATGGCTCAGCGAATATAAAAAACGTAGAGTAGGACTGCCCCATATGAGATTGCCTTGGCGCGGCGGGGTGGCTCAAATGATTGATCAATTTTTTGCCAAATATCTCATTTCTCCTTCGCCTCATTGGGGGACACAGAGACTGTGGGGTGTGTGCTACTGCCGTCTGGAGGCCGACACTAAGTATACAAAAAAACAAGTTAGCTCCTCCTCCGCCGCATACACCCTCGCCCCGATAGCGGGCGGAAACCAGTTTTTGCTTAGTGTCTGATGGAGGCACACGCAGTCTGGGTCTCTCCAGACTATATATATATTTTTTTTGTTTTTAACATCTTCTTGCTATGAAGAGGAGACTGGGGCGACGGACCCTATTGAAAGGGTCCGATCTCCCCCAAACATCAACGGGCGAGCACGCGCGAGTATTCCTCCGCGTATCCTTTCCCGCACCGAGGGACATCTCTGGGACTTTTCCCCAGACATCTATTTTTCTTTTTTATTTTAAAGAAGATATGACAGGGGCAACGCATCCTATTGAAAGGATCCGATTTCCCCAAACCATCAACGGGCGACCACGTGCGAGTGTCCCTCCACGTTCCCTCTCCCGCGACGTGGGACAGTATGCCAGACTTAGCCCTGTCCACCCCTAGGTAGTGAAACCATGGGCTTGCACAGAGGCACAAGACTAGTCTGTGCGGCCCCACGGCTACGCCAATCGGGTACTGCGTGGTGGCGGACGGTCCCTCTCCTCGCCCAGCCAAGGCGGACGGAGCTAGGGTGCCTGCACCGTCCGAAGATGCGGTTTACCTCAGGGTAAGCAGGGCTCCTGGGCAGCGGGAGGTTTTTTCCAGGCCAGGGCTGCAGCGTACTTTCCAGGGGCTGGAGCGGCTTCCCTCTCCTGCCTGCAGGCAGAGCAGGAGGGCTTCTTTGGCGCAGCAGGGGCAGCGGCGTGTTCCCCTTCTCCCTCGCCACGGCGCTCGGTGGCCGGGCGGGGGAAGGAGCACGCCGGGCTGAGTAGGCGCCAGTTCCAGGGCGAGTTAGGCCGCAGGGAAGAGGGCTCAGGTTTAGCCCCCGGCTTCGGCCTAGGCCGCGGGGAAGGCCCGCCCCCCGATGCGGCGGGCAGGGCCGAAATTTAGCCCGCAGCTTGCGGCCTAGGCCGCGGGGAAGGCCCGCCCCCCGGTGCGGCGGGCGGGCAGGGCCGAAATTTGGGCCGCGGCGTTGGCCTAGGACGCAGGGGGAAGGTCCGCCCCCCAGTGTGACGTCGGGTCCGGCGCCCGCCCCTGGATACTGGGCGGGCGCTGGATAAAATGGAGGCCCCGGCGTCAGAATGGGGTAGGCCGCGGTCAGGAAGCATCGCAGCCTACCCAGGGAGACAGCAGCTGGGAGCCTCCAGACGGCAGTCGAGCGCCAGCAGCAGCACAGGAGCACCGGGAGGCAGCCGGAGCTCGGGTAAGTGCGACCCCGTCTTGGCCACACTAGGGCAGGTTGTCCTCCTTCTCCTCATACCCCTGGATGCCATAAAAAGAAAGACATAATATATAGGAAAAGGTTTTTTCCGCAGTATGTCTGGAAAAGGGAAGAAGCACACCTTCCTTTATACCGCATGCATTTCCTGTGGGGCTGTGTTCACGCGAGAGCAGACCATTAAGATATGTGAGGCCTGTAGTTCCGAACGCGCCCAGGAGCCCTCCCCGCCAACGGAGCCCAGGGGGTCGGAGCCCCCGGAATGGGTGTTATCGCTATCTCGGTCTATGGCTTCACTTACGAAGGCGATCGAGACCCTTCAGGCCCCGGATAGGGGTAGAGACAACGGCTCTCCGGTTTGGGAAGGTTCATCCACCTCACTTGAGCCGCCGGCCTGCAGGGGCCGTACCCTCTCTAAAGAGACGTACAGGGAAAGAACCCATATGGCGTCTCCGGGCCCCTCCGGTGCTTCGGCATCTGTGAGTGCGGCATCTCGCTCTCCATCACCATTGTCTGAGAGCGAGCAGAGTTCGGATGAGGATAGGCAGGAAGCCTTGGATCTGGATATTCCCGGGTGTCGGGAGACAGTGGACAGTCTCATTGAGGCCATCAATCAGACTCTTGGTATTGAGGAGGACGTCTCCCTGGCCGCAGGGCATAAGATATCTTTTAAAAAGTCCAGGCGCCCACATAGGGTGTTTAGCACCCATCCTGAATTCGAGGACACGGTACAGCGGCACAGGGAACGCCCAGACAAGCGTTTTTCAGGGCAGAAAACGCTAGAGACAAGGTACCCGTTTGCACCAGAGTTCTGTAAAGAGTGGGCGGAATCTCCGATTGTGGATCCCCCAGTGTCACGCCTGGCTTCAAGATCATTGTTGTCGGTGCCTAGTGGGTCTTCCATTAAGGACCCCACGGATCGGCTCATAGAGGGTCTAGCCCGCTCGGTGTATGAGGCATCGGGGTCAGCGCTTTTGCCTTCCTTCGCAGCTACATGGGTGGCCAAGGCCATGATGTCGTGGTCGGAGTCTTTGAACAAAGTCCTTCAGGACAGAGATTTGCCGGTAGAGGTGTCTGAGATAGCAAATCAGATCTCGATGGCAGGAGACTATCTAATTAATGCATCCTTGGATGCGGCTAATTGCGCGGCGCTAGCCGCAGCAAACGCTATCGCCATTAGGAGAGCCTTGTGGCTAAGGCTATGGCGGGCCGATTCGATTTCTAAAAAGTCGTTAACATCTCTGCCTTATCAGGGTAATCGGCTTTTTGGGGAGAAGCTAGACAAGCTTATTTCAGATGCCACGGGGGGAAAGAGTAGCTTTCTCCCACAGCAGAAGAGCAGACCGCCCTTTCGTCAACCACAGGCGCGCTTTCGGGCATTTCGCGCCCCAGGATGGGCATCAGCGGCCGGTTCTACTGCCCCGGCTCGTCGCAGCCAAGACAGAGAGCGCCAGGTCACGTATAGAGCCAACCCGCTGGGGAGGATGCAGGGCCGTCCACCCAGGTCAAGGGGAGCTAGGTCTCAGAGGCCCTCTACAAAATGACTTGAGGCATCAGGTACCCGAGGACACCAGAGTAGGCGGTCGTCTGCTCAGGTTCCGCCACGTCTGGGTCAAGGTGGCACACGACGCATGGGTGGCGGAATTGGTGTCATTCGGGTACAAAATAGAGTTTATCGGACACCCTCCAAGGAGATTTTTTCAATCCCGTCTTCCCAAATTGCAATCCCAGGCAGAGGCATTGCTAGGGGCCATCAGGATTCTTCTGCACAACAGGGTCATTATCCCGGTACCTGAGGGCGAAGAGGCCCAGGGATTTGATTCCAACCTGTTCGCAGTCCCCAAGAAGGACGGAACAGTAAGACCGGTTTTGGACCTAAAGCTCCTAAACAGGTTCATCAAGGTCAGGCACTTTCGGATGGAATCCCTCCGGTCAGTGATATCGGCCATGGAGCAAGGAGAGTATTTGGCCTCAATCGATGTCCAGGATGCCTACCTGCACATCCCTATTTTTCCTCCGCATCAGAAGTTCCTTCGTTTTGCGATAAATGGCCGGCATTTCCAGTTTGTGGCTCTGCCGTTCGGGTTGGCCACGGCACCCAGGGTTTTCACGAAAGTGATGGCGGTCGTTATGGCCATTCTTCATTCTCGGGGCATAGTAGTGCTGCCATACTTGGACGACCTGTTAGTGAAAGGATCGTCTTTTCAGACGTGCGAGGAGAATGTCGGCATTACGCTGGATACCCTATCCCGCCTGGGATGGTTAGTCAATGGGAAGAAGTCATGTCTTACCCCGGCTCAGAGGATTTCATTCCTGGGGATGATTTTCGACACTTCCCAAGGGTTGGTAATTCTCCCTTGAGACAAGGCCCAGGCGCTCCGGCGAGGGGTTCGGAGTCTTCAGCGGCCAGGCCCTCACACGATTCGATTTGGGATGAGGGTGCTAGGAAGGATGGTAGCAGCAATAGAAGCAATCCCGTTTGCGCAGTTTCATCTTCGCCCCCTGCAGCATGCTCTTTTGGCAGCATGGGACAGGAGTCCTTTCTCCCTGGATCATCAGTGCAGGTTGTCCTTTCAGGTCCGGCAGGCACTGCAATGGTGGACGCGCGACTCCTCTCTCCTTCAGGGAAAACCATTTCCTCCAGATCAGTGGTTGGTGGTCACAACCGACGCGAGTCTTCTCGGTTGGGGAGCAGTGTTTCGTCATCACACAGCTCAGGGGCAGTGGTCTCCCCAGGAGGCCCTTCTGCCGATCAACTTGTTGGAGATTCGAGCAGTGCGGTTGGCGTTGCAGCATTTTCAGCACTGGCTAGTGGGTCGCCCAGTCCGGGTCCAGTCAGACAACGCCACGGCAGTGGCGTATGTGAATCACCAGGGAGGCACGCGCAGCAGGGCAGCCATGCGCGAGATAGAACACGTACTTCGTTGGGCCGAGAGGCACCACTCAGTAATTTCAGCGGTCCATATACCAGGCGTGGAAAATTGGGCAGCAGATTTCCTGAGTCGGCAGGGGGTCGCGGCCGGAGAATGGTCCCTGCACCCCGAGGTTTTCCGGCAGATTTGCCAGCGGTGGGGAACTCCGGACGTGGATCTGATGGCTTCCAGAGAGAACGCCAAGTTAGACAGGTTTGTTGCCCGGTCTCAGGACCCGCGAGCGATTGCAGCGGATGCATTGGTTCTTCCATGGAGCCAGTTTCGGCTCCTGTACCTTTTTCCCCCTCTGCCTCTTCTCCCGAGGGTAATCAGGAAGATCAAGAGGGAGAGGGTTCCGGCAATTCTGCTGGCCCCAGACTGGCCCCGTCGAGCCTGGTACGCGGATCTAGTACATCTCCTCGCAGACGTGCCATGGCGTCTACCGGAACGGCCAGACTTACTGTCCCAGGGGCCGATCTACCACCCGAACTTAGGGGCCCTGTGTTTGACGGCATGGCCGTTGAGTCCTGGGTCCTGACCCAGGCGGGGTTTGGGCGTGAGGTGGTAGCCACGATGATTAACGCCAGGAAGCCGGCCTCGGCGAGAATCTATCATGGTACTTGGAAGGTTTTCTTTCTCTGGTGTCGAGAGCACGGGGTTGCGCCTTTGGCCTTCTCGGTTCCCAACATTCTGGCCTTTCTGCAGTCAGGCCTGGAGGCAGGTTTGGCTCCGAGTTCCCTGAGGAGACAGATCTCGGCCTTGTCTGTTTTGTTCCAGCGAAAGATCGCTAGTATTATGCAGGTCAAGACTTTCATTCAGGGAGTCTCGCATCTAGTGCCCCCCTTTAGAGCTCCCGTAGACGCATGGGACCTTAATCTGGTGCTGGGGGCCCTGCAGGAAGCTCCTTTTGAGCCATTGCAGGAGGTCGGATTGCCATACCTTACCAGGAAGGTCGTGTTTATGGTAGCAATAACCTCTATTAGGCGGGTCTCGGAGCTGGCAGCCCTATCCTGTAGAGCCCCGTTTCTGACCTTTTTTAAGGATAAAGTAGTCTTGAGACCACCTCCGCCGTTCCTGCCGAAGGTGGTGTCCTCGTTCCATATTAATGAGGACATCGTTTTGCCTTCATTTTGTCCAGGTCCAGTACATAGAGTTGAGAAGGCGCTCCACACGCTGGACCTGGTGAGGGCCCTCAGGAGGTATGTGTCGAGGACAGCGCCTTTTCGCCAAACAGATTCGTTGTTTGTGATCCCTGAAGGGCGCAGGAAGGGGCTCGCGGCCTCACGGTCGACCATAGCCAGATGGATTCGCCTTACTATTCAAGAGGCTTACCGTATTAGAAGCACGCTGGTTCCACCTGGAATAAGGGCGCACTCGACTCGGGCAGTGGGCGCCTCTTAGGCGCTTCGGCATCAGGCTTCGGCAGAGCAGGTATGCAAGGCGGCAACGTGGTCAAGCCTGCACACGTTCGCTAAACATTACAACGTACATACACAGGCTTCGTCGGATGCGAGCCTGGGTAGGAGGATTCTCCAGGCAGCAGTGGCACACCTTTGAACAGGTAGGCATGCGGTGTAGATTGATGAGTTGCTCCCACCCAGGGACTGCTTTGGGACGCCCCACAGTCTCTGTGTCCCCCAATGAGGCGAAGGAGAAACAGGGATTTTTGTGAGTACTCACCGTAAAATCCTTTTCTCCGAGACGCTCATTGGGGGACACAGCACCCACCCTGATAGCCAGTTGGCTTTTGTTCTTTTTTGATGGGTATAAACCCTTATTTGTAGGGTGGTCCCTTTTTTCAGACATATGACTTTTTGCGGTAGAGCTAAATTGCTGTCAGCTTTTCCGACTTCTTTGGCACTAAACTGGTTTCCGCCCGCTATCGGGGCGAGGGTGTATGCGGCGGAGGAGGAGCTAACTTGTTTTTTTGTATACTTAGTGTCGGCCTCCAGACGGCAGTAGCACACACCCCACAGTCTCTGTGTCCCCCAATGAGCGTCTCGGAGAAAAGGATTTTACGGTGAGTACTCACAAAAATCCCTGTTTTGAATACAGTTAGAAAATAATATGTGCATATGCACTTTATGTATTGCGTTCTGACCATAAGCAGCGCTGGCTTCTCCCCTTTTTTGCTTTATTTTTAACAATACTCGTTCATGAACATCTTGCAGTGTAATGTCTCTTTAAAGGATCATTATGCAAAATGCTCCTTCATCAGGTAAAATGATCTTTTGTGTAGATGATCGTTTTGGTGGTGCATCGAGCAGGGCTCGCACTGCCGAGATCCACGGCAGCCTATGTCCCCTGACAGATCTAGTATAGATAGCTCGGTGTGCATCATTTACATTGGTCTGCCTGTGTATACAGGGTTTCAGATGACTGCCGGTGGTGATAGTTTACTGATCCGTGGTTGTATCATACCACCAGTAGGTCCATGTAAAGGGATCTTAAGTCTGATTATAAACCACCCCATTGTGAACATTGAGTAGTAGAAAAGTCATTCACTACAGGTGCACTAGTACTGTCCTGTCTGCCGACAGCATCTTGACTGATACGTCAGCGATCCCCACTCTCTCCTCCCAGAATTGTTTATCCTGTGACTGCTGATGAATGCCCCAACTTCAGGATTGTGTAGTAATCCTCCACCTACATGCTGCAGGCTTGAGGTCATGCAGCACATGTCCCGACATCACTGTATTCACAAGCAGATTCTAAACAAAGTTCTGGAAGGAGAGAGTGAGCAGGAACAGTGTCTGTCACGCCTCAGTGGGCGTTTTATGGGCGGATTGGAAAGGACTGGCGCGCACCCTTTTTGACTAGTCAAAATTTGGATATGCGTCAAAAAAGATTTTCAGTATCACTATACAGTCATGGCCAGAAGTTTTGAGAATGACACAAATATTATATTTTCACATGATCTGCTGGCCTCTGGTTTTTATGTGTGTTTGTCAGATGCTTTTATCACATACAGAAATATAATTGCAATCATATTATGAGTAGCAAAAGGTTATATTGACAGTTAGAATGAGTTAATGCAGCAAGTCAATATTTGCAGTGTTGACCCTTCTTCTTCAGGACCTCAGCAATTCTCCCTGGCATGCTCTCAATCAACTTCTGGATCAAATCCTGACTGATAGCAGTCCATTCTTTCAAAATCAATGCTTTTATTGTGTCTGAATTTGAAGGTTTTTGTTTGTCCACCCGTCTCTTGATGATTGACCACAAGTTCTCAATGGGATTAAGATCTGGGGAGTTTCCAGGCCATGGTCCCAAAATCTCTGTTTTGTTCCCTGAGCCATTTAGTTATCACCTTTGCTTTATGGCAAGGTGCTCCATCATGTTGAAAAAGGCATTGTTGATCGCCAAACTGCTCTTGGACGGTTGGGAGAAGTTGCTCTTTGAGGACACTCTGGTACCATTCTTTATTCATGGCTGTGTTTTTAGGCAAGACTGAGAGAGAGCCCATTCCCTTGGCTGAGAAGCAACCCCACACATGAATGGTTTCAGGATGCTTGACAGTTGGCATGAGACAAGACTGGTGGTAGCGCTCACCTGGTCTTCTCCGAATAAGCCATTTTCCAGATGTCCCAAACAATCGAAAAGGGGATTCATCAGAGAAAATGACTTTACCCCAGTCCTCAGCAGTCCACTCCCTGTACCTCTTGCAGAATATCAGTCTGTCCATGATGTTTTTCCTGGAGAGAAGTGGCTTCTTTGCTGCCCTCCTTGAGACCAGGACTTGCTCCAAGAGTCTCCGCCTCACAGTGCGTGCAGATGCACTCACACCTGCCTGCTGCCATTCCTGAGCAAGCTCTGCACTGCTGGTGGCTGATCCCACAGCTGAAACACTTTTAAGAGACGGTCCTGGCGCTTGCTGGTCTTTTTGGGCGCCCTGGAGCCTTTTTGGCAACAAGGGAACCTCTCTTCTTGAAGTTCTTGATGATGCAATAGATTGTTGACTGAGGTGCAATCTTTCTAGCTGCGATACTCTTCCCTGTTAGGCCATTTTTGTGCAGTTCAATGATGACTGCACGTGTTTCTTTAGAGATAACCATGGTTAACAGAAGAGAAACAATGATGCCAAGCACCAGCCTCCTTTTAAAGTGTCCAGTGGTGTCATTCTTACTTAATCATGACAGATTGATCTCCAGCCCTGTCCTCATCAACACCCACACCTGTGTTAATGGAGCAATCACTGAAACGATGTTAGCTGGTCCTTTTAAGGCAGGGCTCCAATGATGTTGAAATGTGTTTTGGGGGATAAAGTTCATTTTCTAGGCAAATATTGACTTTGCAAGTAATTGCTGTTAAGCTGATCACTCTTTATAACATTCTGGAGTATATGCAAATTGCCATTAGAAAAAATGAAGCAGTAGACTTTGTAAAAATTAATATTTGTGTCATTCTCAAAACTTTTGGCCATGACTGTATACTTTAAACTTTCCCCACTCAATGTAGTTGCCTGTAATCAGCCTTAAAAGACAGATGCAACCATATAATTCATTGTCAATCAAGCTGTCGGGTTTCCTTTTAAGCTCTTACTGTTAAAGGGAACCAACCAGTCAGAAACTTTTCCCCCTCTCCCACCAAGAAATTAATATGATTATGTAGCCTTTTAAAAGCTAAGCTATTTTATCCCTCTATGACCCCATGACACTGCTGTAGTAGTGAGAAGTTACATTTTGAGGTTGATTCTGGAAGTGCATTGGGGTGAGACAATGCACCTTTGGTTGCTTAGCCTCACACTGTATTTCTTACCTAGCAGCACCCTCCCCTGCTGATTGACAGGTCAGTAGGCAGATATCAGAGCAACCGGCCTGTCCATCAGCCAGGAGATGGCACTGCTAGGTAGGAACTACAGCGTGAGGCTGAGAAGCTAAAAGTGCAGCGCCACGCCGCAATGCACTTCCAGACACTAGAGCAGTGCTTGGTGGGATCGCCTGGCTTATCTTTTAAAGGGCTACACAATCCTGTTAATGAGCTGGATGGGGTGGTTAAAAGTTTTGGAAAGATTCCTTTTAAGTTCACATATGCCAAAATTGATGCAATCTTACATTTTCTCTGACCGGTTATATTTTTTGGGATATTATTGCATTTCTTAGGTACATGTGCCATTTCCTTCTATTTGTAACTCCTCGGCTTTTCGGCGGTGCTAGCGTAGCCTCCGGTACCATGATTGGTTTCCATAGTTGCAGTTCAGCATATGCACTATTGGTTTTTCAGATGCCGTGACTCAATATTAAGTGCTAGCTGGCAGATGCTATTGTTTGCTTGTAATAGCTATTCCTACGGTGTCTTTATTTTATATATCTGGTGCTATTCCTTCCTTATACATGCGCCCCATGATGAAGCATGGCGAAACGCGTGTTGTTACTTGGGAACACCATTTATATAGTTAGTGTCAGCTATTAAATGTCGTTTTGCTGTGTGCCATCTGTGCTGTTAATACACTACTAACACCTGCGTTACTTTATAATCTGACATTTTTGAGTCCTGGGAGTGCAGTGTTTGCTGTACCATCTGTCGAGCCGGGAGTCCTTACTCAGGCACTTCTTATACAATAATTTTGGTGGATTTTTACAATCTTAATCATGAATATCTGATTTTTAATTATTTACATGTACATTTTCAGTGATTTACTAGTAAAGTATATTTTTCAGAAACTTTACACTCTTCATAGTATATTGATCAGGCACTTCACGAAGGCAACATTCAGACGTTCGTGATTTTTTTTTTATGTGCGTAAAAGCGCTTCTAGTTTCATCAGTGTTTTTAGATCAGATTTTTATCAGTGTTTGGTCAGCGTGTCGGTTTTTACTATAGGAGTTTACTGATTTTCATGAATGAAAAAGTAAATTGCAAATAATCTCTTCTCCATTACATTGTTAATCACACAGCGACTCCGATGAAAAATGTTCACGTCTCTGTTTTACCTTGTGGACACACAGCTCACAAAAATACATGGACACGTAAACAGCCCCATAGACTTTATCAGTGATAATCATGGCTAGGACACATGCGTGGTTCACGGACACGTGGATAAGACTTTAGCGTGTGTCTCTGGGTGACTTCAGTTTATAGGGCATAGTCACCTTACGGCGGGATCGTCATATGTAGGTTTATTGTGTAGTAAGGTGTGAAGTTTATGACACCCTGGCAATGAGAACATAATGAGGGTTTCTGATTGCAGAGAACCTTTTAACCCCTGACTACAGTTCACAATGTACTTTACTCATCTTCCCTGGGTCCACCACTGAGTGTTTATCACTTTTGACAGCGCTGCAGCCAATCATTTAACTCAGCAGCTCGTGCTGTCAAATCGAGCAAATCTGCTGAGCGCTGTTGACTTGACATCAGGGCAACACAGACTCAGCGAGGACCCTGGGAGGGTTGGAAAAGCACATGCCTTTTCTGAGCTGAGAAGAAAGGTTAGACTGGGGTCACACTTGCAACTTCAACGCGAGAAACTCGCGCCTCAATACTCGGCACTGCCGCCGACAATCGGACCGGAGGGTTCAGCTGCATAGAAATACATGGAGCCGCACACTCCGGTCCCGAGTGCTGGTGTCAGTGCCGGGTATTGAGGCGAGAAACTTGCGCGAGTTTTTTGCATTGCACTCGCAAGTGTGACCCCGGCCTTACATAAAGTACCTGCATACTTCCGAATCCTTAGAGTACATGCACACACTGTCAGGATTTCCCTGTATCCCCCATGCATGTAGGGGATCACATGACTATATGTATGTCATTCTCATACGTGCGGTGATGTGCCAACTACATTCTCCTTCGCTAGGACATTGGGAAGCAGAGGAGAGTCTAGTCGGCACTGACCGCAAAGTGCATACATGCCGCCATATGACCACCTATGAGCTCTGGGAATGCAGCACATATGAGGCCTACAGACTTCTCAGCCCAGGAAACCCTTTCAGTAGAAATCAGTGTAAAAGGTTAGGTGCCATTTGTAGATTTGTAAGGTCGGTGGAATCAAGGCTCCAGTGTCCTATTTGCTGTCTGAGGGTAGATTCTCGTTGAGGGTTTTTTTTGTTTGTTTGGTTGAGAAAAAAATCTTACTGTGTGAACAGCAATGTGGATTTTCCTTTGAAATCAATAGGAAGCATTTTAAAAACCTAGTTGCAGCTGTTTTTGGTTTTCAGGGTTCTTAGCATGTTGTGAGACTGTAGTCCCCATTAAAAATTGAAGCCATGGTACCCAAGAGTGCCAGATTGGAGACCTCATTCACACTAAAGTGATTCTTCTCGTATGCAAAGAACGGTCCACGATTCTTCAGTGTTTCTGATCACAGTTTGGTCTGAGTGAATCATAGAATGGTAGAGTTGGAAGGGACCTCCTGGGTCATCTAGTCCAACCCCCTGCTCAAAGCAGGATTCACTAAATCAGGGTTCCCCAACTCCAGTCCCCAAGGCCCACCAACAGGTCATGTTTTCAGGATTTCCTTAGTATTGCCCAGGTGATAATTGCAACACCTGTACTATACATGGGAAATCCTGAAAACATGACCTGTTGGTGGGCCTTGGGGACTGGAGTTGGGGAACCCTGCACTAAATCATCCCAGACAGAGGTCTGTCCAGCCTCTGTTTGAAGACTTCCATGGAAGGAGAACTCACCATCTCTCATGGCAGCCTGTTCCACTCATTGATCACCCTAATTGTCAAGAAGTTCTTTTCTAATATCTAATCTGTGTCTCTTCCCATTCAGTTTCATCCCATTGCTTCTAGTCTTTCCTTGTGCAAATGAGAATAAAGTTGATCCTTCTACAATGTGACAGCCCTTTAGATATTTGTAGACAGCTATTAAGTCTCCTCTCAGTCTTCTCTTTTGCAAACTAAACAATCCCAAATCCTGCAACCTTTCCTCATAAGACAGGGTTTGCAGACCGGTCACCATTCTGGTCGCTCTTTTCTGAACTTGCTCCAGTTTGTTGATGTCTTTTATAAAATGTGGAGCCCAAAACTGGACTCAGTATTCCAGATGAGGTCTGACCAAAGAGGAGTAGAGGGTAGAGTGTCAGTTTTTATGGTCAGATTTTAGTCAGAGTTTCGTCAGGTTTTTTTTTCTTACATGAAATAACCCGGCGGAGATCTCTAAAGCTGTGAACAACGAATCACACACAGATGGCGCCCGGGTGATGTAAATGAGCAAGTTTACTCAAATCAATATAGGGCAAATCTGTGCGTATAACTCGGTATGCCGATTACCTGGACATGTGAACAACCCCACAGACTATAATAAGTATACGTTCTAGCTGTGAAAGCAACGTATACGAGAAAAGCCGATTTGAGCTTTTACTGAATGATGTAAGGCTTCATTCACACATCCCTGTGATACCACACTTACCCATTATAACTTACGCTGCTAGTCACATGTCCGTGTTATTGCACAATCCGTGAGACATGTCCATTTTATTCCATTGTCACTGACGATGAGGTCCAATACAATTTATAACCAGGAGAATCAATTGGAGTTCAATGTTAAAAAAATATATATTTTTTATTCATTACAAAAATTAATGATTGAATGGAAAATTGGTATGTGCAAAGTGAAAAAAGACAGATACCAAACGCTGATAAACTGTGTGCATTGTCAAGGCAGATCCACTGGTAGAGATGAGAGAATTTGTTTGGATTCGGTTCTGAATACGATCGGATTCGACTATTGTTTTTGCATTATTTGTCAAACACAGCCGAACGTCTTTAGAGTCCATGGGAGTAGAAATTATCGAATATGTTCGGAACTGATCATAAGACATACGTTCGGCCCGAATTGTGTTCAAATATGGCCCGAATGTGTCAAAATCAGATTTGGGGCCAAAATCCGATGGCAAAAATAAACACACCAACTGCACACTAATGGTAACAATGGACACTCTGATGACACCTGTACCATTTTCTCACATGTTTAAAAATGGACGTGTGTGAATGAATCCTCAGGACTTGTTCTTACAGTTCCCAGTAAAGGGAATCTCTCCTAGCAGGATTTCCCTCTCCCAGGTATTAAGAGCACTTTATCAAGCTCTGAATATTGTGTGTATTTTCACTAAGCTGCTGCAGTATGTCTGACATAAGTCCTGAATACCAGCGTGTGGTTACCCGTACCTGCGACCACTGTCGGTATCAGACCCATGGTGGCACGGTTGACATCCCAGCACGTGCCGCTGTGATCATGATACCAGGGTGCTGTTGGAATGAGTGACAGCAAGGCCGAGTCAGTCCTGATTCCCAGACCCCGACATTAAACTTTGGCTTTACTGAGCAGCGATTATTGTGCTACATGGACCATTAGAACCATTGGTGAAACGCTGATAAAGTTGTTTTCTTCAAGGTGATGTAGACGGGTCCTATTGTCTTGAACACACCCTGGTGCATGCTGTAAAATTGCAGCACCTTCACCTCTTTTTTGGCCAAAATCCGGATTCAATCTTTTGAAGAATGAAAGAAAATCATTCTCGGATCCTTTTTTTTCCTTTGCTGTTCTGTAAGAAATACTTATGCACAGAACTGTAATGTACCTATGTGAATGAAAGCCAGCTCTTCCGTGTATGAGCCTAGGTATCCACTATGGCTATTGGACTAGCAAACTCGATGTTCGCTTTTTAATGGTAAAAGCCATGCACACTTAAAATAATTGCATCCTCTCTTGCAGTTATATTGCAACCAAATGTTGCCACGAAGCCCTAACCTTAAAATGATGGGCATCTAGTATTACTTTTAATTAGAATTTTTCTATGATGCTTTAAGCGCCTCTGTCAATTTCACAATTAACTATTGAAATTTTTAAGTGGATATCTTAGCTCTATTGTGACTGTTGTTCACTTTATAAATCCATTTCACAATGAAACTCTAATGCTAATAGCATTTTATGAGTCCAGCTGCAGAAAGAAATGGCTCATGAGTCCAATTGTATTCGGTCTCTGCCCACCCACGCTGACAGCTGCAGCTTGTACTGAGCAGAGTGAGATCTCAGCAGGGAGGAGGGACACTGAGGAGCTGTTAATGGGTCTAGTTGGTCAGAGATTGAGTTAATGGGAACCTATTACCAATTTTAGGCCAGGATCACACATACGAGAAACTCGGACGAGTCTCGCATCTTAATACCTGGCACTGCCGCTGGCACTTAGGAGCGGAGCATGTGCTTGCATAGAAATACAAGTAGCTGAAGGCTCCGATCCAAGTGCCAGCGGCAGTGCCAGGTATTGACGTGTGAGACTCGTCCGAGTTTCTCGCATGTGTGATACCGGCCTTATACTGTATAAAGCCCATCACGTTTTATGTAGATGGGGTGCAGATAACCCCTTTTTATGCCCTCACGAGTGCCCCTGCATACCTCCAAAAAAGTGCATTACTCTGCATTCGAATTGCGCGGTCCGGTCCAATGGGCGAATCCAGATTGCTCTCAGCGCCGCCCCAGTCTCTTCAAACATCAAATCTTGATGGAAGTGGATGTAGTTTCCCACGTCATTTACACAGTGCTCAAAGTCTTGCACCTGTGCAGTTGAATCAGAGACCTGTGCGGGCGCACATCACTCTGCCCTAGGGCAAAGCAAAGTCATGTAATGTGCAGCCGCCACTTCACGAACTCCTTGGCTGTTCTGTAGAGCAGTGTGAGTCGCACCAGGGAGCTCTCTGATTCCACTGCGCACGTAAGCGACTCCGAGCAGCTTGTAGATGACGTAGGAGATGTCATCCACTTCCATTGATATAGAGGAGGTGACGTTTAAAGCAGGGCTGTGGGGTTGGTAAGTCAAACCTCCGACTCCTCAAATTCACTTATTTTTAAAATAAATACGCCAGGCCTAACATTTAAGAATGGTAGGCAGCTTGTATTGTTTATTCTGGTCGGAGAGCCCACATAGCGGTTTTTTTTTGCGTTTTCGCGGCGATTTTAAACTTGCAATTTTGCAGCGAAAACGCAAAAGAAACCATCCCATGCATTCCTATGGCATTTCCCACATGCTGTGCTAATGCTGAGGATTTCTCCCCGGCAAAATACGCAGCATGCTCATTCTTTGTGCGGAATCGCGGGAAAATCCGCACACATAGGAATGCATTGTTCTGCTTATTAATAATAATTATAATAATAATACATTTTTTTTCTATAGCGCCGACATATTCCTCAGCACTTTACATTTCAGAGGGGATTTGTACAGACAATAGACATTACAGCATAACAATAATCACATAGATTATAACAAATACCAAGAGGAATGAGGGCCCTGCTCGCAAGCTTACAGTCTATGAGGAAAGAGGTAGACACGAAAGGTGGGTGGTAACAATTGCCCTGATTGTATGGACCTGCCATAATGTTATGTGTGTAACAGTACAGACACAGAGGGCTAATGGATGCATAAAGCATGTGGGAACATGATGCTGGGAACCTGGTTATGGTAAAACTTTTGGCTGTGCCACACAGGGATAGATTAGGTTAATGTGTTGAGGTGATAGGCCAGTCTGAATAAATGCGTTTTCAGGGCACGCTTAAAAGTGTGGGGATTGGGGACTAATCGTATTGACCTGGGAAGTGCATTCCAAAGAATTGGCGCAGCTGTGCCCACCATGCGAAAAGTAAGCAGAACATTTGCAGATGGTACCCATGGTCTGGGGGAGAGGAGATTCTCCTCCGGGCTCTGGGTACCATATCCCTGTAAAAAAATAGATTTAAAATAAAAAAATCCTCATAGTCTCACCTTGCGATGTCCCTCGCATCGTCACCAGACCTCAGCGATGCTCCCGGCAGGTCCCGTTCCCAGTGATGATTTGCGCCAATGACCTTTGATGACGTCACGATATGGCAAGACCGTATCTCGCGAGACCGCGACGTCATCAAAGGTCATTGGCGCAATGCATCACTGGAAACGGAACCTGCCGGGAGCATCGCGATGATCGGGAACTCTGTGCGGGACGTCGGAAGGTGAGAACAACACAATTTTTTATTTTTTCTATTTTTAACATTAGATCTTTTACTGCTGACGCTGCATAGGCAGCCTCAATAGTAAAAAGGTGGTCACACTCGTCAAACACTATGTTTGATGAGTGTGACCAACTTGTTAATCAGCTTTCCAAGCGATGCTACAGATCGCTTGGAAAATGCTAGCATTCTGCAAGCTAATTACGCTTGCATATCGCTAGTTTTTCCGCGGGAATTAATATGCGGGTTTCTCGCATATTTCCCGCAGAATGAAATTCCGGAATTCCCGCAGAAATTTCCGCTGCAATTCAGCAACATGTGCACATAGCCTAAAGCAGATCTTATATGCCCACTAGAAAAAAACACAAAATAATCACCACAAAACGGCTCTAAAGAATGTAAGACATAATTAATAGCAACTGTTTCTTTAACTGTCAAATAGTAAAGTTTAGCTTAATGAGTCTGGTGAAGTACAGTTTGTGACCAACAGTTGGTAACGTTCTCAATCGTGTTTTTGCACCTGTGCAATATTCTCCATTATTCTCATGTCATCACTTGGTTATGCCATCACTTCATGGTGCACTCCATCCTAAGAATGAATGTTCCGCATCTCCAATTTAGCTGTGTGTTAATGCACAGCAGCACTGTTTGACTCTGCTCGGAACTGAGGAACAGTCCCACTCACTTGTCCGTGATGCAGGGTGGGGTAGAGGCAGGGCTGAACGAGCACTGGAGCCTCGCCCTTTAGGGTGTGTGCATACGCTGCGGATTGTCCTGCGGAATTTTCCGCGCGGATTTGTGTAAATCCGCAGGTCAAAAGAACCGCGGTTTATCTGCAGATTTTCTGCGGTTTAGCCTGCGGGTTTCCCCTGCGGTTTGACACCTGCTATGGAGCAGGTGCCAAACCGCAGCGGAATCCGCACAAAGAATTGACATGCTGCGGTTTTGAAACTGCAGCAAATCCGCGCTGAAAATTCCGCACAGTGTGCACTGTGGATTTCGATTTCCATTGATTATAATGGTACTGTAATGGTGCAGTTTCTGCTGCAAATCCGCAGGACCAAAACCGCTGCAGATCCGCAGCAGAATCCGCAACTTGTGCACACACCCTTATTCTCAACATCAGTGGGAGATGCAGTGTCTGGGCTTCAACTGGTCACCAAGTGATGGTCTGTCCTGATGACACACAGTTATACACATCTTCTCCTGACATCTCTCCCACCTTAATAAAACACCAGGGATTGTCTATGTGCTGTCTCTAAAGTCATGTCCTCTCGCTATCTGAAACTGAATTTCTCCATAACTTAACTACTCATGTTTCCTCCCTCCACTAACCAAACTATACCCAATATTGCTATTGCCTTGGGTGATTGAACCATAACTCCCAAGCAAGACACTTGCTGTCTTGGGGTCATAATTGACAGAGAACTTTCCTTTTTTCCCTATTTCCTGCTTCTTAAAAACATCTCCAAAATCTGACATTTTCGCACCTTTGAATCTGCAAAAACTCTTTAGAGTAAGTTCACACAGGGCGTTTTTGCTGCTATTTTTTCTGCAGCAAAACCTGATCTTCTTGGCAGGAAAGAAGCTGCGGCAAAAACGCAGGTTTAGGTGCAGATTTGGTGCATTTTTTTTGGTGCGTTTTGGTGATTTTTTTGTGTCTTTGTCCATGCTAATGTCCATGACTTTTCTGCAGAAAAAACGCTGCAAATAATGATACTTGCCTTTTTGCAGCTTTTTTTCAACACCCATTTAAGTCAGTGGGTGAAAAAATGTTGAAAGAAGTGACATGCTCTATGTGCAAAAAAAGCAGCAAAGTACAAAATCCCGATGAGACAAAAAAAAACTGTGTGTGCATGAGATTTTTGAAATCTCATAGGCTTTGCTGATACTGTAAAAAGCAGTTGAAAATTAGCATAAAAAAGCAGCATTAACGCCCAGTGTGAACATACCCTTAAAGTTGCTCTTAGTCATTCTTGTCTGGACTACTGCAACTCTGTACTGAACAGTCTCTGTCTTGCCAAACTTTCTCTTGTCCAATTCATCCTGAATGAGGATTGTATTACTGCACAGCCACTACACCGATATCTCCACCATGTTCCAGTCATTGCCCTGGTTACCTATCCACTACACACTAGAATATAACCTTATCACCCTCACCCACAAAGCCCTCCACAGTTGTTCACCACCCTATATCTCCTCCTCCCTCATCTCTGTCTATCACCCTACTCGTGTCCTCCATTCTGCAACTGATCGAAGACTGGCATCCTGCTTAATCTAAACCTCTTACTTCATTCTCCAAGACTTCTCTCGTGCTGCGCCAGTTTTATGGAAGGCACTACCCCAGACAACCCGATTAATACCTAGCCCCCACATTTTTAAGAGTGCTTTAAAAAAGCATCTCTTTAGACAAGCCTATCACATTACATCACTAATCTAACACTTACTTGTTCCCCCTTTTCTAATTTTTTTCTCATAATCTGGTCTCTCCTACTCATCTGTCTCCATATCCTCCATGCACCCAACAGCACTTGGTATTGATCTTACACAGATACTGGCTGATGACCGGATCATGCAGCTTAGCCTAGTATAATTATGGCTGGACCATAAATGACCAGCACGTTCTGCCTATTGCGTCCCCCTATATCCTTATAGATTGGTAAGATTGCGAGCAGGACCCTCACCTCTCCTCTAACTGATGAACAACGTGTCACTTATTAATGTCCTTATTGTTTGTACATGTCCCCGGTTAATGGTAAAGTTCTGCGGAATATGTTGGCGCTATATGAATAAAATTATTGTTCTAGCAATACACAATCGTTTATAAGATGGGAATGTCCCTTTAACAAAAGAATAAACTACACTCATCAACTGGAAAAGCAAACAGTTTTTTTTTGTTTCTATATCCAAGTTAAAGTTACGTTAGTGTTTATGGGTTTATATACAGACGTTCTTTTGTGCATGTATGTTGTTTATTGACTTGTGCCTTTATGAATACATTTTCTGCATAGTATACGGGTATGAATGCCTTTTAATGACACTTATTTTTTTTGATTTGCAGTTACAATGCCATCTCTTCAAAGATCCAGTGTAATTCTGTGACATCAGACGCTTGTACATCTGTCCCTTTACTTGGCTAAAACCTCTGTTCCAGGCTGGAGAGTATAGAGGCTGGCACGGCATCCCCGACCTGGAAAAACTTAAGGCCTCAGGAGGGTGCGCACACTTAAGATGTCCTTGAGCAGTGGCGCACCAGGAGGGAAAGGTCTGGACACAAATCCTGTGGAGACCTACGATAGTGGTGATGAATGGGACATCGGAGTGGGCAATCTGATTATTGACCTGGATGCAGATCTAGAGAAGGACCAGCAGAAGCTTGAAATGTCAGGATCTAAAGAGGTGGGCCTTCCAGCCCCCAACGCTGTGGCCACGCTCCCCGATAACATAAAGTTTGTGACGCCTGTACCTAGTGGTCAGACTAAAGAGTCAAAATCCAAATCAAAGAGGAGTAAAAGTAGCAAGGATGGAGGTAGGAGTAGTCAGACCTCCACCGGACTTTTCCCATCTGGAGAAGCAAATAAAAAAGAAGTGTCAGGACGTTCTGCAGATAATGGGGGTAATTCAGGAGTCCCCTCTTCCGCAGCAACTTCTTCCAAGGCAGGAGAGAAATCCAGTAAGGCAGCCCGCAGCTCATCTAGTTCTAAAAAAGAAAGCGGAAAGGCTAAAAAGGACAAGAGTGAGGGGCCAGGGGCAAGTGGGGACAAAGAGACCATTGGCGTTCTACAGCCACCCCCTGGAGTTGGGGTTCGTGGAAACTCTGTTCAGGAAACTCTGGGAACTGCAGTAGAACAGATGGGTGGGGGAATAGCATCGGACAGTGGGAGTGCGTTGAATGTTATAAAATCAGAAAATGAGGATCCCGAACTGGATAATCGAGGATTGAAGAAGGTCAAGGCTGAAATGGTGAGTGTGAGAGCTCAATCTATATTACACACAGAAATGTCAATTGTGTCCCATGTAGACAGAGGACTTTCACTCTACTTGCCCATGGGCAGCCTTTTTCCCATGACCAGTTTTCATGAGATTTGCAAACAATGCTGCACTTTTTTTTTTTTTCCTGTCACTGAAAAATGTAATTTGCTTTGTCTGCAGGAAAATGTTCGTGTCCCTGATCTCACGTAGACTTTGTTCACACATTGTGATAACGTAGCACGTGGCAAAATTACACCGTTTACCACAAATATTGCTAAGATTTTGGACATGGTTGTTGACTGTATGGTTTCTATAGGTTATTAGACAATTTTATTTTATTTTTCATAAAAAATTGCAGAGTCAATAAACGCCCTGGCACTATTGCATGGTGTGAGTGCAGCCATGATGGTTGTCTAATGTACATAATATAAAAGACCTGTTCACTTCACTAGGCCCTTTTTGTAGGAGAAAAGTAATGTCAGCCGCTGTAGAGAAGGTGAGAATTAGCGGTTTTGCCAAAATTGCAATTATTCTTATCCAATGGGGTTGAGGTCTGACAGTGAGGATATGCAGTCTGCTTAAATGGGCTCCATTTATTATCTATGGGACTAACAGATAAAGCCAAGTACAGCACTATATTTCCCTCAGTCTCACTCCTCCATGAATGGAGTGGAAGGCGGGTATGTACTCGTGTTCCCCCGGTCCACCAGTGTTTTTTTTTTTGTTTTTTTTGCTTTAGTAAACTGCAACCTGGGAAGACACTTAATTGAAAGGGAGCAAACCCCTATAAGGGTATCCATAGGAATGTGATCGATTGTGTCCTACATTGATGGGCTTGGCTCTATGTCTAGACGAAGAACAGAAGAAGTTGCCTGCACATTTGCATGGCTCTCAGTTTACTTCTGATGAACAGAAACGTCCAAGTACACTTTGTTTAGCTCTCACTGCAAGAGAATTGAGGCAGCTGTCCTTTATTTTTTCTCTCTGTATGCTGTGGATGGCAGATTGGGGGACCCCAGTTGTCGAGGAGAAGGGAAATTGTTGTGAATTCTCTTGATCTGACTTCTGAGTCGGGGCTCCCTCTGGTGGTTACTGCGGGTAGTGGAGCTGGTCGGGTTGACAGAAGTCTGCCACCTGACGATGATGATTGGAAATCAGAGATTACTGACTGGGAGGATATAAGTGAGCAGGCGTCCCTCTGTTGCTGCTGGTGATTAGTTTCCTCCTGTTTATTTTGAGGTCTGCTGTCTCCTGCCTGATCCTGCATTTTTCAGTTAAGTTGTTCATTTGCTATTCCTTTGCATCTGATCTGGTTTTGCCTCTTTCTGCTTTGCTGTGAGGGTTCAGCGTACTCCCTGCTGGGGCAGTGCTGGACCCCACTCCATTTGTTACAGCTTGTGTCAGTTTGTTCAGTCCCCTGTTATATTCGTCTCTTTTGCTTTGCATCCAGTTCACACCAGAATGCTGATATAGTGGGGGAGAGGTTGCAAGACCTCAGTGTTTTTTGTACATCAGACGTGTTGGATTTTTTAGGAGTTTTGCGTAATTGCAGAAAGTGTCTTTCCTTTCCTATCTTATCTAGACAGTTTGGGCCCCATCATTTGCTCAGTCTATTTCCTGCCTGTGTTTGTGCCTCATCTTGTCTCACCGACAATATATGTTTGGGGGCTATCTATTTCTTTGGGTTTCTACTCCGGGGCAGTTTAGATTTCACCTTTCTTGCTTTAAGCTTAGTTAGTTCTCCGGCTGTGCCGAGGCGTCTAGGGCATCGTAGGTACGCCCCACAGCTACTGCTAGTTGTGTTGTTAGGATTAGGGGTCTGCAATCTGCTAAGTTACCAACCTTTCTGGTATCCTGGTGGCCTAGCCTATTCTTGCCATCCTCCTCGGTGACCTATTCATAACAGGAAATATCCATTCTCTGTGACCTGACAATACCAAAAAATTATATTCTGTTTGGAATGTACCGTATTTTTCGGATTATAAGACAGCCAAATTTGGGGGGAAAATGGGGTTGTGTCTTATAATGCGGATATAGTTAGGTCCATATATATTTGGACAGAGACAACATTTTTCTAATTTTGGTTCTAGACATTACCACAATGAATTTTAAACAAAACAATTCAGATGCAGTTGAAGTACAGATTTTCAGCTTTCATTTGAGGGTATCCACATTACAATTGGATGAAGGGTTTAGGAGTTTCAGCTCCTTAACACATGCCACCCTGTTTTTAAAGGGACCAAAAGTAATTGGACAATTGACTCCAAGACTATTTCATGGACAGATGTGGGCAATCCCTTCGTTATGTCATTCTCAATTAAGCAGATAAAAGGTCTGGAGTTGATTTGAGGTGTGGTGCTTGCATTTGGAAGGTTTTGCTGTGAAGGAAACATGTGGTCAAAGGAGCTCTCCATGCAGGTGAAACAGGCCATCCTTAAGCTGCAAAAACAGAAAAAAACCCATCCGAGAAATTGCTACAACATTAGGAGTGGCAAAATCTACAGTTTGGTACATCCTGAGAAAGAAAGAAAGCACTGGTGAACTCATCAATACAAAAAGACCTGGGCGCCCACGGAAGACAACAGAGGTGGATGATCGCAGAATAATCTCCATGGTGAAGTGAAACCCCTTCACAACAGCCAACCAAGTGAACAACATTCTCCAGGAGGTAGGCGTATCAATATCCAAATCTACCATAAAGAGAAGACTGCATGAAAGTAATTACAGAGGGTTCACTGCATGGTGCAAGCCACTCATAAGCATCAAGAATCAAAAGGCTAGACTGGACTTTGCTAAAAAACATCTAAAAAAGCCAGCACAGTTCTGGAAGAACATTCTTTGGACAGATGAAACCAAGATCAACCTCTACCAGAATGATGGAAAGAGAATAGTATGGCGAAGGCGTGGTACAGCTCATGATCCAAAGCATACCACTTCATCTGTAAAACACGGCGGAGGCAGTGTGATGGCTTGGGCATGCATGGCTGCCAGTGGCACTGTGTCACTAGTGTTTATTGATGATGTGACACAGGACAGAAGCAGCCGAATGAATTCTGAGGTATTCAGAGCCATACTGTGTGCTCAGGTCCAGCCAAATGCAGCCAAACTGATTGGTCGTCGTTTCATACTACAGATGGACAATGACCCAAAACATAAAGCCAAAGCAACCCAGGAGTTTATTAAAGCAAAGTAGTGGATAATTCTTGAATGGCCAAGTCAGTCACCTGATCTCAACCCAATTGAGCATGCATTTCACTTGTTAAAGACTAAACTTCAGACAGAAATGCCCACAGACAAACAGCAACTGAAAACCACCGCAGTGAAGACCTGGCAGAGCATCAAAAAGGAGGAAACACAGCGTCTGGTGATGTCCATGAGTTCAAGACTTCAGGCAGTCATTGCCAACAAAGGGTTTTCAACCAAGTACTAGAAATGAACGTTTTATTTACAATTATTTAATCTGTCCAATTACTTTTGGTCCCTTTAAAAAACAGGGTGGCACATGTTAAGGAGCTGACACTCCTAAACCCTTCATCCAATTTTAATGTGAATACCCTCAAATGAAAGCTGAAAGTCTGAACTTCAACTGCATCTGAATTGTTTTGTTTAAAATTCATTGTGGTAATGTCTAGAACCAAAATTAGAAAAATATGGTCTCTGTCCAAATATATATGGAGCTAACTGTTTATTACCGGCAGCAGGCTGGGATGGGGGGTTGTTCGGATGTGCGGTGCGCCGCTGTGGGTGTTCGGGAGAACGCTGAGATCTCATCTCCCGAGATCTTGATGCCGTGATCTCCATTTGCGCCTGTGCGGCCCACGGCTGGCAGCCATTTTCCAGATGTCCATTCCACTGCATAGGAAATCATGTAACTGCGTGGATTCTGGGCTTTCCAAGATGTCGGCAGAGCCCCCGCAGCAACGAACACCCATAACGGCGCGCCGCACCGCACTTCTGAACACCCCCCTCATGCCAGCCTGCAGCATCACCCCACTCCTGTCTCCTCCAGCAGCGACCCTGGGACCCCACTTCACCACAGACACCACCCCCAATAAGCAATAAGACACATGGATTGTAAGAACCACCACCATTTTATTAAAAAAAATTATTTTTTCCTATTTTTCTCCTCAAAATTTGGGGTGCGTCTTATCATCCGGTGTGTCTTATAAAGTGAAAAATATGATAATTTCAAAACTTTTATATTTTATAGAAAAAAATAAAGAAAAGAAGAAATCTTAGTAATGTGGCAAACGCCCGAGGTGTCACTAAGTAGATGATGAAGCTTGGTGTGAGGATGAGCATTTGTGCTAGGAATATGTAGCATTTAATAGTTGTGAATGTTCAGAGAATCACTGTGCATTATATGTTTGGGGCTTCTTGTGCAATTTGTTGCAGCGTTTTTGTAATTGTACTTTTAAAAACATTGTATGTAGCTTGAAGTGGAATCTTTGTAGCAAGGCCTCGGGTTTCTACATCACCTCTCCATCCACTGCACACCAGCTCCTGTTCACACAGCTGCTCTGCAGCGCCTGGCAGTGTGGGCTGAACAGTGTGTGGTCGTGTTCTGCTCCGTGCAGTGGTTACAGACAGCTGACTGCTCGGGCTGCGGGGTGTCGGATGTGCTATTGATGACCTGTATCAACATGCAAAGCATAGGCAAATCAGCATCAAAATCTGCACGTTATTCGCTCTCTTTGTTAGTGTACTATTGTTTCCTCCTGTTGCAAATATATATATTTTCCCTGTGGTCGATCACCACCACTATACACAGTGATCAAAAGGGGATCGGGAGTCTTTCATCTCTGTAGTGTGACCTATATAACACTAAGAAGGAGGGAGACGGCTGTCAGCTGATTCACCTAGGGGTTCACTAACGTTCCTTCACATCCTGCGGTAGTATATCTGCATTTAGCATTACAGCACAATGGGCGCTTTAAAGGAAAAGTGATGGTATCGAGTCAGAGCTCCACTTTTTAATTAACACACATGTAAACTGTGTTCCAAATTATTATGCAAAAAGAGTTTAGGAGTGATAAGGTTAGAATTTTTTTGTTTGTCATTTAAACTCATTGATGGTGATGTGTGTCAGGGCTCTTTATATCACTGAAAGCAATTGCAGATACCTGTGCAAATTAGTTTGGCAGGTGTGTCCAAATAAAGGCAAGACTACTTAAGAAGGCTGTTCCACATTATTAAGCAGCCTACATTTTTTGCCAAAATGGGAAAGAAAAAGGATGTGTCGGCTGCTGAGAAGCAACAAATTGTGGAGTATTTAGGTCAAGGCATGACTGCAATCAACATTGCCAAGACACTTCATCGTGATCATCGCACAATCAAGAAGTATGTAGCTGATTCCCAGCACACACGTGTGCGTGCTGATAAGGAAAAATTGAGGACTCTTTCCAACAGGCAATTGCGTCAGGTTAAAAGAGCAGCTGCAAAAATGCCTTGTCATAGCAGCAGACAAGTTTCTGAAGCTGCCGGTGCCTCCAACGTCCCCCGAACAACAAGATGCAGGGTCCTTCAGAGGTTTGCAGCTGTGCATAAGCCATCCTGTCGACCACCTCTATCCACTGCACACAAGCAGAAACTGCTCCAGTGGGCCAAACGATACATGAAGACTGACTTCCAAACTGTTTTGTTCTCCGATGAGTGCCGTGCAACGCTCGATGGTCCAGGTGGATGGAGTGGAGGATGGCTGGTTGATGGACACCCCATGAAAACACGGCTAAGGCGCCAACAAGGAGGAGGTGGAGTAATGTTTTGCGCTGGAATCATGGGGAGAGAGATTGTCGGCCCCTTTAGGATCCCTGAAGGGGTAAAGATGAACTCCATAATCTATGTGGAGTTTCTAACACAGCACTTCCTGCCATGGTTCAAGAGGAAGAACCGTGCTTTCCGCAGCAAGATCATTTTCATGCATGATAATGCACCGTCTCATGCTGCAAATAACACATCTGCATCTCTGGCTGTTATGGGCATAAAAGAGGACAAACTTATGGTGTGGCCACCATCTTCCCCGGACCTCAACACCATTAACACTAGGACTACTGGACTCGTGACCCCGACTAGAACTACTGAATGTAGTCATTCTGACTACTGACTTGTTTTCGTTTATTTTTAGAGTTTCATTTGTGGTTATTTATTAATAATTATATTTTTTTTTTATGTATTATTATTGTGAGATCCAACAGTAATGCTTTGGAATGTTTTCTTTCTGATTTTTCATATTGTTCTACAGGAAATAACAAAAGTAAACTAAGTAAAACAATAATAGATGTTTTTACAATCATTTATTATTAAAGTGCACACATATAAACAACAACTCAAGAACAACAAGCAGAGAAAATGACTACTAGGTCAGTCAGTGCTCCTTCTCCTCAGTACCTGAAGAAGGCCGTTGGGTCGATACCGGTTGTACTTCATAACGTTTTATTGAGATTCAGCTCCAATTCTACATTTTCCTTCTCCTCCTAAAAAGTACGGCATAATTGACCTCCTAAACATTTGTCGATTCGCATTTCAGGCATCGTCTTTCATTTACGGCGGTACATTGCCCACACAAAGACTTAGGGCAAGTAATACAATTTCCAACAGATCGATTATTTTTGCATTTTTCTTTTATCTGGCAAAATTTTTTTGGAAGCATCACATCTGAAGATGTAGTCCTGGACATATATACAGTATATATTCATATAACACAGCATACAATGAGAATCGCCAGTAACATATCCCTGCTGTTCTGTTCGTTACCACTATACAAATATAATGTTCGTTCATTTTTGACTGGACCTATAAAAGTCTGGATGTTTTAGCTAATTTATACATTTTTTCACAGAATTATACTGCATGTGAACATGGTTGATCATAAGCAAAAGAAAAATGAAAAAAAAACACCACGTAATTTTTATCGTTTTCGCGTCGTAAACCATTACATTGCATTATTGCTATATTCATGCATATTGCCCATTTGCAGATAAACAAATATTCTTTCTAGCTGTAAACTATAACTAATAACATCAAGCTGTATGCAAATATAGTTTTTCCCCCCCAAAAATTGCTGCTCCACACTATACAGTACAAAATAATCGAATAATATGACAATAAAATGTTGTATCTGCTATATACTTGTATGAGTTTTTTGAGCTCTTATGTCTGCATGTGTTCTCTTTGTCTCTTCAGCTGAACTGAAAGTAAACTAAGGGTACCGTTACATGTAGCGACGCACCAATGATTCCGACAACGATACGATCTGGCTAAGATCGTTTGTGCATCGCTAGTAAGCAGTCATACAGGCCAATCTTCATAACGACGCATCAGCGATGTCACGAACGACCACGGCGATCGTTGGTACCGTGTCACACACTGTCTATAATAGCGATTCAGACTTTGAATAGGCGTCCTTCAGCGCTATCTATATGAGTTCGGAGTCGCCAACGAGGTCGCTTGTCATTGATAAGGGGCGTCAAACACAGCGATGCATGCTGGTCAGCGTGACGCCAGCGATCAAAAAATGATCCTGAACATTCGCGCACAATCAGCGACATCGCAGCAGGGAGCCGGTCATTTCCGCGATGTCACTGTTGCGTCACAAAATCGTTGTCAGTTCAGCGATATCGCTAGCGATCTCGCCGTGTGTAACGGGGGCTTTACTATCCAGACTACTGTCTACTGCTAGGACCAGAGAAAAACAACACCCTTCTTTAGCATAAGATAAGAGCCTACAGTATTACAAACAAGCTCTTTTGAGTTCAGCATTACACAGTAATAGAACCAGGTAACACAAGGAAAATGTGAAAAGTTGACATCTGAATTGAACTACATCTATATGAACATCAGGGTAAATAAGATACAGTGAAAAAATTATGCACAACACTTTACAGCAACATTTAGTGACAAAAATATAGTAAAATATAGTAGGTAGTCAAAATGACTACCTTTAGTAGTTAAAGGTAAATTTTTTAAAAAACGCGCAATTTTTTCACCAAAATTATTTATTGTCACAAAATCTTTTTTCACATCCTATTTGAGGGAAAGTCACCGAGTCTCAAGCCGGAATTCCGAAAAATGTAGTCACAGAAGAGAAATAAAAAGTGCAAGTAGTCAAAATGACTATACCAGTAGTCCTAGTGTTAAGAACCTCTGGAGCATCATCAAAAGGAGTGTCTATGATGGCGGGAGGCAGTTCACATCTAAGCAACAGCTCTGGGAGGGTATTCTGTCCACATGCAAAACAGTTGAAGCACAAACCATCCAAAAACTGACAAATTCAATGGACGAGAGAGTTCAGAAGCTTCTTTCTAACAAGGCGTCCTATGTGCAAATGTAACATCACCTAGAAGAAAGTTTTGACTTGAACTGTTTGATTTCATTTTGTAATAAGCTGATAATGCTTAGAATTTCACAATTGACCATTTTTTTGTTCAAAATAAAAAGGTTGAAAACTCTGCTGTGCATAATAATTTGGAACATGCATTTTGAGTGTTTATTATTTGTAAAAATATACTGTTTTCATAGGCAGTTTGTTCAAAAACATTGCAATTATACTAGAATATTAAATGACTGGAAAATAACAATGACTGCAGTTCATATAGGTAATTTAGAAAAAATATGAGGAAATATTTTTTGCATAATAATTTGGAACACAGTGTAATGATATTCAATGAAGTGCTTTTTGCATTTCCCATTCATTTACATTGTGTGCCCTCTGCACTGCGGATTTGAGGCAATTACGCACGTCCAAAAATGCTGCGGAAACTCATCAAAATCCGCAACGTGTGCACACAGCCTCAAGGTATTTCTGAAGGAATGATTATTGTAAATATCACTATGAGCAGCACTTAAGTTCTTCTTGCTGATATCCGTGATATTTTCATAGAAATATATATGGTCTTTGAATATTTTCTAAGGGCTAGAGATATATCGCTGTCGCCCCATTAATTAAATTCAGGAGTGGATTACTCCGTATAACAGACTACATATGAATACCCAGGTATTCACCAAACCACTCACATAGTAATAAAATTAATGTTATTTAATACAGTTAAAAACATGTAACATGCACAAATACACATAAATTAGGGATTTAAAGAGAAAGGATCAAGTAAGCATAGACATCGCTAAGTTCAAATAACCAGGGTTGATATTATTGCTGATTTTGTAAGTTTGCCCACTGACAAAGACATGAACAGTCTGTAATTTTAAGGGTAGGTTAATTTTAACCCCATCACTCCTGGAGCTTTTTTCGATTTTTCGTTTTTCACTCCCCTTCTTTCCAGAGCCATAACTTTTTTATTTTTCCGTCAATATGGCCATGTGAGGGCTTATTTTTTGTGGGACGAGTTGTACTTTTAAACGACACCATTGGTTTTACTCAAAAACGGGGAAAAAAATTCCAAGTGCGGTGAAATTGCAAAAGAAAAGTGCAGTCCCACACTTGTTTTTTGTTTGGCTTTTTTACTAGGTTCACTAGATGCTAAATCTAACCTGCCATTATGATTCTCCAGGTCATTACAAGTTTATAGATACCAAACATGTCTAGGTTCTCTTTTATCTAGGTGGTGAAAAAAAGTTCCAAAGTTTGCTAAAAAAAAAAAAAAAATTGCCCAATTTTTTGAGACCCATAGCGTCTCCATTTTTCGTGATTTGGGGTCGCGTGAGGGCTTTTTTTTTTGCGTGCCGGGCTGACGTTTTTAATGATACCACTTTTGTGCAAATACGTTCTTTTGATCCCCCGCTATTGCATTTTAATGCAGTGTCGCGGCGACCAAAAAAACGTAATTCTGGCGTTTTGAATTATTTTCTCGCTACGCCGTTTAGCGATCGGGTTAATGCTTTTTTTTATTGATAGATCGGGCGATTCTGAACGCGGTGATACCTAATATGTGTATGTGGGATTTTTTTTAATTGTTTTATTTTGATTGGGTCGAAAGGGGGGTGATTTGAACTTTTAGGGTTTTTTTTATTTTTAAACATTTTTTTTTACTTTTTGCATGCTTCCATAGGAGGCTAGAAGCATGCACAACCCGATCGTCCCTGCTTCATATGGGCGATGAGCAGATCACCCATATGTATCAGATTTACTGCTGTGCTTTGAACGCCGGCCATCGGGCGGCGCTCAAAGCCATCTGCCTGGAACAACCATAGAGGTCTCTATGAGACCTGTGGTTGTCCAAGCAACGTGTCACCGATCACGTGATGGGGGTCGGCGATAAACCCACTTCCGGCCCGGCGGCTGGAAGTACTATTTAAATGCCCGCTGTCAGCTTTGACAGTGGGATTTAACTAGTTAATAGGCACGGGCGGCCGGTGATTCCGCTCGTGCCTATTGCGGTCACATATCAGCTGTTCATAACAGCTGACATGTCACGCGGCTTTCCGGTGGGCTCCCCATCGGACCCCACCTCAAAAGCAAGGGATCCTTACCGATGACATACTATTGTTAACATTGAGAGCTAGAAATAAGTATTTGATTCCCTACCAATTATTAATTCTACTGGCTCCTACAGTTAGACTCTCCTAATCAACTCGTTACCTGCATTAAAGCATTAAAGACAGCTGTCTTACATAGTCACCTTTATAAAAGACTCCTGTCCACATAGTCAATCGGTCAGGCTCTAACCTCTACAACATGGGCAAGACCAAAGAGCTTTCTAAGGATGTCAGGGACAAGATCATAGACCTGCACTAAGCTAGATTGGGCTACAAAACCATAAGTAAGATGCTGGGTGAAAAGGAGACAACTGTTGGTGCAATAGTAAGAAAATGGAAGAAATACAAAATGACTGTCAATCGACATCGATCTGGAGCACCATGCAAAATCTCACCTCGTGGGGTATCCTTGATCATGAAAAAGGTGAGAGATCAGCCTAAAACTACACAGGGGGGAACTTGTTAATGATCTCAAGGCAGCTGGGACCACTGTCGGCAAGAAAACCATTAGCAACACATTATGCCGTAAAGGTTTAAATTCCTGCAGTGCCCGCAATGTCCCCCTGCTCAAGAAGGCACATGTGCAGGCCCCTCTGAAGTTTGCCAGTGAACACCTGGGTGATTCGGTGAGTGATTGGGAGAAGGTGCTGATGAGACAAAAATTGAGCTCTTTGACTTTAACTCAACTCACCGTGTTTGGAGGAAGAGAAATGCTGCCTATGACCCAAAGAACACCATCCACACTGTAAAGCATGGAGGTGGAAACATTATGTTTTTGGGGTGTGTGATGGTGTGATATGTTATGTGGATGTCATTTTTTGTATATTCCTATTTTTAACAATTCCAGTTATTTTCATAGTGTTTTTCTTGTTACATTGTAAGTCTACAGCCTCACTGTATCTGTCTCTTGATGACCCCCTGTAGTGCATTAATCCCTAAGGCCCTTTGTTCTCCTCTGGGAGGCAACTTGACTACCCCTGGACAAGGAAGGGGGTGGGGGGAAGAACAGCAGCTGGACAAGTCAGTTGCGGTCTGGACAGCATCGTGTACAGACAGCATTTCAGAGAGAAGGATCCATTTTTATCCTCTGGTGCTAGAGTGTTTTGAAATCTCGTTTCCCTGGACATTTTATCCTGATACTGGACTGCATTCTTATTCTGGACTACCTTATCCTTTGTGTGGTGGACTGAATATGGACCTTTTCGTATTTTTTCCTGAATAAAGGTCTTGGAATTGTTCACTCTTCGCTTGCTCTGTTGATTGTGTGATACCAGAGAAGGACCCCGTGACAACTGGTGGCAGCAGTGGGATCAACAGAGCGTCACCCAATGGAGAAGCACCCACAGAGTGAGTACAGAAATTGGACTGTATGCAGTTTACAGGAGAGAGCCAGAGACCTGGGCCTGAACTACCAGGGACTGACTAAAGAGGACTTAATCGATCTACTGGTGGGCTCTAGCCCGGCCACCTCTTCCCAGATGTCTGAAGGACGAGCACTGGAGACGGGGATCCCGATCCAGAAAAGCCAGTGGTTGGTGTGGTATGAAGAAGAGATGGCGGTTCTGGGCCCCGGCGTCTCTCAGGAGTACAAGGAGGAGGCTGCCCGCCGGGCACAGCGGATACAGGAAGCAATGGAGCTTGAAAAATGGAGTAACGCAATGTGTAGTGTAACCCCAACAATCCGGGAGCCTGTACGGATCACCTGGACAGAGTTTAAGCCATTTGATGAGGCTTCTGGAGATGTGGAGGGGTTCTTCAAAGACTTTGAGCAGCAGTGTGCTGTGATGGAGGTGCCCCACTCTAGCTGGATGCGTTTGTTAGTGGGGCTCCTGAACGGAAGCATGGCGGAGGCTTACCGAACCATTGATGCACTGCGGAATCGGGATTATAACATTGTAAAGCGGACTATCCTGGATTACCATGCTATCACCCCAGACTCGTATAGGGCCAAGTTCCGAGACCTCCCATGCTCCACGGGGGGGGATCGTTTAGGATGTATGCATATAAGATGTCCGAGGCATGTCGGAGATGGCTGGAAGCAGAAAACGCCTTTACTGTGGAAGATGTTATACAGGCGTTCCTTATAGAACAATTTCTTGCCAAGTGCCCTGCAGAGGTACGGGAATGGGTCCGGGAGCGCACGCCGTGTACTGTGGATAGAGCTGCAGCCCTGGCCGATGAAGCCCTTACTATCCGGCCGCAATGGAGGAGGCTTCTGGACAATGAACCATGGCCTGCTCCCGCACCCCGTCCCCCTCCAATTATATCTGCCCTTCCACCTAGTCGCAAGCCGATGACAATCACGCCTCACAATCCTAGGCCCCAACTGTTCCGACCACGACCTGGGGGTATCACAGAGAGGAGGTGTTATGGGTGTGGGCAACCTGGACATTTGCAGTCTGGCTGTCCCTCCAGGATTCGGAGGGAGCCCCACGCAGCCCCACCTCGTCCAGTGCATCTTGTACACTCCACCACACCTGAGGGAGAGCTACCACCACCCCCACCAGAGTGGACCACCGACCACGGCACCATAGATACCCCTCCTGGAGTGTACGGACTCCGGGCTCTGTCCTTTAGCTACTCAGAGCAACGGCAACGCCACCTGCAGGATGTCTTTATTGATTGATACAAAGTGTCAGGATTTAGAGACACGGGGGCATTCTTGACTATCGCTGACCCCCGTGTGGTTCGACCTGAGGCAATTTACCAGGGTCCCGGAATTCCCATTGTCCTGGCGGGGGGTGCCCGCAAATATATACAGCGAGCTTCTGTGCGTTTGGATTATGGTTGTGGAGAAAAACTGTGTTGGATTGGAGTTATGGGAGGACTTCCTGCAGATATCCTCCTTGGGAACGACATTGGGAAGTTGCAGTGCCAATTTGTGGGAGCAGTCACCCGACTACAGGCCCTTCAAGCACTACGTCATCCGGACCCCACCGGGGAGCAACCACCACGAACCGCATCAGAGTCGGTGAGCAATACTTTCGCTGCTACTACATTGGGAGAGTCTTGGGACAGAGAGGAGTTTAGGAGAGAAATAGAGGGTGACACTACCTTAGCAGCCCTTAGGCGAAAGGCAGAAACTGGGCACATGGGAGATAATGGGGATGGCTTCACTCGAGAAAACGGACTGTATTATCGTGTAACAAAGGGCAGTGACCAGGGCAACCCTGACGCAACGACCAGGCAACTCATTGTCCCTCAGAAGTACAGGGCACAGCTACTTCAACTGGCCCATGACATCCCCTTGGCTGGGCATCAAGGGAGAAAAAGGACTGAAAAGAGACTCACCCAAAGTTTTTACTGGCCGGGCGTCTCGCAGTCGGTAGCCCATTATTGCCGCACCTGCGATGTGTGCCAGCGAATGCGGCATCCAGGAGCTCGACATAAGGTACCCCTGCAATCCTTGCCCATAATTGAGGAACCATTTCAACGTGTAGCCGTCGACATCATAGGTCCTCTGGCCCACCCCAGCAGGTCAGGGAAAAAATATATCCTGACCGTGGTGGATTATGCCACTAGGTATCCTGAAGCTGTGGCCCTGTCCAGTATTACAGCAGTAAAGGTAGCCGAGGCCCTTGTTACCATCTTTACCCGGGTAGGGTTTCCTAGTGAAATATTGTCGGATCAAGGCACTCAGTTCATGTCAGATCTGGTCCAGTCCCTATGGCATACCTGTGGTGTTCGAGCCATTCGCACCACCCCATACCACCCGCAGACCAACGGACTATGTGAACGCTTTTATGGAACCCTAAAAAATATGCTGAGGGGTTTTGTTGAAGTTGAGAAAGACTGGGAAAAGTACCTGCCACATCTACTCTTCGCCTATCGGGAGGTTCCCCAAGAGTCCACAGGGTTCTCTCCCTTCGAACTACTGTTTAGCCGGAAGGTCCGTGGGCCTCTCACTCTTCTGAAAGAACATTTGGAGGGAGACATCTCAGATACCGGAATGCCCATCGTTCCCTATGTTCTAGAGCTCAGAGACCGTCTCGCCCAGCTAACTACCTTCGCTAAAGAACATCAGCGAATGGCCCAGTCCAGACAAAAAACCTGGTATGACCGTAATGCCAGGAACCGGGAATTTATGGAAGGACAGCAAGTGCTCATGATTACTGCTTCCCCTGCCAACAAGCTTCAAGCAGTGTGGGAAGGCCCTTATCAGGTTGTCAAGAAAATTAATGACACTAACTATGTTATTGCCCTGGACTCTAGTGGTCGACGACAGAAAACAGTCCACATTAACATGCTGAAAGACTACCACGACCGATCTCTGCCTGTTCTAGCTGTCTGTCACCCCCCTAGTGATACCGCCGACGACGAGTATCTCCCAGATCTCCTCCAGGTTGCCCAAGCGGGACGATCACTGGAACAAGTGCCGCTGGGCTCCCATTTATCGGATATACAAAAGGACGATATTGTCGCTGTACTAAGGCCGAGGGCTGCTGCCTTCTCCTCAAAGCCGGGGAAGTCTACTCTCACCAGTGACCATGTGGAAACCCCCGGACAACGCCCTATCCAGCAGGCTGCCTACCGGGTTCCAGAGGCTGTTCAAGGCATGATAAAGAACGAACTGGAGGAGATGAAACAACTGGGAGTTATTCAGCCCTCTCACAGTTCTTGGGCCTCTCCTGTCGTCCTGGTCCCCAAGAAGGATGGTACAACACGATTCTGCGTTGATTACAGACGACTAAATGATGCCACCAAGAGTGATGCTTATCCCATGCCCAGGATTGATGATCTATTGGATCGTCTGGCCAGTGCCCAATTTGTGACCACGTTAGACTTGAGCAAGGGGTACTGGCAGATACCCCTAACGGAGGACGCTCGGGAGCGCTCAGCCTTCATTACTCCATTTGGGCTTTATGAGTTCCTGGGAATGCCCTTTGGGATGAAAACTGCCCCCGCTACTTTCCAGAGACTGGTGGATCGACTGTTACAACAATGTCAGGACTTTGCCTGTGCTTACTTAGACGACATCGCCATTTTTAGCACAACCTGGGAGGAACATCTTAAACACTTGGGCATAGTGCTGGACTGTATCCTTACTGCAGGACTGACCATTCGCCCTGATAAGTGCCAAATAGGGATGGCTGAGGTGCAGTACCTAGGGCATAGAGTAGGGGGTGGGACACGAAGGCCAGAGCCTGCCAAGGTGGAAGCCATTAGCAACTGGTGTAGACCCCAGACTAAAAAACAGGTACTTGCGTTTTTAGGAACTGCTGGTTACTATCGCAAATTTGTTTCTAATTTCAGCACCTTGGCCAAGCCCCTAACCGACCTGACCCGCAAGAGCATGCCTAGGAATGTGACATGGACGCCTGCATGCGAGGATGCCTTTTCAGTGTTAAAGACTGCCCTCGTCACTGCTCCTGTCTTGGCTGCCCCGGATTATAAACACAGGTTCCTCGTGCAGACAGATGCATCCACCTTTGGGATTGGGGCAGTACTTAGCCAAGTGAACGCCGCCGGAGAAGAACATCCTGTTGTTTTTGCCAGTCGGAAACTACTGGATCGGGAAGTTGCCTATGCCACTATTGAAAAGGAGTGCCTTGCCATCGTATGGGCGCTAAAAAAATTGCAGCCCTACTTGTATGGCAGAGACTTTACAATTGTTACAGACCACAACCCCCTCACATGGCTGAATCGCGTATCAGGGGACAATGGAAGATTGCTGCGGTGGAGCTTGTCCTTACAACCCTACAGCTTCTCCATCCAATACAAGCGGGGAAGCCAACACCAGAACGCCGATGGTCTGTCTCGACAAGAAGAACCATAGACTCCCCAGGCCGACCTACCCCTGCCACTGTACAAGGAATTATAAATAACAGCAATGTGGACTAAAGTGAGCAGGCCAGAGGTCTGTGTAGACCTCATGGCGTGCTCACTTATTATGGGGGGGAGAGGTTGTGATGGTGTGATATGTTATGTGGATGTCATTTTTTGTATATTCCTATTTTTAACAATTCCAGTTATTTTCATAGTGTTTTTCTTGTTACATTGTAAGTCTACAGCCTCACTGTATCTGTCTCTTGATGACCCCCTGTAGTGCATTAATCCCTAAGGCCCTTTGTTCTCCTCTGGGAGGCAACTTAACTACCCCTGGACAAGGAAGGGGGTGGGGGGAAGAACAGCAGCTGGACAAGTCAGTTGCGGTCTGGACAGCATCGTGTACAGACAGCATTTCAGAGAGAAGGATCCATTTTTATCCTCTGGTGCTAGAGTGTTTTGAAATCTCGTTTCCCTGGACATTTTATCCTGATACTGGACTGCATTCTTATTCTGGACTACCTTATCCTTTGTGTGGTGGACTGAATATGGACCTTTTCGTATTTTTGCCTGAATAAAGGTCTTGGAATTGTTCACTCTTCGCTTGCTCTGTTGATTGTGTGATACCAGAGAAGGACCCCGTGACAGGGTGCTTCTCTGCTAAGCGCACAGAACTACTTCACCGCCTCAATGGGAGAGTGGATGGAGCCATGTACCGTAAAATCCTGAATGACAGCCTCCTTTCTTCGGCCAGCACATTAAAAATGGGGCATGGCTGTATCTTCTAGTAAGACAGTGACCCAAAACATGCAGCCAGGGTAACAAAGGAGTGGCTTAAAAAGAAGAACATCAAGGTCATGGAGTGGCCTAGCCAGTCTTCACACCTTAATCCCATAGAAACCTTAAGGAGGAAGTTGAAGCTCCGAGTTGCCAAGCCACAGCGTCAAAATCTTAATGATTTAGAGATGATCTGCAAAGAGGAGTGGACCAAAATTACTCCTGACGTGTGCAAACCTCATCAACAACTTAAAAAAGAGTCTGACTGCTGTGCTTGCCAGCAAGGGTTTTTCCGCCAAGTATTGTCTTGTTTGCCAGAGGGATCAAATATTATTTCTCACTGCAAAATGCAAATAAGTTTACACAATGTGATTTTCTGGATTTTATTTTTGATATTCTATCTCTATGTTAAAATTAACCTACCCTTAAAATTAAATAACTTTAATGGTGCAGTAGATATTCACATGTAAAATACCAGTTGATGGATCAGACGAAGGATCAATATAGCAGACTGATAGTTCAGTGGATATTCACATATAGAGTGCCAGTTGATGGGTCAGATGTAAAATCAATATGGCGAACTATATTGGAGAAATAAAAGAAGCTAGTAAAAAAAGCACTTATAAACCCCCCATGGTATAGGGTGTACGATATAAAACAATAGATAATTATAAAAAAATATATACACCTAGGTGAAAACCACTGACAGCATAATTCGGCAGCTTGTGCAAATAAGCAGATGGTACCTTAAAGTGCGGGATGTGCTAGATGTATTGAATACTAAATAGTTCAGAGACAGCGCTAAGGTGCTAAAATTGCAAATGTGTGCTGCAAAGTATAAAATTGTGCAAATAAGCATAAAGTATAAATCAAGGTGCTAAATGGCAACGTAACTAAGGTGCTAGTAGTGTTGGTGGGCCCAGAGGAATAGGTGAGCGATAATAACAGCAAACACTTAGTCAAGTCCAATACCTTCAGCTGATATACTATGAAGTCCGTGATGGTAGGATATTTAGTACTTAACTTTCAAGTTAATCCAAGGATGAGAGGAGAATAGTCCTATGTCACGCAGGTCCTACCAGCCTCCGCCGCCAATACTCACGCCTCAGCGCCTTTAGCACCTTAGCGCTGTCTCTGAACTATTTAGTATTCAATACATCTAGCACATCCCGCACTTTAAGGTACCATCTGCTTATTTGCACAAGCTGCCGAATTACGCAGTCAGTGGTTTTCACCTAGGTGTATATATTTTTTATAATTTTTTATAATTATGTATTGTTTTATAATGTACACCCTCTACCATGGGAGGTTTAGAAGTGCTTTTTTACTAGCTTCTTTTATTTCCCCAATATAGTTCGCCATATTGATTTTACATCTGACCCATCAACTGGCACTCTATATGTGAATATCCACTGCACTATCAGTCTGCCATATTGATCCTACGTCTGATCCATCAACTCGTATTTTCCATGTGAATATCTACTACACCATTACTGGTATTTAATATATTTCTTAATCAGTTTTTGTGTTTATATGCTTGAATCATAGTGCGAGTACTCCTCTAAAATGCTTTTTGCAGTTACCCTTTTTCCTCCTTGTGGTGGGGACTTTTTGTACTTGCAGCTGACTCAGCATATAAATATACTAGCGCCGCTATATCGTTTACATTTTACCCTTGAAATTATAGACTGTTCATGTCTTTGTCAGTGGGCAAACTTACAAAATCAGCAAGGGATAAAATACTTCTTTCCCCCCATGTATTATGTTCAAAGATGGCTGCCTCCCTTTTGTACAAATGCACAGTCTGAATTGACCTCCATAAATCACGCTAAGCCATGTAAGCTAAGTATTATATCTTCCACATTATGCGATAAAATGACCATGAAGACCACCACTGCCACCACGAGGCGTGTTTCGTAATGCGTAATGGTGCTTTATCAAGGGGAGTGTGTCAAATGACCTCTCCTACCACCCGTATATCTCTATAGTACTCACTGTGAGATAGCGCTACCTGAGTGTGTTGGAGGACACTCGCTTGGCAACGGGATTAAAGCATACAGGAACGGTTTCTCACAAAAAACAGTCTATTTGGTTTATTAACTCTGCATAAACCCCATAATGTAAAGTCCATTTCATTACTTCCACGAACATATCATGACCACCAGTCTGTTCATGTAGCAGATAAACCTCTCTGCTGTATATTACAATCCCCTTGTCCGGAGTTACCTTCCAGGAGTTACCTCCACACACTGACTTATTGTCAGTCCTGACTTCGCCATCACAGTAGCAAACCCAGACTCTGCAGGTACACGGTCTCACCACGTGCTATTCTGGAAGTCTGCAGGTATGCGGCCTCTCCATGTGCTATTCAGGACGTCCGTGCACTCATTGGACCGTCTAATACACAGGCCTTCAGGTCCATGGCCTCTCCATGTGCTCTTCAGGAATCCGACCCTATTCCCAAGGACCTTCGAACACACAGGCCATCCAGGACCTGACACATTGACCATGTGGCCACACCACAATCTCCATTACATAGCCCATAACCACACCCACAAGTGAGGTACACATCACATGGGCTGATCACGTGATCGTGACATCACTGCAGGTCCTCAACCTTAAGGCCCCGTCTCACTAAGCAATCTCGGTAGCGAGATCGCTGCTGAGTCACAACTTTTGTGACATAACAGCGATCTCACCAGCGAGATTGCTGTGTGTGACAGCGATCAGCGAGCGGCCCCCCTGCCGGGATCGCTGGAAGAAACCTCTGGACATTTCTTTGGTCGCTGGTCTCCCGCTGGCCAGCACGCATCGCTGTGTGTGACAGGCGGGAGACCAGCGATCAGGTGTAAAAAATAATTAAAAAAATAAAAAATATAGTTATTCTCACCTTCCGACGTCGCGTTCAGCCATCCCGCCTCTCTCCACGCTCCGGTCCCAGTGATCCTTTGCACGAATGACCGCGAGACTTTGTTATCCCACGAGACCGTGACATCTCGCGGTCATTCTCGCAAAGGATCACTGGGACCGGAGCGTGGAGAGAGGCAGGATGGCTGAACGTGACATCGGAAGGTGAGAATAACTATATTTTTTATTTTGATTCTATTTTTTACAGGATGGCCAGCGATGCCGGGCGCTCGGCATCGCTGTGCTGATCGCTGGTGAAGCTGTCTGTGTGACAGCTCACCAGCGATCACATAGCGATTTACCAGCGATCCTGACACCTTCATATCGGTGTCAGGATCGCTGGTAAGTCGCTTAGTGTGACGGGGCCTTTAGGGAAAATTCAGGCCAAATATTATCTTGCTGAGAGAAATATATCTTCTGTCCAGCACTACCCCTTTCACTGCACCACATCACATATGGAACAATCCAATGGTGCATGTCAATTCATCCCCAGGTTCCAGGAGCATATTGTTCCAGCACTCATTTCCAGCATGGGTCAGGAGAAATGTGTCTCCTTGACGCGTGCTGGTAATTTCCAGAGGCCTTTAGGGCGTGCCTGCCAGGGCCGTGGGGGTACCGGGCCGGTTCTTAAGGGGATGTGCCACGGCAGCAGTGACCCGGTCCGTGGCCCTGGGCGTCCAATAAAAATTATGGAAAGGGGAAATAATAGTTTATAAGAGATGATTTGTGATGCCACCTGTGGTATTCTGCAAATAAGGTGTTAGCTGAAGCTGCAGATTCAGTCCGCTGGGGCCGTTGTTATTGCAGCAGAATTGGTTCAGCTCTCCACAGGCAGAGCTGGGATCCAGGGCAGTTGTAGTGATATGATTTAAGATGGTGGTAGTGGTGGTAGTACAGTGCAGGGTGGATGACACTGTAAATTGAGTAAATGGGTAGCATGGTGGCTCAGTGGATAGCACTGCAGCCTTGCAGCGCTGGAGTCCTGGATTCAAATCCCACCAAGGACAACATCTGCAAGGATTTTGTATATTCTCCCTGTGTTTATGTGGGTTTCCTCCGGGTACTCCAGTTTCCGCCCACATTCCAAAGACATAGGGAATTTAGATTGTGAGCCCCATCGGGGACAGCGATGATAATGTGTGCAAGCTGTAAAGTGCTGCTGAATATGTTAGCGCTATATAAAAGTAAAGATTATTATTATTCTGAGGACACAGCAGAGTGCAGTCTAAACACTTTTACTCACAGTTCACAATTGTTACAGTCCCCAGCTGGGGTGCTGTGTCCTCCAGGCTTGTGGTCCAGACAGCTCTTAGGTAGCTTGGGGTGTACGTTGCTAGGGCTCCCTTTGATGATCCTTTCCTGGCCGTCTCGCTACGCTGGCTACCACCTCTCCTGCCCTGCATGTTCACACACAGTGTCCCGAGCCAGCAGACTCGGATCTTGTCGGGCGACATTGGTCAGACCCCTGGATCCTATATGTCAGCCTTTTCAGTGAATGAGTGTGGGGTCGGCTGCAGCACTTAAAGATCCTGCTTCCTCCGCCGGTTTCCTAGCTAAGTCCTTAGTTTCTCCACTAGTTTTGAGGCCGGTTCCCTAACTGCGATCAGGTCCATCCACCGACTGGTGGATGCGGGCCCCACGGATGGATTGCTCACTATCCGTGCCCCTAAGACCTCTTCTACCTCTCCTCCTGGAGCTGTCCTTCCTTTCTTCTCTATCTTCACTCCGTTGCTCTCACTCTCTTTAGTCTGGAGACAAGCTGCACTCAGCTTCAATCTCCACAAGCGACTCCTTCTCTCTCCCTCCTGACTGACTTTCTCCCTCCTGACTCACTTCTGTCCTCTCGCACCAATCTCTGGCTGACTGACTGACTCCAGAACAATCTCTTTACCTCAGCACTAACTCCTCCCACCAACTGTCACTCCCTTAAGCTCCGCCCCTTCTCTACTTTCTCCACTCACACCCTCTACTTAACTCCCCCCTGGCCAGATGGGAATTAGGTGCTCGTGTGTGAGTCCTGGAAGTTCTTCTTCCATAGGCCTCTTTCACACTTCAGTTTTTTGTGTCAGTTAAAATCCGCCAAAAAGGCAGACAAGCGGATCCGTTCCTAACTGATGTGAACGGATGCCACAGGATCCGTTTTTTGACGGATCCGCAGAATGAGGAAATTTAAAGGAACTGCTGGCCGAGAGAGAGTGAGTTTTTCAGAAAGGATTTCAGGGTTAATTTCTCCGGGCATGCACAGTGGAAAATGCGGATCCAACCACAAAAAAAACGTTTCATGGTCCGTCCAGGCATGACGGCGGATGAGAAAAATTTTGCGGATCCTCACAAAAACGGATCCAACTGATGACCATCAGTCAAGATCCGCCAGTAATGCAACTCAATGGGGAAAAAACGGATCCGCAAAAAAAAAATTGCGGATCCGTTTTTTTCAAAACCTGGCGGATTTTCTCTGATTGTCAAAAACGGAAGTGTGAAAGAGGCCTTACCTGAGAGCAGAGTATCACACCTCTGGATGAAGTGCAGTACCCTGTGGCGGCTGAGACAACAGGGGCGCCACATTCACAGCTGCAGGTTTAGTTCTCAAGGGCTCCATTTTTATGAAGACCATAGAGAGCAGCCATGCTCTTAAGTATAATCTTGATATAAGTATAGTGACTAGTGATGAGCGACCGTGCTCAGATAACGTGTTATCCGAGTATCTTGGGCATGTTCGGATAATATGTTCGAGTCCCTGAGGCTGCATGATTGACGGCTGGTAGACCGCTGCAAAACCTGCGGGGATTGCCTGTTTGTTATGCAATCTGCGCAAGTGTTACAGTTGTCTAACATCCACAAATTATTAAGCCTCAGGGACTTGGAACATATTATTGAGGTGACCCAAGATACTCGCATAACACTCGAGCACGGTCACTCATCACTAATAGTGACATCTAGACAGATGAGAGGTGCATAAAAACCAAAGTGCAATAGGAAGGCTGTAATACTAAAAGTCCGTATATACAGTACATCCTAGTATAGGGTTATAGAAAAAAAAATGATAATGCAAAAAAATACAAAGAATTGATTTATATAAACATTAAATTTGATGCAATCATATCCTTGTGCTACGTTTATCAAGTCCATAGAAAGAATAAGTATGTATAGAGTCACGATGGCGTGAAGTGAGGACATGCGCAATGGAGAAAAGGTGCAATATGTAAATACAGTCAGAAATCATTAATAGATGCAAAATCACCGGGAGAGAATAATTGACCAAGGTAGAAGACCCAAGTTTGAAAAAATAAGAATAATGTAAGAATAAATAACAAACATAGCTGCAAGACAAGGAGAAGAAAAGAGAGAGAAGAGAAAGGGAAGACCACATAAAGATGAAAATGGTACATAGTTATAAGCATAACCTTTATTAGTGGATGGGGGAGAAGGAAAGCGAGAGTAGTAAAAGAAGAGAGAAAATGTCTCCAATAAATGAGTGAAGTCTTCTCTCTCTTGTAGTTTTGTTCTTTGTCCTTTCAACTCCTCCTTTCCTTCTGCTCCATCTCTCGACATCAAAGTCCCCTCCTCTCTCTCTCTCTCTCTCCTCCATCCTTGCTTCTGCCTGATACATAGAGACCAACATGTGGACCATATGGAGGGATAACTGTGGACTCAATACTAGGATCTGAAGGTGGGAAAGAAAGAAAGAATTAAAAACCAGTATAAAAACACATAAAATTGGAATATGTAGAGCTACTACAGAAATGGGACAATGATCCCGATCTATACCCCTGACTTTTAATAATAATAATATATATATATATATATATATATATATATATATATATGTATATGTATATGTGTGTGTTATCCCCGGCCTTTTGGCATTTGGACCTACCGCTGTCTATGTTTACTGGATCCTTTCTCCCTGGGAAGTCAGCGGGAACTACAGTAGTTTCCATCGCAGCAAAGGCAGAGGGATTATAAAACACGGAATACTGAATAATATAGGATTATCCGATATCTGCCTTACAAATGTATGGAGGCATGTGAACCTAAAAGGGGGCATTCTGGGTAAGTGTGGATCCCTTTGGCTCTGCATAATAACTAGCCCTAATCCTTTAGTTGTCCTGCTAGATATGTCACTGCCAGAGGTGTTTGGCAGCGGCTCACTCCACTCTCTCCATGGAGAATCATAGAACCGTAGAGATGGAAGGGACCTCCTGGGCCATCTGGTCCAACCCCCTGCTCAAAGCAGGATTCGCTAAATCATCCCAGACAGATGTCTGTCTAGCCTCTGTTTGAAGACTTCCATTGAAGGAGAACTCACCACTTCTCGTGGCAGCCTGTTCCACTCATTGATCACTCTGTCAAAAAGTTTTCCTAATATCTAATCTCTGTTTCATCCCATTGCTTCTAGTCTTTCCTTGTGCAAATGAGAATAAAGATGATCCTTCTACAATGTGACAGCCCTTGAGATATTTGTAGACAACTATTAAGTCTCCTCTCAGTCTTCTCTTTTGCAAGCTAAACATTCCCAAATCCTGCAATCTTTTCTCATAAGACATGATTTGCAGACTGGTCACCATTCTGGTCACTCTTTTCTGAACTTGCTCCGGTTTGTTGATGTCTTTTTTTAATATGTGGCGCCCAAAACTGGACACCGTATTCCAGATGAGGTCTGACCAAAGAGGAGTAGAGGGCAATAATGACTTCACGTGATCTAGACTGTATGCTTCTGTTAATACATCCTAGAATTGCATTTGCCTTTTTTGCTGCTGCATCACACTGTTGACTCATATTCAGTCTGTGATCTATTAATATACCCAAGTCTTTTTCACATGTGCTGTTGCTTAGCCCTATTCCTCCTATTCTGTATATGCTTTTTTCATTTTTATTGCCCAGATGTAGTACTTTGCATTTTTCCCTATTAAAAACCATTCTGTTAGTTGCTTCCCACTGCTCCAGTTTATTTACAGTCATGGCCAAAAGTATTGACACCCCTGCAATTCTGTCAGATAATACTCAGTTTCTTCATGAAAATGATTGCAAACACAAATTCTTTGGTATTATTATCTTCATTTAATTTGTCCTAAATGAAAAAACACAAAAAAAATTGTCCTAAAGCCAAATTGAATATAATTCCACACCAAACATAAAAAAGAGGGTGGACAAAAGTATTGGCACTGTTCGAAAAATCATGTGATACTTCTCTAATTTGTTTAATTAACAGCACCTGTAACTTACCTGTGGCACCTAACAGGTGTTGGCAATAATTAAATCACACTTGCAGCCAGTTGACATGGATTAAAGTTGACTCAACCTCTGTCCTGTGTCCTTGTGTGTACCAGATTGAGCATGGAGAAAAGAAAGAAGACCAAATAACTGTCTGAGGACTTGAGAAACCAAATTGTGAGGAAGCATGAGCAATCTCTAGGCTACAAGTCCATCTCCAAAGACCAGAATGTTCCTGTGTCTACCGTGTGCAGTGTCATCAAGAATTTAAAGCCCATGGCACTGTGGCTAACCTCCCTAGATGTGGACGGAAAAGAAAAATTGACAAGAGATTTCAACGCAAGATTGTGCGGATGTTGGATAAAGAACCTCGACTAACATCCAAACAAGTTCAAGCTGCCCTGCAGTCCGAGGGTACAACAGTGTCAACCCGTACTATCCGTCGGTGTCTGAATGAAAAGGGACTGTATGGTAGGAGACCCAGAAAGATCCCACTTCTTACCCCGAGACATAAAAAAGCCAGGCTGGAGTTTGCCAAAACTTACCTGAAAAAGCCTAAAACATTTTGGAAGAATGTTCTCTGGTCAGATGAGACAAAAGTAGAGCTTTTTGGGCAAAGGCATCAACACAGAGTTTACAGGAGAAAAAAAAAGGCATTCAAAGAAAAGAACACGGTCCCTACAGTCAAACATGGCGGAGGTTCCCTGATGTTTTGGGGTTGCTTTGCTGCCTCTGACACTGGACTGCTTGACCATGTGCATGGCATTATGAAGTCTGAAGACTACCAACAAATTTTGCAGCTTAATGTAGGGCCCACTGTGAGAAAGCTGGGTCTCCCTCAGAGGTCATGGGTCTTCCAGCAGGACAATGATCCAAAACACACTTTAAAAAGCACTAGAAAATGGTTTGAGAGAAAGCACTGGAGACTTCTAAGGTGGCTAGCAATGAGTCCAGACCAGAATCCCATAGAACACCTGTGGAGAGATCTAAAAATGGCAGTTTGGAGAAGGCACCCTTCAAATATCAGGGACCTGGAGCAGTTTGCCAAAGAAGAATGGTCTAAAATTCCAGCAGAGCATTGTAAGAAACTCATTGATGGTTACCGGAAGCGGTTGGTCGCAGTTATTTTGGCTAAAGGTTGTGCAACCAAGTATTAGACTGAGGGTGCCAATACTTTTGTCTGGCCCATTTTGGGAATTTTGTGTGAAATGATCAATGTTTTGCTTTTTGCTTCATTCTCTTTTGTGTTTTTTCATTTAAGACAAATTAAATGAAGATAATAATACCAAAGAATTTGTGTTTGCAATCATTTTCAGGAAGAAACTGAGCATTATCTGACAGAATTGCAGGGGTGTCAATACTTTTGGCCATGACTGTATATCTTTTTGAATCCTCTCTCTCTTTTCTAGTATTAGCTATCCCTCCTAGCTTTGTGTCATCAGCAAATTTAATCAGTTTACTCTCAATTCCTTCATCTAAATCGTTGATAAAGATGTTGAACATTTCAGGGCCCAGGACAGAACCCTGTGGTACCCCACTTGAGACATTCTTCCATCTGGATGTGCAGCCATTTACTACCACTCTTTGGGTCCGATCACTAAGGGTGGTTTCACATTAGCTTTTCAGGGCGCAGCGACAGCCAGCGCACGGCCGCCGCTAAGTCTTCCCCCCTGCCGCGCCTCCTCCGGTAGCTCCGCCTACGGGCGCATGACGCTGCATGCGTCCTGCGTCCCCTATCTTTATCACCGGGGACGCAGGCCGTGCGCAGTATGCGTTTGGCGGCGCATGCGTCCTTTTGACGGTACGCCGACCAGCTCCAAACGAAACCTGTTGCAATTTGGTTGCGCTCGGTGCACCGTCAAAAGGACGCATGCGCCGCCAAACGCATACTGCGCATGGCCTGCGTCCCCAGTGATAAAGATAGGGGACGCAGGACGCATGCAGCGTCATGCGCCTGTAGGCAGAGCTACCGGAGGAGATGCGGCAGGGGGCGGGGCTTAGCGGCTTTCTCTGGCCTTTTGCTTCCCTTCCAACATTGTTCTAGTTTAAAGCTCTCCTGATGAGTGTAGCAAGGCGACTTCCAAATACCGTATTTTTCGCTTTGTAAGACGCACTTTTTTTCCCCCAAATTTGGGGGGAAAATAGGGGTGCGTCTTACAATGCAAATGTACCTTTTATTGTGCCGCCGCGCTGGGCCCCTCGGGTGCTGCCGCCGCGCTGTGTCCCCCGGTGCCTGCCGCCGGGCTCTGTCCCGTGCTGCGTGGGGGGCTCTGCCGTTCCATCCATGCCTGTGCGGTGGATTGCTTCCTGGAAAATGGCCGCCGCGCAAGCGCAGATGGAGATCTCAGCATTGAAATCTCGAGAGATGAGATTTCAGCGCTGAAATCTCATCTTCCGAGATTTCAGTGCCGAGATCTCCATCTCCGCTTGTGCGGTGGCCATTTTCCAGGAAGCAATCCACCGCACAGGCATGGATGGAACGGCAGAGCCCCCCACGCAGCACGGGACAGAGCCCGGCGGCAAGCACTGGGGGGACACAGCGCGGCGGCAGCACCCGAGGGACCCAGCGCGGCAGCAACCGGGGGACCCAGCGCGGTGGCGGCAGCACCCGGGGACAGAGTGGGCGACAGCACCCCGGGGACAGAGTGGGCGACAGCACCCCAGGGACAGAGTGGGCGACAGCACCCCGGGGACAGAGTGAGCGACAGCACCCCGGGGACAGAGTCGGCGACAGTACGAGGGGACAGAGCGGTAAGCAATAAGACACCTGGATTATAAGAAGCACCACCATTTTATTAAAAAAATGTTTTTTCCTATTTTTCTCCTCAAAATTTGGGGTGCGTCTTATAAAGCGAAAAATACGGTACATGTTTTCCAGTCTTCGTAAGGTGCACTCCATCTCTAGCAAGTAGTCCATCGTATAGGTAATTCATTCCGTGATCCAGAAATCCAAATCGTTGATGACGGCACCATCGACGTAGCCAGTTGTTCACCTGCAGAATCTTATTCCACCTCCTTGTTCCATGGCCATCCACTGGGAGGATGGAAGAGAAGACCACCTGTGCTCCCAGTTCTTTCACTTTCTTGCCTAAGTTTTCAAAGTTACTGCAGATGGTTTCCAGGTCGTTTCTTGCTGTGTCATTTGTCCTCACAATTTGCAGTTGTATGGTAGGGATTGTATGATCACACTAAGAAACCTGGTCTCATAGCCCAGATATTAATGGCCTATTGCTGCTAATATTTCCTGACCAGTTCCTATTTTTTTCCATAAAATAGCACTGTGTATGGTTATTTTAGGAGGTTAGTTCTGTATTTTATTAATAATCAACCTTTCTTTTAAATGAGCTGACCCCTTTCAAGGATTATTGCTCCAGAGGCTCAGGGTGGTGGAAAAACAACCCAGAGCTGTCACTCACCCTCCTGTGATCCACAGTTGCCTCTCACCACTACTATTGAGTACTGTCTGCAGCAAAGAAGGCATGTCAGCAGCGCTGCTGCCAATCACTGCGCTGGGATGCACACATCACTATTCTTTTTCTCGCCTCTGGAGCCGTAATCTTTGAAAGTGGATAAAGCTTTTCAGCAGGATTTCAGGCAGCGTTGTGAGAAGACAAGTTTCCACAAGTGATGATGATGTGTGCGAGCCGTCTGTGGTTCCTGAAGTGTTTTCACGCCACCGGTGGCCTTTTGCGCTCTGTATTTGCCGACAGACCTCTGGCTGGATTCCACTCTCATCTTTTTTGCCTGCTGCCTCTTTCATGCAGGACAGGGAAGGAATACATTAGAAGAGGACTTAATGAAATGGTCTTTTCCGGTGGTCAGAGAACATAGACCTTGTCAGCAGGAGGGGGACCGACCTTATAAAGATGGACAGATGAGAGTTGGCAGCTCCAGCCAGATGTCAGCTGCGGTCATGGAGTCGGGATAATAAAGTGTGAGACAGTTTGCTTCTCAGGGGATGACGGAATGTTTCCAAAGCACTGACTTGGCCAGCAGCCCTCCACAATATATCTGCAGCCGCTGTGCATTCTACATCGGAGCTTGTGTGTGGTGTTTATTAATGAACATGGCTTACCACAGCCTGATATACTGGTTACAATGGAAATTACAGTATGCTTTAGGTGTTTGGGGTTAACCCATTTTTCTTCAGTGGTAAAATAAACATATAAGGCCTCTTTCACACTTCAGTTTTTTACCATCAGTCACAATCCGCCAGGTTTTGAAAAAAACGGATCCTGAATTTTCTTTTGAGGATCCGTTTTTTTCCCCCATTGACTTCCATTAATGGCGGATTGTGACGGATTGCTGTCCGTTGCATCCGTTTTTTTTGAGGATCCGCCAAAAGTTGCTGTCCGTCACCATCCTCAAAGATTTCAAAACGGAGCTTGCAACGTTTTTTTCTCTGGCGGATCCTCCAGGCACTCATTTAACCCGAAATTCTTTCTGGGTGCCGGACAAAAAAAAAAATTCTCTCTCCCTCTCTCCCTCTCCCCCTCTCTCTCCCTCTCTCTCTCCCCCTCTCTCTCCCTCTCCGGCCAGCGGTTCCTTTAAATTTCCTCATTTTCAGGATCCGTCTGAAAACGGATCCTGTGCCATCCGTTCACATCAGTTCAGAACGGATCCGCTTGTCTGACTTTTTGGCGGATTTGAACTCATGCAAAAAACTGAAGTGTGAAAGAGGCATAAGGATTTGTTCCCATGGGACGGACTTGAAACGTATTTCAATCCAGATAGGAAAATCAGGTGTATCACTGTACTATGAGATTTCATGATATCTTATCCACAACATAAAATATACTAGTTACTGGTAATGGCGAGACGTGCAGCATGTTGGCGTATGAGTTGGATATACACTGCAGCTTGCGTTAGGGTGCTTTTACACTTTTTTTTTTTGCACTTGGTTCGTTGGTCCCATTGAGGCTTACTTTTAATCTTCCCCCCAAAAAATGGGATTTGGGCATATTTGCTGAAGGGGCCATAGACTATAATGGTGCTGACGATTGACCGTGTGCTCGGTCGTGCATAATTTTTGGGCGTATATGCTTACTGGAGGTGGACACTCGGACGTAGTAGAGTACTACATTTTAATTAGTTTGTTAGGGTTATTACTTGATCACCATCATTGTTAGGAAAGGCAAGGTGAATCAAATTTCCCAGCTTTGTAAACATCCTGCCTCCTCTAACCTGGTGCCAAAAAACAGCAGCCATGGGTTCTTCTAAGCAGCTGCTAAGCACCATGAAAATAAAAATGGTAGAGGCCCACAAAGCAGTAGAAGGCTATAAGAAGATAGCAAACCGTTTTGCCCTTTCATTAGTTCGAAATCTATATATATATAATCGTTCGTTGGGACTTCCGGCTGCTGTCCCCGAATCCCATAAGAGGCCGCGGCAGTGTCACTTGCGCAGCCGCGTCATTACTACGCATGCGCAGGAATAGAGGTGACGTGTATGTCACTTGCGCAGGCGAACTGCGCCTGCGCAAGTGACATTCACGTCACCGCTATTCCTGCGCATGCGCAGTAACAGCCACAACTGCTCGCTCTACCCACCCGTGCGAGGCAACGACGCGGCTGTTACTGCGCCTGCGTGGGGAATAGCGGTGACGTCTGTTTTACTTCTGCAGCTGCAGTAACAGCCTTACAGCCAAGAACTGCACCTGCGCAAGTGACATATACGCTATTCCCAGTAGCAGCCATAACTGCACGGTGTACACACGCATGCTTACTTAGGATTTTTGATTACCTCACACAAAACACAAACTTCTCCACAGTCCCATACTGTGTATCAATTTTATCTGCTATCTGAGACACAAAAATACTGTCTACTACTGGTATGTACATAGCTCATACCACTGAGGCACGCTTCTGGATTTGCCATTTTAACTGTAATGAACAAAAAAATAACTAAAAATATTTGGCCTAATCACCATTACGGCACAAAGAAAGCCAGTACCACACCAATATATATGTTATTTTTATTACCTCAGACAGCAGCAAATTCAACATAGTCCCATAATGTATAAGAATTGTAATACAGCTCCCAACAAGGAAGAAACAGTGCACAACAGGTGAAAGACGTCAAATGGCCCAACACATACAATACAAAAATGCAGAGGGATGATATAGAATGGATATGTTGGAACGCGCAAATGGTGTGAGACGTGTCCGCTGCTCCTGTCAGTACCACTAAGCATACGCAGATGATAATTTCACCGCACTCCCGATGCGATCGCATCGGGCCTATTTCTAGTGTAATTAAGAAATGCCAGTTAAGAGGAACAGTGGAGGTCACGATAAGGTCTGGAAGACCAAGCAAAATCTCTCAGTGAGAGCTGCTCGTAGGATTGCTAGAGAGGCTAATCAGAACTCCCACTTGACTGTAAAAGACCTTCAGAAAGATTCATCAGACTCTGTAGTTGTGGTACATTGTTCTACTGTTCAGAGACACCTGCACGAATATGGCCTTCGTGGAAGAGTGATCCGAAGAAAACCTCTTCTGCATCCTCACCATAAAATTGACCTTCAGAAGTATGTAAGAGAACATCTTGATCCATTTTGGAAACAAGTCCTATAGACTGATGAGGTTAAAATAGATCCCTTAGGCCGCAATGATCAAAAGTATGTGTTGAGAAAAAAGGGCACATAATTTCAGGAAAAGAACATCTCACCAACCATTAAGCATGGTGGTCGATCAATCATGCTTTGGGGTTGTGTTGCAACCAGTGGCACGGGGAGCATTTTATGGGTAGAGGGAAAAATGGATTCAATGAAAGCTCGACAAATTCTCGATGCAAACCTAATGTTAGGGCTGGCGGAATGCACCAAATTATATAAGAAATAGTAGGTGCGTTCGCAGCCCAGGGTCCACCGTGCAGAGGTGGTACACTGCTGCTAGGTAATGGCTGAAGTATAAAGCGGTGTGGAAAGGTCAGACGTGGGTTACGTCACCCAGTGTGAACAGGAGAGAACTCTGTTAACTCACAGAGCCGCACTACCGCTGAACATAAATACCGGGGCCTGTTTAGCTCACAGAGCCCGGCCAATGAACGCACAGAAAGCGGCCACAGGACTCTACCCCAAAGGACACGGGGTTAGAGTTCCTCCAGGCCCACTGAGTGCGCGGCGTCGCTGCCACAAATGCCACTAAAGACGCTGGCTATGGAGTGTGGAGCACTTGCACTGAGGCGTGCCGAGTTACTGATGATGCCTATTGCCTGACTCAGACTCTGACCTACCTAAGCCTGGGCGCTAGCAGGCTAGGCTGCACAACACATGCGTACCAAGGGTAGGGGTTTCATAATGAGTCAGTCACCAGAGACATTCATATGTGCATTCATCACTCACTCCTTATAGTCTGAAAATACAGTCTATCCTAGCGCATGGCCGAGCAGCCATGCGAACCTTTTATAGCCGCGAGCGTCCGGGACCTTCCTGGCTTCTCGGATGGGCCAATCCGAACAGGAGCAGGACCTGAGCACGTGACCTTCGATCTCCAATGGGAGATCACTCCACTGGCATGCTCAGTGGACCGAAAGGAGGACTTAGTCCCTGGAGAGACTCGCTGCTGACCAGCATGCGTTGATATAGTTGGCCCAGAGGTGGCAGCAGCAACCAAACCCACGGAGCTAGTCTGGGCAGAGCGCCGGGACCGACAAGTCTGCTGAGCAACCTCCTCTGTGGCTGGAGAGGAATGGGAGACCGCCGGAAGCAAGGCTCGGGATTCCCGCTGTGCAGCGACAGGAACCCGACACCTAACACATCTGTAAAAAAGCTGAAGTTGAAAAGAGGATGCATTCTACAAATGGAAAATGATCCCAAACACACGTCAAAATCCTCAATAGACTACCTCAAAAGGCGCAAGCTGAAAGTTTTACAATGGCCCTGACAGTCGCCTGATCTGAACAACATTGAAATTCTGTGGGTAGACCTCAAAATAGCAGTGCATGCAAGACAATCCAGGAATATCACAGAACTGGAAGAATTTTCCAAGGAGGAATGGATGAAAATCCCTCAAACAAGAATTGAAAGACTCTTGTCTGGCTACAGAAAGCGTTTGCAAGCTGTGATACTTTCAACCCTGCAGGGTACCCAAACTTTTGCACCAGCACATTTTTCCTTTTTGTGATTTTTAAAATGTAAAAGTTAAAAATATATATAATTTTTTTCACCTAAAATACAAAAGAAATGTGTCATCTTTAACTTTAACTGTTTTTTAGATCAACACTTTTACAATAACAGTAATTTTAACCAGAAGTGCCATCCAACAAGTATCGTTTCTCCGAACTTTTACTTGCCACTGTAAGCCCCAGTGGGACCAATGAACGGGTGCCAAAACACAGTGTGAAAGCGCCCTTACAAATACTGTCATAGCATTTGCAGAAGCAAAGGGACAACGATAAAGTGAATCTGTCAGTCAGATCAACCCTTTTAAGCCGTCTTTATGGGCATGTAGGTGATGGTAAGCTGAATAAAATACCTTGATATCTGTGATCCGATGTCTTATTCCAGAGAAATACATATTTTTCTTATTTGTAAATGATGTCTTCCAGGTGCGGGGAGGATGCTGCCTGGAAGATAACTCTGCCTCCAGATCTTAATTTAAATAAAAGTGGGGAGTTACCAGTGTGAGACAAGTAACTATCACAGAAATTAAATTTGAACTTTGTCTTCTTGCCAGCAAATTTTTTGCCGCTCTCTTAGCTCCACTATATTGTAACAATATTGCAGGCCTGTCTGCCTGTGAGCTGGAAGCTGATAGGAACCTTCAGATGTGTCAGGTATAATTACACACAGCTCTGCAGTGAGATCCAGAGAGCGCCCATCACACTGGTTTTGCCACATTTTATTTATAATAATCTCCGGAGGCAGATACTCATGCAGATCAGTGTCCGGCCCATAGTGCTGAACAGCTCATTTACATATAAGAAAAACTTGGGACAGTTCAATGTGGATATTACAAGTGAGAATTTGCTACACAACACTCCCCAAGTGGACGTACCCAAAGTTTCTCCAAGTGTTGTATCTTCAAAGTACAATGGTGGAAATGCATGTTATGCCATTATCAATACTTGTATATTAACCCCTTCATGACCAAGCCTATTTTGACCTTAATGACCAGGCCATTTTTTGCAATTCTGACCAGTGTCCCTTTATGAGGTAATAACTCAGGAACGCTTCAACGGATCCTAGCGATTCTGAGATTGTTTTGTCGTGACATATTGGGCTTCATGTTAGTGGTAAATTTAGGTTGATAATTTTTGCGTTTATTTGTCAAAAAATCAGAAATTTGTTGAAAATTTAGAAAATTTTGCAATTTTCAAATTTTGAATTTTTATTCTGTTAAACCAGAGAGTTATGTGACACAAAATAGTTAATAAATAACATTTCCCATATGTCTACTTTACATCAGCACAATTTTGGAAATAAAATATTTTTTTGTTAGGAAGTTATAAGGGTTAAAAGTTGACCAGCGATTTCTCATTTTTACAATAAAATTTACAAAACCATTTTTTTTAGGGACCACCTCACATTTGAAGTCACTTTGAGGGGTCTATATGGCAGAAAATACCCAAAAGTTACACCATTCTAAAATCTGCACCCCTCAAGCTACTCAAAACTACATTCAATAAGATTATTAACCCTTCAGGTGTTTCACAGGAACTAAAGCAATGTGGAAAGAAAAAATGGACATTTTAATTTTTCCAACAAAAATTTTCTTTTAGCATCAATTTTTTCATTTTCACATGGGAAACAGGATAAAATGGATCCTAAAATTTGTTGGGCAATTTCTCCTGAGTACAACGATACCTCATATGTGGTCATAAACCACTGTTTGGGCGCACGGCACGGCTCAGAAGGGAAGGAGCGCCATTTGACTTTTTGAATGGAAAATATGCTGGAATATTTAGCGGTTGCCATGTCGTGTTTGGAGAGCCCCTGTGTGCATAAACATTGGAGCTCCTCCACAAGTGACCCCATTTTGGAAACTAGACCCCCCAAGGAACTTATCTAGATGCATAGTGATCACTTTGAACCCCCAGGTACTTCACAAATTGATCTGTAAAAAAAAAAAATACTTTTTTTTCACAAAAATTTTCTTTTAGCCTCAGTTTTTTCATTTTCACATGGGCAACAGGATAAAATGGATCCTAAAATTTGTTGAGCAATTTCTCCTGAGTGCACAGATACCTCATATGTGGTCATAAACCACTGTTTGGGCGCACGGCAGGGCTCGGAAGGCAAGGAGCACCATTTGACTTTTTGAATGGAAAATTAGCTCCAATCGTTATCGGACACCATGTCGCATTTGGAGAGCCCCTGTGCACCTAAACATTGGAGCTCCCCCACAAGTGACCCCATTTTGGAAACTAGACCCCCTAAGGAACTTATCTAGACGTGTAGGGAGCACTTTGAACCCCCAAGTGCTTCACAAAAGTTTATAACACAGAGCAGTGAAAATAAAAAATAATTTTTTTTCCTCAAAAATGATTTTTAGCACACTATTTTTAATTTTCACAAGGCTAACAGGAGAAATTGGACCACAAATCTTGTTGTCCAGTTTGTCCTGAGTACGCTGGTACCCCATATGTGGGGGAACCACTGTTTGGGCACACGGCAGGGCTCAGAAGGGAAGGAGCGCCATTTGACTTTTTGAAATGCAAATTACTTCCAATCGTTAGCGGACACCATGTCATGTTTGGAGAGCCCCTGTGTGCCTAAACATTGGAGCTCCCCCACAAATGACCCCATTTTGGAAACTAGACCCCCTAAGGAACTTATCTAGATGTGTAGTGAGCACCTTGAACCCTCAAGTGCTTCACAAAAGTTTATGACGCAGAGCCGTGAAAATAAAAAAAAATTTTTTTCCCTCCAAAAATTATTTTTTAGTGCGCAATTTTTTATTTTCACAAGGGTACCAGGATAAATTAGACCCCAAAATTTGTTGTCCAGTTTGTCCTGAGTACGCTGGTACCCCACATGTGGGGGGGAACCACTGTTTGGGCACACGTCGGGGCTCGGAAGGGAAGTAGTGACATTTTGAAATGCTGACTTTGATGGAATGGTCTGCGGGTGTCATGTTACATTTGCAGAGCCCCTGATGTACCTAAACTGTGGAATCCCCCACAAGTGACCCCATTTTGGAGACTAGAACCCCCAAGGAACTTATCTAGATGTGTGGTGAGCACCTTGAACCCCCAAGCGCTTCACAGAAGTTTATAACGCAGAGCCGTGAAAATAAAAAATATTTTTTTTTCCACAAAAAAAAAATGATTTTTAGCCAGCAATTTTTTTTTCACAGGGGTATCAGGATAAATTGGCCCCAAAAGTTGTTGTCCAGTTTGTCCTGAGTACGCTGGTACCCCATATGTGGGGGGGACCACTGTTTGGGTACACGTCGGGGCTCGGAAGGGAAGTAGTGACATTATGAAATGCTGACTTTGATGGAATGGTCTGCGGGCATCATGTTACATTTGCAGAACCCCTGATGTACCTAAACTGTGGAACCCCCCCACAAGTGACCCCATTTTGGAATCTAGACCCCCTAAGGAACTTATCTAGATGTGTGGTGAGCACCTTGAACCCCCAAGTGCTTCACAGAAGTTTATAACGCAGAGACGTGAAAATAAAAAATATTTTTTTTTCCTCAAAAAAAATGATTTTTAGCCATCAATTTTTTTTTTGACAAGGGTAGCAGGATAAATTGGACCCCAAAAGTTGTTGTACAGTTTGTCCTGAGTACGCTGGTGCCCCATATATGGGGGGGAACTATTGTTTGGGCACACGTAAGGGCTCGGAATGGAAGTAGTGGCGTTTTGAAATGCAGACTTTGATGGAATGGTCTGCGGTCGTCATTACGTTTGCAGAGCCCCTGATGTGCCTAAACAATAGAAACCCCCCACAAGTGACCCCATTTTGGAAACTAGACCTCCCAAGTAACTTATCTAGATGCCTGGTGAGCACTTTGGACCCCCAAGTGCTTCACAGAAGTTTATAACGCAGAGACGTGAAAATTAAAAAAAAAATTTTTCCACAAAAATATTTTTTTAGCCCCCAATTTTTTATTTTCCCAAGGGTACCAGGAGAAATTAGACCGCCAAAGTTGTTGTGCAATTTTTCCTGAGTACGCTGATACCCCATATGTTGGGGTAAACCACTGTTTGGGCACACGTCGGGGCTTGGAAGGGAGGAAGCACCGTTTAACTTTTTGAACGCAAAATTGGCTGGAATCAATGGTTGCACCATGTCGCGTTTGGTGACCCCCTGATGTGCCTAAACAGTGGAAACCCCTCAATTCTAACTCCAGCCCTAACCCCAACACACCCCTAACCCTAATTCCAACCCTAACCATAACCCTAACCCCAACAGACCCCGAACCCTAATCCCAACCCTAACCTTAACTCTAACCACAAGCCTAACCCTAATTCCAACCCTAACCCTAATTCCAACCCTAACCCTCTTTCCAACCCTAACCCTTTCCAACCCTAACCCTCTTTCCAACCCTAACCCTCTTTCCAACCCTAACCCTCTTTCCAACCCTTACCCTCTTTCCAATCCTAACCCTCTTTCCAACCCTAACCCTCTTTCCAACCCTAACCCTAACCCTCTTTTCAACCCTAACCCTTTTTTCAACCCTAACCCTAACCCTCTTTTTAACCCTAACCCTAACCCTCTTTTCAACCCTAACCCTAACCCTCTTTTCAACCCTAACCCTCTTTTCAACCCTAACCCTAACCCTAACCCTCTTTTCAACCCTAACCCTAACCCTAATGGAAAAATAAAAATAAAAATATTTTCTTTATTTTATTAGTTCTGCCTACCTATGGGGGTGATAATCGGGGGGGTTTATTTACTTTTTCTTTCATTTTGATCACTGTGAGAGTGATCAAAATGAAAGAATGGAATCTGCAGCCGGCAGATTCGGGCGGGCGCACTGCGCATGCGCCCGCCATTTTCAAAGATGGCGGCGCCCATCATCCGGACCCGAGGGACACCGGGAGGGTCGGGGGGACTCAGGAGGTACTGGGGGGGGTGAGGGGGGGATCGGAGGCTGGCGGGGAGCAGAGGGAATGGGAGGGGGGCAGATGATGACAGCGGCGGCAGATCGCCGCTGTCATTCAGTTGCGGGGGGGCGATCGCCGGTGGGGGGGTGGAATCGGTGTCTCCAGCCATGTCCGATGCTACAGCAGCGTCGACATGGCTGGATTGTAATATTTCATCAATTTTCATTGATGAAATATTACTATCGCTCTGATTGGCTGTTTCACATTTAACAGCCAATCAGAGCGATCGTAGCCACGTGGGGGCGAAGCCACGCCCCCTGAGGTGAATTACAAAGCCCCCTGTATCTGCGGGTCGGGTGACCTTTCAGTGACCCCGGTCACCCGACCCGCAGGGGGGCTTTGAAGTCATGACGCCACATAGGCGTCACTGGTCAGATTTGAACCAGGTTTCATGACGCCTATGGCGTCAATGGTCGTGAAGGGGTTAACCCCTTTACGACCGCTAATGTACTATTGTGTCAGCGGTCGGTATCCCCTGCTTTGAGGTGGGCTCTGGCGGTAAGCCCACCTCAAAGCCGCAACATGTCAGCTGTTATAAACAGCTGACATGTGCCCCCAATAGGCACGGGCGGAATCGCGCCTATTAACTAGTTAAATTCCGCTGTCAAACGCTGACAGCAGGCATTTAGCTAGCACTTCTTGCGCCCGGCCGGAAATGAGTGCGTCGCTGACCCCTGTCACATGATCGGGGGTCAGCGACGCGTTGCCTTGACAACCAGAGGTCTCATAGAGACCTCAATGGTTGTTGCCGGCACATTGCTATGAGCGCCACTCTGTGGTTGGCGCTCATAGCAATGCTGTATTTCTGCTACATATAGGCGATCTGAGCATCGTCTATATGTAGTAGAGCCGATCAAGTATGGCATGCTTCTAGCCTCCTATGGAGGCTATTGAAGCATGCCAAAAGTGAAAAAAAAGTGTTTAAAAATTAAAAACAAATTAAAAAAAAACATAAGTTTAAATCACCCCCCTTTTGCCCCAATCAAAATAAAACAATAAAAAAAAAAATCACACATATACATATTTGGTATTGCCGCGTTCAGAATCGCCCGATTTATCAATTAACCCGATAGCTAAATGGCGTAGCGAGAAAAAAAATCTAAACGCCAGAATTGTGTTTTTTGGTCGCCATGACATTGCATTAAAATGCAATAACGGGCGATCAAAAGAACGCATCTGCGCAAATGTGGTATCATTAAAAACATCAGCCCGGCGTGCAAAAAATAAGCCCTCACCCAGCCCAAGATAATGAAAAATGGAGACGCTACAGGTCTCGAAAAGTTGCGCGTTTTTTTTGGAGCAAACTTTGGAATTTTTTTTCACCACTTAGATAAAAGAAAACCTAGACATATTTGATGTCTATGAACTCGTAATGACCTGGAGAATCATAATGGCAGGTCAGTTTTAGCATTTATTGAACCTAGCAAAAAATAAAAGCCAAGCAAAAAACTAGTGTGGGATTGCACTTTTTTTTTTACAAATTCACTGCACTTGGAATTTTATTCCTGTTTTCGAGTACACGACATGGTAAAACCAATGATGTCGTTCAAAAGCACAACTCGTTCTTCAAAAATTAAGCCCTCACATGGCTATATGGACAGAAAAATAAAAAAGTTATGGCTGTGGAAAGAAAATCAGAAAAAGCAATAGGCGCAGGTGGAATCGCAATACACCCGCGCCTATTAAATAGTTAAATGCCGGTGCTAAACACTGACAGCAGCATTTAACAAGCGCTTCCTGCCGCCGGGTCGGAAATACGCACATCGCCGACCCCCGTCACGTGATTGTGGGTCAGTGATGCATTGGCAGAACAACCAGAGGTCTCCTGGAGACTTCTATGGTCATAGCAATGCAGTAATTCAGCTACGTATCTGCTTATCACCTCTATGTAGCAGAGCCAATCAGGTTATGGCAGCTTCTAGCCTCCTATGGAGGCTATTAAAGCATGCCAAAATTTTTAAAAAATTTTAAAAATTTATGAAAAAAATATAAAAGTTTTAAATCACCCCCCTTTCGCCCCAATCAAAATAAAACAATAAAAAAAAAATCACATATTGGGTATTGCCGCGTTCAGAATCGCCCGATCTATCAATAAAAAGAAAGGATTATCCCGATTGCTAAACGGTGTAGCGGGAAACAAAATCAAAACGCCAGAATTACGTTTTTTTGGTCGCTGTGACATTGCGTTAAAATGCAATAACGGGCGATCAACAGAACGTAATAACGGGCGAACAAAAGAATGTATCTGCACATTCGGTATCCTTAAAAACGTCAACTCAGCGCGCAAAAAATAAGCCCTCACCCAACCTGAGATCACGAAAAATGGAGACGCTATGGGTCTCGGAATATGGCACAATTTTTTTATTATTATTTTTTTTTTTTAGCAAACTTTGGAATTTTTTTTCACCACTTAGATAAAAAAGAACCTAGACATGTTTGGTGTCTATGAACTCGTAATGACCTGGAGAATCATAATGGCTGGTCAGTATTAGCATTTGGTGAACCTAGCAAAAAGCCAAAAAAAACCCTGTGAGATTGCACTTTTCTCTCTCACCCATGACAGCACCACGGAGAGAGGGGATCCGCCCTTCAGGGACAGGAACCTACAGATAAAAAGGGCGGCACCTCTCCTCCGCCTTCAGTTGGGTTCCTGTCCCTGACGGAGGGACCCACAGGACGGTACCTTTCATGTGTCCAGGATCCGGGGCCGGCCTGACCGGTGATGGCAGCGGGGAGGCCCCTGCCTCGGGAGGGTGCGGTGCCCGAAGCCGCCACTGCTGGGGCCGATGCGGGCTGCCGGGTGAGCGAGCGGGAGTGACGCCGGAGCCGCCGCTCCGGAGAGGAAGTCGGGGCTCGCGGGGACCCAGTAAACATGCGGGCGGCGCCGGGGTACAGAGGTGTACCAAGATGGAGGCCGCCCCGGAAGTAGAAGCTGGCTTCCGGGTCCCCAGAACCGGCGCATGCGCAGGGGCGCTCTCCCGGGGACCGCGGTGCAGGATGGGAGCGGTGACGCCAGCCGGGAAATTTTAAAATGGTGGCTGCACAAGCGCTCCGGGCTGGAGGCGATCCTGAAGGGGATAGTGACCAGCAACAGGAGCAGCAAGCCAGGCAGCAGCACCACAATCATCGTAACGCAGTACGGATGGTCATTCCAGTAGTCACTCCACGCAGCATAGCACGTCAGCTGCAAGGAGCAAATCGCCACCTGGAGAGCAGCCTATTCAGGACCTGACTCCATCTCCCGAATCGATACCTGCTGCCGCATACCTTTGGGTGAGTGATCTTCGTGAATGTTCACCATTGTATTAAAAGTTCCGTTTCCCTTACTAGGGAAAGAAGGGGAAAAGAAAAGGGAGTGCCCCACTTGTGCTAGTCCCCTACCTATTTCTTGAGAGGGTACCTGCCCTTCTAGGGTGAAAGTGTCTGCTCTTGTCAGGTGGAGGCTGCTAAGTACCTTGAGGCTGGGCCAGTACCGAAATGGGAGACCAGCTAGAAATCCCTCGTCCTGCCTATGTTTTTTAAAAAAAAATAAAAAAATAAAACCGAGCCATGTACAAAAGAAATCCTCTGTTAGGAAACTCCGGATTTGGCCTCTGACCTAAAAGCTGCAATTAAATTGGAGGTCAGAGTGCCCTTACATCCCTTAAGCATAGGGACAAATCAAAAAAGAAAGACACAATAGTGATTTCCCAGTCGGATTCCTCGACATCGGGAGAAATCACGTCAAAACCCTCAGATTCCAGTTCCTCATCCTCAGACGAGGAAACAGAGGGGCGTCACTGCTTCCCCCTAGACGAGGTAGACAAACTAGTGAAAGCGGTAACGTCTACCATGGGGGTGCTGGACTCTAGGCCTGATAAAACAGTCCAGGACATAATGTTCGGGGGACTGGGCCAGAAAAAGCGCAGAGAGTGTTCCCGCTAAATGAAAATGTGCGGGGTCTAATCAAAAGAATGGGATAAACCGGACAGGAAAAACACCACGGTCCCTTCCCTTAAAAGGAAAAATCCCTGTGAGGAAGAGGGCCCAAAGCTCGATGTAGCTGTCGCAAAGGCCTAAAAAAAAAAAAAAAAAAAAAAATTCGCCCTCCCCTTTGAGGACATGGGCACCCTCAGGGGTCCCCTGGATAAAAAGGCAGATACCTTTCTTAAAGGTGCATGGGAGTCAGCTGGAGGTAACTTCAGGCCAGCCATAGCGGCAACATGTACTTCGAGAGTCCTAATGATTTGGGTGGACCAACTAGGAAAGCAACTAAAAGAAGGGACGCCAAGGGATAAAATCCTAGACTCTTTCCCAGTAATAAGGGGAGCGGCTGCCTTCCTAGCGGACTCATCGGCAGACTCAGTCCGGTTATCGTCCAAAGCAGCAGCACTCTCAAATGCAGCTAAGAGGCCCTTTCGGAATAGAAAGTTTTTTCAGCGGAGACCACCGAGAGAGCAAAAGTGGGATGACAAGAGAAGAGAGAGAGGGTTCCTCCTCTGCAACTTGTCCTGAGACAAAAAGCCCTCTAGGTGACAGTTGCTCAGGGTGGGGGGAAGGTTAACCCCTTTTTCTCCCAGCCTGGAAAAGAATCTCAACCCATGGATAGTAGGCCCTCCTGGATTAGGGGTTTAAGGATAGACTTTCTCTCCCTCCCGCCTCAAAAGTATGTAATGACTCCGCTAAGATCCAGTATGCAAGAGCAGGAAGCCCTAGGAAACGAAGTCCTAAGCCTGGTAGAAAAAGGAGCCCTCCAGGAGGTTCCCCTGCAGGGAAGGGGCAAGGGGTTTTACTCCCCTCTTTTTCCTGGTGACCAAGCCAGGCGGCAGGTTTCGGACAATTATAAATTTAAAAAAAAAAAAAAAAAAATGTAAAACTTCAAAATGGAGTCTATCAGGTCCACCACCAAAATCCTGTTCCCGAACTGCTTCATCTCGGTGTTAGATCTCAGCGACGCCTATTATCACGTCCCCATTCACAAAAACTCCAGGCAATATCTCAGATTAGCCATCTCGATAAAGGGCAAGATAAGAGAACTCCAGTATAGAGCCTTGCCATTCGGAATATCTGTAGCTCCACGGGTATTTACCAAAATAGTGTCAGAGATGATGGCCCATATAAGGGAGCAAGACATAATAGTAATCCCGTATCTGGACTATTTTTTAATAGCAACCAGCTTGGCTCAAATACGCTGGGAACAGAGGGACAGAGTGATGGACACTCTGCAAGGCCTGGGCTGGCTCCTGAATCTAAAAAAATCAAGATCGGAGCCCAGCAGAGTACAGGAATTCTTGGGTCTAACATTGGACTCAAACATTCAAGAGTGCCGCCTCCCAGACCGCAAGAAGGAGAAAATCACTCAAATTGTAACGAGCCATCCAAAATCCCTCCATGACATTAAGAAAAGCGATGTCACGACTAGGTTCTCTCTCCGCCTGCCTGCCAGCAGTCTAATGGGCTCCGTTACACACGAGAGATCTACAGTGGGATGTACTAGCCAACTAATCTGCAGTAGGGGGACAACTAGAGGGTCTTATTACCCTAAATTCAAAAACTACTCATTCCCTAACCTGGTGGAAAAGCCAAGACAACCTTTCCAAAGGGATCCCCTGGGTAACAAAAATAGTACACATAGTTACCACAGATGCCAGTCCCACGGGGTAGGGAGCACACATGAACAACGAAGTGGCCCAGGGTACGTGGGGAGTTCAAGAGTTAGAAGCCTTCTCGAACCAGTAAGAGCTCTTAGCAGTGGGCTACGCATTTACACACTTCTTACCCCTGCTCCGGGGTCATCATGTCCGCATATTTTCGGACAATCGAGTCACAATAGCATATATAAATCATCAGGGGGGAACCAGGTCCCGAGCCCTAATGGACACATTCTCCAGAGTCCTCAAATTAGCAGAGGCAAACCTGCTATCTCTGTCACCACTACACATCCGGGGCACGGAGAATCAAAGGGCAGACTTTCTGAGTCGCACCCAATTACGACAAGGGGAATGGGTCCTAAAGCGGTCCGCTTTTCGGCAGATTGTAAAAATGTGGGGGGACCCGGACATAGATCTGTTCGCCGACTTCAGAAACAAAAAGTGGAAACTTTCTGCTCCATAGACCCCAGGGGGAATCCTCTAGCTCTGGACGCCTTCATACTCCCATGGACATGGGGCCTAACATATGCCTTTCCCCCGATCATGCTGATCCCAGCAGTGCTAAGAAAAGTCAAGGAGGATGGGGCAAGAATGATTTTAATAGCCCCCTTCTGGCCCAAAAGAACCTGGTTCTCTTGGCAAAGAATATTCTCTCTAACCGACCCATGGATCCTCCCGGATCTCCTGGACCTGCTATCGCAGGGGCCAGTGTTACACCCTCAGGCAGGGAGATTCCATTTAACAGCATGGAATTTGAGAGGGCACTGATGAGAGACAGAGGGTTTTCAGAGAACCTGATAACCACATTCCAAAAAAAAAAAAAAAAAAGTAGGGAACTGGTTACGATGAGAGCCTACAGGAGAACGTGGAAAAAAAGAAAAAATTCTTATCCACTTCGGGGGCAAAGGTTCAGGATGAGGTTCACATTGACAAAATCCTAGAATTTCTACAAAAGGGCCTAGAACAGGGTCTAGCGGTCAACACATTAAAGGTACAAGTAGCGGCCTTGGGCACCTTTATAACCATAATGTGGTAGGTAATCCTTGGGTGACAGATTATTAAGGCCGTATCCAGATCCAGGCCAATAGCTAATCAAAGATTACCATCATGGGATCTAAATCTTGTACTATCCACGCTAACAGACCCTCCATTCGAACCTATTCACTCAGCATCCCTAAGAATCCTGTCATTAAAAACAGTGCTTTTTTGGCGCTAACATGAGCTCGCAGAGTGAGCGATATGCAAGCTTTATCAGTAGGGCCACCTTTCACAAAGATTCTAGATGATAGGGTCATTTTAAAGCCTGACCTGGCATATCTACCGAAAGTGTAATCACACTTCCATAAGTCCCAAGAGGTAGTCCTTCCTTCACTCTGCCCAAATCCTAAAAAGAAGGGAGAAGACAAATTCCACACCTTAGACGTGATGAGGTGCCTAGTGCAGTATCTAGAGGCCACCAAGAAATATAGGAAGGAAGGCTCTCCTTGTGTGTTTTCAGGGACCTCGGAAGGGACTCAAAGCATCTAAGAGTACCCTGGCAAGGTGCATAAGGGATGCGATTGCCCTGGCATATTCATCCAGTGAAGATACCATCCCGGAAGGGTTGAGAGCCCATTCCACAGGAGTGATGGTGACCTCATGGGCTGAAAGATCTGAGGTATCAATAGAACAAATCTGTAAGGCGGCCACCTGGTCATCACCTTCGACCTTTTTCAGGCACTATAGAATAGATCTAGCCTCTACGTCTGACCTGACCTTCGGGAGTAGGGTCCTTCAGGCGGTGGTCCCTCCCTAAGCTACCAATCTCTGTAATTCTCTCCGTGGTGCTGTCATGGGTGAGAGAGAATAGCTTAGTTACTCACCGATAACGGTGTTTCTCGGAACCCATGACAGCACCCGCTTATTCCCCTCCCCTTCACGGGTGTGGTGGGCACATTTTACTGTTAGTAGAGTGTTTCCGTTTAGGCACGGTGCTTCTGATAATAAGCAATATTATAATGTTGTGCATATATTTCTGTTGTCTAACTAACCTGGAGACCCTCTGATGCTCTGTAACCAACTGAAGGCGGAGGAGAGGTGCCGCCCTTTTTATCTGTAGGTTCCTGTCCCTGAAGGGCGGATCCCCTCTCTCCGTGGTGCTGTCATGGGTTCCGAGAAACACCGTTATCGGTGAGTAACTAAGCTATTTTTTTTGCAATTTCACCACACTTGGAATTTTTTTCTTGTTTTCGAGTACACAACATGCTAAAACCAATGATGTCTTTCAAAAGTACAACTCGTCCCACAATACATAAGCTCTCACATGGCCATATTGACAGAAAAATAAAAAAAGTTATGGCTCTGGGAAGAAGGGGAGCGAATAACGAAAGCGCAAAACCGAAAAAGCTCCGGTCATTAAGGCGTTAAAGAGGATCTGTCATTAGATTGCAGGTGCATGAATCGGAGCCTGGCTGTGGGATTGCAGCCGTGTATGTTTTACTCTGAGGTACAGAGATGTTTCAGAGGAATCAAGAGTTTTAAAAGCTACTCCAGGACCATTGGGAGAGATCTTACTGTTTCAATGATGTCCCCTGCCGTCTTCTCCCCATGTGTATAAATAGGCAGAGACCTGTCAATCAGCAGAAGCTGGATGGGTATGCCTTTGGAACAGTCAGGTCTCTTCCTATAGTCCAGTGGTCCCCAACCTTTCTGACCTTGAGAGCCACATTCAGCTTAGAGAGAGGGTCGCGAGCCACATCCAGCTCCCACCCCCTTCAAAGTAGTGTCAACCAAAGCCCCCATTACAGGTGTAGTGATAACATAGCTTTTCCACAGACATCGCTCCAAAGCAGTACACTGAGATCCAGGGGTTGATCCCACAATACCCCCATTCAGTATTCTCCCATCAAGGACTCCCAACACACTGTCACATCCAGCTTTGAGCACCTTCTCTAACAGGTAGTACCATCCTCCAGCGTACCATACCTAAAACATCACTAAACCCCTAAGACCAGTATATGTGCATCCAGACCTGCTCTTCTGTGCAGGGCTACTCACAAAATTCACCATTTTGAGATGTACTCTTCCTACCTGTTTGTTAGACCTGGACCTAATGCACCTAGCTGGCAGGCAGTCGCGAGCCACAATTCATGGGACCGCGAGCCACATGTGGCTCCCGAGCTACAGGTTGGGGACCCCTGCTATAGTCCCTAGATGGCTTTTTAGGGTAAGTGCCCACGATGAGGCTATAGCAGTGCTTTGGACGTAGTGTATTTTCGCTGTTTTCTAATAATTTACGGTAGGTAAATCTGCATGTGTTCACTGAACCGTGCTGATTTACTGCATCCAATACATCTCCGCAACAGAAATTGACTTTCTGCAGCTCGTAAGCCCACTCCGCGTGTCAAATAGAAGTACAGTGGGCATGGGATTTCTATAAATGTCATCCACTGTGCTTGTAATGTGGAACGCAGCGGTTTGAACCCAGCACAACGCTGCTACTCCCGATCGTGTGCATTCAGCCGTAAACCATTTTCTCTGAAATGCGTCCTTAAGGCTATGTGCACACGCTGCGGATTCTGCTGCGGATCTGCTGCAGATTTTTTCATTCATTTTAATGGTACAGTACCATTAAAATGAATGAAAAAACCACTGTGCATATGCTGCGGATTTTTCCGCGGGTTACAATCCGCAGCATGTCAATTCTTTGTGCGGAATCCGCAGCGGTTTCATACCTTCAACATTGTAGAGGTGTGAAACCGCAGGCTAATCCACAGGTAGACCGCAAGTCTTTTGACCTGTGGATTTACCTGCGGATTTTGCAAAATCCGCAGCCTGTGCACATAGCCTAATGGTGCAGCCAGGCTCTGATTCATAAGGCCCCTAGTTCAGACATCGGGAATTGAATACCGGTTCATTTCAAAGTGCAAAGAAGTAACGAAACCTATCCTTTTTTATGTTATTTAACTATACTAACAAGAGCAGCTCAGTGGTCGGCACAGCTCCCACCAAGGACAACATCTGCGAGGAGTTTGCATGTTCTCCCCTTGTTTGGTGGGTTTCCTCCGAATTCTCCGGTTTCCCCCCCACACTCCAAAGATTTACCAACAGGGAATTTAGATGGGGACAGTGATGATGATGTCTGTAAAGTGCTGTGGAAACTAATGGCGGTATATAATCGAGTAGCATATATAAGCAAATAAGTATCAGATAAATGAGTCAGATTTTACTATATCCTAGTAAATTTGACACTTAACACTATAGTGTCTGTATAACATCAAAGAACCTCTCCAACAGCTGTGATCGGAAGCACCAAAATATGATGCTATACTGTGGTATTCACCCCCTTGTCATCGTGTTTTGCTACCTCAAAACCAGTTATATCACTGCTTTTATTTTTTTTTTGAGGGTTTGCATCAGTTCATGTAAAGAGCATGCCTACAGCTGTGAACATTTGGTTTTCTTTTTATCCTGAAGCAAACAACAAGTAGGACAAAATAACTGAAAACTGTCTATGTGCATCAACAAGTAGGACAAAATAACTGAAAACTGTCTATGTGCATAACTATTCACCCCCCCTAAAGTCAGTACTTTGCAGAGCCTCCTTTTGCAACAATTACAGCTGCAAGTCGCGTTGTATAAGTCTCTGAGCTTTCCACATCTGGCCACCAGGGCTGTGGCTTCTGTAAACCAAAGTGCCGACTCCACAGCACTGCTGGCCACTGGGATCTTTACTCATTCCACAAGGCAAAACTGCTTTTTTTGATCTTTGATTTACAAATTCTGAGGTAACAAACGTACCAAATACTGAACGTATGCACATGACCTTATTTAAATTAGGTTATTTGTGATTTTCACTGTGTTTGTGAGCTTTTTTTTTTACATGCGTTTTCACATTTTTGACACTGCAGTTTCTGTCTCTTGTTGGTATGTCATGCCTTAAAATAAAGCTGCTTTGCTTTATTGCTATACTCGGGTGCGGATTACGTGTGTTTTTGATGAATTTCCGCCATGGAAATAAACTAAAAACACGTGTGTTTTTTACCTTTGCAATTTCTGCATCTAATGTAAGCCTATAGGGGAAATATGCACAGAAAACAGCGTACCCGCAAGACAAATGGACATGCTGCAGATTTGATACACGCACCGCGGGCCAGTTTACGCAGAGTAAAAGAAGCGCAGTGTGCATGAACCTTCTACAAATCCCATCCACTCTGCTAGAACTGTCAGACGTGGCTGTTTAATTGCAGCAAAAACACGCAGCGTCAATGTGGTGATGTAGCCCTAATTCTGTCGGCTATAGGTAAGGAGCCTCGTCAGCATGGTATTATATGTCCAATCATTTCTAACGAGTATTGTGAGTATTGGTAACATTGATATTGAGCAACTGTCTGGAAAACATTTTTTCTATGTTTAATGAGGCACATAATGAAGGAGAAGGTTTGTTTAAACATGGTATCCTGTAGGCAGACAGGTGGATGGGTGCCAAGACGGTATTTGCGGTAGCAACAGTTTACGTAAACTAGCTGAAGCTACTCTGGGAAGCTGTGGTGTGGTGCGGACGATCCTATAGCAGGATCCCAAGCAGATGGTAGCGCCTGTCCATTAGTCGCGAGGTGGCAGGTAACACCTGTGTGCATTTACCGCTCTGTAAGAATGTGTGTGCTTGAGGTAGGAAAGTGGCAATCGGCTTCGGAGTGCCGGGGGTTGTTCATGTACTGGCATACCATATGTCCGCCATAATTATGGAGCATCTAGATGTCATTGTAGCTTCTAGTTACTTACAGCATTTTGCCTAGAGGACTCGGTGCGCCATTTTATTCCCTTTGTCTGTAGCAACTGTCTTTTTAGCCAACCTGAAAATCATTAGTACTGCAGTATTTGCTTAGTATTTTTCTTATTATAAAATATTTTAAATATTCTGTGCGATGCATGTTTCTGACCTGTGGGGGTCCTGAGATCTCCACCATTCGGTTGAAACACTGCTCTGGAGACCAGAGGTCCTTCATCAGCTGCATGCAGAGTGTACGGGTTTATCAGAAGTTCTCTGGGTCTACAGTCACTGTCTCATAACTGTGTAATGGCCCATAGACTTACTATTGAGCCCGTACACTGCTCCGGAGCTGGGGACTTTACAGTGGTATATGAGCAATCTGTGGGGGCCTACTACTGGCTATTAGAAACCTAAAGCTTATAACTGCAAAATATCATGAAGTAATAACGTACACTTCTATTCCTTCACTGGCACCGTGTACTCATGTCATTGTCACAATGAAGGCTGCAGTCATCCTCAGCCACAAGAGACACATGGTTGAGAGCAGCTGAATGACACCGGTGTATTTTTTTTGTTATTATTTTATGCAGCTGTTTACTGACATATAGACAGGTTTACCAGTATTGAAGTTATCCACAATGAGCCGGGACTGTTTGACTGCAGCCTTTACAGTGTTGTCAGAGCAGATATTCACCCTGACAGAATACTGATCAGCTGCAGCCGTGTCACATTACCCTCCGCCGACAGCAGTACCGACATTGCTCGAACAGTGTCACTGCTGGAGGGGAGTATTCATTATTTGCATTTTAACTAGGAACCTGTCATGCCAGATTATGCTATTTAACTGCCAGCTGTGGGGTTAATCTGCAGATAAACAGCTTTAGCCCCTTAATGACCTCCGATACGCCTCTTAACGGTGGCAGGTAAGGGTACATAAACCACAGCACCACTTTTTATCGGTGCTGAGGTTTAAGGTTTTAGGGTAACGGTTGCCAGGAGTAGCGGAGACCCCAGAGATCATGATTCGTGTCGGTTTTTACCGACCCCAGTGTTGCGATCGCCATTATTAACGGTATAATGGCGACCGCGAAAAAAAAAGTCTGATTTTTCATTGAATTTCTCTCTCCTCTGATGTGATCTCAGGTCGGACAAGCACAAGCAAAGGGCTGGATGTGGGCCGCAGTTTGCCCAGCCTTGTACTAGAACAATTTAAGCACTGCTCCTGAAATACCTGTTTAAAGGGAACCTGTCACCAGGTCAAAAGTGTCCAGTATTTTGCTCTTATTTTCTTCACATTGCTCCTGAATATTTTTGTTTGTTTGTACTTTTTAAATCTACCATACGGTGTCGCAGATATGGGCACTTTTTTCTGTAGTGCTACTTTTATGGTCTTTACCAAGGGGATGTGGCTAGCAGGATTTTCTGGGGCCTGTGTTTACACTGCTCTGTGAGCAACGCCCCCTTGGTAAAGATTATAAGATTGCCACTGAATAAAAAGGCCCATGTCTCTAGAACCATATGGTAGATTTCAAAGAAATGGAACAGTCAGGGGAGCACTTGGAATTAATTAACAGCAATAACTGGCCACTTTGACCTTATGCCAGGTCCTCCTTGAAGGGATATTCCTAAAACTACAATTTATCCACAGATTAGGAGAAAGCTTGTTGATCTCTGGAACGGCCCTCTGAGATGCCCCACCAGAATAGATTGCTTTCTCCGGCAGTCCCACAGGCCGTAAATGGAGTGGTGGCCGAGTGCCCAGGTGTCAAAGTATAAGCACCCTGGCCGGTGCAGAGGATTAATCACCAGTTGGTGAAAAACATGTCCTCCGTGTAAGTAGAAAAGGAAACTCATCAAGCTTTGTTTCTCCCTAGTAGAATTGATACAAAGTAGTAAAACCACAGAACATTGATACAAACTATAGCCATATTTGCTACATGTTTTGAGTATCTACATGATTTTTTTGTCATGGCAAGTATTGTATGTGTACAGATCCCCAGAGGTTGTGTTTTTAGGGCATCTGCACATAGTGAAGGAGATTTCACATTAGATTTTTACATTTCAGATTTTTCATTAGTTTCATACTGCAGAGAAAATCTGCAGCGTAAAACTAACTGACTGTTGTGGATTTGAAAGGGTGAAATGTGCGAAAATACTGCTACTTGATCCCAACAAAATTTTCAGTGCCGTTTGTGGCTGTGAACGTTGGTGCAGATTTTCTGCTGCTGGTGAGGGATCTGTTAGTGCAGGAGTACTGCATCTTGGCCCTGCTTTTCGTGATGCGCCAGGTGTGGGAGATATGAGCCAGGTTTGTACATGAAGACCCAGAAAACATTGGCATTTTCAGGTGCTTCTCGGCTTGAAATGTGTGGTGAGAGCTGTATTATGTTCATGTGCCATCGTTTAGGAATGTCTGGGTGGCTTGAGGTATAATTCTATTAGGTTCATGCTGCGGTCTGTGTAGGTCTTGGGGGCTTTCCGTAGAACATACATATTACTTTCTTTTCATTTTGAGCCCTTTTGTCTCTACCCAGGTTTTAAAATGCTTTTGAGTAATGTTAGGACCCCTCCACTAAACTTCCATAGCTCGATGATGGATAGTAAAATAGATTTCTCCATTCAATTTTTGTAAAAATACGTAAAATAATGCAGCACAGTCACAATCTTCGTGGCCGTCTGTGCTCTCCATTAGTCTTCTCCCTGCCTTTGTTCTGCAGGCTTGTTCCTATCCTCCTGCTCTGTGTTTTACTTTTTCATCTAAGGTAAAGTGCAGACTGCTTTTTTGCCGTAGAGTAGTATCTATGTAAGCCATAATTTTCAAATGCTATTAAGAAGTATGGCATTTATCTGTTACTTGTTTCTTCGTAAGCTTAGAAACTCTTTTATTTTTCCCATTAGTTACCCAGCATCTCTTGTACAGGAAAACTCCAGAGCACGTTTTACCACCATACTCCTGCCAAATACATTAATGGTCTATCCTCTAGATTAGTGCCGGTCTGACCAGAGCCCTCGATGTAGAATGCACTGAGCCGTCTATACCGGTGCCCTCCAATTATATATATATATATATATATATATATATATATATATATTTTGTCTTTAAAGTACGGTATACCATGAAATCTTTACATTTTGTATATTTGTATATTAAGACACTGTTATGTTTATATAAATATACTGGAGCAGTGGACAGCAACTAACAGAATGTTTTTTAACAGGGAAAAATGCAAAGTACTAGATCTGGGCAATAAAAATGTAAAAAACATATACAGAATGGGAGGAATAGGGCTAAGCAACAGCACATGTGAAAAAGACTTGGGTATACTAATAGATCACAGACTGAATATGAGTGAACAGTGTGATGCAGCAGCAAAAAAGGCAAATGCAATTCTAGGATGTATTAACAGAAGCATACAGTCTACATCACGTGACGTCATTATTGCCCTCTACTCCTCTTTGATCAGACCTCACCTGGAATATTGTGTCCAGTTTTGGGCACCACATTTTAAAAAAGACATCAACAAACCGAAGCAAGTTCAGAAAAGAGCAACCAGAATGGTGACCGGTCTGCAAACCCTGTCTTATGAGGAAAGGTTGCAGGATTTGGGAATGTTTAGCTTGTAGAAGAGAAGACTGAGAGGAGAATTAATAGCTGTCTACAAATATCTCAAGGGCTGTCACATTGTAGAAGGATCATCTTTATTCTCATTTGCACAAGGAAAGACTAGAAGCAATGGGATGAAACTGAATGGGAGACACAGATTAGATATTAGAAAAAACTTTTTGACAGAGTGATCAATGAGTGGAACAGGCTGCCACGAGAAGTGGTGAGTTCTCCTTCAATGGAAGTCTTCAAACAGAGGCTGGACAGACATCTGTCTGGGATGATTTAGCGACTCCTGCTTTGAGCAGGGGGTTGGACCAGATGGCCCAGGAGGTCCCTTCCAACTCTACCATTCTATAATTCTTATAGAAAGTTCTTATTGATGGTCACTGATAAAAAGCTGCATTGGATGTAACTGGCTGTCTAATGTAGCCTTCAGTAGGGTAGCCATTTATTAGTAATGGCTCCATAATCGTTGAAAAGATTACCACAATTCTACTGGCTTGCAGTCCAATTATTTTTCTGTGTTTCAGATTATAGTTGGATGTTCATAAAGCAGAAGAAGGTTGAGAACTGATCAGTAAAGTCAGCAAATTCCTGAGCAAAGTGTCAGCATGTTCTGTCCCTATTGTACCTCCTTACGTGTTTATATAGAATACCTAGATGCTTGTACAAGCAAGCCATTGTTCTTTCTCTTTATATCCACTGCCTACTAAGAATAGGGAGTATAAACATTTTGTCTAATAGATAAAAAGTACTGTACTTTTTTTTTTATTATTATTTGGTGGGGTAAATAATTGGGTTGCCTCAATTACTACTTCAAATGTACAGCCCAGTTTGCATGACCATCAGAGAACACAGGTGAGCAAAAGTGTAGGTATGCTAAAAGATAACCCGCCTGCTGCTGCATACTGTGTTGGTATTGATTTCAATCTAGGACAGTAGACTAAGATCTTTCAGGCAGCCGACAAGTATATAAGGGATCTCTAGTCAACGCCTTGAAAGGAAATGTGGCAAATCATTTAGTTTGTATTGCTTGAATGGTCTTCTCTAGTACATGGTGCTGTGTTGTTTTTTTTGTTTTTTTTTTTATGATTCCTTACTCCCGGGCGTCCTTTAGCCTTCAGGATCCCAGTTGTGCTCTCGTCTGCGGGAGCACATCCAGATTCTGAGCTGATCCTCCCTGGAATGCAGCACTAATGCCTTTTTAATCTGTCAATTTATTGTTGTTGGCTAGGCGAACCCTGAGCTGGCAGAATGTCGTGCTAACCCCGTTTTGAGACGTTTTCAGCAGACAGAGAAGCAAGGAATTAAAAACACATTTAAGAATATAGCAGCAGGCTTGCTAAATAAAGCCTTAAACGGGCACAAGCTTATTTGAAAGAATTGCATGTTTTCCAGGCTTAATTTTTTTAAAAATAGACATGACTTGGCCATACTTTTTTTGCTGGTGCAGTGCCATATGCATATTTAGGCCACATTCAAACATTCTGTATTTGGTCAGTATTTTACATCAGTATTTGTTTTTAATATTTTTAATATTTTTTTTTAAATATTAACAGAAATATAATGGGAAGGGAAAAGGGAGGGAGGAAATCGCATGCGCGAGGTCACATTTCAATGCGCAAGCACAAAATATGTACGCGATCTTCACAGCGAAGAATGCGTACAGCAAGCCAAGGGAGGGGTGGCGTGACGTAACAGAGGCAACTCTCATCGGACCGGGCTGAACAGATTAACATACAGTGCGGGACAAATACAAAAGGTTTTTATGGGTGATACATGGGGAGTCAGGGGGGTTCAGAACTAGTTGTGGAATGCATACCTGACACTCAGTTAAATGATATTTTTACTTAGTAGGCCAAAAAAGTGGTGATAGGTTCCCTTTAACGCCCAATTCCCGATGCCCTCATCTCCTATAAAAAATAAACCACCATATACTCACATGTCTGCCGTAGTCCACATAATCCAGAGTGTCCTACAGCGATGTCACATGGAGAACAGTCACATCGGGAGATGTGACCACTCTACCCAGCCTCCGGTGATACACTGATGGTAGGTAACCACTCCCGTAGTGTATCACTGAGCTGCTGTGAGAGAGAGGTCACTGGAGTTCATCAGCTGATCAGCTCCGGTGCTCTCACTGTAACCAGTGTAGGAACGTTGGCAGAATGAACCTACATAAGCCCCCTTTACATTTAGCGATGCACCAGCGATCCCGACGACGATATGACTCGGTCAGGATCGCTGGTGCATCGCTAAATGGTCGCTAGTGAGTTGCCAAACAGGCAGATCTCACCAGCGACATAGCAGCGGTCGGGGGTCGTTACTTACCTGTCAGACTAGGCGATGAAGACATCCTCCCGCCCGCGTTCACACGTTGCTCGTCGGTGCCAGCAGGAAGCCAATCAGGAAGCAGCCGACGAGAAATGAACGTGGACGATCTCGCGCGATCAACGATAGCCAGCGGGGGAGCCGGTCAGAGGTAAGTATCACATGTAGCGATATCGCTAGCGATATCACAGCTGCGTCACAAAATCGGTGACGCTTTAGCGATATTGCTAGCGATATCGCTATGTGTAAAGCCCCCTTTAGGCTGGTTGTAGTGTGTTTGTGTTTACTTATCGGCTTAACAATGAGGGTGTCTGGCTGACTCCTTTTCATTACTGAACTTATGGCTTGGTGTCAGACACCAAGACCTAATCTCATAACCCTGATGCCACACTGCATCAGAATGAAAAAGAAGGTGTTGAACCAAGAAATTACATCACAAAACTTTTTTAAAAAACATCTTTATTAAGATAAAGCCTTCATTGCTGTACAAAAACTCATGCAAAATACACATGCAAACCGTGGCAAAAACACACTAAAAAATGTGGTAAAATGCGCGTTTTTGCTGCCAAGCAATGCAGAAACTTTGCCGAAATGTCTGCAAGCAAATAATCAACGTGCGCACATAGCCTAATGGTTCCATTTAGTATAGAATAGAATTCTAACCAATCAGACTATGTCCCATAATTCCCTTTTCTTTCTTTTTTTTAAATGTTGATTTTTTTTTTTGCTAAGGCACGGGTATATTCATAAGTCTTATGAAGTGAAATATTGTTAATATTTGACATTTTAGGGACATCTGGTTTCTTCCAGAAGGCTGCTATTGAGTTGTTTAGCAGCAGAAATACATGAGTTATCACAGGTTTGTATGAAAGAAGGGCCATTTGGGGAGTTATAGTTATGTCTCTCTTCTGTAGCTGATTAATAAAAGAGGATGCCTCTTTCCAAAATTTTCTTTATTTTAGGATGTTTCCAAAAAATGTGCAGAATGTCACTATCTTGTCCAAAATTTCTCCAACATTGAGACGAGGTGTTTGGAATTGCTTTTGACAATCTTATCGGGGGGAGAAATACCATTTGGTAAGAGAATAGTAGTATGATTCTTGGAGGGTCATACATATGTAATATACTGACCAAATACTGAATGTGGCCTTAGGCTGAGGTCGTGCACCCAAGGTGCATTCACTGAGAAGTTCATTCCTAAAAGCTGGAAGCGCACATAACCCACTGATTGCTGGGATCCAGTCGCTGGGTGCAATGCTGAGCTTTTACCAGCAGTCTTAGAGACTACGAATGAAATGGAGGTCAAGCATGTGTACCTGTGCACAATTCAAGACTGGGTTTTGTAGATTCATTGTCCCGGGATCCACAGCCCTGTTTTCATTCCTAGTGTTTGGATCTCCAGTGATCGGTGGGTTACTGCCTATTCCATGGATAAGTAACATCTTTTGCATTTTGGTGGACATCTCTGCATTGATGGAGGTCTTAATCGAAGCATCCCATGTTTGAAGGGCAGCAGCGCTCTTGTGAGCACTCTGTGCTATCATTGTTACATAGCTTCGTGCAGCATCCCCTTTACAGCTGATTAGCAGGGGCGCAAAGTCTGACTCCTACTAGTTTAAAATTGATTTTTTAATGTTAAGAATTGAGCATGCGTTTGTAGACTTGGATAACCCCTTTAAACTATTTCATGCCGCAATGGTTTTGTTATGGGATAACATTTAGCTTATTAAACTGTAAACTACTGCCATGGTGGCCTAGAAGCATTGCCATTGCAATAAAAACAAAAGCCATTTTATTATTTTTAGGGAAGGTTTACCCATGACACATTTGTTGAAGACATTCCTGTGTCAGTTCTATACATCCAAATAGGGTTTGCAGAAACCCTTGAAAATATTGATAGGTAGTAAAAAAGACATTGGTGGGCGTCCGGCACCCCCACCAAACAGCTGAAAACGGTTTCGATTTCAGCCGTACGTAAACATGCAAAACAGAGCTGTAGAGTGCAGCTCCATTCAGTGTGTAGGAGTTGGTTCTGGGTCCTGCAGGACAGCTCCTGTTCCAAAGAAGAGAAGCTGCTCTGCATTACCTGGCAGTGGCTGCTACACAGTGAATGGCTGCTCTGTGTGAATGGCTGCTATAGGATCTTGCAAAAGCTGATCGGTGGTTGTGCCAGGTGTTGGTCCTCCACTGATATCATATTAATAGGTCATCAGTGTGATGTGACTAGACATTCCCTTTAAGAATGCTTTTACATAAAGGGATATTCCAGTTTACAAAATTTATCACGTATGCAGTAGTCAGGACATTATTTTTAAGGCCCCCACACCCATCTGATGAAAATGGGCAAAACCCACTAATTTTGGTGGAACTGGTCGACCTTCTGATTTGTATATAGGGCTGTCGGGGGAGAGAAGGATCAGGCAGATGGAATTTCAGCAGCTGATTGTTTTGCTTTCTGTGGAAATTATCCGCTGGCAGAAGTATTTGATGGTGACTTTCTCCATCCATTTTACTTGGCCGAGTGTTCCTGTGCATGGGGTGGGGGGTCAGGAGAGAGTTGTCTGCTGATCGTCCATTTGGCTGAAAGCGGTCTTCGTTGCATGCCTGCTTTAGCTGGAAGTGGAATGGAGCAGCCGGGTCACGCACGCGCCCTGCACCTCTATCCATCTTCTGTTAGCGCAGTGCTGAATTGGCATGCTCATTCATTGCTTCACTTCAGGTGGGGAGATGCCAGAGCCCCATTCTCTGGATCGGTGTTGGTGCCAGTGTTTGACCCTCAGCAATCAGCCACTTGTTGCCCATCCTGTGAGTTGACGCTACATTGCTCCGATGGGCCAAGCCTTTTAGCTTTTTTGGCTGTTTGTTTTTATCTTGGGTTACTCCAGATTAGGCTCCTCCCACTCCAGTCACATGACTTATTTTTTTTTAAACGTGCTCTGATGGAGTACGTGTTACAACTGCCATTTTAGGTGCCTCACCGAGCCTCATCCATCACATAATCGGTTGAAGCCACGTTTGGTGAGGAAGAGCCATGTTTATCGTACAGATTATGTTGGAAAATCTTTCTGTGGTGTCTACATAATTCTAATCATGGGGGCAGGGGGTCTGTTGAGAGGACCTCCACTGTTCAGGTTCAGATTAGGGAGGGTAATGGGCCTTGCTCATAATGCACGTAATGTAAATGTTAGAAGGGTTGTCTGGTGGGAGACGGTGGGATAAATCCATCAGTACCACACCTGAGATGGTTGCTCCATTATTGCGGAAACCTTTGGCCATCTGCCATTGCTAATAAAGTCCCGGTGTTGTCCTGTATAAAGAGATGCCCCTATCTGACATTATATGGGAAGAGAATGAGCACATAGACTATGTATGATGTGTCTACGATCATGTAGACTTGGAGGAATGAGTGGTGACACCAGGGGTAAAGCTCATCTGGAGGACGGTTGGCTTCATGGCCCAATCATTATAGTGTCCATGGGTTAGAAAGTGAGTCCTGCTGAGTACCCGGAGAACATGGCTACACCATACTGCCCCATTCACACAGGAAACAAGCAGACCCAGGGTTTATGATTGAGATTCAACTCTTAACTCTATTGGTATGGTAAATGTGCATTAGACCTACAACCCGTGGCTGGCTAGTTGTGCCCAGAGGTGCCGGCCCCTACTGATCTGTGTCCAAACTTGCCCACTTGTGACATATTCCACACGCTCAACTCTGCCTCCCCTTGTGTGGTCCCCATATAGTGCATGTCCCACAGGAACAGAGCTGTTTGTTTACCTTGTTGCTGCTGAGTAATGAAAAAAAAAAAACCTGCCGAACCGGCTTTTACATGTGTATTCATCAGTCTAGTGTGGGTGAGCGAATGCCATGTAGTGCCCACTGCTGGGCAGTACCTCAAAAGAGCGCTGTGTGTATGTACATGTGGTGAGTGCCATGTAGTGCCCGCTGCTGGGCAGTACCTCAGGAGGGCTCTGTGTGTATGTACATGTGGCGAGTGCCATGTAGTGCCTGCTGCTGGGCAGTATCTCAGGAGAGCGCTGTGTGTATCTACATGTGGCGAGTGCCATGTAGTGCCCGCTGCTGGGCAGTATATCAGGAGAGCGCTGTGTGTATCTACATGTGGTGAGTGCCATGTAGTGCTCGCTGCTGGGCAGTACCTCAGGAGGGCTCTGTGTGTATGTACATGTGGCGAGTGCCATGTAGTGCCTGCTGCTGGGCAGTATCTCAGGAGAGCGCTGTGTGTATCTACATGTGGCGAGTGCCATGTAGTGCCTGCTGCTGGGCAGTACCTCAGGAGAGCGCTGTGTGTATCTACATGTGGTGAGTGCCATGTAGTGCCCGCTGCTGGGCAGTACCTCAGGAGGGCTCTGTGTGTATGTACATGTGGCGAGTGCCATGTAGTGCCTGCTGCTGGGCAGTATCTCAGGAGAGCGCTGTGTGTATCTACATGTGGCGAGTGCCATGTAGTGCCCGCTGCTGGGCAGTACCTCAGGAGAGCGCTGTGTGTACATGTGGCATGTGCCATGTAGTGCCTGCTGCTGGGCAGTACCTCAGGAGAGCACTGTGTGTATGTACTTGTGGCGAGTGCCATGTAGTGCCCACTGCTGGGCTGTACCTCAAGAGAGCGCTGTGTGTATGTACATGTTGCGAGTGCCATGTAGTGCCCGCTGCTGGGCAGTACCTCAGGAGAGCGCTGTGTGTATCTACATGTGGTGAGTGCCATGTAGTGCCCGCTGCTGGGCAGTACTTCAGGAGGGCTCTGTGTGTATCTACATGTGGCGAGTGCCATGTAGTGCCCGCTGCTGGGCAGTACCTCAGGAGGGCTCTGTGTGTATCTACATGTGGCGAGTGCAATGTATTGTCCGCTCCTCGGCAGTATCTCAGGTGAGCGCTGTGTGTATGCCCATGTGCGTGACGGCATAACCAGAAGTAAGTGCAGCCCAGATCATCTGATTGCCTTCTGCCAGAGGTATCACAGCATAGGAGGTTCATGTAAGGATCATGTAAAATACCACATGCCAATATAAAGTCCTAGTGCAGACATGTCTGTGGTGCCCATAGCAACCAGTCAGATTTCTGCATGTTTTCTAGAGCAACCTGAGCTGTAGTCTTATGCAGGGGTCCGACTCATAAAATCTCTATATATAAAAATGAGTGTGCATGTGTGTATCACCAACCAATCACGAAGCATCTTTCATTTCACCAGAGCTATTTAAAAGAAGCTGAGCTGTGATTGGTTGCTATGAGCAACAGTTTTCCCACTCCAGAAAACACCTCAGCAGACACTGACATGGTGAGAGAAATCTAGCATTCCCGGAAATATAAGCTCCCAGCCATTGTCTGCCCCCCAGAAAGGAGCAGAGAGCACGACAGAAATTATTCCCCCCCTCCCGTGCCCATATACACATCACACAACCTCCATGCAATAGGCACATCTTCCCTCTTAAAGGGATTTCCGGTATGGAAGTCAGGGCAAATCCCTCAGTGCTCTGATTCTGTCCCCAGGCCTCTATTAAAGGGATCATTGGTATGGACGTCAGGGCAAATCCATCCAGCGCTTTGGTTCTAACCCCAGGCCTCTCTTAAAGGGATCCCCGGTATGGAAGTTAGGGCAATTCCACTCAGCATTCTGGTTCCGACACCAGGCTCTCTTAAAGAGATCCCCGGTATGGAAGTCAGGGCAATTACCTTCAAATGCTCTGGTACTGACCCCAGGCTCTCTTAAAGGGATCCCCAGTATAGAAGTTAGGGCAAATCCCTCAGCGCTCTGAATCTGACCCCAGGATTCTATTAAAAGGATCATTGGTATGGAAGTCAGGGCAATTACCTTCAAATGCTCTGGTACTGACCCCAGACTCTCTTAAAGGGATCTCCTGTATGGAAGTTAGGGCAAATCCCTCAGCGCTCTGAATCTGACCCCAGGATTCTATTAAAAGGATCATTGGTATGGAAGTCAGGGCAAATCCACTCAGCGCTCTGGTTCTGATTCCAGGCCCCTCTTAAAGGGATCCCCGGTACGGAAGTGAGAGCAAATCCACTCTGCGCTTTGGTACAGACCCCAGGACTCTCTTAAAGGGATCTCCGGTATGGAAGTTAGGGTAAATCCCTCAGCGCTCTGATTCTCACCCCAGGCTGATGGGATGATGTGGGATATTAAGGGGAGTAGTCCTGTGGTTCTGGCTGACGGGATGATGTGGGATATTAGGGGTAGTAGTCCGGTGGCTTTGAAGGGACGATGTGGGATATTAGTAGTCCGGTGGCTCTGGCTGATGGGACAATGTGGGATATTAGGGGTAGTAGTCCGGTGGCTGTGGCTGACGGGATGAGGTGGGATATTAGGGGTAGTAGTCCGGCGGCTGTGACGGGGTGATGTGGGATATTAGGAGTAGTTGTCCGGTGGCTATGGCTGATGGGATGATGTGGGATATTAGGGGTAGTAGTCCGGTGGCTTTGACGGGACGATGTGTGATATTAGTAGTCCGGTGGCTGTGGCTGATGGGACGATGTGGGATATTAGGGGTAGTAGTCCGATGGCTCTGGCTGACGGGATGATGTGGGATATTAGGGGTAGTAGTCCAGCGGCTGTGACGGGATGATGTGGGATATTAGGGATGGTAGTCCGGTGGCTCTGGCTGACGGGATGATGTGGGATATTAGGGGTAGTAGTCTAGTAGCTCTGGCTGATGGGATGATGTGGGATATTAGGGGTAGTAGTCTGGTAGCTCTGGCTGACGGGATGATGTGGAATATTATAGTGAATGTGGCTATATGGAGTGGGCGGGGATCTACACTCAGAGAGATATATAATCATTATAATTTGTTATAACTAACTGTAGTTAGTTTCTATGCCCGGGCAGCGCCGGGCTCTTCAGCTAGTACAGTGCCTACAAGTAGTATTCAACCCCCTGCAGATTTAGCAGGTTTACACATTCGGAATTAACTTGGCATTGTGACATTTGGACTGTAGATCAGCCTGGAAGTGTGAAATGCACTGCAGCAAAAAAGAATGTTATTTCTTTGTTTAATTTTTTTTTTAAATTGTGAAAAGTTTATTCAGAGGGTCATTTATTATTCAACCCCTCAAACCACCAGAATTCTGTTTGGTTCCCCTAAAGTATTAAGAAGTATTTCAGGCACAAAGAACTATGAGCTTCACATGTTTGGATTAATTATCTCGTTTTCCAGCCTTTTCTGACTATTTAAGACCCTCCCCAAACTTGTGAACAGCACTCATACATGGTCAACATGGGAAAGACAAAGGAGCATTCCAAGGCCATCAGAGACAAGATCGTGGAGGGTCACAAGGCTGGCAAGGGGTACAAAACCCTTTCCAAGGAGTTGGGCCTACCTGTCTCCACTGTTGGGAGCATCATCCGGAAGTGGAAGGCTTATGGAACTACTGTTAGCCTTCCACAGCCTGGACAGCCTTTGAAAGTTTCCTCCCGTGCCGAGGCCAGGCTTGTCCGAAGAGTCAAGGCTAACCCAAGGACAACAAGGAAGGAGCTCCGGGAATATCTCATGGCAGTGGGGACATTGGTTTCAGTCAATACTATAAGTAACGTACTCCACCGCAATGGTCTCCGTTCCAGACGAGCCCGTAAGGTACCTTTACTTTCAAAGCGTCATGTCAAGGCTCGACTACAGTTTGCTCATGATCACTTGGAGGACTTTGAGACAGACTGGTTCAAGGTTCTCTGGTCTGATGAGACCAAGATCGAGATCTTTGGTGCCAACCACACACGTGACGTTTGGAGACTGAATGGCACTGCATACGACCCCAAGAAAACCATCCCTACAGTCAAGCATGGTGGTGGCAGCATCATGCTGTGGGGCTGTTTCTCAGCCAAGGGGCCTGGCCATCTGGTCCGCATCCATGGGAAGATGGATAGCACGGCCTACCTGGAGATTTTGGCCAAGAACCTCCGCTCCTCCATCAAGGATCTTAAGATGGGTCGTCATTTCATCTTCCAACAAGACAATGACCCAAAGCACACAGCCAAGAAAACCAAGGCCTGGTTCAAGAGGCAAAAAATTAAGGTGTTGGAGTGGCCTAGTCAGTCTCCTGACCTTAACCCAATTGAAAACTTGTGGAAGGAGCTCAAGATTAAAGTCCACATGAGACACCCAAAGAACCTAGATAACTTGGAGAAGATCTGCATGGAGGAGTGGGCCAAGATAACTCCAGAGACCTGTGCCGGCCTGATCAGGTCTTATAAAAGACTATTATTAGCTGTAATTGCAAACAAGGGTTATTCCACAAAATATTAAACCTAGGGGTTGAATAATAATTGACCCACACTTGTATGTTTAAAATTTCTTAAAATTTAACTGAGCAACATAACTTTTTGGTTTGTAAGATTTATGTATCTGTTAATAAATCCTGCTCTTGTGTGAAGTTTGAAGGCTCTAACTTATTTGCATCTTATCAAACCTGCTAAATCTGCAGGGGGTTGAATACTACTTGTAGGCACTGTATATAATAAATTGGACACTGTAATACAATGCAGGATGGGCTGTAAATGTTTTCATAAGAATTTGGGAAAGTTATGAAATGTCCTATAAATGTCTGTTCTGTTCCTGATCTAAAGATCTGGGCTTTTAGCTGAGATGAATCTGTGCTGCACTTTATGCACATGCTCAGTAGTGAGGCAGGGCTGTGGAGATGAATCTGTGCTGCACTTTATGCACATGCTCAGTAGTGACCAGTGCTGTGGGGTCAGGGAAATTGAGCAGCTGGAGGTTTGGCATACTGAATCCACAGCCTTGGTCTTCTGGATGACATTTGCTTTCTTATGAAGCGCCGATAAAACGGCTGTTTTCGACAAAAGCGAACAATCGTCGACTTGGACAGGGCAACAACAAACATTCATTTTGGCCAACAGAGTAATGTTTGGAATTGTTAATACACTGGTGGGCGAGTTGGATTGTTGGCACAGTGATTAGCCCTGGCTGCACCGCTGTATGGTGTCATCTGTGATGTGTTTGGGAATTCGCACAAATGGCCCATTTTCATCAAATGTTAATGCAGCCAATATTGTGCTGGAGAGAGGGATTGTTGTACTTACAGATGTTCTTTGCTCTTCTCATGTTGGAAGCGATTTCCCCAGTGTGAAATATGCCATAATCACTAATTGCCCTGCGAGAGCACAGCTATGTAATATACAGTATCTGGCCGCCTTTCTCCTCAATGTTGGGAATATTCAGTTTCTGTAAAGGGTTAGTGTTTGGGAAATAGAAGCACTTTAGAAATTAAATGTTTATTACAATTTTTCTCCGTTCCCATTATATTTTTCTTTTTGCTTTCAGTTCACTGTCAAGGTTACTGGCCAGTGCTGATGTCTACCAGTGGCGGCTGTCTGTGGCAGTAGAGCTGGTAAGCGATCCACTGAATCTGGCCAGGATCGCTGGAGTGCACTGGTATCTCCCGATCTCGGCCAGCTTCAGTGCCGCTGTGTAGGGCTAACCTGATTTCTAATGGCGTTGCTCATCTGAGCTGTCAAACAATCAGGAGCACATTGCCCCCAAAGGTTGCCGTCAGTATTTTACATTAGTATTTGCAAATTGTCTCTCCAGAGAGGAAGAGGACTAGAGCACTGTGTTTTGGCGTACTGCCCTTGTTAGTGCAAATTTCCCAGAGGAGCATTGTGGCTTAAAAGTTTCCTCATCTTGGCATGTCAGGTTTAACATGTCACACTCCGCAAGGAGAATCTTACCTCTTGGATCCCGGTCAGACGCCTCTTACACAGCCAACCTAGATCTCACACTTTGCACTGACGAGGGGCAGTACCCCAAAACACAGTGTCTGCAAATTGAGATTCTGGCTTGGCTTTTATCCTAAGTCACGTGACAATGTTCGATAAAGGACCGACATTGACTTTTAGGATTGCTACGTCCAATAGGTGGCACAGGAGTTAAAGTCCTCTTCCTCTCTGAAGAGACAATTTGCATATTTCCCAGAGGAGTGTTGTGGCTTAAACGTCTCCTCACCTTGGCATTTCAGGCTTGACATGTCACTCTCCACAAGAAGAAACGTTACCCCTTGGATCCCTATCTCAATATTTGTAAGCCAGAATCAGGAGAGGAACAATCGCAGGAAAAGTATAATAGAAACCCGTCACCACTCCTGTATTTATCACCCACTCCTGGTTTTGGCTTCCAAATACTGATGTAAAATACTGACCAAATACTGAAGATGTAAAAGCTGGAAGTCGACTGGCTGGGGATTATTTCACTCTTGATTTGGTACTTGGGAATAACTTTTTAATTCTTTGCTGTGTATGTAATACAGTATGTACATTTATGCGACCACCCCAGAGTTTAGTCGTCTGGCTACGAATAGCGTCATAGGATAGACTCCAATGAAATCAGTTCTTGTACTGCTGGTCTATATTCCGTATATAAACTTTTCCTGTCTTTAAGCAGCAATTTCTGGATGATCCGGTGTGACAAGCAGAAATGACGCATTGTTATGTAGAGAATGATTGAGAGAAAAATCCTCCCAGCGGAGACCTTCAAGGCCAATTTGCTAATTTCTGATGGTTGCCATGCTGATTACAATGGTAGAAGTCAAGTACGTTGTAGCGGCAGGTTTTGTTCTAGGCTGTGTGCATCAATGAGAGCAATTTCCCTTGTTATTTCTGCTTCTCCCCCGGCATTGGTTTTCCTTCCTCCTTTGTTTCCCTCATTCCTCCTTCCCATCTCGGTGGTATTGCTCCCAAGCCCTCTCTAATTGTAGGTGTTGATCAGGGGCTACTAGCCACCCCTTCCCCAGTCTCTAGGCACACGCCGTCTCCTCCCAACCTCCAGGTAATGATAAAATAAAGGGTCTGCTGTGGTGGCGTGAGGTTGGTAGTATCGGGGTGTGATTGGGTGGAGGAGGGGTGAGTGTCAGGTGAGTACATGGCTGTGTGCGTCTCAGGCTGCCTCTCCGGTGCACGTGTCACTATGCAAATGTTCCTCTAAATATCCTTGTATATATTTATTTGTATGCAGATAGCGTGCGTGGATGGATATAATTGTGCTCAAATCCTCTGAGCTGCTTTATCTCTGCCATAGAGATCCTGATTCTAAAAGGTATTCTCTAATTGTGCCATCGTCGCCCTCCCACCATTCACTCTTCCGTATCACCACCTCCATTACCACCTCTCTTGGTTCATTAAACGCCTTGCTGCTCAAAACTACTGACGTGCCTTAAATCCGGTTAACCTCTCTCCAGCCACCGGCAGGCGCAGCATCTGTCCCCATGAAGTGCATGCCCCTTGACATCCCCATGAAAATAAGCGTTCACAGCAACATTCTCCGAAGACTTATCAGGCTTCAGAGGCGTTATTGAGGAGAGTGCTGTGCATCCCCATCTCAGGCTCCCGTACTGAAGAGGGCTCGAGCTTTTACGCCTGTCAATGTCCATGTGAGAAACTGAATCTATCAGTGCCACCAATCAGTAACTCGATCTATAGAGATCTACAAGTGGACGGCGTCTTGTCCTCACTGTGAGCTGTTCTGTGCTGCTTGACAATTCGGTTCCTGTGCAGACTGTAAAGCTTTTCATCAGGTCTAGGTTGGAATATATATAGGACACGTCCAGTGCACATTTGTTTCCATGAATGCCCCAGTTCTGCACTTTTTAGTGCCGCTTATTCCTGCTCTCATGTTAGATGGGATGACTGTCGGCCAAATGATAGCTCACCTTATATAGTTGCATGCCTGAAGGCTCAAGTATCTGACCCGTGTTCATTTATCTACTGGATATGATATAAGGGTAAATTCACACCCGGATTTTTCGCCAAAATCTCTGCTACTGAGAATTGTTCTAACCTCTGGATGGGCTATTTTTCTGGCAAACCTCATTCAGAAGAATGGGATAGTCACAGACATTTCTGCAACAAAACTGTCTTATGAATTCACCAAAAGAGTGAATTACAGCTCAGCACCATAGAAGTGAATGGCGCTACACGGCAATGCCATGCACAACCTATGACCGGGTGGCGCTGTCTCTGGAAAGAGCAGCCATGTTTTCCTACTCCTGGATGACTGGTACTTAAAGTGAATTTGTCAGCAGGATTTTTGCCATGTAATCTAAGGGCCGCTTGAGGTAGGGGCAGAGAGCCTGATTTCAGGGATGTGTCACTTATTAGGTTGTGTGCTGTAGTTTCAATACTATCAGTTTCCTCTGAAAGCCGAAGGAGTGTCTGCACCAGTAAGGGGGGACATAGGAGAGCAGGGCAGGCCGGTTCTGGTAGTGGGGGACTCAATTATGGGAACAGATAGGGCAATCTGTCACAAAGACAGGGATCGTCGAACGGTGTGCTGCCTGCCTGGCGCTCAAGTCCGACACATCACTGATCGGGTTGACAGATTACTGGGAGGGGCTGGTGAGGATCCAGCGGTCATGGTGCACATTGGCACAAATGACAAAGTTAGAGGTAGGTGGAAGGTCCTTAACCCCTTCACTACCAAGGGTGGTTTGCACGTTAACTCCCGGGCCAATTTTTACAATTCTGACCACTGTCCCTTTTTGAGGTAATAACTCAAACGCTTCCATGGATCCCGGTGATTCTGACATTGTTTTCTCGTGACATATTGTACTTCATGTTAGTGGTAAAATTTCATTCAAATAACTGGCGTTTATTTGTTAAAAAAATGGAAATTTGGTGAAAATTTTAAAATTTTGCAATTTTCCAACTTTCAATTTTTATGCCCTTAAATCACAGAGATACAACACACAAAAAACTTGATTAGTAACATTTCCCACATGTTTACTTTACATCAGCACAATTTTGGAACCAAAATTTTTTTTGTTAGGAAGTTATAAGGGTTAAAAATTGACCAGCGATTTCTCATTTTTACAACACCATTTTATTTTTACGGACCACATCACATTTGAAGCCACTTTGCGGGGTCTATATGATAGAAAATACCCAAAAGTGACACCATTCTAAAAACTGCACCCCTTAAGGTGCTCAAAACCACAGTCAAGAAGTTTATTAACCCTTTAGGTGCGTCACAGTAATTTTTTGAATATTTAAAAAAAAAAATGAACATTTAACTTTTTTTTCACAAAAAAAATACTTCAGGTTCAATTTTTTTTATTTTACCAAGGGTAACAGGAGAAATTGGACTGCAAAAGTTATTGTGCAATTTGTCCTGAGTACGCTGATACCTGATTTTTTGGGGGGAACGACTGTTTTGGCGCATGGCAGAGCTCAGAAGGGAAGGAGCGCCGTTTGACTTTTTCAATGCAAAATTGGCTGGAATTCAGATCGGACGCCATGTCGCGTTTGGAGAGCCCCTGATGTACCTAAACAGTGGAAATCCCCCAAAAGTGACCCCATTTTGGAAACTAGACCCCCCAAGGAACTTATCTAGATATGTGGTGAGAACTTTGAACCCACAAGGGCTTCACAGAAGTTTATAACGTACAGCGGTACAATTAAAAAATCATATTTTTTCCACAAAAATGATCTTTTCACCCCCAATTCTTATTTTTCCAAGGGTAACAGGACCCTAAAAGTTATTGTGCAATTTGTCCTGAGTACGCTGATACCACACATGTGGGGGTAAACCACTATTTGGGCGCATGGCAGAGCTCGGAAGGGAAGCAGCGCCATTTGACGTTTTTGGCTGGAATTGAGATCAGACACCATTTCGCGATTGGAAAACCCCTGATGTACCAAAACAGTGGAAACAGCCCACAAATGACACCATTTTGGAAACTAGACCACCCAAGGAACTTATCTAGATGTTTGGTGAGAACTTTGAACCCCCAAGGGCTTCACAGAAGTTTATAATGCCTGGGCGTGAAAATAAAAAAATCGTATTTTTTCCACAAACATGATCTTTTAGTCACCAATTTTTTTATTTTCCCAATGGTACCAGGAGAAATTGGACCCCAAAAGTTGTTGTCCAATTTGTCCTGAGTACGCTGATACCTCATATGTGGGAGAAAACTACTGTATGGGCACACGTCGAGGCTCGGAAGGGATGTAGTGAAGTTTTGGAATGCAGACTTTGATGGAATGGTCTGCGGGTGTCATGTTGGTTTTGGAGAGCCCCTGATGTACCTAAACAGTGGAAACCCCCCACAAGTGACCCCATTTTGGAAACTAGAACCCCTAAGGAACTTGTCTAGATGTGTGGTGAGCACTTTGAACCCCCAAGGGCTTCACAGAAGTTTATAATGCCCGGGCATGAAAATAAAAAAATCGTATTTTTTCCACAAGCATGATCAATTAGTCCCCAATTTTTTTACTTTCCCAAGAGTACCAGGAGAAATTGGACCCCAAAAGTTGTTGTCCAATTTGTCCTGAGTACGCTGATACCTCATATGTGGGAGAAAACTACTGTATGGGCACACATCGGGGCTCGGAAGGGAAGTAGTGACATTTTGGAATGCAGACTTTGATGGAATGGTCTGCGGGTGTCATGTGCGTTTGGAGAGCCCCTGATGTACCTAAACTATTGAAACTCCCCACAAGTGACCCCATTTTGGAAACTAGACCCCCCACGGAACTTATCTAGATGTGTGGTGAGCACTTTGAACCCCCAAGTGATTCACAGAAGTTTATAACGCCCGGGCGTGAAAATAAAAAAACCTTTTTTTTTCCACAAAAATGATATTTTTGCCCCCAATTTTTTATTTTCCTAAGGGTAACAGAAGAAATGGGACCCCAAAAGTTGTTTTGCAATTTGTCCTGAGTAGGCTGATACCCCATATGTGGGGGTAAAACACTGTTTGGGCGCATGGCAGAGCTTGGAAGGGAAGGAGCACCATTTGACTTTTTCAACGCAGAATTGGCCAGAATTGAGATCCGACGCCATGTTGCATTTGGAGAGCACCTGTTGTGCCCAAACGGTGGAAACCCCCAATTCTAACTCCAACCCCAACCCCAACACACCCCTAACCCTAATCTCAGCCCTAACCCTAGCCCTAACCCTAACCCCAACACACTCCTAACTGTAATCTCAGCCCTAACCCTAATGGGAAAATGGAAACAAATACTTCTTCTTTTAATTTTATTATTTTTCCCTAACTAAGGGGGTGATAACGGGGGGTTTGATTTACTATTTATAGCGGGTTTTTATGGTTGGCAGCTGTCACACGCTAAAAGATGCTTTTTATTGTAAAAATAGTTTTTGCATCACCACATATTGAGAGCTATAATTTTTCCGTATTTTGACCCACTGAGTCATGTGAGGTCTTATTTTTTGCGGGACGAGTTGATGTTTTTATTGGTATCATTTTCGGGCACGTGACATTTTTTGTTCGCTTTTTATTCCGATTTTTGAGATGCAGAATGAACAAAAACCAGTGTTTCATAAATTTCTTTTGGGGGGTGCGTTTACACCGTTCCGCGTGCGGTAAAATTGATAAAGCGGTTTTATTCTTCGGGTCGGAACGGTTACAGCGATACCTCATTTATGTCTTTTTTTTGTTTTGGCGCTTTTATGCAATGAAAACTATTTTATATGAAAAATAATTATTTTTGCATCGTTTTATTCTGCGAGCTATAACTTTTTTATTTTTTTGCTGATGACGCTGTATGGCGGCTCGTTTTTTGCGGGACAAGATGACGTTTTCAGCGGTACCATGGATATTTATATGCGTCTTTTTGATTGTGCGTTATTGCACTTTTTGTTTGGCGGTATGATAATAAATCATTATTTTTGCTTCTTTTTTTATTTTTAATTTTTAAGGGGTTCGCTAAAGGGGTTAACTAATGGGACACTTTTATAGGGCAGGTCGTTACGGACGCGGCGATACCAAATACAGTGGGGCAAAAAAGTATTTAGTCAGTCAGCAATAGTGCAAGTTCCACCACTTAAAAAGATGAGAGGCGTCTATAATTTACATCATAGGTAGACCTCAACTATGGGAGACAAACTGAGAAAAAAAAATCCAGAAAATCACATTGTCTGTTTTTTTTTCATTTTATTTGCATATTATGGTGGAAAATAAGTATTTGGTCAGAAACAAAATTTCATCTCACTACTTTGTGATATATCCTTTGTTGGCAATGATAGAGGTCAAACGTTTTCTGTAAGTCTTCACAAGGTTGCCACACACTGTTGTTGGTATGTTGGCCCATTCCTCCATGCAGATCTCCTCTAGAGCAGTGATGTTTTTGGCTTTTCGCTTGGCAACACGGACTTTCAACTCCCTCCAAAGGTTTTCTATAGGGTTGAGATCTGGAGACTGGCTAGGCCACTCCAGGACCTTGAAATGCTTCTTACGAAGCCACTCCTTCGTTGCCCTGGCGGTGTGCTTTGGATCATTGTCATGTTGAAAGACCCAGCCACGTTTCATCTTCAATGCCCTTGCTGATGGAAGGAGGTTTGCACTCAAAATCTCACGATACATGGCCCCATTCATTCTTTCATGTACCCGGATCAGTCGTCCTGGCCCCTTTGCAGAGAAACAGCCCCAAAGCATGATGTTTCCACCACCATGCTTTACAGTAGGTATGGTGTTTGATGGATGCAACTCGGTATTCTTTTTCCTCCAAACACGACAAGTTGTGTTTCTACCAAACAGTTCCAGTTTGGTTTCATCAGACCATAGGACATTCTCCCAAAACTCCTCTGGATCATCCAAATGCTCTCTAGCAAACTTCAGACGGGCCCGGACATGTACAGGCTTAAGCAGTGGGACACGTCTGGCACTGCAGGATCTGAGTCCATGGTGGCGTAGTGTGTTACTTATGGTAGGCCTTGTTACATTGGTCCCAGCTCTCTGCAGTTCATTCACTAGGTCCCCCCGCGTGGTTCTGGGATTTTTGCTCACCGTTCTTGTGATCATTCTGACCCCACGGGGTGGGATTTTGCGTGGAGCACCAGATCGAGGGAGATTATCAGTGGTCTTGTATGTCTTCCATTTTCTAATTATTGCTCCCACAGTTGATTTCTTCACTCCAAGCTGGTTGGCTATTGCAGATTCAGTCTTCCCAGCCTGGTGCAGGGCTACAATTTTGTTTCTGGTGTCCTTTGACAGCTCTTTGGTCTTCACCATAGTGGAGTTTGGAGTCAGACTGTTTGAGGGTGTGCTCAGGTGTCTTTTTATACTGATAACAAGTTTAAACAGGTGCCATTACTACAGGTAATGAGTGGAGGAAAGAGGAGACTCTTAAAGAAGAAGTTACAGGTCTGTGAGAGCCAGAAATCTTGATTGCTTGTTTCTGACCAAATACTTATTTTCCACCATAATATGCAAATAAAATGAAAACAAAAACAGACAATGTGATTTTCTGGATTTTTTTTTCTCAGTTTGTCACCCATAGTTGAGGTCTACCTATGATGTAAATTACAGACGCCTCTCATCTTTTTAAGTGGTGGAACTTGCACTATTGCTGACTGACTAAATACTTTTTTGCCCCACTGTATGTGTACTTTTATTGTTTTGGGGTTTTTTTTATTTCCAAAAAATGAATTTGGGAATATTTTTTTTTTTTTCTAATTTATTTAGCGATTTTTTTTTTAAAATTATTTTTACACTTTTTTTTTTTTTTAACTTTATTAGGTTGTCCCAGGGGGGACATCACTGTCCTGTGACAGATCGCTGATCTGTCACATCACAGAACACTGTGACAGATCAGCAAACTGTCACAAGCATAGACACAGACTTCCTCATGCCTGCGCTTTGCAGGCACTGAGGATGCCAGCTCCCTGCAGGCCCCCGAAGGTCCCCGTCGCCATCTTGGATCCGGGGACCTGTAGGGAAAGAGACCCCCGCAGCAGCGCTGCACATTGCGCTGCTGTGGGGGGCTCAGGGAAGCACGGAGGAAGCCCCCTCCCTGCCGATGCTTCCCTTTAACCCCCGGTACACCGCGATCATGTTTGATCGCGGTGTGCAAGGGGCTAACGTGTCGGGGGCGATCAGTGACTGCCCCTGACACATTGTGGCGGGTGTCAACTGTGATAATCAGCTGACATCCGGCCACGATTAGCGGCGCCCACCACGTGGGCGCCGCTGATCGCATTTGACGTAATATTCCGTCCATGGGACTTAGGGCCCAGGTCACATGGACGGAATATTACGTCCAGTGTAGGAAAGGGGTTAAAGATGAAGGACCTCCAAGGTGGTATTTTCGGAAATACTTCCTGTGCCACGCCAGAGAGGCAACGGGAGATTAGGGAGGTTGATAAGTGGCTCAGGAATTGGTGTAGGAAGGAGGGGTTTCGGTTCCTGCAGAACTGGGCCGACTTCTCAGTTGGCTACAGGTTCTTCGCTGAGGACAGGCTGCACCTCAATGGGGAGGGTGCAGCTGTGCTGGGGGAGAAAATGGCTAGAAGGTTGGAGGAGTGTTTAAACTAGGGACGGGGGAGGGTATTCCTTTTATAGGAGGGGAAGACAGTGCAGATAGAGACCTGGGCACAAATAATGAAATTGGGGGTGGGGGTGGCATGGGGGTGGGGTTAGAACAGTTAATAATTTAAGAAAGACTAGAGGTACAGAGAGATACATAAAGTGCATGTATACTAATGCCAGAAGTCTCGCCAACAAAATGGAGGAATTGGAGTTAATGTTGTTGGAACATAATTATGACATGGTGGGGATATCTGAGACATGGCTGGACAAGAACCATGACTGGGCGGTTAATTTACAGGGCTATAGTCTGTTCAGAAATGACCTCACAAATATGCGAGGGGGAGGCGGGTGTTTATATGTAAAATCATCCTTAAAACCCATCCTTCGTGATAATATATATGAATCTTATGAAAATGTAGAGTCCCTGTGGGTAGAGATAAGGGGAGGGGGGAAAAATAACAAATTACTGATAGGGGTTTGTTATAAGTCTCCAAAAATAATGTAAGCAACAGAGAATATCCTCATAAAGCAAATAGATGAAGCTGCGACTCAAGGAGAAGTCATTATTATTGGGGACTTCAACTACCCTGAAATACATTGGGGAACCGAAACCTGCAGTTCCAGCAAAGGTAATAGGTTTTTGACAACTATGAGAGACCATTACCTTTCACAACTGGTTCAGGACCCAACAAGAGGGGGGGGCACTGCTAGACCTAATATTAACCAACAGGCCAGACCGCATATCAAATGTAAGGGTTGAGGATCACTTGGGTAATAGTGATCACAAATTAATAAGTTTTCATGTATCCTTTAATAAGATGTGTAGTAGAGGGGTTACAAGGACACTAAACTTCAGGAAGGCAAATTTCCAACGGATGAGAGATGATCTTGGTGCAATTAACTGGGACGATATCCTGAGACATAAAAATACACAAAGAAAATGGGAGACGTTTATTAGCATCCTGAATAGGACCTGTGCACAATATATACCGTATGGGAATAAACATGCTAGAAATAGGAGGAAACCACTATGACTAAATAGAGCTGTAAGGGGTGCAATAACAGATAAAAATAAAGCATTTAGAGAATTAAAGCAAGTAGGTAGTGATGAGGCATTAACTAAATACAGAAGATTAAATAAATTTTGTAAAAAGCAAATCAAGACAGCAAAGATTGAGACAGAGAGACTCATTGCCAGAGAAAGTAAAAAATAATCCTAAAATATTCTTTAACTACATAAATAGTAAGAAACTAAAAAATGATAGTGTTGGCCCCCTTAAAAATAGTCAGGGTGAAATGGTGGATGAGGATGAGGAAAAAGCCAATATGCTAAATGACTTTTTTTTCAACAGTATTTACACAAGAAAATCCCTTGACAGATAACATGATCAGGGATAAAAATTCTCCATTAAATGTCACCTGCTTTACCCAACAGGAAGTACGGCGGCGTCTAAAAATCACTAAAATTGACAAATCCCCGGGCCCGGATGGGATACACCCCTGAGTACTGCAGGAATTAAGCACAGTCATAGATAGACCATTATTTTTAATCTTTAAAGATTCCATAATAACAGGGTCTGTACCACAGGACTGGCGCATAGCAAATGTGGTGCCAATATTCAAAAAGGGGACAAAAACTGAACTTGGAAATTATAGGCCAGTAAGTTTAACCTCTACTGTGGTTAAAATCCTGGAGGGTTTTCTAAGAGATACTATACTGGAGTATCTGGAGAAGAATAACCTCATGACCCAATATCAACATGGGTTTACAAGGGACCGTTCCTGTCAGACTAATCTGATAAGCTTTTCTAAAGAGGTAAGTTCTGGACTGGACCAAGGGAATGCAGTGGACGTGGTGTACATGGACTTTTCAAAAGCTTTTGATACCGTGCCACACAAAAGGTTGATACATAAAATGAGAACAATGGGGATAGGGGAAAATATGTGTAGGTGGGTTAAGAGCTGGCTCAGGGATAGGAAACAAAGGGTGGTTATTAATGGAGCACACTCGGACTGGGTCATGGTTAGCAGTGGGGTACCACAGGGGTCAGTTTTAGGCCCGCTTCTTTTTAACATATTAATGACCTTGTAGGGGCATAGAGAGTAGAATTTCCATATTTACAGATGACACTAAACTCTGCAGGGTAATCAATACAGAGGAGGACAATTTTATATTACAGGAGGATTTATGTAAACTAGAAGCTTGGGCTGATAAATGGCAAATGAGCTTTAATGGGGAAAAATGTAAGTTCATGCACTTGGGTAGAACGAACAAGATGTATAATTATGTGCTTAATTGTAAAACACTGGGCAAAACTGTCACTGAAAAAGACCTGGGAGTATGGGTGGATGACAAACTCACATTTAGTGGCCAGTGTCAGGCGGCTGCTGCAAAGGCAAATATAATAATGGGATGCATTAAAAGAGGCATAGATGCTCATGAGGAGAACATAATTTTACCTCTATATAAGTTACTAGTGTGACCACACTTAGAATACTGTGTACAGTTCTGGTCTTCGGTGTATAGGAAAGACATAGCTGAACTGGAGCGGGTGCAGAGAAGAGCGACCAAGGTTATTAGGGAACTAGGGGGTCTGCAATACCAAGACAGGTTATTACACTTGGGGTTATTTAGTTTGGAAAATCGAAGGCTTAGGGGTGATCTTATTACAATTTATAAATATATGCGGGGACAATACAGAGACCTTTCTAATGATCTTTTTACTCTTAGACCTGTGACGGGGACAAGGGGGCATCCTCTACGTCTGGAGGAAAGAAGGTTTAAGCATACTCACAGACGCGGATTCTTTACTGTAAGAGCAGTGAGACTATAGAACTCTCTGCCATATGATGTTGTAATGAGTGATTCCCTACTAAAATTTAAGAAGGGACTGGATGCCTTTCTTGAAAAGTATAATATTACAGGTTATATACACTAGTTTCCTTAATATTGCGTTGATCCAGGGAGCTAGTCTGATTGCCATATGTGGAGTCCGGAAGGAATTTTTTTCCCCAATGTGAAGCTTACTGTTTGCCACATGTTTTTTTTTTGCTCTACTCTGGATCAATATGTTAGGGCAAGTTAGGACAGGATATGGGTTGAACTAGATGGACTTAAAGTCTCCCTTCAGCCTTAATAACTATGTTACTATGTTCTTCATCAGCAGGAGATTATCACTGCTGGACTAGCTACCCTTGTGTCTCCTGGGCCATCCACAGCAATGATTGAACCACTTACTGTCAATGTACATTATACAGGGAAGTGTAGTGTCAGCGCTGTCAGCTCTGAGCACAGCTAGATCTACAGCAGAAAAAGCAATGATTGTGTGAGAACTGCTGCACCCAGTAACCGAAGTGACACATCCTAGGAATCAGGCTTTTCCTACATTATGCTGCTCTCAGAGGAAGTGCCAGAAGCCTGACAGATTCCCTTTAAAGATTCAATGACATAGACTCATGTCTGGCCATAATGACCATTGATAAGCTGGTCATTGCTCAGTTGGGGGCCACACTGACGATACAGATTATAAGGCTAAGTGCACACGTTGCAGAAAATTTCTGCTCAAAAACCTGAATCCCTTCCCAGAAACCGCACCTATTTTTCCACGGCGGTATTTGCGCGGTTTTGATGCGTTTTTTTTCCGCAGCGGTTTCAAACCGCATGGAAGAAGCCAAAACCGCAGAAAAATCCGCAAAATTAATGAGCATGCTGCGTTTTTTACTGCGATGCGTTTTTTTTGCAGTAAAAAACCGCATCAATGTGCACAAAAAGTGCAAAATGCATAGAAATGACTGGGAAGCTTATTTTTAGCGGTTTTATAGTTAAAACCGCGGTAAAAGCCGCTAAAAGAAAACGCTGTGTGTGAACACAGCCTAAGGGGGCCCAATGATCATTATTACAGCCTGCCTGTTATCAGGACGTCCCCCTGTTCATACTGTGCTGCTCCCAGCTGTTATTTAATGTCTCGCATACAACATACTTTCTGACAAGGGTTGTGCTTGTTCCATCGCCGGTGAGTACGCAGGATTTGGAATGGGCATTTATCGGGCTGTGCAGAAGGGTTTGGCCACTTTATCTTTATTTTGCCCAGTGTGTTGGGGCATGTTTTCCGTACCAAAGCACCATGGGTTGGGGCGCTGCTTTTGTGACACTTACTAGTGTCTTAGTACTACAGGTTCTCTTCCTGCCCTTGTTATTGTAGCCTCCCTCACAGCTCTCATGTCCACAAAATGGCTGCCGATAGAGGAGCATGTGACCCGACCTGCCAATTGGCCTCCTCCAACTGAAAGCCAGTGTACTTGGAGGAGGCTGGGGAACTTGTGTGGTCCCATGCCCCTCCACAGCCGCTATGGGGTGAGCAGGAGAGCTGTAGATAATGTGACACGACCCGATGGAGAGCCTGAGCACCTCCTCCAATCTGATTATTGGAAGTGTTTCTTTCCCATCTGTGCCCCTCTGTTCCTTAGTTATGTCCTCCACCCACCCATTTGGTAAAGATGCACATTTTTTTCCCTTCAGCCAACTGGGCGTGTACGACAGAGCTGCTCTGTAGCCGCTTGCTTTTTTTTCCCTCTGGTGCTGGCCAATTGCAACCCAGCCACACCCAGAGAGATGTTTTCTGGTATACGCCCAGTTGGTTGAAAGGAAAATGTACACCTTTATGCACAACATTGGAGCGGAGGGGCACAGAATGAAAAGCGTTCCAGAATAGGCAGACCAGCAGCAATTGGAGGATGTACTCAGTTTAATATAAAAAATGAGTGAAAGGTCATCTGTGTGTGACCACTAGGACCCCCAATGGTCCTAATAATTAGGGTCTCCATTTTCTGAACAAATGAACATTAGTGATGAGCGAACGTGCTGGGATGAGGTGTTATCTGAGCATGCTCATGTGCTACCCGAGTATCTTCGGTGTGCTCGAATACTGTCCTCAAGTCTCCACAGCTGCATGTAACATGGCTGTTCAACAGCCCCAATACATGCAGGGAATGTCTACCAAACAGGCAATATCTGTGTGTGTTGCAGCTGTCGTGCAGCCATGTTACGTGCAGCTGTGGAGACTCGAGGACAGTATTCGAGCACTCCTTTAGCACGCGTGCATGCTCAGATAACACCTCATCACTAACGTGCACTTGTTCTTGTATATGGGCTGAGATGCTGAACATGCCCTCTGTCGATGTGTCGGTGGTCTCTGATGTGAATCCCCCTTTGAGGGAAACCTCTCTGGTAAGGATCACCCTGTTTGCTGGCCCAGGAAAGCCTTTATTTCCTGCCCCACCAGCCAACTATAAGATGAGCCAGCAGCTTTGCTAATTACTCTGTGCTCTGTACAATTAACACCCTGACTGCTGGCTAATTAGCAGCCCGACTGTAATTACCGTCTCCTTGTGCTCTGGCTGCGTTTCTGCTCCACAGCCATTCATTTCTTCACCTTCATGTGTCATGCCCATGGACTTGTTTCAGCCACGTAGGCCTCCCTGTCCGTCACAGCGTAAGGACACCTTTGGGTAGGGGAGGTAGTGTTTTGAAATACATGTTTTGTTTGCTTGCTAAAAATATTTTTCTTCTGTTGTGTTTCATTGCAAACTTAAACAGTTTGACTTCAATAGTATCTAACCTGCACAGTTGCTGGCTCCAGGATGATTTGGCTGAGAATCGGTCAGTGAGCTGGTTCTGACCAGAGTTTATAATTCTTTGTCTTTGTTCTTCTGAGTTCCTATCATAAAATTTGGCTGAACTTTCAGGTGGTCATAAATCAGCTCAGAGGAGCTCAGAACAAAGATAAGAGTTACAAGGTCTACCATCAAAACAAGCTTCCTGGTGGATTCTCAGTTAACTCATTCTGCAGGCAGCAGTTTACAGAAGCTACAGAAAGAAACAATTTTTAAAGATGATTTGTAGCCAGAGTACATGCATTTTCAATAATATATATACACTATACCTAGCAATAACCTTCTGCTGATAAAACAGTGATTTATCAAAACTACAGGAAACAGGACGTCTCAGGAATCAGGGTCTCTGTCTCTACATTATGCTGCTCCCAGATTAGGCTGCAAAAACCTGGTGATGGATTCCATTTAAAAAAACAAAAAAAACCTCCATAAATAATAAATGGGGCCCAAGGGGTTTATACATCAAGATATTACAATCTAAAATGACTTTTGAAGCCAGTGATTCCATAATTCTATACTTTGTGGCCTGCCTTCTGATTCTGCTGTATAACTGACATTGTTTGTCACCCCCTTCCCTGTAGATGGAATCCACGGTCTGTGCATCTTCTGGACTACCTCTGCATCTGCTTGTCCCCATGGTCAGCAGTGACATATCGTCTCCCTGTGAGCAGATTATGGTGCGAACACGATCCGTGGGTGTCAACACCAGCGACGTGGCTCTTGCTACGGAGCCTGAATGTCTCGGCCCTTGTGAACCCGGCACCAGTGTTAATTTGGAAGGCATTGTGTGGCAAGAGACAGAAGATGGTAAGCAAAGCTTTATTTATGCACGAAGTGTCTGCTGGTTTTTATTTGGGTTGGTGCCCAGGAGTGTATTATAGCACCTTCCAAACTGCCTGGTGCCATAGTACAACTCACACTTATCCCAATAATCCCCTAATTTCAAGGAGTTCAGTGTAGAGGGGCTGTTTCACCATATACGCGCTGTTTCAGATGGCAGCCTGGGGTTCTGCTCCTGGCACCGAAAAGCAAACCTCTGTCTGTTCCAGGAGTAGCGGCGGTCAGCCAGGCATCTTGCCTGCAGGGGAAGTTTAGGTCTACGTGGAAGGCCATTCAGATATTACAAGAACAGATTGAGGCTGCCAGCATGGAAGCCTCGTTCACAGACTGTCTTTACTGGCGGGATGGTAAGCTTAAAGGGGTTTTCCCATCTGATCCTATCTCAATATGTAGTCGGTGTAATAATAATAATATTAGCAAATACCTCCAATTAGAAATGTAGAATAGTTCTTCTGGTAAGTACTGTCACTTACCCCATGTGCAGATAATTGCAGTAGCTTAGGTATCCATGGTTACAACCACTAACAACGAACTAACTTTCACTATAACAGTTGTGATAACCATGGATACCTAAGCTACTGCAATGCCTTGCAAATGGGGTACGCGACATACAGTGGGGAAAAAAAGTATTTAGTCAGTCAGCAATAGTGCAAGTTCCACCACTTAAAAAGATGAGAGGCGTCTGTAATTTACATCATAGGTAGACCTCAACTATGGGAGACAAACTGAGAAAAAAAATCCAGAAAATCACATTGTCTGTTTTTTTTTCATTTTATTTGCATATTATGGTGGAAAATAAGTATTTGGTCAGAAACAAGCAATCAAGATTTCTGGCTCTCACAGACCTGTAACTTCTTCTTTAAGAGTCTCCTCTTTCCTCCACTCATTACCTGTAGTAATGGCACCTGTTTAAACTTGTTATCAGTATAAAAAGACACCTGTGCACACCCTCAAACAGTCTGACTCCAAACTCCACTATGGTGAAGACCAAAGAGCTGTCAAAGGACACCAGAAACAAAATTGTAGCCCTGCACCAGGCTGGGAAGACTGAATCTGCAATAGCCAACCAGCTTGGAGTGAAGAAATCAACTGTGGGAGCAATAATTAGAAAATGGAAGACATACAAGACCACTGATAATCTCCCTCGATCTGGTGCTCCTCGCAAAATCCCACTCCGTGGGGTCAGAATGATCACAAGAACGGTGAGCAAAAATCCCAGAACCATGCGGGGGGACCTAGTGAATGAACTGCAGAGAGCTGGGACCAATGTAACAAGGCCTACCATAAGTAACACACTACGCCACCATGGACTCAGATCCTGCAGTGCCAGACGTGTCCCACTGCTTAAGCCTGTACATGTCCGGGCCCGTCTGAAGTTTGCTAGAGAGCATTTGGATGATCCAGAGGAGTTTTGGGAGAATGTCCTATGGTCTGATGAAACCAAACTGGAACTGTTTGGTAGAAACACAACTTGTCGTGTTTGGAGGAAAAAGAATACTGAGTTGCATCCATCAAACACCATACCTACTGTAAAGCATGGTGGTGGAAACATCATGCTTTGGGGCTGTTTCTCTGCAAAGGGGCCAGGACGACTGATCCGGGTACATGAAAGAATGAATGGGGCCATGTATCGTGAGATTTTGAGTGCAAACCTCCTTCCATCAGCAAGGGCATTGAAGATGAAACGTGGCTGGGTCTTTCAACATGACAATGATCCAAAGCACACCGCCAGGGCAACGAAGGAGTGGCTTCGTAAGAAGCATTTCAAGGTCCTGGAGTGGCCTAGCCAGTCTCCAGATCTCAACCCTATAGAAAACCTTTGGAGGGAGTTGAAAGTCCGTGTTGCCAAGCGAAAAGCCAAAAACATCACTGCTCTAGAGGAGATCTGCATAGAGGAATGGGCCAACATACCAACAACAGTGTGTGGCAACCTTGTGAAGACTTACAGAAAACATTTGACCTCTGTCATTGCCAACAAAGGATATATCACAAAGTATTGAGATGAAATTTTGTTTCTGACCAAATACTTATTTTCCACCATAATATGCAAATAAAATGAAAAAAAAAACAGACAATGTGATTTTCTGGATTTTTTTTTCTCAGTTTGTCTCCCATAGTTGAGGTCTACCTATGATGTAAATTACAGACCCCTCTCATCTTTTTAAGTGGTGGAACTTGCACTATTGCTGACTGACTAAATACTTTTTTTCCCCACTGTAGGTTATCAGCAGAACTGTTCTACATTTCTAATGGAGGTATTTACAAATTTTATTATTATACCTACAACATATTGGAATAGGATCTTGGAGATGGAAATACCCCTTTAACGAGAATCTGAAACCAGTTTCTGCTGCACCTTTTATAGAGCATTATAAAGTAGGAGCGGAATCCCTGATCCTAGCGCTGGGGTCCAGGGTTCAAGGAAGTTTGTGTGTTCTCCCCGTGTTTGCGTGGCTTTCCTCCGGGTACTCCGGTTTCCTCCCACGTTCCAAAGACCTAGTAATAGGGGCCTAGATAGTGAGCCCCAATGGGGACAGTAATGTCCAATGTATCTGTAAAGCTCTGCGGAATATGATGGCTGTGTATAAGCAAAGCATAATAAATAAATGTAGCCCTTGATAGTCCTGAGATCCGGAAAACCTTGTGCTCCACCACTGACTGACTGGCAGATTTCTGCCTATGCACAGTGTAGAGAGATAGCCGTTAATCATTTACATGAGTTGGCTTAAAATGAGCTCATCACTGAATGGAACAAGCAGAGCAGCAGCAGACAATACAAGGTTTTTTTTTTTTTCAAACTTATGGCAGGGGGAGCCCTGTAAGTAAAACACCAATGGAATCAAGGTCTTTGTTCATAATTTATGCTGCCCTCAGATTGGTGACAGTCGTGACAGAATCCCTTAAAATGTATTTTTAAAGTGCTGACGTATTACCCTAGCTTACGTGTGCAGTGCTGATATTTGCAAAGCTTTTGTTATAGCACAGTTATGTGGAGCCATAGTTCTCCTCCACTAGACTAAGACATATATAATCTGCATCAAATTCCATGTAAATAATATCATGCTCCAGTGGACGTTATGTAAGTTTTTTTCCTATAAATATTGTTTTACGCGATACTGCCTCAAGCACAGTGCTTTGCTTTTTGAACGAGTCCTTAAAGAGTTGTTTCTTTCTCAGCCATAAAGGTGTATTTACAGCTCCAAGATTGTAGCCCAGTATGTAGTACATGTAATAATAATAATAATATTAGCAAATTCCTCCAATTAGTAATGTAGTATAGTTCTTCTGATAAACTGTCACTTCCTCATGTGCTGGGCATTGCAGTAGCTTAAGTATCCATGGTTACAGCCACTCATTTAGTGACAATTAGCTAGTTGCTATTGGTTGTAACCATTGATATCTAAGTTACTGCAATGCCCTGCACATGGAGTAAGCGACATAGCTAATCAGAAGAACTATACTGCATTTCTAAGTGGAGGTATTTGCTAATATTATTATTACACCTATTACATGTTTGGATAGAATCTTGGAGATGGAAGTACCCCTTTTAAATGGTTGTGATGATACTGACCCAGTCCACTGGAGGTAGAGCTATGAAATCAGCCGACAGCTGCTCAGCTACGCTGTTTCTGTAGCTCCCCTTATTTTCTATTGGAGTTATGGGAATTGCTTTGCTCAGCTGCTGTCATCTGTTTCCGTAGCCGTACCTTCAGGGGTCAGAGCCTCGATGGACTTATTCTCGTCTCTGCCATTTATGACTGTGATGGAAATAGGAATTTAAAAATCCTCAGCGCTAAAAGCATGTTTAAACTACATTGTGAATAGTACTGCAATATTAGTTTATTAATGAAACAAATCTCTAGGAAAATACACCTTTTTTATTATGTAACCCAGTTAACCTTAGTCCCTATTTGCACTTCCAGCACCCCATGCAAATAGCTGGTCAGGCATCTTCCTTGCTGGGACGATAGTGGAAATATAGTATTACGGTATATGGTTGACCCTCTCTTTCAATCAACCCCTGCAGTTTTTGGTCGTGTAGTAAGGACTGTGCCCGAGTGCTACATCTGAATGTGATCTGATAAACAGTGAATCGGAGCATTTGATTTCACATTCAGAACCTCCTGCCCTGAAGATGTGTTCACATAGTGTAGTGTTCCTTGTACCGTATTGGACGTGCCTTCTAGCTACAGGGTGACGACTGGTTTCCAGCCTCTGAATGTAGTAATGCCTGTTGTACAGCTCGGTAACTCAGCACTTGTAGCCTGCACTGGGCCACACTGTACCTTTGTGTGCCTTTAATTTTTTGTATAGCGGCAACACACAGCTTTCTTCACACTAAGGGAAAGAAAACTGGCGTGCTCCCACCCACATGCTATGTTGCCCCATAGTCGTTCCATAGGAGAGGAGTGTAGACAAAGAGGCACCAATATGCATGTTCTTATAAACAAGAATGTCTCTATTCACTGACTGCCTTTAGAGCTTTTGATGGGGTTTCTCAGTAATGTACCCAAGCATAGCTTGTTGTGTTTAAGAAAAAAAAAAAAAATCTTTCTTTATAACCCCCTCCCCGGCTCCTGTGCGGAGTCAATGCCACTGTTCCTAATATCTGCATCTGCCGTGCATTATGTCAGTGCTGCAGACGTCAGGAACAGTGGTAGAGACTCAGACTTGGGGAGGGTAAGTAAACAACAGTTTACTTTTTCCAACAGACTGTGCCTGGTGACACAACTTTTTTTTGTAAACACAAAGTTCAATACTTTTCATTATGCAGTTAACCCCTTAAAACGACAAATGACGGACATAGCACGTCATGAGCGGGAGTCAGTTCCTGCATCATGACGTGCTATGTCCAAGAAGTGAAGAAGTGCGCGGACGGCTTCCATCAGTCCCCGCACTCAGGGCCCTCTGATCAGTCAATCTGACTCACCAATCACAGTATGATCACGCAGGAGGTGCTGAAATATCAGCACCTCCTCCATGATCACAGCAGGAGCTTGGTGCCACAAGTGGCTGAGCTCCTGCCTTGACAGCCAGGGACAGTGCCAGCATCGCCCTATGCTGTTTAACCCCCTAAATGAGGCATCGAGAGCGACTGCAGAATTTAGAAGGCAGGGAGGGGGCTCTCTCTCCCTTCAGATCGATGCCCCACATGTCATTGCGGGGGTCCGATCATTGCCATGGTGACCGAGGGTCAGCATTACGACTCCCAGGTCACCGAGCTACAGAAAACATCTTGGACCATGCTCAGAGCATGGTCTAAGATGCTTCTGTCAGTGCAGCACTTACAGGTATAAAGCATTGCAATGCATTATATCAGTAATCAAAGTAAAAAAAAGTGAAAGTCCCATAGAGGGACCAAGTTAAAAAGTTTATAAAAAAAAAAAAAAGTAAAAATATTTTTTAATTTTTTTTTTCAAAATAATAAAAAAAATTATACCAATAAATACACATTTTTGTGTGAACTAAAAATAAAAAAAAAGTAAACATATTTGGTATTGCCGCTTCCGGAACAACCCCATCTATAAAGCTGTCACACTAGTTAAGCCCTTCAGTGAGCACCATAAAAAAAAATTACATGAATAAATACATTGCAAACTTTGGTTTTTTTTATCATGCCGCTGTAAAAAAAAAAAGGTGGAATAAAGCTGCTTTATCAATTTTTACCATATGCAAAATGGCATAAAAAAAATTTCCTGTTTTTGTTCATTCTGCCAAAATGGGGATAAAAGCAATCAAAAAATGTCATGTGTCCGAAAATAGTACCAATAAATACATTAACCCGTCCCGCAAACAAACAAGGCCTCACATGACTGTCGGCAAAAATATGGAAAAATTAGAGCTTTCAAAGAATGGGGATGCAATAGTTTTTGCAAAAAAAAGCGCCTTTTAGTGTGTGACAGCAGCCAAACAGAAAAAAAACTATATAAATCTGTTATCGCGTTAAGCCGAAAAATAAAGTTGCCTAATCACTTATACCGCACGAGGAACGACACAAAAAATAAATGAAATCAATACTTCACCTGCTGCTCATTTGTTCCTTCTACCTCCCAAACATCGCAGTAAGGCTCGACTCACATTTATCCTGTGCTTACATCAGGGTTTTCATGTAATTCTCTGAAATATTTTACTCATATGAAACCCTTGGCGGACGATTTCCTATGAGGCAGAAGAAGGCACTGAGGTAGATGAAGGACGCAGTCTGGCCTATGATCCAGCAGTGTCAGTCTTTTTAGGCATGCATAAAAGTGTTGTCCGCCACAGTTTAGTACACTGCTGACGAGGACACCGTTGAACAGAGGCTAGACGGTGTCCAGAGTAACTCTGCTGTCTCATTATAGTAAATGAATCCCTCGAGGGGTTTCATCTGAGTCACATCATTCGTAGATTTAGATGGAAACCCCGATGTAAGTGCTCAGCGTAGAGCACAGGGTATATGTGATCTAAAATGTTATGTTAAATGTCCCCAACAAAAGCTTCAATTCAGTCCACAAAAAAGCAAGTCTCCACTCAAGTCCATCATCTGTCAATGGAAATATAAGGGACTGGTAGTATAAAGGCTCTGGAAAAGCAAAATGGCTCTTCACCCCCCAAAAGAAATACAGTGAATTCTGCACTACCAAATCCAAATGCCCCTCTCTCTTCTGAGCCCCACAGTGTGTCTAAACCACATTTAGCAACCACATGTTTGGCAGGGGTATAATTTCTAAAATGGACCACTTGAGGGTGATTCTGCACTTCCAGCACTTAGGGGCTCTGTATATGGAGTCCACAAACTATTATAGGAAAAGCTGCCCTCCAGGAGGCAAATAGCGCTCCTCACATTCCGAGTCTCGCCGTGTGGCTAAACAGTGCTGTACAGCCACATATGTGGTATTTTCACCTTCAGCAGAAAGTGTGGGACAAATCTTGTTGCCATTTTTACCCATTTTCCAGTATGAAGATGTAAAATCCGGGACTAAAACTAAATTTTTGTGGCAAAAATGTAATTACTTTTTCTTTGCTTCCCAATGGTATAAAATTCTGTGGCACACTGTGGTGTCAATATGATCACTGCCCCCTAGATTAATTTAGCATTTAGTGTAGTTTGTAAAATGGGGTCACTTATAAGCAGTTCGCTGTTCTGGCATCTCAGGGGCTCTCCCAGTGGGTCTTGGCAGCCATAACAGTAAAATCTGCACTATAATATGGCGCTCCTTCCCTTCAAACCTTTGGACTGTGCCTCAAAAGTTGTTCCCAATTATATGTAGGGTATTGGTGCAATCAGGAGAAATTGCATAACAAACTGTGAGAGCCATTTTTCATATTCTCTCTTATAAAAAAAAAATTGTAGGTTAAAACAATTGCAGTAAAAATTTAATTATTCTTTCTTCACCGCCCAGTGGTATAAATTTCTGTGAGGCACATGTGGTTTCAGCATACTCGCTGCACCCCTAGATTAATGCATTGAGAGGCGTCGTTTCTTAAGTGATGTCACTTATGGGGGTTTTTGCTGTTCTGGCACGTCAGGGGCTCTACCAAAGTGACATGGCACCCTCAAACCATTCCAGCAAAATGTGAACTCCAATATGGCGCCTCTTCCCTTCTGAGCTTTGCCCTGTGCCTCAAAAGTAGATTTCGACCACATATGGGGTATCCAGGTACTCAGGAGAAATTGCACAATAAACTGTATGGTGCATTTTATCCTTTTTACATCTGTGAAAATAAAAGAATAATTAAGGCTAAAAGATCATTTTTGGGGGAAAAATTTGATTTGTATGTGTGATTTTTATAAATGTGATAGTTTATAAACTTCTGTAAAGCACATGGGGGTTCAAGGTGCTCGCCACACATCTACTCACATACTTTGAGGAGTCTAGTTTCCAAAATAGGGTGAGCGTCTTCCACTGGTTATGCATTTGGAACTCTCCAAACGCCACATGGCATTCGCTCTCGATTCCAGCCCTTTGTGTGTTCAAAAAGTCAAATGGCGCTCCTTCCCTTCCAAGCCCTGTCATTCCACTGATGGCAGTATCTGCATACTCGGGAGAAATCACACAACAAATTTTGAGGTCCATTTTCTCCTGTTACCCTTGCGTAAATAGCAAATTTGGAGTAAAGTAAAATTTTTGGTGTTCATTTTTTCCTTCCACATTGCATTAATTCCTGTGAAGCCGCTAAAGGGTTACTAAACTTCTTGAATGTGGTTTTGAGTACCTTGAGGGGTGCATTTTTTAGAATGGTATCACTTTGGAGTATTTTCTGTCATATAAGCCCCTGAATGAAAGTCACTTCAAATGTGAGGTGGTCCCTAAAAAAATGGTTTTGTAAATTTTATTGGAAAAATGAGAAATTGCTGGTCAACGTTTAATCCTTCTAATGTCCTACTAAAAAGAATTGTTTCCAAAATTGTAGTTATTAACTATTGTGTGTGACACCACTCTCTGATTTAAGGGCATAAAAATGAAAAGTTTGAAAATTGTGTCATTTTCCAAATTTTTGACAATTTCCCGATATTTTCCCAAGTAAACGCAAGTCACATCGAACATATTTTACCACTAACAAGTAGTACAGTATGTCACGAGAAAACAGTCTCGGATCTGTTGGAGCGTTCCAGAGTTGTAACCTCATAAAGCAACAGGTGTCACATTTAAAAAATTGAGGCCAAAGTAGTCCAGTCCTTAAGGGGTTAAAGCTGTTACCGGTTTCAAAATGTAAAGAATACAGTCATATGTAAAAGTTTGGGCACCCCTATTAATGTTAACCTTTTTTCTTTATAACAATTTTGGTTTTTGCAACAGCTATTCCAGTTTCACATATCTAATAACTGATGGACTCAGTTATATTTCTGGATTCAAATGAGGTTTATTGTGCTAACAGAAAATGTGCAATCTGCATTTAAACAAAATTTGACCGGTGCAAAAGTATGGGCACCCTTATCATTTTCTTGATTTGAACACTCCTAACTACTTTTTACTGACTTCCTGAAGAACTAAATTGGTTTAGTAACCTCATTGAGCTTTGAACTTCATAGCCAGGTGTATCAAATCATGAGAAAAGGTATTTAAAGAGGCCACTTGCAAGTAGTTCTCCTATTTGATTCTCCTATGAAGAGTGGCATCATGGGCTCCTCAAAACAACTCCCAAATGATCTGAAAACAAAGATTATTCAACATAGCTTTTCAGGGGAAGAATACAAAAAGTTGTCTCAGAGATTTAACCTGTCAGTTTCCACTGTGAGGAACATAGTAAGGAAATGGAAGAACACAGGTACAGTTCTTGTTAAGCCCAGAAGTGACAGGCCAAGAAAAATATCAGAAAGGCAGGGAAGAAGAATGGTGAGAACAGTCAAGGACAATCCACAGACCACCTCCAAAGACCTGCAGCATCATCTTGCTGCAGATGGTGTCACTGTGCATCGGTCAACAATACAGCGCATGCATAACGCCTTTTTGTATGACCAAACAACTCAATCTTTGTTTCATCAGTCCACAGGACCTTCTTCCAAAATGTAACTGGCTTGTCCCAATGTGCTTTTGCATACCTCAGGCTACTCTGTTTGTGGCGTGCTTGCAGAAACGGCTTCTTTCGCATCACTCTCCCATACAGCTTCTCCTTGTGCAAAGTGCGCTGTATTGTTGACCGATGCACAGTGACACCATCTGCAGCAAGATGATGCTGCAGGTCTTTGGAGGTGGTCTGTGGATTGTCCTTGACTGTTCTCACCATTCTTCTTCTCTGCCTTTCTGATATTTTTCTTGGTCTGCCACTTCTGGGCTTAACAAGAACTGTACCTGTGTTCTTCCATTTCCTTACTATGTTCCTCACAGTGGAAACTGACAGGTTAAATCTCTGAGACAACTTTTTGTATCCTTCCCCTGAAAAGCTATGCTGAATAATCTTTGTTTTCAGATCATTTGAGAGTTGTTTTGAGGAGCCCATGATGCCACTTTTCATAGGAGAATCAAATAGGAGAACTACTTGCAAGTGGCCACCTTAAATACCTTTTCTCATGATTTGATACACCTGGCTATGAAGTTCAAAGCTCAATGAGGTTACAAAACCAATTTAGTCCTTCAGTAAGTCAGTAAAAAGTAGTTAGGAGTGTTCAAATCAAGAAAATGATAAGGGTGCCCATACTTTTGCACCGGTCAAATTTTGTTTAAATGCAGATTGCACATTTTCTGCTAGTACAATAAACCTCATTTGAATCCAGAAATATAACTGAGTCCATCAGTTATTAGATATATGAAACTGAAATAGCTGTTGCAAAAACCAAAATTGTTATAAAGAAAAAAGGTTAACATTAATAGGGGTGCCCAAACTTTTACATATGACTGTATATGCAGTGGACCTACATCATCCAGCCTAGTCTGACTTGCTGCAGGTTGTTCTCATGTCATCTGTCTCTTCTCCGTACTACCATAGATGGCATCACATCCTATAGCACCTACCTGGGCTCTGGCAGTGATTAGGAGCAGATGTTCAGTGCCTCTAGTGAGCGCCCGATCTAATGGAGTCCCGGATTCCCCGGGGTGAGGTGCAGAGAGATACCAGCCTAATACGTACCTGCTTCCTCTGCTCATAGCCGCGGTCTGCAGCTGTGCCGCCATCTGCTTTCTGAATGTAAGCCCGGGAAAGCTGCTGATGTGTGCGCCGTAGCCCGAGCTTATTTTGCCTAGAACGGCCACTTTAGGCTACTTTCACACATCAGGTTTTCGGCGTCAGGCGCGATCCGGCGTCGTGCCGGAACGCCGGATCCGGCAAATGTTTCGTAAAACCGGATGTGACAGATCCGGTTTTCTGCCGGATCCGTCTTGTTCTTGACAGACAAAACCGGATCCGTCTCATCCGGTTCATCCGTTTTTCTATCCGTTTTTCAACGGATTACGCCGGATCCGGTTTTTAAAATTGACCCTTGTGGCCTTCCGAACGGGATTGGCTACTGGAAAACTATATATAGCATGTTCCTACAGCCCTTCTTTGACAGGTTGTAGAGGAGAAAGTGCAGGTTGGAGAGAAGAGCAAGTTACTGGCGAAGATCGATGTTGTCATTGGAAATATTTTGAAGAATTTGGCGGATTTTATAGCGGAGGCGAATCGTTTGAGGGTGATTGTTCTGGAGAAGGAGAGAGCGAGACAGCAGCGCATCAGGCATCGTAGACTACGTTTGTGGATCCACCCCATCACAGCCAAGAGAATGACGCGTGGGGTCTATTCTACACTCTGCATGGACCTTCGACGAAACCCGGATAAATTTTTTGGATATGTTAGGATGAAAATGGAGAATTTTGATTACTTGGTAGAGCGCATTGCACACCTCATAAGAAAAGCGGACACCTATTGCCGCTTCTCTGTTTCACCCGCAGAGCGTCTGATGGTGACTTTAAGGTAAGCCACATTTATTGGATATGCTCGCATCAGAGCACACTTTCACTGCAATCTTGTTGGTGGTAGTTTGTATCTCCAAGTGTTATAGGTCAGTTTTGGTATGTAATGCTGTGATTTAAAACTAATTTATTGTTTTTTAATTCCCCACAGATTTCTTGCAACTGGAGAATCCCTTTCGTCACTGCATTTCCAGTACAGACTCGGGATTTCCACCATTTCTGGAATTGTGAAGTACACATGCCGTGCACTGTGGGACTCCTTAGCTGAAGAGTTTTTACCAGAGCCCACAACAGAGAGGTGGATTGAAATTGCTGACAAGTTTCAACAGATATGTCAGTTTCCAAACTGCTTGGGCGCTGTGGACGGGAAACATATCCGCATTGTAAAGCCAGCTGGATCGGGATCGGAATATTTCAATTACAAGAAATATTTTTCAATTGTCCTCATGGCCATCGCTGACGCGGAATACAAATTTATTGCGGTTGATATTGGGGCCTATGGCCGCTCCAATGACTCTCAAGTTTTCAAACTGTCTGCCATGGGGCGTAAACTGTATGGAAACACCTTCCAGTTCCCACCACCTAGACCGCTGCCGCAAACATCTGGTCCACCTATGCCATTTGTCTGTGTAGGGGATGAAGCCTTCCAGCTGTCAGAACACCTTTTGAAACCGTACTCTAGCAGAGGATTGACAAGACCAAAACGCATTTTTAATTACCGCCTCACAAGAGCAAGAAGAATGGTTGAATGTACCTTTGGTATTCTGACAGCCAAATGGCGGGTCCTATTGACTGCGATCAACCTCAAGACAGAAACTGTGGACGAGGTGATCAAAGCGTGCGTGGTACTCCACAATTTTGTTATCTGCAAGGAACCCATTTCCATTGAGGACACCTCTGAAGAAACCACCTTGCAAGATTACCATGACATTACCACTAGAAGTTCTGTGACGGTTTCAGTAATGAGGGACAATTTTGCACTATACTTTGTCACCTCAAGGCAGAGTACACTGGCAGGATGACAGAGTGTGAAAGATTTGTGCCCTAACCAAACTTGTGTACCTTCTGGACCAACAGTATATACCTTTGCCAACCAAAGTTGGCTATCTTGTCATGGTCTTACTATTTTTAGCTTTAGGCCACAGGTGTGTACCTGGTTGTGTTTTATGCTAAGTATTTCACCTTTTAACAAAAGTTGTGTACATTGTTAGGAAATCACCAACAATAAACACAACTTTTTAGGTGAAATACTTTGCTTCAAACACAACCAGGAACACAACTGTGGCAAAAAGCTAAAATTTACCCACAGTTATATACCTAGTTTTGAATACCATTTCACCTTTTAAATACCCTGTATTTAACCTTTTTCGCCGCAGAAAGAAGTGACAGACAACCAGTGTAAAATAATTTAACTTTTATTGAAAAATGTTTTTTTTAGTAAACTTTTTTAAAATTTTAATAAACTTGTTTAATAAAGCTTTGAAACCATAAAACTGGTCATTTTTATTTAGATACACACATTATAAATCTGTGTAGTGTGTGGTGGAAATACTGCTGGAGGGGCTGCGGGACACTTCGACACTGGGAGTGTGGAGAGAGGACTGTGATCGTGGTGGGGAAGGAACAGTTAGAGGTGAAAGTGTGGAAAAAACTACAGAATGGGTGGACATGTGGGAAGCAGAAGAGGTGGTGGGTGGTGGAGTGGAGGGTTGGGCAGGGACTGTAGGAGCAGATGATGTTGATGGCAAGTTGTATGGGGAAGGAGTTTGGTACGGGGCAGGTTGCTGGAAGTGGGGAGATGTCTGGTACGGGGCAGGTTGCTGGAAGTGGGGAGATGTCTGGTACGGGGCAGGTTGCTGGAAGTGGGGAGATGTCTGGTACGGGGCAGGTTGCTGGAAGTGGGGAGATGTCTGGTACGGGGCAGGTTGCTGGAAGTGGGGAGATGTCTGGTACTGGGGAGGTTGCTGGTACTGGGGAGTTTGCAGGTACTGGGGAGGTTGCTGGTACTGGGGAGGTTGCTGGTACTGGGGAGGTTGCTGGTGCTGGGGAGGTTGCTGGTGCTGGGGAGGTTGCTGGTGCTGGGGAGGTTGCTGGTGCTGGGGAGGTTGCTGGTGCTGGGGAGGTGGATGGTATGTAATAGGAGGGGGAGGATGGAAAGTGGCTGGAGGGGGTGTAGATGTAATAGGAGGGGGAGGATGGAAAGTGGCTGGAGGGGGTGTAGATGTAATAGGAGGGGGAGGATGGAAAGTGGCTGGAGGGGGTGCAGGTGGAGGAACTACTGTGGTGGGAGGAGGAGGTTGGGAGGTAACTTGCTGGAGAGCAGCGTGGCATGAATGCATTACATGCATCTGCTGGGCAGGAGAGAGCGTTTCCATGCGCTCCACAACAGACCTGAAAAAGGTGTGGTTTGGCGAAGATCTTGCTTCTGAATGCATGGTTTGCAGAAGTGTCTTCACCTCCAGAATGCTGGAGTTGATCTGCTGATAGCCTGCGGAGATTTGCTCTGACAAGACTTTTAGACAGTTCTGGAAAGATGCATTCAGATGCAAGAACTCTGGCGCATAAGTCTTTTCCTGACCCCTCTGCCGCTGCCGCCCAGTACCCGCAGGTGTACTAGAGGTGGCAGGGGCAGAAGGGTGGGGTAAAGGGAAAGCGATCTCCTCACCAGCAGCTTAATGTAATGTAGGCGGCCACGATGCTCCTGTGCTGGTGGATGGGACAGATGGGTCGAATGTGTGGGAAGGCTGGGAAGGTGCAGATGTACCGGGGCGGTCGAAGTGTCCCTCGGTGCCGGTCCCCTCAGGGATCGCCTCAGAAGGGTCCAATCGTGCAGGCTCCCGAGTGCTGCTCACCGTGCTGTGGAATAAAGAGAAAAAAAAACAATTAAAATACTGACATGGTATGGCCCTGGCTGAAAAAAAAATTTACATCTAACATTTTTTTTCACATGTGGTGTGTAATATTTACCTTCTAGTGACCATTGTTTCCCGGAGGAACGACAGGGCTTCTGCGTACTTGTACTTGCTCCTGCGTCCTCCAGATCCACTCGGGGCCCGCATCTCTTTATTGAACTCCTTCTTGAAACGATCCCTCACAGACCGCCACCGATTCACAATTCTGTTCCCTGAAACGAGAAAGGACAAAGTGGTTAGTATACAACATCAGTGTTTCCCAAACTCCAGTCCTCATGGTCCCCAGGGGTCATGTTTTCAGGATTTCCATAGTAAATAGAAATCCTGAACACATGATCCGTGGGGACCACGAGGACTGGAGTTCGGGAAACACTGGTTTACATCAAGCAACTGGTGCTGTATATACTTACGCTCTTTAATCTGGGCCCGAACATCGAGGTCCTCCCAGCGGCCCACAAGGAGCGAACAGATTTCCTCCCAGAGTCGTCGGGTAACGATAAGGTCAGCGTGGCGGCGGTCAGCCATATTCCAGAGCGGCTCCCTTTCTCTGACGAGATCAATGAGGTGGTCCACATCGAGTCCTCCATCCTCACCGTCAGAGTCGGTAGCACGCTGTGAAGGCTGTTAAAGAAAAAGACAAAAATAACATAATTAGCCTCCACAAAAGAAATGAAATAAAAAGTGCAAAAAAACAAAGCAAAAATATTTATACTTACACGCTGGTGACCGCCGCGTTGCTGTCGCCGACGACCCTGGGAGGCACTGCGAGGACCTCTTGGCCGAGCACCAGATTGGGAAGACTAGAGAAGAAAACAAAAAATGTTATGTCTTTGGATGTAGGCATTTGTTTGCTGTGTGTGGTCTGCAGAACATTGTTTTCTATGTGTTGTGTGTAGTGTGATGTTGTGTTTCTGCGTTTGATGCAAAAAACTTACCAATTGTGAGCCCACTCCAGGTGTCTGTCCACCCCTTCCTTCTTCTGGGAGCTCCTCTTCATCTTGTGAATCCTGTTTTGAAATAAAAGGCAATGAATAGACATATATTACAGAGATGATGGATTTTGGAAATAAAAACTTACCGTCAAACGCTGACGATGCGAGGGAGGGCTCCCAGAAGATGATGTGCTGTCTTCCTGGTGGCCACACTCCATGCCTGTGGGTGGTGTTCCAGCTGCTGCCGCTGCTGCTGCTGCATCTATTGGGCGGCTGTTGAATAAAGAGAAACAAAGGGCCAATGAATATCTTGATATTCAATAGCCCTAGTTTGGAGGAATGGGGGATTTGATAATTACCGTCTCTCATCTGCTGCTGGCCTCCCCTCCTCAGCATGTTCCATTTGCTGCTCCATTTGGGGGGGTGGTGGTGCTGATGGTGCTGCAGTGGTCTCCTGCCTTCTCCTGCTGCGCTTGGTTGCTTTCTTGGGTGGCATGTTGGGTGTGGCTGTGGGTCCCACTGTCTTGCTTTTATATATGTCTTGTGGGCAGAGCTACTGAGCATGCTCAGACCAAAAAAAACGGATCCGGCCACCGGATCCGGCTTTCGCCGGATCAGGCGCATTGCGGCGCTCATAGGCTTTCATTGTGTGAAAAAGCCGGACGCGCCGGATCCGGCGTGTCCGGCTTTTTCGCCGGAGACAAAAAACGTTACAGTAGCCGTTTTTTCCAGACGCCGGATCGCGACACATTGCTGGATCCGGCGAAAACCGGATGAAACGCATGGCCATCCGGCGCAAATGCAAGTCAATGGGGGGGAAATCGGATCCGGCATTGCATTTCGCCGGATCCGGTTTCTGTCAAAAGCGCCGGATCGCGCCTGACGGCGAAAACCTGATGTGTGAAAGAGGCCCTACTCTTTAAAGTCAAATCACAGGTTTTTGTTTTGATGATCACAGATTCTTAGCAAAATACTGCATTTGGGGGGGGGGGGGTAGTGACTTTTTTGGTGATTGTGAGGATAAACCATGGTTTGACATCACCTTGTGGCGTGACCATAAAGGGGTCGGCCACTTTCTCTCGTAGGTGCCGCTTGTATGGCGGCGTGAAGAAGCATGTGACCAGCGGTCGTGTTTCATTTGATTTTGCCCAAATGTGTTTATTGCTTCATACAAACGTGCATGTTATTTTATAGCCAAATTACGGGTCTAAAATTATTGGGGTCAAGTTTAACAGTGTTAGGGGATCTGGCAGATTGCCTTTACAGGCAATGCTATGTTATCTAACGGCACAAAAAAGAAATATATGAAAGGATGAAGAAGACTCAGACTAAGGCCACGTACACCCATCCATATGTCACGGTCCTAACTTGGAGAGGCGTACAGACTGGCATCGGGTCTCTCCTGACCATAGCAGCCTCATAGACTTAAGTGACACTATTGAGTTTGGGTCACAAGACTGACGGCCAAGGCCGTACATTGCTCTCTGTACTCTCGTTTTTTAAGCCTGTTTTTTCTTTTACCAAGTAGATTCAGGCTGCTGCATTCTCGGCAGCCTACTCTTTATAACTTCAAGCAGATCAGTCATCAGATTTCACAGTATAAGCTGTGTACTATATTAAATAATCTCTTGGACCTGATCAGACTCATATATTGGCTTTAAAAATCTCCAATAATGGTTGTAGTATCTTTATATTAAAATAAACATTTCATGAGTCCAGCTTGAGAGAGAGAAAGCTCATGGGTCAAAATGTATTCAGCCTCTGCTCACTCAGCCTGTCTGACAGCTGCAGCTTGTACTGAGCAGTGTAAAGTATCAGCAACAGCAGAGAGGAGGGACTCTGAGGCACTCATGAGTTTACACTTTCCTAGGCGGATTATACAGCCGTTCTGACATGGATTTTCAAAGTACGCCAAGTATTCTATTTTTATCAAGTTTAAGAGATCTATTTCATAATATTTGCCATTTGCACTGTGAAATGTGGTGACAGATGTGCTTTAAGGTTGGACAGCCTTGCAGCGCAGGGGTCCTGGGTTCAAATCCCACCAAGGACAACATCTGCAAGGAGTTTGTATGTTCTCCCCGTGTTTGCGTGGGTTTCGTCCAGGTTCTCCAGTTTCCTCCCACATTCCAAAGACATACTGATAGGGAATCTAGATAGTGAGCCCCATTGGGCACAGCGATGACATGTATGTAAAGCGCTGTGGAATAAGATGGCGCTATATAAGCAAAGCATAATAAATAAGGAGGCCATACATATTGGTCTAAGGGTATGTGCATGCGTTGTGTATTTGATAGCAGAAATTTCTGCACCATTCCTGCATCTCTTGGCAGGAAAATGCAGCCTCAAAAATGTCGCATTTTTGGTGCGTATATGCCCTGCGGTTTTTTCAGTTCATTCCATGGGTGAAAAACTCAGAGCAAAGCACAGATACTACAGATTGTTTTCTACACCAAATCTGCAAATCAAAAATATTCAACGTGTGCATCACACTTCAGGTTTCTCTTTCACTTTGCTGCCATCATGGTCATTTGCTTCAGCTTTTGTCACGAATCCACGCAGAAAAAAAAAACTTTTTTTCTTTTCTCTTCCAAGAAAAACTACTAAAACTCAGACCAAACTGGTGACGCTCAGATGAAACTGAACAAAATCACTGCTGAAACTAGGACGTCAGAAAAACAGATGTCGGAATGGGTGCTAAATCTGATTGAAATGCCCAGCCTGTCATTAGTTTTGGGAAATTAACAATAAGCGATTGTTTTAGCTGATGAATAACATACAGTCATCTTCTGGAAAGAAGGTGGCCACATTTAAAATCTTCATAGGATCTTCATAGCCCACAAACAAACACTCAATGATCAATGAGTGGAACAGGCTGCCAAGAGAGGTGAGTTCCCCTTCAATGGAAATCTTCAAACAGAGGCTGGACAGACATCTGTCTGAGATGGTTTAGTGAATCCTACATTGATCCGGTGGGGTTGGACACGATGACCCTGGAGGTCCCTTCCAACTCTTAACATTCCAGAATTCTTTGGGAAAGAATATTCTTAAAAAGATTTTAATTTTTTGGCTTTCCTTCAGCCAGTTTAAAAGTCTGTAACTGCAAATATAGACTAAAATGTATGAGTCGGTGTCAGCTTAATAATTGGTCACCAATCCTTCTGCCACCTATGGGTATTGGGGTAGAGCCCCCTCCCACAGATTCAGGGGTGGCAGAGAAGATGTGCCTAGGTATGGACTTTGTTCCAACTTGCGATTTTGAGTTCTTTTCCATTTGTGATGTGAATAAATTTGTTAGCGGCATTCTACGGAACAAAAGCATTTTTACAACGCACAGGACATCACCAGCAATGTAGTATGCGCTTCCACTAGTGTACAGAATAATGCCTTCAAGTCACTCCATTTTTTTGAACAACTAGCACTGATAACGTTAAATGAACTCAAAAGGTAATTATGAACACAGTATTAAATGACGCAAAAATTGAAGTACCCAATCTTAGCATGAATAAATCCAATTATGCACGATGGGTCACATAAATCCTGTCTGATGTTGACACATATTCTCTTTGCCTGGTAATCCTGCAATTTCTTGGAAAAACAGAAACCATGGTTTTATAGGTGAGGGTGTCACAATGGGATGTTTCAATAAAAAGAGGCAGATTATTTGAAAATGGTATCAAAACGGCAGCTCGGCTTGAAAAAAAAATAAGCCTTCTGAAAAATGGAGACGCTATGGGTCTCAGTAAATGGTGCCATTTTTTTTAACTTTTCTTACGAACTTTAGATTTAGTTGTCCACTACTTAAATAGAAAAATAACCTGTACATGTTAGATATCTGTGTACTGGAACTGACCTGGAGAATCATGACGACAGGAAGTTTTAGCATTTAGTGAACATGGTAAAAAAAAGAAAAAACATTGTGAAATTGCATGTTGTTTTTTTTTCCAAATCTCACCACACATTTTCCAGTAAACTATATGGTAAAATCAATAGTGTGTCATTCAAAGGTACAACTCGCCCACCAAAAAGCAATCCCTCATACGGCCATATTGATGGAAAAATAAAAATGTTATGGCTCTGGAAAGGGGGGCAAAAATGGAAAATGGCAATGTCGTGAAGAGGTTAATACCAACAATTGGCTGTCAATTAACCCCTTCCCGACATGCGCCGTATATATACTGCTCTGCGAGGGGTGCGTTCTCGCAAAAGGAAGTATATGTATGGCGCTGTGATTGCGCGGCCTCACGCGGAGCGCCGCGACTATCGCGTGCGGGTGTCAGCTGTATATGGCTAGGTTCACATTTGCGGATGGGCGAGCTGCGGAGGGCTGCGGACGTCCTTTGAAGCTCCGCCCACGGCCGCATACTTCTGCATGCGGCCTGTGTACCCTATCTTTAGCATTGGGTATGAAGGTCGTGCTGCGGTATGCGGATGCCTCCGCACGCATCGTTTTGACGATGCGACGACCCACGTCAAATGCACCATGTTTGAATTTGTTTTTTTCGTCGCATCGTCAAAAGGACGCATGCGGAGGCATCTGCATACTGCGGCACGACCTGTGTACCCAATGCTAAAGATAGGGTACGCAGGCCGCATGCAGAAGTATGCGGCGCTGACCGGAGGAGGCGCGGCCGTGGGCGGAGCTTCACGGAGGACGTCTGCAGCTCGCCCAGCCGCAAATGTGAACCTAGCCTATGACAGACACCAGCAGCAATGCCCACAGTCAGTGTTAGCACCGATCGCAGGCATTTAACCCCTCTGATGCCGCTGTCAGTAGTGACGGCAGAATAGAGGAGCATTGCGCTGGGATGGGGCTCCCTGCGCGCTTCCATTAGGACAACGCAATGCAATTGCATTGTCCTGATGGTCTCCATGAAGACCCCCGGCACCAAGATGGCCGCGGGGTCCTTCCGGGTTCTGCAGGGAAGGTGGCTCGTGAGCGCTTGCTGGGAGCAGGTACCGGCATGTCTCCTTCCCTGCCGGTCAGATCCTGATCTGTTAGGGCCCTGTCACACACCAGCGATCCCGACAACTATATCAACTTGTCAGGATCGCTGGTGAGTCGCTACATGATCGCTGGTGAGCTGTCAAACAGACAGCTTCACCAGCGATCAGCACCAGGGACGCCGAGCGCCCGGCGTAGCTGTGCACGTTAGTTACCAGCGCCTGATGCAGGGAGCTGGTAACTAAGGTACACATCGGGTTTCTAAGCAGCGCGCGTCACTTAGAAACCTGATGTGTACCTTGGTTACCAGCTCCCTGCATCAGCGCGCTGCTTAGAAACCCGATGTTTACCTTAGTTACCAGCACGCTGATCGCTGGTCTCCCGCCTGTCACACGCAGCGATGCGTGCTGGCCAGTGGGAGACCAGCGATCAAAGAAATGTCCAGGGCATTCCAACAACGATCAGCGATACCGGCAGGGGGGGCCGGTCGCTATGTGTGATGGGGGCTTTACTCTGCAGTGCAGTGTCAGATCGGCGATCTGATGTAATATAGTAATGTCCCATCATTGGACATTGTAAAAAAAAGTTTTTAAAAAAATTGCTGTCTTTTGTTCATTCTGTCTCCCAAAAATCAGAATAGAAAGCTATCAAAAAATGTCTTGTGCCAGAAAATAGTACCAATAAAAATGGCAGGTCGTCCCGCAAAAAACAAGCCCTCACATGGCTGTGTTGGCTGAAATATAAAAATATTATAGCTCTCAAAATATGGTGATGCAAAAACTAGTTTTCACAATAAAAAGCGTCTTTTAGTGTGTGACAGCAGCCAAAAACATAACAACCCAATATAAATCTGATATCGCTGTAATCGCACCGACCCGAAGACTAAAGTCACCTAATCACTTATACCACATGAACGCATGAAGAACGGCGTAAAAAATAAAACCAATTGTTCACATGCTGTTGATTTTTTTTCATTCTGTGTCTTGATCCCAGTGCAGGTTTTTGAGCTGCACGTCAGGGGTTAATGTCTGGAGCTCAGTGCAGGTTTTGACCTGCACACCTGGGGTTAATGATTGTGGCCTCTTTCTGGTTCTGGGAGAGCTTCTTAAACCCCTGGGAAGCTCCAATCCCTGCCAGTTATACTTTTGCCTTTGGCCGAGTGTGCTGACCTCTGTCTGCCTGTGCCTGTTCGTTGTTATAGCTTGTTTATATGGTTCTGACCCGGTTCTGTTTCCCGTTGTGAGTTTGCCTGTTGATTCTGTACTGTGCTATCCTCTCTGTGTATGACTCATTGCCTGTGATCTGACTACTCTCTGCTCGCCCCTCTTGAACCTTGCAGCCATCTCTGTGTATGACACATTGGCTACGTCCTGACTATCCTCCCTGTCTATGCCCCTTGGTAACTCTGTCTCGCAGTTACCCTGCTAGGAGTTCTCTTGCAGCTCCTAGCTCTCTGGAGTTTAGGCCACGCCCCTAGCAGTCACGTGCTTCAGGTCCTGCCGCTCTGAAGTACGCATCTACTCGGCTGCTGCCCGCTCCACAGGTATCTTTGAGCACAGTTTACTTTACTCAGGACACGTGCACTGGCTCAGTGAGCAAGTTCAGTGCGATGTTTCTGACATTCTGCCTCCCAAAGATCGCAGTAAGGCTCGGTGCACATTTATCCCATGCTCTGCACTGAGCGCTTACATCAGGATTTGCTTGTAAACCTCTGAAATTTGTGATTCAGTCAGAACCCCCAGCGAGAGATTCCCTATAATGAGGCAGATTGGAGGCACTGTGGACGCAGTCTGACCTGCGATCCGGCGGCTTCCGTCTTTTTTAAGATTGCATAAAAGTGCCATCGGCTACAGTTTTGTACACTTCTGAAAAGGACACCACTGAAGAGGGCAGAAGGAGTCCAGAGGAAATTTGCTGCATCATTAGAGTGAATGGATCAATCTGTGGGGGGGGGGGGGTTCATCTGTCACATCACTGAGAGATTTAGATGGAAACCCCAAAGTAAGTGGTCAGCGTAATGTGATCCCAAACGTTATGTAAAATGTTCCCAATAAAAGCTTCAACTCAATCCACAAGTCCCCACTCAAGTTCATCATCATTGGCTCCTCTCTCCTCGAAAGAAATTCAGCAAATTCTCCACTCCCAAATCCAAATGCCCCCCTCCCTTCTGAGCCCCAGCATGCCTAAAGAACATTTAGCGCCAACATGTTTGGCATTTCTGTAGTGATGAGAGCCCGCCAAGTTTACAGGTGCGTGTCTCCAGAAGCATGACCTGGCAATAATGGGCATAATGTACTGGTCACTATAGTGTACTGGTCACTACAACGGCAGTTTGCAATTTTCACTCGGCAACATCCACTACTGCTTGTTTCTGGAAGTCACCCATGAAGTCAAAATCATCTCTACATCTGTAGATAAATTTCCAAAGGGTTATAATTTCCAAAATATGGTCACTTGAGGGGGGATTCTGCTTTTTGTGCACTTAGGGGCTCTTTATATGGAATCTACGCAAACTAGTCTAGGAGAATCTGCGCTCCAAGAGGCAAAAAGCACTCTGTCCCTACCGAGTCACTCCGTATGGCAAAGTAGTACTGTACAGCCACATGAGGTATGTCTACATTCAGCCAAAATTGTGGGATAAATTCTGGTGCCATTTTTACCCATTTTGGCATGATTCAATAGCCTCCATAAGAGGCTAGAAGCTGCCATAGCCTGATTGGCTCTGCTACATAGAGGCGATGAGCAGATCGCCTGTATGTAGCTGAACTACAGCATTGCTATGAGCATCGACCACCGGGTGACGCTCATAGCAATCCGACATCAACAACGATAGATGTCTCTAGGAGACCTCTAGTTGTTATGCCAATGCATCACGTGACGGGGGTCGGCGATGCGCGTATTTCCAGCCCGGCGGCCGGAAGCGCTGGTTAAATGCTGCTTTCAGTGTCTTTGACAGCGGCATTTAACTAGTTAATAGGCGCGGGTGGATCGCGATTCCACCTGGGCCTATTGCGGGCACATGTCAGCAGTTCAAAACAGCTGACATGTCCCGGCTTTGATGCGTGCTCACCCCGGAGACCTCATCAAAGCGGGGGATCTGACCTTAGATGTACTATTGTGTCCAAGGTCAGAAAGGGGTTAAAAAAAATGTCCTATTTTACTCCTCAAAATTTGTGTCTTATAATCCGAAAAATACGGTAAATGATTATTTTTTTCCTTCCACATTACAAAAATTCCTGTGAAGCACCGAAGGGTTAATAAACTTATTGAATGTAGTTTTGAGTACCTTGATGGGTGCAGTTTTTAGAATTGTGTCACTTTTGGGTATTTTCTGTCATATAGGCCCCTCACAGTCACTTCAAATGTGAGGTGGTCCCTAAAAAAAAAAGTATGGTTTTGCAAATTTTGTTGTAAAAATGAGAAATCGCTGGTCATCTTTTAGCCCTTATAACTTCCTAACAAAAAAAATTGTTTCCAAAATTGTGCTGATGTAAAGTAGACATGTGGAAAATGTTAGTTATTAACTATTTTGTGCGATATTACGCTCTGATTTAAGGGCATAAAATAAAAGTTTGAAAATTTGTGAAATTTTCAACATATTCGCCAAATTTCCATTTTTATTTTTTTTTTCAAAAATAAATGCAAGTCATATCAAAGAAATTTTATCACTATCATAAAGTACAATATGTCACGAAAAAAGCAATGTCAGAATCACCGGGATCCATGGAAGCGTTCTTCAGTTTTAACCACATATAGTGACAGTGATCAGAATTGTGAAATTGTCCCGGTCAGGAAGGTGAAAACAGGCTTCGGGGTGACGGAGTTAAATGTGGATCCAAATGTTGTAAAATGTGTCCTTATGTGTGAAAGTGTGACAACTTCATGGGCTCCAAAGGAAAGAAAAGATTTAATGGGGAAATTATTCTTAATTGCAAAACATCATTTGTCATAGATATAATTGAATGCACTGTGTGCTTTTTGAAATATGCTGGGAGCACTAAACAGGTTCAGACTAGAATACAGGAACATTTATATGACATTAAAAATGGCAACAGTATCAGAAATATGTCGCAGGCCTCCAGACATTTCATTAACAGCCATAATGGTAGTTTAACTTACACAATTAAAATATGTGCAACTAGCTGAAGAGCCCGGCGCTCCCCGGGCATAGTAACTAACTGTGGTTAGTTATACCAAATTATAATTATCCTCCATCCCATAGTCCCGTGCCCATATACCCATCATACATATCCACCATCCCATAGGCCCGTGCCCATATACCCATCATACATATCCTCCATCCCATAGTCTCATGCCCATATACCCATCACACATCCTCCATCCCATAGTTCCATGCCCATATACCCATCATACATATTCGCCATCCCATATTCGAGTGCCCATATACCCATCATACATCCTTCTGCCCATATACCCATCATACATATCCTCCATCCCATAGTCCCGTGCCCATATACCCGTCATGCATATCCTCCATCCCATAGTCCAGTGCCCATATACCCATCACACATCCTCCATCCCATAGTCCCGTGCCCATATACCTGTCATACATATCCTTCATCCCATCATCCAGTGCCCATATACCCATCACACATCCTCCTTCCCATAGTCAACCATTATGACATCATAATGAGCGGTGGGGCTTGCAACCTATGATGACATCAGCGTCGCCATGGCAACCATTATGACATCGTAATGAGGGGCGGGGCTTGATACACACACTTTCCCCATTATGTAGATAAGGGCAAAATTGTTTGGTGAATTGGAACGCGCGGGGTTAAAATTTCGCCTCACAACATAGCCTAGGACACTCTCGGGGTCCAGACATGTGACTGTGCCAAATTTTGTGGCTGTAGCTGCGACGGTGCGGATGCCAATCCCGGACATACATATATACACATACTTGAGCTTTATATATTAGATAGAGAAAGTAAAAAAACATGCAGGGTGAGGATATTTGGATCACATACTGAGAAACGGAAGCATGGTGGACCTTCAAACTTGGCAATAGGGTACCAGAGGGGTTAAACCTTAAACAAAAAATCATGTTACATTATTAATCCACCTGTTCTATCAACGCTGCTTCACTTTATAAGTAGGATAAAATCAAACATGAAGTAATAGAAATAACTTTTATTTCACTCCTTCCTCTTTTAATGTAAATTTTTTCATATATGTCACCTTTGTTTTGTTTTGTATTTCATGTTTGTTTTGTTTTGAAGTGTATTCATTGATTAATTATTCAACCGGTGGTATCACCAGAGCAAAACTACGGTATATAATACCTTAAGCTACCTTTCTAATGCATTATGGTTACACTAACTCAAATTCACCCGTCATCATGACTTTTCATGTCCTGTGTATGGCTTTCACTTAAATAAAAAAATCATCTATTTGTGAAGCTAGACTATTTCTTCTCTTATCAAAAAAAATAAAATCCAAAAAGTTGAAAAATGTTTTCTTATAAAATCCAGATGTAAATACTAGCTTCTTTCCTGAGAATGGACTGCACACATTGTGGGGTTTATGAATACACTCTTTTTTGCTTACTGAGAGTGGTATCTTATCTCGACGAGAAGTAATCAATTGTGACAGCAGAAAAGAGCGCATATTTTTACCATTCCATGGTTAAAAGAACAAAAGGAAAAAGTAATCATAATGAAAAACTTTGGACTGCTATGTTCACCCATGTTGTAGGAAACATCCAATGCGTCCTTACCTGAAGCTCTACAACTTGCTTGTAATATTTTTTTTTTATTTCACAGGCATGTTAGTTGTTAATGTGACTTGGAGAAACAAGACTTATGTAGGCACCCTCTTAGATTGCACTCGACACGACTGGGCTCCACCTAGGTGAGTTTGTGTCTGTATAAAAATTACCAGTTTTCTTGGTTTTTAAAAGGATCAAATGAAGTTTGAAAAGAGAATCTGCTACTCTGAAACTGTGTTTTGTCAGCTACAGTAAATCAGCCCTACTTATAGGGAACGTGTCACAAATCAGATACTGGTTGCGTTATTTGTGACATGTTTGTTTTACTCTGACATGTTGTGGCGTTTCAGAGAAAACATTTTGAAAAGCTGGCCCGAGAACTGTGTGTCTTGACTGACTAATTAGAGGCTAATCCTGGTGACTTCTTCCATCCCCAATCTCTTTGACTGTCAGGTTTTCCTTTTGCAAACGCATAGGGAGAGACCTGTTAGTCATGGTGAGTGGGGCAGGGAGACAAGAAACCACCCGGGACTGGCTTCTAACTAGTCGGGCAAAACATACCATCCTCAGCCAGCTTTTCTCTGAAACGTTTTAGAGTAAAGCGTACATGGCTACAATAAAACAGCCAGTGTCTGAATGTATGAAGTGATAGGTTCCCTTTTAAAGGGTTTTTTCAGGACTCTCATAGACATAAGAGCGATCTGAACATGCATGTTTTTATCTCTGTTCACGGTGTTTCGAGATGGATGCGAGTCCCTTCATTTACGGAATTTCCTCTGGTTATGCCAAAAAAAAGTCTGACATGGGAAAACCCATTTTAGGCTATGACCCAATCTTTGTATGAGTGATTTTTAAATTGAATTACTCACCGTCTTCATTTTCTCCCCTTTCCCCTCCAGATTCTGCGACTCTCCCACCAGTGACTTGGAGATGCGGAACGGACGGGGGAGGGGTAAACGCATGCGGCCTAGTAGTAATGCACCTGTTTCAGAAGGCACACCAGCCCCTGACAATAAAGGTGCAAGCAGTAGTAGCAGCAGTAGCAGCAAGACTCGAGCTGGAGCCAACAATAAAGGGAGACGTGGAAGCCAGAATTTAAACGAACATCGTCCACCCCCTTGCAATCCAGCAGATGATATAAAAGCTAGTCCATCATCTGCAAGCAAACGCAAAAGCAAGCCCCCTTCTGACATGGAACTGACATCCAGTTCTGAAGACTCTAAGGGAAGCAAGCGTGCTCGCACAAACTCCATGGGATCCTCATCTGCCCAAGTGTCTGTTTCTTTACCGTTAACCGTGCCATTAAGCTCTATTAAGATAGAGCCAACTGCATTGGACCGTAATTGTTCCTCCCCAATATTAATAGACTGTCCTCACCCTAATTGCAACAAAAAATACAAGCACATTAATGGCCTGAAGTACCATCAGGCTCATGCACACACAGATGATGACAGTAAACCAGAGGCTGATGGAGACAGTGAGTGCGGTGAGGAGCCGCATCTTCATCTGGACATGGGTAATTGTAATGGTACCTTTCCAACTCAGAAGGGTTCACTTTCTCCAGCACGGTCTGCAACTCCTAAGGCTCGTTTGACTGAACCACACAGTCCTACGCTCTCTTCTAAATTTGGAGGAAAGGTTGTATGCAAGAAAAAAATTGGTACTGAAGGCGATACGGATCCTGGAGCTCTTTCTAATGATGGATCAGATGATGGTCCAATGGCAGCTGATGACACAAGTAATGACGGCTTTGAGTCACAGGAAAAAAGATTGTCTGAAAAGGATTCAGCAAAGAAGGGCAATGGGGGCAGTAAGCCTGACAAGATGGCTTCATCTAAAAGTGTAAAGTCTGCTCGGCCCATTGCACCTGCAATAGTACCCCAGCAAATGTACACTATTCAAACTACAACCTTCACTGCTGGGAGCCCCGGATCCTCCACAGGCCTGACCACTACTGTAGTCCAAGCCATGCCTACAAGCCCACAACTTAAACCTATACAACCCAAACCAACAGTAATGGGAGAGCCATCTAGTATTAATCCAGCCCTTACTCCATCTAGGGATAAAAAGAAAAAGGATAAAAAGAAGAAAGAACAAAGAGAGGATGAAAGTCCTGTAACCTCTATAAAAGTAGGACGTCCAGAAGAAGGAAAAAGTCCCTTTGGGGAAGCAACTGGGGATTCCGTAAACAAAGGGGATGGACTTATTAACGGCTCTGATGCACATCAGAGTAGGCTGGCTAGCATAAAAGCAGAGGCCGACAAAATCTATAGCTTCACAGACAATGCACCAAGCCCGTCCATAGGAGGGGGAGGAGGTGGAGGTAGTAGTAATTCAAACAGAATGGAAAATCCCAGTCCTGGTCAGCCCATGACTCCGTTACACGTGGTAACCCAAAATGGAGCAGAAGGAACTTCAGCTAAAACAAACAGCCCAGCGTACTCTGACATTTCGGATGCGGGTGAAGATGGAGAAGGTAAATTGGAAGGCACAAAGGCAAAGGATCCAGAGCAAATGGTAAAGGAAAGTGCCAAAAAGTCTCTCTTTCCTCCACAGCCTCAAAGCAAGGAATCTCCATACTATCAAACCTTTGAAACTTACTATTCTCCCAACTATGCACATTCCAGTCCAGGTGCCATGAATCCCACTGGTCAGACTACAACAGAAAGTCAGCCTCAGAAGGTTAAGAAAGAAGAAGATCTGGAGGTGACGGAAGTTAAAATGAAGGTGGAGCCACCAGAGGAAAAAAAGCCTGAGCTTAGCAGCACTAGCCAACAGCCCTCAGTTATTCAACAGCGTCCAAATATGTACATGCAATCTCTCTATTACAATCAGTATGCCTATGTGCCTCCTTATGGCTATACTGACCAAGGGTATCATGCTCATCTGCTGAGCACTAACCCCGCATATAGGCAACAATTTGAGGAGCACCAAAAACAAAGGCAAAACCTGGAACAGCAGCAGCAACAACAGCAACGTAACCTTGAAAAGAAAGCAGAGATGGCCATGAGAGATAGAGAAGTCTCCCTCAAAGAAGAATGGAAGCACAAATCTTCAGTACCTCCAACACTTACAAAGGCACCAAGTCTAACAGATCTTGGGAAGTCAGGTCCTAGCAAACCTAAGGAGATGGTTTCTGGGCCAGACACAAGCAAGTCTGTGATTATACCCAAACCGGAGGACTCAAAGATCCCAGTGCAGCAAGCAGAGGGCTTAAAAGCAAAGGTATCTGAAGGGAGTGGTCATACTGGAAAGGAAAGTGGAGAACCTTCAAAACCTGTAGGAGAGTGCAATAGGCAAACTGGACTGGATCCTGTATTGTGGTACAGACAGGTAAGAAATAAACTTGATTTTAGCTGTCAGATTGAATATTGATGACATTTTATGGTTAACTTAAGGCTTGATATATGGAAAGTACAAAACCGTAAATTTTCCTACAATATGCTGTTAGTCTAGGTACTCTCTAGCTGGAACTGAGTGGTTGCTGTATATTGATATCTGCCTTGCTATTTGCATCATAATTATGACCCTATGGTCATTTAATTTTTAGTCAAGGCACATATAAGCAGATGCGGCTGCGCTTAAGCTTGTCCGTTTCACCATATATACTTGTATACTTTTCTGTTGTAGTCAAAGATCCCTTGCTTCACTGTCCAGTTATGCAAGCCTCTGCTGCCTTACCTCCGCAGCATCAGACAAGTGCGGGGGCAGTGATCCAGCTAGCTTCAGAGCAGAGGTTGCAAGCTGTATGCAAAGAGCTCATAAGTGCTGTGCTTATCAAGTAGGAGACAACCACCACTGATAAACTGTAGAGGTGGCTGGTAACCTTGACAAAGAGCAGTAAGTTATAGTTATAAAAATCCTCTTTCAGAATGTGCCCATTTTAAATGAGACAACCTTTTACGTACCAGGACGTTTCTGTTTGCATACTGTAACATGATAGAAGTTGTGTAAGTTGTAAAATTAACATTACAACTTTTTTTTTATATGTGTTAAGCAACAAGAAGCAGAGTCACGCATGTGGTCGTACGTTTATCCCAAGTACACAGATGCACTAAAAGCAGATGATGAAAGGTGGAAAGAAGAGAGAGATCGGAAAGTCAAAGAAGAGCGAAACCGGAGCAAAGAAGCCTCTGTGAAGGAAGATGGCAAAGAGGCAATTAATGTAGAAGTTAAAGGACCCCAACAAAGTGAAGATCTTCGTGGCCTACCTAAGGACCCTCGCACTAGTACTCATGTGCCAGTTTCATCACCACTTACTCAACACCAGTCTTATATTCCATATATGCATGGATACACTTACAGCCAAGCGTATGACCCCAGCCATCCAAGCTACCGTGGGATGCCTGCAGTCATGATGCAGAATTACCCAGGTATTTTAATCGAAATTATTACATATATCCAGTAAAGAAGCAACAAGTTTTACTAGTTCTCACTTGTTGCATTATATCTCTAATATAATTAAACTTATTTTCATTGATCTTTTTGAGTTGATAGTAACTTGTATTAAGAGTAATATTGAGACGAAACCGCACCTCACCACCCCGCATAACGTCACTATTATCACGCCGTACGGTCTCCGCACTTGCACCAACGTGACGTTCCGCACCCCCTGGGGACACGTAAGGTCTGCCTGGCACAGTTTTACACAGACGCCCCCTGTTCATGCGTGCCCAGGGAGGCATAGGGATTGAGAGGATGTGGACCATGCAGTCACTGACGAGGCACCACACTTGCTCACAACCCTGACAGGCTGTCAGGCTATTTTCACTAGCGCCAGTGTAACAGCCCCTGGTCAGCCCAGTAGGACTTCCACCAGTTCCTTGTTAGATATAAGCCTGGTCTGTTAACAGAATTATATCGGGCCAGAAACCAACCCTACTAACATGGAAAGTTACTTTGAGAACACGGACATGTAGATTCGTGAATCAAGATAAGAGCAAACCAAGGTTTAATTACATGTTTAATTGCCTTAAGGGCACACTAGACAAAACACGATATATACAATGCTTATACTTATTCAGTGGTCAGATATGCAAATATAAATATTCAAGTTTAAATAGTGGTAGTACAAAGTATGCAAAAGATAAGTCCGTTACCAGTCAGATGAAAGGCAGGGTTTGTGTGGGGAGGGGCTGCCACATGGGAAGCTGGTGGTCCCCTCTGTTCCTTGACTTGTACCCGCACGATATGTCGTTGTGACCTACCTGGAATGAAGCAAAAGGCCATGCTTTACAAGAGCATTTAACCCCTCAGAGTCTCTCTCGTCCTGCCACCTGAGCTGCACCTAAATCCCTTCTTTTTGCATCTAGCAGCTAAAAGCTCCCAAAACCTAAGAAGGGTCATAACTCTTTAATGAACGTTTCTAGGGAGGTGGTTTTGGCGCCATCGGATCTGGTCGGGCCCCTGTTAAGCGTTGAGACAAAACATGGCTTTTCTATCTGGCCTCTGCTAGCCATTCTATGTGTTTCTCCACCCTGGGGTGCTAAAACGTTCCAGAGATCTCGAAAATTTAACCAGTGTATGACTAGGAGGTACAATAGGTCCATATTCTCCTTATGAAATCCTAGCTGACTAAACAAAGCAGTTACATCACATGAGATCCACAGGAGGTTTTCCTGTAGGAGCTTGGATACTAGTAAGTGTGGCAAGTGCCATCATTTTCCCCAACTCTGGACCATAAGTTATGTAGTACAATGACGTACATCAAGTTAAGGTCGATTTACACTGCATGATTATTATGATCGAGTGTTCCTAGGAGCTCTCGTTTTCTGATAATCCTGCAGTTTAAATAGACTGCTAGTCACCCAAAAAATGAGAAAAATGATAGTTTGTTGGATGAAATGATCGTTCTCTACAGCACATTGTTTTTTCTAAACAGGGATTGTGCTGCCGAGAAGAGTGGCATTGAACAATCTTTTATAGACTGGCCTGGCTTCAGATGCACACTGAACAACCTATAATAGATTGCTCCATGCCATTGTTCTTGGCAGCGAAATCCTGTTTATTGACTGGAAAATATGCTGTCAATCAGTGTTAAAGTGTATGGAGCCTTAACAGGTTGCATGGCACAGAGTAAAGTACCCTTAGATGTTATTCTACAATATCAACATTAGGGGAGTGGGTCCTTTTCAGAGGATTGCAATCTAAAGTATTGAATTTGTCTAAATGGAAGTAGTAGTAATAGATAACAACGTTAAAAGGTGCAGATAGGACTGCAGAGCTGATAAAGGCAAGTATGTACATGTGAATATTAAAATTAATGTCAAATAACTCTTTAGAAAAGGATAAGGAGGTGCATTGGTGGCAGCCTGCTGTAAAATGTAAAACAGTTGGCTAGACGTTATGCCATAAAGACCTGATATACATAGATGCATTGTTGTCTCCTTTCATTTCTTCGTCTAGGCTCCTACCTCCCCTCCAGTTATTCATTCTCCCCGTATGGCAACAAGGTAGCTGGCAGTGACGAGTCAGAGAAGTCACGAGCCAGTCCAAGTGTCAGCTGCAAACCTACCACCGAGTCTAAAGCTCTGGACATACTACAGCAACATGCAAGCCATTACAAGAGCAAGTCTCCCACAGTGAGTACACGTTACAAAGTCCGTCAGCTAAATTCTGTTCAGGAAAAAAAAGTCATCTATTGATAATGTGAAAATCGCTTCTATATTATTAAAAGAGCCTTTTAATTTTGAGGCCACCTGTTTAAAGACCTCTATATATCAGAAACACAGCGCAGCTTTTCTATATGGGCTCTGTGATATTGCAGCTCAGTCCCATTCACTTTAAGGGGGCTGAGCTACAGTGCCAGACACTACTTATATAATAGAGATGGTCTGTTTCTGATAAAATGCAGACCTATTGTTCTAATCGTGGTCAATCACATTATCCCTTTCCTGACATAAAACGTAATAGTATGACTTATTTTGTGTGTCGGTGTATGGCGTGGGCTCAAGAGCTGAGCACAGTATGCACATAGGTGTGTGTAGACTGTGCTATACAGGTGATATCTGCCTCATTACAGAAGTGACTGGAGTTAGCGCTAATTGGGGTCCAGAACTTGCATTCTGCCTTTGCCTTTTTTTTTAGCTGCAGCGGGGACATCACATCAACTGTGCTGCAGCCAATCACCGAGCTTAGCGACTCTGCGTGTATAGATGGCTCAAGCCACTGAGCTCAGTGATCGGCTGTAGCACTGTTGATGTGACGTCACCACTGGAGACATAGAGACTAGGGCAGCGGCGGAGAGCCAGCACTGGACCCAAGGAGGGTAAGTAATATCGTGTAAACCTTTTTGAAAGGGGACGGTTGTTTTCATTTTTATTTCATGAATCAATAGTACATGTGAAAATTAGCAACTTTGTAATATATGTTATCAGAGAAATCTGCTTCTTTCTCTACCAGGACTGATCAGTCATTATCAAACTTCTCAATTCTGCGGTAAAATCTGTATTCAGGGAAGACTTTCCCATTGCTGAGATAGGAGAAGGTGGCTGCTACTGCTATCTCCTATCTCGGGTGCTGCAAAACAATCACATTTGAAATTTACATTTTTTATTTGATGTACTTCCTTAAAATAAAATACAATAAAAAGTTATCAAACCATATTTACCTCAAAATTGTATTCAAAGTTCTGTTCTTCATTTTTACCCACTAATTATGTGTGTGTGCACAATTGACTATGTAAAAATGAAGGCCAAGAAGCAATTGCAAAATTAAAAAATATTTTTCACTATTTCACCACACTTGGATTTTTTTTTCTCCTTCGCCTCATTGGGGGACACAGGACTGTGGGGGTATGCTACTGCCACCTGGAGGCTGACACTAAGTGAAAAAAAGAGGTTAGCTTCTCCTCCGCCGTATACACCCTCGCCCCAATTGCATGCGGAAACTAGTTCATGCTTAGTGTCCTTTGGAGGCACACGTCTGTCTTTTTCCAGACTTTCTTTTTTTTTTTCTTTTTTCTATGAAGATGAGACAGGGGCGACGGACCCTATTGAAAGGGTCCGATCTCCCCAAACCAACAACGGGCGAGCATGTGCGAGTGTCGCCTACACGTATCCTCTCCCGCAACGTGGGACATGATGCCGGACTTGGCCCTGACCACCCTAAGGTATTGAAAGCCTAGGCTGTACAGAGGCACAAGCACAGTCCGTGTGGCCCCCACTGCACCACCAGTGCTAGACTGCGGTGCTGCAAGGCGGTTGACGGTCCCTCTCCTCATCCCTTGGAGGGAAAGATGGAGCTAGGGTGCCTGCACCGTCCTTTATGCGGCCCCCCTCCTCTCTAACCTGAGCTGAAGCGTCATCACGGAGGAGGGTGGCCTGGAAGGGCTCCTGCAGCAGTGTTCCACAGGGCCGGCGGCCTTTAGCCTCTTTTCCTGGCAGAGCGGTGCAGCGTCCGCTACAGGATAGCGCCATTGCGCGTTTCCGGGCGTCCGGCAGCGCTGAACCCTTTTCCCGGCCTAGGCCGGCAGGTCCACCTCCACCCTGCCCACCCCAGTCGCGGGCGGACACTAAAAATCCAGCCCCCGGCTTTGGCCGTCGCCAGGCCGCGGGCGAAAGTTCCGCCCTCCTTCGTCGCGTCACTTTCGACGGGCCCGCCCCCCGTGGGCAGGCGCCGAAGAAATTTAGCCCCCGGCTTCGGACCGACGCTAGGCTGCAGGTGGAAGTACCGCCCCCAGGACTCCTTCCTCTTGCGGCCCGCCCGCAGCTGAGGCGCGCACTTTTTTTTAATTGATCGCTCTGCACTTCCAGGACGTGAGGGGGCACAGGACTAGGGTAAGTGCTACCCCCTAACCCCCCGAGAGGCCACTCTAGGGGAAAACGAAGAGTGCACACTCTCCCCCAGCGGTCTGCAGCGTTGATGTCTGGCAGATACAGCATGTCCATAAAAGCTAAGACGCACACGTTTCTATAAAAAAGGAAGCACACTGTAGCGCCATAACATGCAAACATGAAATATGAAAAATGAATTGCATTACTGCATTAGAAGTATGAAAAATTGAGAAAGTTTAGCGCATAAAATGGCCAATTTTATGTGTACCTGGAAGCCACGGTAAGGCATTTCTCGTTTTCCAGGACCCTATCTGTGCCAATCCTCGCTTAGACTGAAGTCCTCATCTGAACGGGAACCTATACAAATCCTCTGTTTAGACTGAAGTCTATATCTTTGTGGAGGGGTAGTGGCCCTGCTTAAATTAAAACCGCCTGCGGCTAACAGATGGAGTGGTCAGTCCAGAAGGTCAATGAATACAGATTTCAAAAACTGACCGTCACATCCAAGCATAAGCATAGTGTGAACAGGTGCTTAACCTAGCCAACTCACATACATTCAAACAAAAAAGGAAGCACACTGTAGCGCCATAACATGCAAACATGAAATATGAAAAATTAATTGCATTACTGCTTTAGAAGTATGAAAAATTGAGAAAGTTTAGCGCATAAAATGGCCAATTTTATGTGTACCTGGAAGCCACGGTAAGGCATTTCTCGTTTTTCAGGACCCTATCTATGCCAGTCCTCGCTTAGACTGAAGTCCTCATCTGAATGGGAACCTATACAAATCCTCTGTTTAGACTGAAGTCTATATCTCTGTGGAGGGGTAGTGGCCCTGCTTAAATTAAAAACGCCTGCGGCTAACAGTAATGCAGTAATGCAATTCATTTTTCATATTTGATGTTTGCATGTTAAGGCGCTACAGTGTGCTTCCTCTTTTGTTTGAATGTATATGAGTTGGTGACTCTAGGTTAAGCATCTGTTCACACTATGCTTATGCTGGGATGTGACGGTCAGTTTTTGAAATCTGCACACGTTTCTATACGCTGCATGCATCTCCTGTCGGTCCGGTTTTCCGCACGTGCAGAGCAAGCGATTATGCGAAGCCTGCGATTTTGAACGCGCCCAGGAGCCCTCCCCTGCGACCGAGCCCAGTGTACCAAGTCCCCCGGAATGGGATCTATGTCTATCGCAGTCTATGGCGTCACTTACGAGAGCAATCGAGTCCCTTCGCGCACCAGATAAGGGCCTGTCTTAGAGGGGTCCTCCACCTCACAGGAGCCTCCGGCCTGCAGGGGCCGCGCTCACTCCAGTCAGACGCGGGGGAAACGAACTCACTCGGCGTCTTCCGGTCCATCCGGTGCCTCGGCATCCGTGAGTTCTGTTTCTCGCTCTCCTTTACCAGTAGTCGATAGCGAGCAAATCTCAGATTATGACTCGGACGAACCCCTTGACCTAGATACTCCGGGTTACCAGGAAACAGTTGACAGCCTCATCAAGGCAGTCAACCAGACTCTGGCGATTGAGGATGATTCCACCTTGACTTAAGTCCATAAGGTGTCATTTAAGCGAGTCAAGCGGCCTCATAGAGTATTTTGCGCTCACCCAGAGTTTGAGGACATAGTGCAACGACACAGGGAACGGCCAGACAGGCGCTTCTCGGGCCATAAGGCGCTTAAGGCAAGGTATCCGTTTGCCCCGGATCTCCGTAAAAAATGGGCGGAATCCCCAGCGGTAGATCCACCCGTGTAACGCTTGGCCTCTAAAACCCTATTATCCGTACCTAGTGATCGCCTCATAGAGAGCTTGGCTCGCTCAGTGTTTGAGGCGTCAGGGTCAGCACTCTCTCCCTCGTTCGCGGCAACGTGGGTAGCCAAGGCCATGATTTCTTGGTCAGAATCATTTAACAGAGCCTTGCAGGATATGGGCCTACCAGCAGAGGTATCAGAGATTGCAAATCAGATCACTATGGCCGGTGACTACTGTTTCACACTTCAGTTTTTTCTGTCAGTCTTAGTCCGCCAAAATAGCGGAAAACGGATCCACAGGCGGACTGACAGAAACGAGGGACGGTGGATGTACGGATCCGCCGATGGTAAAAATTTAAAGGAACCGCTGCAGGAAAAAATAAAAAATTAATACTGGTCATCTCGCGGGATGGGGCTGGATATCGCGCGATGAGAGATGTGGAAGATCGCGCGATGAGAGATGTGGGGCTGGAGATCGCGCGCAAGGAATGGAGGTTGCGGGTAAGGAGAGAGAGAATTTTCAACCAGCAGCGACACTTGATTCAGGGTTAAAAGGCAAAAATGCCGATCCGGACTGCAAAAAAAAGTTGCATGGTCCATTTGGTGATCTCTGCGGACACCAAAATTTTGGCGGATCCGCAGAAATACGGATGCATCGGACAGTCATCAGTCAAAATCCGCCGATGATGAAAGTCAATGGGGAAAATAACGGATCTGCAAGGAAAATTGGCGGATCTGTTTTTTTTTCACAAAACGGCGGATCTTGACTGATTTGTGAAAAACTGATGTGTGAAACAGGCATTAATCAATGCATCTTTAGATGCGGGCAACTGCGCGGCACTTGCTGCCGCAAATGCAATTGCCATTAGGAGAACTCTATGGTTAAGAACATGGCGGGCCGATTCAACCTCCAAGAAATCCTTGACTTCTCTGCCTTATCAGAGCGGCCGCCTATTCGGAGAGAAGTTAGATCAGCTCACCTCTGACTCCACATGGGGAAGAGCAGTTTTCTCCCTCAACAAAGGGTCAAACAGCCGTTTCGTCACCAGTTTCAGGAACGTTTTCAGGCCTTTCGTAACCCCGGGTGCTGCCGCTTCAGGTCGCCCTAACCAGGACAGGGTTCGTCAAGTCTCATATAGAGCCAACCCGTTGGGGAGGATGCGTATTAACCAGCCCAGGTCAAGGGGACCCAGGTCCCAGAGATCCTCAGCGTAGTGACTCGAGGCATTTTCCTGGCGACACCATCAAGGTAGGCGGTCGCCTACTTTGGTTTCGCCACGTCTGGCTCACCGTCGCACACGACACATGGGTAAGAGAGCTGGTGTTCTCGGGGTACAAGATAGAATTTGTCAAGTACCCCCCAAGACGGTTTTTTCTTTCCCGTCTTCCCAGGGTGGATACCCGGGCAAGGGCTTTACTCAAGGCCATCGAATTGCTCCAGCACAACGGAGTCATTGTTGCCATACCAGAAAACGAGAAATCTCAGGGCTTCTATTCCAACCTGTTCACGGTCCCCAAAAAGGACGGGACTGTCAGGCCCATTCTGGACCTCAAGCTGAAGCTCATGAACAGATTTATCGGGATCAGACATTTCCGGATGGAGTCTCTCCATTCAGTCATATCTGCCATGAAGCAGGGGGAGTATTTGGCCTCTATCGATATCCATGACGCCTACCTACATATCCCCATTTTCCCTCCACATCAAAGATTTCTACGCTTCGCCATCAACGGCCTACATTTCCAGTACACAGCACTGCCCTTCGGGCTAGCCACCGCCCTCAGAGTGTTCACAAAGGTCATGGCAGTCGTCATGGCCATCCTGCACCCCAGCGGCATAGTCATCTAACCTTACCTAGACGACCTCTTAGTCAAGGGCCCTTCATTTCGGGTGTGCGAGGAGAGTGTCAACATCACGCTAAATACTCTTTCCCAATTAGGGTGGTTGGTCAGCCTGAAGAAATCATCCCCTGTTCCAGCTCAGAGGATTTCCTTTCTGGGAGTCTGGACACTTCGCCAACCAGTCCCTCACACCATCCGTTTCTGCCTGAGGATCCTAGGGAAAATGGTGGCAGCAATGGAAGCGATTCCGTTCTCCCAGCTCCATCTTTGCCCAATGCAGCACGACCTCTTGTCATCCTGGGACAAGAACCCATTCACGCTCGATCACCGGTGCCAGTTGTCCACGCAGGTCAGACAGGCACTCGGGTGGTGGACAATCAGTTCCTCCTCTCTCCAGGGGATTCCGTTTTCCCCAGACCATTGGCTGGTGGTCACAACCGACACCAGCCTCTTCAGCTGGGGAGCAGTTTTTTGCCATCATACGACCCAGGGACGGTGGTCGCCACAGGAGGCACGCCTCCCGATCAACTTGTTAGAGATACGAGCGATCCGTCTGGCTTGGCAACATTTTCATCATGTGCTAGGAGGTCACCCCGTCCGGATTCAATCGGACAATGCCACGGCAGTGGCTTACATAAATCATCAGGGGGGCACCCGCAGCAGAGCAACCATGCGCGAGGTGGGGCACGTTCTTCACTGGGCCGAGAGAAACCACTCGGTGATATCGGCAGACCACATCCCAGGCGTAGAGAACTGGGTGGCAAACTTCCTCAGTCGGTAGGGTCTTGCGTCCGGGGAATTGTCACTACACCCCGAGATCTTCCAGCAAATTTGCCAACGGTGGGGAACACTGGATGTGGACCTGATGGCCTCCAGGGTGAACGCCAAGGTGCCCGTATTTGTCGATTGGTCCCAGGACCCGCAGGCAATCGCCGTGGATGCATTGGTTCTGCCATGGAACCAGTTTCGCCTCCCATACCTATTTCCCCCGCTGCCACTACTTCCGAGAGTCATCAATAAGATCAAGGCAGAAGGGGTTCCAGTGATTCTGCTGGCCTTGTCAGGCGTGATACGCAGACCTAGTGCAGCTACTTGCCGACGTGCCCTGGCGGCTGCCAGAGCGCCCAGATCTACTTTCCCAGGGCCCGATATCCCACCCGAACTCGGGGGCCCTGTGATTGACGGCTTGGCCATTTAATCTTGGGATTCTGACCCAGGCTGGGTTTGGACGTGAGGTGGTTGCTACAATGGTTAGCGCCCGGAAGCCCGCCTCAGCACGTATTTACCATAACACCTGTAAGGTTTTCTTCTCATGGTGTCTGGATCACGGTTGTTCCCCACTGAGATTCTCTATTCCCAACATCTTGGCCTTTCTCCAGTCTGGCCTAGACTCAGGTTTGGCCCCAAGTTCCCTCCGGAGACAGGTGTCGTCTTTATCCATCCTGTTCCAGCCCAGGATTGCTACCAATTTGCAGGTAAAGACTTTCATCCAGGGAGTCTCCCACTTGGTGCCTCCCTATAGGGCGCCCCTGGATGCCTTGGACCTTAATCTGCTCCTATGCATTCTGCAGGAAGCTCCATTTGAACCATTACAGAAATGTCTCCTTGTCATACCTTTCCTGGAAGGTAGTATTCCTTGTAGCTATAACCTCAATCAGGCGGGTCTCGGAGCTGGCAGCTCTATCTTGTGAAGCTCTGTTTCTGATTTTCCACAAGGATAAGGTGGTTCTCAGACCAGCTCCTCCTTTTCTGCCAAAGGTAGTTTCCTCGTTTCACATTAATGAGGATATTGTCTTGCCATCTTTTTGTCCAGCACCGGTACACTGTATGGAAAAGGCTCTTCATACGTTGGGCCTGGTGAGAGCTCTCAGGAGGTACGAGTCACGGACGGCACCCTTTCGTCAGTTAGACGCTCCCCGAGGAGGGTCGCAGGAAGGGGTTCGCTGCCTCAAGATCGACCATAGCCAGGTAGATTCATTTGACTATTCAGGAGTCTTACCACATCAGAGGTGCACCAGTTCCGGCAGGGATCAGAGCACACTCTACTCGTGCGGTGTGCGCCTCTTGGGCTCTTCGGCACCAGGCATCGGCGGATCAGATTTGCAAGGCGGCAACCTGGTCCAGCCTCCACACATTCGCCAAGCACTACAATATCCATACTCGGGCTTCAGCGAACGCAAGCCTGGGTAGAAGGATTCTCCAAGCAGCGGTGGCGCACCTTTAGACAGGAGGTGCATGTAGCTTGGATCAGTGAGTCAACTTCCCACCCAGGGACTGCTTTAGGATGTCCCACAGTCCTGTGTCCCCCAATGAGGCAAAGGAGAAACATGGATTTTTGTGATAACTCACCGTAAAATCCTTTTCTCCGAGACGCTCAATGGGGGACACAGCACCCACCCTGTTAGCCAATTGGCTCTTGTTTGTTTAACTAATATGAATTTTTTGATATTGGGTTGGTTTTCTAGACATGTTGTTACCTGTATTAAGGTTGATTTTGTCTTATTTTTGATCTCCTACTGCTTTTGCACCAAACTGGTTTCCGCCCGCAATCGGGGCGAGGGTGTATACGGCGGAGAAGGAGCTAACCTTTTTTTCACTTAGTGTCAGCCTCCAGGTGGCAGTAGCATACACCCACAGTCCTGTGTCCCCCAATAAGCGTCTCGGAGGAAAGGATTTTACGGTGAGTTATCACAAAAATCCATGTTTTTATAGTATTGCAGCACATTTTATGGTTATATGAATGGTGCCATTCATAGCTACAACTTGTGCCTCAAAAAATAGCCTTCATACAAGTATGTTAACAGAAAAATAAAGTCATGACACTTGGAAGAAGGGGAGGAAGAAACAAAAACAAATATTGGCTATGGACATCCTTTGTCCTGAAAGAGGTCTAGAAGTTAGGAATGTGGTCAGATATTAACATCCCAGTTACTACCTATGTATTATTTACATTCAATCACTGGACTGCGATATGTGGAATAAATTGTGGTCCTCAGCCACTTATCTACACAATGTGGGAAGCAGCTCGAGATGCCCAGTTTCTTTAGAGACTTCCCAGAGCTTTTTCTCCATAGACCACATATTCCTGTAGATGAAGGTGCACTACTGTCCTCTTGTACAATTTGTCTCATGTTTCCTGTTTTTGACTACTTCAGTTATATTACCACATATGGTGTAATCTCAAGAGCATCATTGTGATGATATTACCTTTTATGTGCAGATTACAGACAAATCCCCACAGGAGCGAGACCGAGTTGGTTGCAGTGTTCCTGGAAGCTCTGCCGGAGGAGCTGTTGGCTGTAGTAGTATGGGAGCACCGGACCGAGGAGTAGGTGACAGGAGCTCAGAAAGGCCTCGCACTTCCCCTTCACAGCGCTTAATGTCCTCACATCATCACCACCACCATCTTGGTTACTCTTTGCTGCCTGGCCAGTATCAGCTCCCCTACACCACAGGTATGTTATCAGTCCTCTCAGAGCAGTGTATTAAAGACTAACAACTCCATTTTTCCCTATGACAAGAAAGAATTACATTCCTCAGTGGACCTCGTGTCTGAGAGACTGCGCTAGACTCGGAGGGTCTGTTTGTTAGTGGCGGAGATACTGCGCTAGGCTCAGGGAGGGTCTATTTGTTCGTGGCGGAGATACTACGCTAGACTCGGTCTGTTTGTTAGTGTCAGAGAGACTGCGCTGGACACGGAGGGTCTGTTTGTTAGTGTCGGAGAGACTGCGCTAGACTCGGAGGGTCTGTTTGTTAGTGTCAGAGAGACTGCGCTAGACTTGCAGGGTTATTTGTTAGGTCGGAGAGACTGCACTAGACACGGAGGGTCTGTTCTTTGGTGTCTGAGAGAATGCGCTAGACTCGGGTCTATTTGTTAGTGTCGGAGAGACTGCGCTAGACTCGGAGAGTCTGTTTGTTAGTGTCAGAGAGACTGCGCTAGACTCGGAGAGTCTGTTCATTAGTGTCGGAGAGACTGCGCTAGACTCAGGGAGGATCTGTTCGTTAGTGTCGGAGAGACTGCACTAGACACGGAGCGTCTGTTCTTTGGTGTCGGAGAGACTGCGCTAGACTCGGGTCTATTAGTGTCGGAGAGACTGCACTAGACTCGGAGGGTCTGTTAGTGTCAGAGAGACAGCGCTAGACTTGGAGAGTCTGTTCGTTAGTGTCGGAGAGACTGCGCTAGACTCGGGGGAGGGTCTGTTTGTTGGTGTCGGAGAGACTGCGATAGACACGGAGGATCTGTTTGTTGGTGTCGTAGAGACTGCGCTAGACTCGGAGGGTCTGTTTGTTAGTGTCAGAGAGACTGCACTAGACTCGGAGGGTCTGTTTGTTTTAGCTATTTTAGATAATTTGGGATCCACTTTCTTTGAAGTGGAAAACCCCTTTAAATCTCTCTCAATCTGTTTTGTAACGTGCCTCCTTTTAGATATATCTTATTTTATGGTAATGAAACCTTTCATTGATGTTGCTATAACCTGAATAAATTCTACTTGACAGAAAAGACACTTAAATCCATCCTTGTATTTATAGGTTTGTCTTCTACGGCCATTGTAGCAAGTCAGCAGGGCTCCGCCCCATCCCTGTACCCACCCCCGAGGAGGTGAAAACGGTAAGATTTCATACAACCTACGTTTTCTCAATTATCATGCTTGCTAGATTCATTGTCAATGTACATACCTATAGGCGACAGCCGGGATAAAAGGTAGGTGAAAGTCGTCTCACAAATGGGGAGCTCTTATTATTTATTTATTTTTTTTTTTAATTCGTTTATTGAACAAAGAAAATGCATAACATACATATTGGCTTATGATAATAAGAATACACACATAACCCTCCAAGTGTACGGAAGGAACAGCTGGCTATACATTGTGAAGCATAGAAAACCAAAAGCAAAACACAAAACAAATATCCTGGAATAAAAAAGTAAAAAAATATATTGCAAAAATTGCATGAAGGTAGTAATAATAGTAATAATAAGGGTATTTAGTTAACATAATTTTGATCAAAATAATGTAGAAGCCATCCCGCCACGTCACGGCAACCCTTGTGGGACAGTCCTAACTCTTGTATTTAAAACCTTTCCACTTGTCAAGTGACGTAAATGTGAACAAGGACAGAGGGACTGAACCACCAGTAATAGTATAGGCCAGACAGGATGGATTTTCCAACTCAGAAACAGGGCGGTCACACCCTTATATGCACAGAATGCACAATGAAACAAATGAGAAACTGGGTCTGAGCAGAAAAAGTAAATTAATGTGCATGCAAAATGTAATTGCATATGAACACATGACCTTTAACCAGAGAAAACCAAAAGCAAAACACAAAACAAATATCCTGGAATAAAAAAGTAAAAAAATATATTGCAAAAATTGCATGAAGGTAGTAATAATAGTAATAATAAGGGTATTTAGTTAACATAATTTTGATCAAAATAATGTAGAAGCCATCCCGCCACGTCACGGCAACCCTTGTGGGACAGTCCTAACTCTTGTATTTAAAACCTTTCCACTTGTCAAGTGACGTAAATGTGAACAAGGACAGAGGGACTGAACCACCAGTAATAGTATAGGCCAGACAGGATGGATTTTCCAACTCAGAAACAGGGCGGTCACACCCTTATATGCACAGAATGCACAATGAAACAAATGAGAAACTGGGTCTGAGCAGAAAAAGTAAATTAATGTGCATGCAAAATGTAATTGCATATGAACACATGACCTTTAACCAGAGAAAACCAAAAGCAAAACACAAAACAAATATCCTGGAATAAAAAAGTAAAAAAATATATTGCAAAAATTGCATGAAGGTAGTAATAATAGTAATAATAAGGGTATTTAGTTAACATAATTTTGATCAAAATAATGTAGAAGCCATCCCGCCACGTCACGGCAACCCTTGTGGGACAGTCCTAACTCTTGTATTTAAAACCTTTCCACTTGTCAAGTGACGTAAATGTGAACAAGGACAGAGGGACTGAACCACCAGTAATAGTATAGGCCAGACAGGATGGATTTTCCAACTCAGAAACAGGGCGGTCACACCCTTATATGCACAGAATGCACAATGAAACAAATGAGAAACTGGGTCTGAGCAGAAAAAGTAAATTAATGTGCATGCAAAATGTAATTGCATATGAACACATGACCTTTAACCAGAGAAAACCAAAAGCAAAACACAAAACAAATATCCTGGAATAAAAAAGTAAAAAAATATATTGCAAAAATTGCATGAAGGTAGTAATAATAGTAATAATAAGGGTATTTAGTTAACATAATTTTGATCAAAATAATGTAGAAGCCATCCCGCCACGTCACGGCAACCCTTGTGGGACAGTCCTAACTCTTGTATTTAAAACCTTTCCACTTGTCAAGTGACGTAAATGTGAACAAGGACAGAGGGACTGAACCACCAGTAATAGTATAGGCCAGACAGGATGGATTTTCCAACTCAGAAACAGGGCGGTCACACCCTTATATGCACAGAATGCACAATGAAACAAATGAGAAACTGGGTCTGAGCAGAAAAAGTAAATTAATGTGCATGCAAAATGTAATTGCATATGAACACATGACCTTTAACCAGAGAAAACCAAAAGCAAAACACAAAACAAATATCCTGGAATAAAAAAGTAAAAAAATATATTGCAAAAATTGCATGAAGGTAGTAATAATAGTAATAATAAGGGTATTTAGTTAACATAATTTTGATCAAAATAATGTAGAAGCCATCCCGCCACGTCACGGCAACCCTTGTGGGACAGTCCTAACTCTTGTATTTAAAACCTTTCCACTTGTCAAGTGACGTAAATGTGAACAAGGACAGAGGGACTGAACCACCAGTAATAGTATAGGCCAGACAGGATGGATTTTCCAACTCAGAAACAGGGCGGTCACACCCTTATATGCACAGAATGCACAATGAAACAAATGAGAAACTGGGTCTGAGCAGAAAAAGTAAATTAATGTGCATGCAAAATGTAATTGCATATGAACACATGACCTTTAACCAGAGAAAACCAAAAGCAAAAGCATTTGTTTCATTGTGCATTCTGTGCATATAAGGGTGTGACCGCCCTGTTTCTGAGTTGGAAAATCCATCCTGTCTGGCCTATACTATTACTGGTGGTTCAGTCCCTCTGTCCTTGTTCACATTTACGTCACTTGACAAGTGGAAAGGTTTTAAATACAAGAGTTAGGACTGTCCCACAAGGGTTGCCGTGACGTGGCGGGATGGCTTCTACATTATTTTGATCAAAATTATGTTAACTAAATACCCTTATTATTACTATTATTACTACCTTCATGCAATTTTTGCAATATATTTTTTTACTCTTTTATTCCAGGATATTTGTTTTGTGTTTTGCTTTTGGTTTTCTCTGGTTAAAGGTCATGTGTTCATATGCAATTACATTTTGCATGCACATTAATTTACTTTTTCTGCTCAGACCCAGTTTCACATTGTGAAGCATGTATCTCAGTCAAGTCTCACAAGCCTTTATCATATTACTCAAATTATAAATTCCTAAACTACAACTACATCAACTGGTATTTACTACTGCAGTATCTTATATCATATTATCTCACATGTGATGTCTCAACCTTGCAAAGTAAGGTGAGAGGAATTCCACCTCTCCCAAATCTTTTCAAATTCACCTGGGCATCCCCTATTTTGATATAACGTGCGTTCGTATGGAACAATCGAGTTTACCAGGTCAATCCACATTCCAAGGGAGGGACATGAACCTCCCATCCACCGTAGTGCCAATACCTTCCATGCCATAAACAGTGTCTTGCCCAGAAAGGTCCCGACATAGTGACCCCAAATCTCATCCCATACCCCAAACAAGCAGACCAGTGGCTCAAGAGGAACAGGGACCTGCACCAGGGATGACAAGAGTAACATGACCTCCTTCCAGTAATGTAGAATAGTGGGATATTGCCATATCATATGAACAAAATCCGCATCTTCTGAGTGACATCGCAGACATTCTGATGATTGATTTCTTATATACAGTTAGGTCCATATATATTTGGACAGAGACAACATTTTTCTAATTTTGGTTCTAGACATTACCACAATGAATTTTAAACAAAACATTTCAGATGCAGTTGAAGTTCAGACTTTCAGCTCTCATTTGAGGGTATCCACATTAAAATTGGATGAAGGGTTTAGGAGTTTCAGCTCCTTAACATGTGCCACCCTGTTTTTAAAGGGACCAAAAGTAATTGGACAATTGACTCCATGGCTATTTCATGGACAGGTGTGGGCAATCCCTTCTTCTGTCATTCTCAATTAAGCAGATAAAAGGCCTGGAGTGGATTTGAGGTGTGGTGCTTGCATTTGGAAGGTTTTGCTGTGAAGGAAACATGTGGTCAAAGGAGCTCTCCATGCAGGTGAAACAAGCCATCCTTAAGCTGCAAAAACAGAAAAAACCCATCCGAGAAATTGCTACAACATTAGGAGTGGCAAAATCTACAGTTTGGTACATCCTGAGAAAGAAAGAAAGAAAGCACTGGTGAACTCATTAATGCAAAAAGACCTGGGCGCCCATGGAAGACAACAGTGGTGGATGATCGCAGAATAGTCTCCATGGTGAAGAGAAACCCCATCACAACAGCCAACCAAGTGAACAACACTCTCCAGGAGGTAGGCGTATCAATATCCAAATCTACCATAAAGAGAAGACTGCATGAAAGTAATTACAGAGGGTTCACTGCACGGTGCAAGCCACTCATAAACATCAAGAATAAAAAGACTATAGACAGGACTAAAAAAAACCAGCACAGTTCTGGAAGAACATTCTTTGGACAGATGAAACCAAGATCAACCTCTACCAGAATGATGGAAAGAGAAAAGTATGGCGAAGGCGTGGTACAGCTCATAATCCAAAGCATACCACATCATCTGTAAAACACGGCGGAGGCAGTGTGATGGCTTGGGCATGCATGGCTGCCAGTGATACTGGGTCACTAGTGTTTAGTGATGATGTGACACAGGACAGAAGCAGCCGAATGAATTCTGAGGTATTCAGAGCCATACTGTGTGCTCAGATCCAGCCAAATGCAGCCAAACTGATTGGTCGTCGTTTCATACTACAGATGTACAATGACCCAAAACATAAAGCCAAAGCAACCCAGGAGTTTATGAAAGCAAAGAAGTGGAATATTCTTGAATGGCCAAGTCAGTCACCTGATCAGAACCCAATTGAGCATGCATTTCACTTGTTAAAGACTAAACTTCAGACAGAAAGGCCCACAAACAAACAGCAACTGAAAACCACCGCAGTGAAGGCCTGGCAGAGCATCAAACAGGAGGAAACACAGCGTCTGGTGATGTCCATGAGTTCAAGACTTCAGGCAGTCATTGCCAACAAAGGGTTTTCAACCAAGTACTAGAAATGAATGTTTTATTTACAATTATTTAATCTGTCCAATTAATTTTGGTCCCTTTAAAAACAGGGTGGCACATGTTAAGGAGCTGAAACTCCTAAACCCTTCATCCAATATTAATGTGGATACCCTCAAATGAAAGCTGAAAGTCTGAACTTCAACTGCATCTGAATTGTTTTGTTTAAAATTCATTGTGGTAATGTCTAGAACCAAAATTAGAAAAATTTTGTCTCTGTCCAAATATATATGCACCTAACTGTACAACTTTATCGTTCTATTATTAATAGATGGTGATACTCCGACCGGAGACTCTAGGATCTCTTCCCATTCCTCCCCCTGCGTATTAGGGATGACTCGTTCCCACTTCCCTTTAATAGAGCTTCTAGCAGATGCCGTTCCCACTGACAGCATGTATGTATATAAAGAGGAGATAAGACCTTGGGGACTCTGCGAATTAAGGATTCCTATCAAAGGTAGAGATGAAATAGTACGGCCCACACCCCTACATCTCATGAATGATTGAAGAGCCGATCTCAGCTGTAAATAGCGGAAAAATTGGGATCTCGGGATATCATGTGTAACCTGTAATTGCGCAAAAGACATTAAAGTCCCCTGGTCATACAAGGTCCCCATCGAGGAGACATTATGTTGAATCCAAAAATCAGTGGATGGGTGATTCAGTAATTCCGGGAAATAATCATTATTCCACAGGGGCATTTCAGCCATAAAATCTTTAAATCCAGTCACTTTCTTAATTTGCCTCCATGCTAATCGCGCGAGTCGGAGCAAGGTTAATAGACGAGGGACATTAGCCCTCTCTAACTCAAGGAAACCCAGTGGGCAATCAGTTCGTGCAGCATGAAGCAGGTGATTTTCAGAATTGGGGTGGTAATTACCCGGCATCCATTTACTTAAAGCTTTAGCCTTCCCAGCCAAATAGTATAGGAAAAATCTGGTAACGCCGCCCCCCCCTCCCTTTTTAGGTCTCTGTAGGGTGGACAATTTAAGTTTGGACCTAGTTTTCCCCCCATATAAAAGATGTGATCTGGGAATTGAGATTCACAAAGAAGGATTTGGGTACCATTACAACACTGTGCTGAAGGGAGTAGCTAAGCTTGGGATATCAGGTTAATGCGTCCGGCTACAGACAGCGGAAGTTTACTCCAAGTTGCAAATTTAACTTTAACTAGTTCCAGCAGTGGGTGGATATTAAGTTGTGAGTCAAGCGCACTATTATGAGATATGTAGATACCCAAATATTTAAAGCTAGATACAATAGACAAGGAGGAGAGAGCCTCTAGCTGGGGCATCGGGGCATGGGAAAGGGGTAGCAAAGCGGACTTCTCCCAATTTATATATAAACCTGAATAATTACTGAATCTATCTATAGTGACAATTACGTGCGGCAGAGTTTCCTCCGCTTTATCCATAAATATCACCATATCGTCAGCATATAGACCAATGGTATCTACCCGACCCGCTATATATATACCCCTAATGCCAGGGGAAGACCTAATACGTATTGCCAGTGCTTCAATCGCAAGGGCAAAGAGGGCCGGGGAAGGGGCACCCTTGACGAGTCCCCCTATGTAATGAAAAAGACTCAGACGTGGAGTTATTTACTATAATATGGGCTTTGGGCTTCATATATAGTATTTTGACCCATTTTATAAATTTATCACCAAAGCCATATCTTTGCAAGCACGCGGAGAGGAAAGGCCACTCAAGAGAGTCAAAAGCCTTGGCAGCATCTAACGATGCCAGTGCCCATTTGTTATCTGGTATTAGGAAGCTATATTGGACTATTGACTGGATTCGTCTGATGTTAATGGAAGTGCTCTTACCAGGCATAATTCCCGTTTGATCAGGATGTATAAGGTTCAATATAATTGAATTCAGTCTGGTAGCTAGAATCTTAGTGAAAATGTTATAGTCCACATTTACTAACGAGATGGAGCGATAGGATCCATATTCCAAAGGGTCCTTCCCCTCCTTCCTAAGCACTATGATATTAGCCTCATAAAAGGATTCAGGCATAGATTTCCCTTCCCAAATTCCCCGAAATACCTTTACCAGAAGTGGCGTCAATGTATCCCGGTATTTCCTGTACAATTCAATAGGGAATCCGTCTGGTCCAGGGGCCTTCCCGGAGGCCATGTCCGTCATGGCATTTCTATCTCCTCCACAGTGAACTCAGCGTCCATAAGGGCTCGCTGTTCAGGATCTAATGTAGGGAATGTCTCATCTGACAAATAGTCTAAACACCACAAATTATCAAAGTCACTTTTAGATTCATATAGCGACCTGTAATAATCGTAAAATCAGCCGAGTATCTCCTCGGTTGAAGACACCAATAAATCATCCGACCTACGAATCTGTAATATTGTGTTTGAGGTGTTGTGTTGGTGCACCAAATAGGCCAAGAATTTGCTTGCCTGGTTTCCCAGCTCAAAATAAGATTGACGGGTAATATTACCCCGTACGTCCAATCTAGAATGTCTCCCACAAATTCATATCAATGTGTAAAATGTGATCTACATAATACTGATATTTTCCATCATATTGGGGTTGTCCAAAAATTCAAAAGTTATGGCGTAATATCCACTCTGAGTTGCAACAATAGAGTGGTTTTGAGTTCCCTCTTACCCCACAATGGGCTATTTTTAATATCCTAGAGGAGACCCAAAGAGTATTGCCAAAGCACACCAAAGCCATGTTAGTGATTTGGGCCTCAGCAGTAAGGAAAAGTATATTACATCAATGGTTACACTCAAACGTTCCATCAAAATCGTTAATATTGACAAAAATTCATTTTCTGTTTAAAATGGACTGGTTGGAAACCTTGACCAACAAAGAAAAATTAACAGAGAAGTTCTTCACCAGATGGTCGTTTTTTGTTCCATCCTTGGATACAGAATCTAGGAACAGACTTAGGAAGCAATTTGAGAGCACCAGATGGTACCTGCTACAAAGCATCAGTGGACACGCACCAATTTAAGTAATCCTTTCAAATGATGACGATTGTAGGAAGGGGAAGGGGGGGAAGGAAAAGGTGGGATTTTGGCTTAATGTCATAAATATACTGTAACTGTCTGTACCTTTTCCTTGTTGTTAAATTGTTAAATTAATAAAAATAGTTTAAAAAAAAAAGTGACGGGTAAAGAATAATTTACGCTTAGACTTAGTGTCCATATGCTGAGCATATAACCTCTGAGCAGCCAACCACTCATTTCTATTGCCGTTAGTTTGGTTAGATATGTATGTAGCCTCTGAATTTTTCAATCGTCGCTCCTTCTCATCATCCTCCCTTGAGGTTACCCTCTCGATATAAGAGATCGTGGAGGACAAACAGCCCCTCAGATATGCCTTAAGGGCATCCCAAAATAAATTGATATCTTGAGGTTCTGGGTGGGACGAGATGAAACAATGCAACTGATCGATTGTTCTATCTGGAGACACTATCAACTTTAACCAAAAAGGGTTCAACTTCCAGACCATCCTGTTATTTAATTGCCCATATTTAAGCTTAAGAATGACCGGACTATGGTCTGAGATCCCCCTACTGCCAAGTTCTATATTGTCCACCCACATCGCCAGACCACTGGATCCGAATATATAGTCTATATAGCAGGAGGATCGGAGGCAGTCAGCACCCATACTACTCAGGAACCAGTACCAGGCTCTTACACAGGAGAGCGATGAAGAAATACATGAAGATAAGACTTTACCCACAAAGAACAACCTTGTTCGCCCTCAGAGTCGTCCTGGATGGAGAAAGAAAAATGTTGTGAAGAAGAAACGGAGAGTGGTGGTCATAGGGGATTCCCTGTTGAGAGGAACAGAGGCTGCTATCTGCAGATCGGATATAACCTCAAGAGAAATGTGCTGTCTTCCAGGTGCAAAAATTAAAGATGTGTCTGACAGGATATCAGGATTCTTCAGACCTACAGATGACTACCCATTCCTGCTAATACATGTGGGGACAAATGACACAGCAAGAAACAACCTGGAAACCATCTGCAGTGACTTTGAAAACTTAGGTAAGAAAGTGAAAGAACTGGGAGCGCAGGTGGTCTTCTCTTCCATCCTCCCAGTGGATGGCCATGGAACAAGGAGGTGGAATAAGATTCTGCAGGTGAACAACTGGCTACGTCGATGGTGCCGTCAGCAAGGATTTAGAATAATAAAAATATTGGAGAAAGTGAAACCAATCACAAACTAAAATGTTTCTATACTAATGCACAAAGCATGGGCAACAAACGAGAATTGGAACTACTAACACAGGAAAAGAAATATGATGTCATTGGAATCACTGAAACTTGGTGGGACAATACACATGATTGGAATACAAGGCTAGCAGGATACAACTTACTTGCAAGAAAGAGAATTGATAAACGAGGAGGAGGTGTCGCTATGTGTGTTAGAAACGCGTATGTCTGCACAGAGATTGAAGCTTCAGAGACTGGGAGTAATGTGGAAACTGGGTAAGAATACAAGTACAGAATAATGGAAAGGACACCATTGTAGGCATTGCCTACAGGCCGCCTGTGCAACCTGTATTTTTCAACATCTTTATCAACGATTTAGATGAAGGAATTGAGGGTAAACTGATTAAATTTGCTGATGACACAAAGCTAGGAGGGATAGCTAATGCTAGAGAAGAGAGAGAGAAGATTCAAAAAGATATAAATAAACTGGAGCAGTGGGCAGCAACTATAACAGAATGGTTTTTAACAGGGAAAAATGCAAAGTACTACATCTGGGCAATAAAAATGAAAAAAGCATATACAGAATGGGAGGAATCGGGCTAAGTAACAGCACATGTGAAAAAGACTTGGGTATACTAATAGATCACAGACTGAATATGAGTCAACAGTGTGATGCAGCAGCAAAAAAGGCAAATGCAATTCTAGGATGCATTAACAGAAGCATACAGTCTAGATCGCGTGAAGTCATTATTGCCCTCTACTCCTCTTTGGTCAGACCTCATCTGGAATATTGTGTCCAGTTTTGGGAGCCACATTTTAAAAAAGACATCAACAAACTGGAGCAAGTTCAGAAAAGAGCGACCAGAATGGTGACCGGTCTGCAAACCCTGTCTTATGAGGAAAGGTTGAAGGATTTGGGAATGTTTATCTTGCAAAAGAGAAGACTGAGAGGAGACTTAATAACTGTCTACAAATATCTCAAGGGCTGTCACATTGCATAAGGATCATCTTTATTGTCATTTGCACAGGGACAGACTAGAAGCAATGGGATGAAACTGAATGAATGGGAAGGAGACACAGATTAGATATTAGAAAAAACTTTTTGATAGAGTGATTAATGAGTGGAACAGGCTGCCACGAGAGGTGGTAAGTTCTCCTTCAATAGAAGTCTTCAAACAGAGACTGGACAGATATCTGTCTGGGATGATTTAGCGAATCCTGCTTTGAGCAGGGGGTTGGACCAGATGGCCCAGAGGTCCCTTCCAACTCTACGATTCTATGATTCTATGCGCTTAGTGGATCAGTGACCGGTATACTCCCTTGACTCAGGGTGACGTATCTTCCATAAATCTAGCCACCCGCTACCCCCCATAAATAGTGACAGCTGGGTTGCAGTCGGCGAAGAGACTCCCCCAGACGTTCCCCCATCTAATCTCAATTTATCAAGGCTGGTATTCATGACCATATTGAAGTCTCCCATACAGATAACGTCCGCGTCTGGATAATTTAGGGCTAAGTTCATTTCTTTTTGAAGAATGGACGTATTAGCCGGGGGGGGGGGGGGTTATAAACACATAGGATTACATATTTCCTGGTATTTATCAATGCATGTACAAAAAGCGACCCTCAGGATCCCTCAAGGTCTCCCTGGCTTCCCATCTAACATCTCTATGTACCAGCAGTGAAACCCCTCTCGAATAACTAGTGTGAAATGCATGGACAGACCATTGTACCCAAGGCTTCTGCACGCACCGAGCTGTATCCTTGGTCAGGTGCGTCTCCACCAAGGCCACAATGTGAGGGCGATAATGTCTGATCTGCGAGAAAACCTTGATCTTTTTCCTAGGGGTTTTTATACCTCTCACTTTCCATGTCATACATATCATCTCAGACCCCATGTTTTACTCCGCTGAATATGGCGTAAAGTATTACCCGAGTAAAATTTAGAGACACCGCATAGAGATTGAGATTGCTGTTCACTGCGACTTCTACCTAAATAATAATCAAAACCATTGCCCACACTAAGAGAAGATATACAAGAGGGAAATGAAGAGGTGGAGTCTCTATGGGTGGAGAGACAAGGAGGGAAAAGTAATAAAATCCTCATAGGGGTTTGTTATAAGCCACCAAATATAACAGAAACCACTGAAAATCTATTATTGAAACAAATAGACAAAGCAGCAAATCACAATGAGGTGATTATTATGGGGGACTTCAACTACCCCGACATAGACTGGGAAACTGAAACCTGCGTGTCTCCGAAAGGAAACCAATTTCTGTTAGTAACCAAGGATAATTATCTGTCACAACTTGTGCAGGGCCCAACTAGAGGGACAGCCCTTCTGGACTTAATTTTAAGCAACAGGCCAGATAGAATAACAGAAGTATGAGTCGATGGGCACCTAGGGAACAGTGACCACAATATAATACAATTCCACTTGTCCTTCAGTAAGGTGCCCTGGAAGGGGGTTACGAAAACGCTGAATTTCAGGAAAGCAAAGTTTGATCAGCTTAGAGAGCAACTTCGCCGAATTGATTGGGACAATATCCTCAAAAATAGGAGCACAGAAAATAAATGTGAAATATTTAAATCAGTTTTACACACCCACTGCCAGCTAGCCATACCGTACAGAAATAAAAGGGCTAGGAACAGGAGAACACCAATGTGGCTAAATAAGGATGTAAAAAGGGCAATAAATAACAAGAACAAGGCATTTAGGAAGCTAAAACAAGAAGGCAATGAAGAAGCATTAAAAAGTTATAGAGAAAAAAATAAAATGTGTAAAAAACAAATACATTTAGCAAACGTGGAAACTGAGAGACTCATTGCTAATGAAAGTAAAACAAACCCCAAACTATTCTTTAATTATATAAACAGTAAAATGATTAAAATTGATGGTGTTGGCCCTTTAAAGAACAATGAGGGTGAAATCATAGAGAGCGATGTGGGAAAAGCAAATGTTTTAAATACTATTTTCTCAACAGTGTTCACACAGGAAAAGGATTTGCCAGGGGAAATGCAGAGTGATAATGTAAACTCCCCATTAAGTATTACCTGCCTAACCCAGGAAGAAGTGCAGAACCGCCTTAGTAAGATTAAAATTGACAAATCACCAGGCCCTGATGGCATTCACCCTCAGGTATTAAGGGAGTTAAGTAATGTGATAGACAGGCCTCTATTCCTTATATTTAAAGACTCTATAGAAACAGGGTCTGTTCCTTTTGATTGGCGGCAAACAAATGTGGTACCAATATTCAAAAATGGGTGTAAAAGGGAACCTGGAAACTATAGGCCGGTAAGCTTAACATCTGTTGTCGGTAAAATTTTTGAAGGGTTTCTAAGGGATACCATTATGGAATATCTCAATGTTAATAAATGTTTAACTCCATATCAACATGGATTTATGAAGGATCGCTCCTGTCAAACTAACCTGATCAGCTTCTATGAGGATGTAAGCTCTCAAATGGACCAAGGAGAATCATTGGATGTCATTTATCTCGACTTCTCTAAAGCATTTGACACTGTCCCACATAAAAGATTGGTAAGTAAGATGAGAAAGATTGGGCTAGGGGAAAATGTGTGTAGATGGGTAGGTAGCTGGCTTAGTAATAGAATACAAAGAGTGGTTATTAATGGGGCATACTCAGTTTGGGCCAGGGTTACTAGTGGGGTACCACAGAGTTCTGTATTGGGCCCCCTACTATTTAATATATTTATTAATGATCTAGTGGATGGCTTACACAGTGAAATATCAGTATTTGCAGATGATACAAAACTATGTAAGGTAGTTAGCACAAAGGAGGACAGTTTGCAACTACAGACAGATTTGAGTAAATTGGAGAATTGTGCTGAAAAATGGCAAATGAGGTTTAACACAGATAAGTGTAAGGTTATGCACATGGGAAGGAGAAATAGATGCTACAATTACTTACTAAATGGGAAACTGCTGGGGAAATCAGACATGGAAAAAGACTTAGGCATCTTAGTCAATAAGAAGCTAAATTGGAGTGCCCAGTGTCAGGCAGCTGCCACCAAAGCAAATAGGGTCATGGGATGCATTAGAAGAGGTCTGGGGACACGAGATGAAAACATAGTTCTCCCTCTGTACAAATCACTCGTCAGACCACACTTGGAGTATTGTGTGCAATTTTGGATGCCGGTGCTCAAGAAAGACATTACTGAACTTGAAAGGGTCCAAAGGCTGGCTACTAAAATGATAAATGGAGTTGGTTCACTACAATACCCAGAAAGGTTATCAAAATTAGGTCTATTTCCTCTAGAAAAGAGAAGACTTAGGGGAGACCTAATATATACAGTGGGGAAAAAAAGTATTTAGTCAGTCAGCAATAGTGCAAGTTCCACCACTTAAAAAGATGAGAGGCGTCTGTAATTTACATCATAGGTAGACCTCAACTATAGGAGACAAACTGAGAAAAAAAAATCCAGAAAATCACATTGTCTGTTTTTTTTTTTTTCATTTTATTTGCATATTATGGTGGAAAATAAGTATTTGGTCAGAAACAAAATTTCATCTCAATACTTTGTGATATATCCTTTGTTGGCAATGACAGAGGTCAAACGTTTTCTGTAAGTCTTCACAAGGTTGCCACACACTGTTGTTGGTATGTTGGCCCATTCCTCCATGCAGATCTCCTCTAGAGCAGTGATGTTTTTGGCTTTTCGCTTGGCAACACGGACTTTCAACTCCCTCCAAAGGTTTTCTATAGGGTTGAGATCTGGAGACTGGCTAGGCCACTCCAGGACCTTGAAATGCTTCTTACAAAGCCACTCCTTCGTTGCCCTGGCGGTGTGCTTTGGATCATTGTCATGTTGAAAGACCCAGCCACGTTTCATCTTCAATGCCCTTGCTGATGGAAGGAGGTTTGCACTCAAAATCTCACGATACATGGCCCCATTCATTCTTTCATGTACCCGGATCAGTCGTCCTGGCCCCTTTGCAGAGAAACAGCCCCAAAGCATGATGTTTCCACCACCATGCTTTACAGTAGGTATGGTGTTTGATGGATGCAACTCAGTATTCTTTTTCCTCCAAACACGACAAGTTGTGTTTCTACCAAACAGTTCCAGTTTGGTTTCATCAGACCATAGGACATTCTCCCAAAACTCCTCTGGATCATCCAAATGCTCTCTAGCAAACTTCAGACGGGCCCGGACATGTACAGGCTTAAGCAGTGGGACACGTCTGGCACTGCAGGATCTGAGTCCATGGTGGCGTAGTGTGTTACTTATGGTAGGCCTTGTTACATTGGTCCCAGCTCTCTGCAGTTCATTCACTAGGTCCCCCCACGTGGTTCTGGGATTTTTGCTCACCGTTATTGTGATCATTCTGACCCCACGGGGTGGGATTTTGCGTGGAGCACCAGATCGAGGGAGATTATCAGTGGTCTTGTATGTCTTCCATTTTCTAGTTATTGCTCCCACAGTTGATTTCTTCACTCCAAGCTGGTTGGCTATTGCAGATTCAGTCTTCCCAGCCTGGTGCAGGGCTACAATTTTGTTTCTGGTGTCCTTTGACAGCTCTTTGGTCTTCACCATAGTGGAGTTTGGAGTCAGACTGTTTGAGGGTGTGCACAGGTGTCTTTTTATACTGATAACAAGTTTAAACAGGTGCCATTACTACAGGTAATGAGTGGAGGAAAGAGGAGACTCTTAAAGAAGAAGTTACAGGTCTGTGAGAGCCAGAAATCTTGATTGCTTGTTTCTGACCAAATACTTATTTTCCACCATAATATGCAAATAAAATGAAAAAAAAACAGACAATGTGATTTTCTGGATTTTTTTTTCTCAGTTTGTCTCCTATAGTTGAGGTCTACCTATGATGTAAATTACAGACGCCTCTCATCTTTTTAAGTGGTGGAACTTGCACTATTGCTGACTGACTAAATACTTTTTTTCCCCACTGTATGTACAAGTATATCAGAGGGCAATACAGAGATCTCTCCAATGAACTGTTTGTACCAAGGACTGTGACAAGAACAAGGGGGCATTCTCTTCGTTTGGAGGAAAGACAATTTCTGCACCAGCATAGAAGAGGGTTCATCACGGTAAGAGCAGTGAGGCTCTGGAATTCTCTTCCTGAGGAAGTGGTGATGGCCAACTCACTGAATAAATTTAAGAAAGGAATGGATGCTTTTCTTGTGAGTAACAGTATAGAAGGTTACGAATAACAGAATATTATAGGTAGATGGTTGACCCAGCTTAGGGGAAGGAATTGTTTTCCCTATGGAGAAAATTGGCTTCTACTCTGTGGGTTTTTTTGCCTTCCCCAGGATCAACAATGCAGAACAGCTGCACTAAAAATAGGCTGAACTAGTTGGACATAAGGTCTTCCTTCAGCTTTCAAAACTATGTTATGTATTGTAAAAGAGAAAACAAAGTAAGAACCAAACATTATTGGAGCAAAGTCTCACGCTCCTATCAAAAAGCAAACAGGGATACCATCACTGAACTCAGTGTCCGGTATTGTTGGTAAACTGGATACCTGCAGGAAAAGCCCCAATTAGACCATTAGTAAAAGAATTTAGGTTAGCAATAAGTACATTAGGATTCCTTTGCAGGGGATCCCTTATGGGACCGCAGCCACTCAGCCGCCTCCGCTGGATCCGTAAAAAACACGGAGGAGCCCCCGTGGACAACTCGGAGCCGGATAGACCATTGTATATATAACGTTCCTCTCTCTGAGCCGCTTCTTGATTTCGATGAATTGTGCCCGCTGTTTCTGAAGTTCCATGGAAAAATCCGGGAAAATCGAGATCACGGCATTGTTGAACTTGATAGGACTTTTTTGCCGTGCAAGACGCAGAATAGTGTGTCTGTCTTTACAGTTGAGGAGACGTGCCAGGAAAAGTCTAGGTGGGGCTGCCGGAGGAAGGGGTTTTGTAGGAACCCTATGAGCCCTTTCGACGGCGAATACTGGAGAGAATTCATCCCCCAAAGCAGCCTTGAGCCAGCCCTCCAAAAATTGCTCAGGATTTTGACCTTCTGAGCGTTCCGGCAGACCAATGACACGGATATTATTCCGACGCATTCTATTCTCCAGGTCGTCCGCTTTCTGCCCCCAGGCGTTCACAGAGCCTGCCACTTTTGTTAACTTGGCCTCCATAGGCGTGATGGTGTCCTCTACCTGGGACACTCTTGTCTCCTCTTCCGTAATTCGCCCCCTCATGGTTTGCATATCTTGCCGAAGTCGTCCCACCTCAGTGTATACGTCCTCTATTTTCTCAGTTAGGGATGTCCTAGTTAAGGAGATGGCCTGCATCAACTGTTTGGATGCCTGTTTAAGGGTCAGTTCTTCCTGCTAAGACTCCTCCTCACCCCCAGAGGGACGGTTTTTACGCTGAACTTGAGAGGGATTATTTCTAAGAGACCGTGCACTTTCAGAGGGATCAAGTCTGGCAAACTCTTTTAATTTTTCTGCTGCTCCTGACTCCAACCAGGCATGACATCTGATGCTCGGAGTGAGCATTCATAATACATCATGGGCCTCCTGATGAACTCCTTTTACGGGAGGGAAACGCGTCGAGGCGATTTTTCATTGGCCATGAGCTAAGTTCTTACATATTTGTCAATTTTGTTGATTTAATACTTGAGGATAGTGCAATTTGAGCCGGGTGATCAATGGCTTATTGTTTTTGGGCATGAAGCAATATGAAAATATGCTGTTATGGGGGATTAGAGGTAATAGCAGCGGTTGGTGATTTGAGAAATGTTTATTAATGCTGTTTATTAATACTCAGATGGTTGTATATCTGTTTTGACTGATACCTTACCCCCTTTATTTGAAACTGTCTTTGTCAAAGTACTATCACCCCGCCTACTATATATATTGAGGTGATTTTTCAGTGGCCATGAGCTAAGTTCCTACATATTTGTTAATATGCTGATTTTTTTTTTTTTTTTTTTTTTTGGGACAGTGCAATTTTGAGCCTGAGCGATCAATGGCTCATTGTTTTCGGCATGATGCAATATGAAAAATGTGTTGTTGGGGATTAGAGGCAATAGCAGCTTTTTGTGATGTGAGAAATGTACAATAATGCTGCTTAAAGAACATTTAAATGATTGTGTATCTGTTCTGATTGATATCTTACCCCCTTTACTTGCAACTGCCTTTGCTAATGCACTATTATCCCATACACTGTACACATCAGTTTGCAGATACATTTTTTTGTTATTATTATTAAAACATTTTTTGTCTTTGGGGGGGATCTTTTCAGGGATAATTCTAAGTTATTACCCCTGTCTCCCTTGGCCATATGTTCTGACACCCTCTTTCCTCTTTCTGGGTGAGAAGTGTAGGGGTCAGTAAGGGTCAGCCCACGTGGAGCGGAAGCACCAGAGTAACGTAGGGTGTAAAAGCTCCGCTGTCAGGCAGGGAGACACCTAAATAGGGTTATTTAGACCCCTTTTCCTCCCAAAGCAAATATTTACAAATCTGCCAAAAATTAGAGTTTTTTCCAGTTACTATTCCTCACATTTTTGTCTTGGTGGTTTGTGGCATGGGGTTATTATTTATTATATTTTTGTCCCCGGCCATCTGTTGTACTCCAAGCTGATGTCATTTAGATAGGAGTCAACAGGGTGATTAGGGAGAGCCGCCGAGGAGCTGGGGCGCCATTTGCGTATCAAGATGGTGCCAACCTCCGCTGTCAGGTAGGAGAGAGATATAGGGCCCTATAGGGACAAATAGGTTTGTGACCCTCTACCTGACATTGGAACGACTCTCTAGTGTTTGTGGCTGGATTTTGAAAATCAGCAATAAGCCTATTTTTGTTTGCCTGTTTTTTGAAGTTTTGAAAACTTTTTAATGATTGGTTAATAAAGTATCTTTTAAGGATTGATTTTTTTTGTATATGAGCTGCTCCTGACCCCCCTTAGAACGATTCATGATCAATGGCATTATGGCAGAGCAAGATAATTAGAGGTATATACTTCGGGGATTTCCCACTTCAGATGATGAACACAGCAGGGCTATTATTAGATGATTATGGCCCAGGAACAGCTCCTATGGGGGGGCCACGTGAAATTGTGAGGGTGGTGTCTGGTGCTGACTCAATAGGGTTTCTGGGGGGAAGGGGGGGCCCGCAGCACCCACAGAGAGAGCAGCAGTTGGGGGGGGGGAGAGTCCAGAGCAGTGGGGGGGGGAGAACGCGGGGCCCAATCTTCCAGGGCACTCACCGCGCGTCCCCTCAAGTCCTCAGTATGCTTGTTCACTGCCCGGGTAGCGCTGCAGCTCTCACTGACAGAGCACGTGGCTAAGATGGCCGCCGCCTCGTGCAGGCCCCGCTGCCCGTCCCTTCCTCCCTGGCCGTTAGCTCACCAGAGCCGCTCCACGTCCTCCCGCGGGGGTCCAGTGGGGTCCTGATATCCAGGGGTCCTGATATCCGGGAGTCCGGATACTGCCAGGTATGCCGCAGTGATAATATCCTGGTTGCAGGATAAAAGCAGGATTCTTGGGAGCTCTCCCAACATGCGTCCTCTCTCTTCAGCTACATAGCCACGCCCCAAGGGGAGCTCTTTTTAGACATTTTATTCTGTTTAATTGCAAATCACACTTACAGTAAAGATGATGTTGCATTAAAGGAGTTCTCCACTAGTGCCATATTGATGATCTATCCTCGGATAAACTCTTCAATATCAGATTGGCTGGGAGCCAAAAACCGGCACCAGCTCTGGCAGGACAGATATTAAACAGTGTGAGGAGCAGAACGCAACACCTCCTATTTAGTGGCCGCTCACAGATACTGCTGATCGGCTGTACCGCAAGTTTATCTATAGCCCTCATATTTACCCAACAGAAATTAAAACAATATCCTTTTGCTCTCTATTGGGTTGTTAGAATTTGGTACACCTAAACAAAAAAAAAAGGGGGGGGGGGATAGAATAGCGGTGTACACTGATATTCCATAGAGCTTTACACAGTAAAAAGTTATCATTTTCATTGAGGTTTTCACCCTATTAAATGTTTAGTAAATGGGTTAGAATGAAATCAGCAACCACCTCTGCAATGAAATGCCCAAATTGCATATGCAAATTCTCTCATCCAATTTGTTGTAAACATTTTCTGCAGCATGTGACTATAGACTTACTATACAGTGACTTGCAAAATTAATTAACACCCCCCCCCCTGACATTTTTCATGTTTTGCTACTTCACAACCTGGAATTTCACTGTTTTTCTCTTTTTCTTTTTTCGAGGGCTTGCATCAGTTCATGTAAAGAACATGCCTACAACTGTGAACATTTGGTTTTCTTTTTATTGTGAAGCAAATAGGACAAAATAGCTGAAAACTTCAGTGTGCATAACTTTTTGCCACCACCCCCCCCCCCTTAAAGTCAGTACTTTGGAGAGCCTCCTTTTGCGACAATTACAGCTGCAAGTCGCTTTCCATATCTTGCCACTGGGATTTTTATCCAGTCCAAAAGGCAAAACTGCTCCAGCTCCTTCAAGTTAGATGGTTTCTTCTGGTGAACAACAATCCTCAAGTCTGACCACAGATTCTCAACTGGATTAAGGTCTGGGCTTTGACTAGGCCATTCCATAACATTTACATGTTTCTCCTTAAATCACTTGAGCGTTGCTTTAGCAGTATGCTTTGGGTCATTGTCTTGCTGGAAGTTGAACCTCCGTCCCAGTCTCAAAACACTGACAAACTGAAACAAGTCTTGTTCAAGATTGTGCCTGTATTTTGCACCATCCATCTTCCCCTTGACTCGGACTATTTTTCCTGTCCCTGCTGTCAAAAAGCATCCTCACAGCATGTTGCTGCCACCACCATGTTTCACTGTGAGTATAGTGTTGTTGAGGTGATGAGCTGTGTTAGTTTGGCTCCAGACATATCGTTTATCTTGGTGGCCAAAAAGTTCAATTTTTATCTCATCTAACTATAGCACCTTCCTCCATACACTTGGGGAGTCTCCCACATGTATTTTGCCAAACTTAAAATGAACCTTACAATTTTTGTGTCTAATGTATCAAAATAGGTAAAGAGCCAAGGTGGGGGGGGACTTTTGCAAGCCACTGTACATTCCTAGACAGTGAAATATGTCACATCCTTCCACCAAAGACATGTATTCAAAGCTTTTTACCAGCATATGAGTGATATTGACGGTATTCGCACAGTGTATGCATGGTCTTGCTAATCTGGCATTAGATTGTCGTTCAGTGTGCTGCCATGTGAAGGTGGCCTAAGTCTTCTGTCGCTTGTAAGTAGGCATCAGTCCAGTACATAGAAGGGGTGTACAGGGAAATATTGGTCCCTGCTTCCTTTTTCAGCATTTAGAGCTCTGAGCTGGGTTTATGTTCTCATTATTATTTTATTATATAAAACACTTGACCTGGACATATTTGGTACATATGCTGCATAGAAGTTAAACCCCATTCTTAGCTTGTATCCTTATACTGTAATGTTTGCGTCTGTAGATTGTATTAATTTTTTTGTTTTTAATTATCTTTTTTTTCTCTACATTTTTGCATGACAGGAGACTTCAGAACTTCAGGACCCTGTCTACGTAAAGTCATGTGACTGGATCACAGGACACATCTGGAATGAGTCAGTGCATCAGTTGAATGGTGTTTCTTCAGCCAGAGTTTCTCCATAAAGGGCTTCTGAGGTATCGCTCTGATCCAGGACACACAGGCCCAATTATTTTGCCCCTTCCACGAGCTTGGTTGACTCCTCCCTGAGTTTGGGAGATCTCGTTTTGCAGAACAGGACTGTATTTATTCAGTGCAACCTCCATTGGACTGATAAGACATGGGTTTTCTTTTCTCACACTGGGGGAAATACCATGCTCCACATTAAACACCTCATTCATGTAATACAACGTTCTGGGTCAGGATCGTGCATCCTTTGCTTACAGACTTCTGGTTAAATGTTATTTTGAAGTTCTAAGATGAATTTGTTTTTGTCCTTTGTTGCTACACTCCGTCAGTCATGACTATTCAGTTATGGATTTTCAGGTGTTCGAATTTCATGTGTCCCAGGAGCCAAGGGATGGCATTGCTTCAGAGATGTCCTCACGAATCAGTATATAAGAAGTACAGTTTTGGGTCTTGTCGCATTACCTGGAAGTAACTGTTGGCACCCAGTTTTTAATCTTAACACTTCTTATGTTTCTCTTCTGATAAAATACCTGTTCTGTTTTTCCGTGGTGATTGCCAGTACAAGATCTATGCTTAGTGTCTGAGCACAAGTGGCAAAAAAAAAAAGAGAGTACCGTTTTATGGCTCCTATTGACATCATATATTTGTAGCTCTGCCCAATCAGCACCGTACCACCTTGTCTCCACGTTCGTCTTTTTGATTAGTCAAGCATTGTCCGTTTTTTTTTTCCTCTTTTCATATCCTCTACTTTGATGATCTCCTTAAAGAAAATGTAAAAAATATTCATTCTGGTTATAAATGAGTGATGTGAAAACAGTAATGCTGAACTTCTACGGACACATCCTAGCTGTGTATAATGTATATAGACCTCAAAGAAAAAGGTTCTTTTATAAGACACTAATCTGAAATTGGGGAGAGATTTCACATGTGCATTTTAAATCTGTTTAACCACTAAATGTTTAGCGCCCCCATGGCAGGATGCCATGGCTTTAGCATTGCAAATCCAACTCCATTGCAGTTTTTCACTCTTAACTACCCTGTCTTTCCAATTATTTTTATGTTACAGCATGCAAAGTACAATGCGGACACCTGTGACTGCAGGAATGTAGTTTCCCCATGTCAGAAAATGATAAAACCTATAAGGTTTGTGACCCTTTTATACAAAGATGCACTTTGTGTATTTGTGGACTTGGATATACCAGACACACAGTGTGGATATGAACCGTTCCACCTGTTAAACATACCGCTATCCCCATCAGCGATAGAACAGAGAGTATCTTGTCGTGCAGACTTCATTACTGAGCATGCTACTTAACTTTTACAGTCACAACGTGTTTTATTGTATTTAAGCCCCATTCTCTTATGTAAAAAAAACTTTACATTGGTTTCAAAATATCTTAGAAAAAGAATGCAATTTTCACGATATCAGATATCGTGTGATCGTTAAGAAATGATTAAAGAAGTTATCCATTACTTGGACACCTTCCAATAACCCATGCTTGGCCCCGAAAAAAAAATAAAAGCTTACACTCCCCTTCTGTGCTGACACCGTTCCCAAAGTGTCAGCAGTCGCTCTTTTCGGTGCTCCCGTGCTGTTGTAAAATGTGCCCCTGGCACCCAATCAGCGCTGGCATCACCGTGCCTGGCTCCTGTCGGTTTGAATTGAAGTGAGAGATCATCTGCAGCCCGGACTTCCTCTTCATGTTCAGTTTGTCCGAAGACGGGGACAGTGACACCAGCGCTGATTGGGCGCCTGGGTCACGTGTCACAACAACAGCATGAGAGCCCCGGGACCCTGAGTGCCGACATCGCTAGAATGGTGACCTCACAGAAGGTACGTATCGGGGTTATTTTTTTTTAAAAAAAGATGTTGTCCAAGTAGTGGACTATCACATTAAGACTTGCTGCTATTTTCCAACAGTTTGCTGGTACTGTAACTAAGTACTGTACGTTTGTCATCAGTTTTGTCTCGCCAATACTTGGGTCTTTGGTTTATTTTTATTTTTTTTATCTTCTCCTCTTCCTCACTTACTGTACAACCTTAAATTTTATTGGGCCATTTTATTTTTTTTATTTCCTCTCTGGAATTTTTACCCAGAGTTACAGTCCAGTTTTACAATGCCCTGTAATGATGCACAATATATGCTGAAAGTTTTTTTTTTTTTATAGACATCCACTGTCTGCTAGTTGCACCTCATCTAGCCCAAGAGGTGACCTGAAGGAATTTCGTTAAAAATAATTAAAAAAAAAATGTATTTAACCCTTTCTGGAAGTTTTCCAATAAAGTTCTTTTGTATTGCTTGGTTGTAAACAGACGTTATTGTATATGGAATAAACATTACCCCCTACCATCATTATAGTGGGATAATTGGGAGGGATCATGCTCTTCCTTTTTGACCCTGAAATATCTGTATAAAGATGTAAAATTATTTTTCTGTTATGTAGTTTTTTTGTTTGTTTTTTTGAATCTGGTTTAAAGTTCTTTTTGTGGTAAAGTTAATTTTTTTGCCCTGCAGTTTAAAAAAAATACACAAGTTTTGTTTTATCAGATATGTGGTTTTCTGAATGTTTTGTAACACAATATAAAATTTAGGTTTAATGTTAATGATGTTTATGTTAAAGCAGCACTCCTCTTCCTCCCATCAAAATTTTTCTCTCTAAATATATTGCAATTATCATATTATATAGCACTGTCTACTTACAATTGCTCAATTTGGCTTTCTGACCAGGTACGGTAATTCTTCTCTCTTCCATTAGGTCTGTGACATCACGTATTAGAAAGCAGACTAGCTGAATCCTTTTAAGCTCTATGTAGAAGCAGGAGGTCAATTTTCAAGTCTTTGGAAGGGGAGTTGAGCGGAGAAGCTGGGTCAGGAATTGAAAAGGAGGATCACTCATACAGGTTAAATTGACCTCCTGTTTCTACATAGAGCAAGTCCACAGTGGCTTGTCCCCACCCGTTGTCCTGGACTGACAGATATCTGCCTGCATTCATGTATAGGGAGAGACCTGTCACTCAAAGGCAGCCGGCAGAAAGAAGCCACCGTGGTCCTGCCTGTCCAACTAGGCTCCTGTGTGGCTAGGTCCAAGACAGGTATTAAACTATGTTTGTCTCTGAAACGCTGCAGTGTTTCAGTGTTAAAGATACCTGGCTGAGATCATACAGCCAGTGTGTGATACATGCTGATCGTGGATCGGGCAGCATGTATCAGCGGTCAGGTTCAATGTAACAACAATCTAGATTACAGAAAAAGTGGGTATCAGAAAAGAGTAGTTTGTATACAGTACTAAATACCAAATTAAAAGTTAAATTTTTATTGTTACTTGTTGTTTAAATGGTACACCATTAAAGGGGTACTCCAGGGAAATAAAAAAAAAAAGTTGTACTGTCCCTGTCCTCATAAATATGATGATGATGTGCCCAGTGCAGTTCTATTACCTTTACAACGCTTGTAATTCAGTGTGACAAGAGCTGCTCCTCACTGCTCCCCCTCCCAACTGTGACATTATGTCACACAGCAGTGTGAAGCTCCCAGACCCCTGTTCCCTGCAGATAATAACAGTTTATCAGGAGATTGGCTGATAGTAACAGCAAGGAGTTGCACACTGATGTAGCACTCCTGTTATGCCCCCTGATAATGTCACCTTGTCTGCAGTCAGAGGTGATGGGGTGTGACCTGTTCCTCACTTTTAGCAGCAGCAAGCACCCTGATAATGTATCCTTCATTGCAGGAGACGAGGGCATGGCGGGATCAGTGAGGAGCACTTCCTGTGACATTGAGTTACAAGTGTTATAAAGGTAATATAAGGCTGGTTTCACACTTGCGTTTATTTGCTCAGCAATTTTGCGCATAAATGCGCATGCGTTTTTTTCCTATACATAACATGGGTGCGCACAGTCATGCGTTTGTATGTGCATGCGTTTTTTTGTAGTGTGCGCCCGGGCGCACAAAATGCATCCTGTTGCATTTTTTCTGCGTCCGACCTGTCTCAAAAAAACGCATGTGCACGCAATGTGCACAAAATTCACCAAAAACACATTATAGTCTATGGGAGCGCTGACGTGCGTAAGGTTATGCGCACGTCAGCGCAAAAAAAGCATGCGTTTTTTTTTTTTTAAAAACCATGTGCAAAAAACTAGAAAACGCATGATGCGTTTTTTATGCGCGTTTGCACTGCGCACGCAGCGCAAAAGAACGCAAGTGTGAAAGTAGCCTAACTGCGCTGGGCATCTCATCTTCATAGTTTAGTTTAGGGCAGGGACAGTACAAAATGTTTTGATCTCTCTAGAGTATCCCTTTAAATGCAAAAGAGCATGCAACAAAAGCAACATTAAATTGACCAGTTGTTTTTTTTTACACTGTGTTCCAAATTATGCAAAAATATTTCCTCATATTTTCTCTAAATTACCTATATGAATTGCAGTCATTGTTATTTTCCAGTCATCTAATATTCTAGTATAATTGCAATGTTTTTGAACAAACTGCCTATGAAAACAGTATATTTTTAAAAATATCGTATTTTTCCGACCATAAGACACACTTTTTTCCCCCAAAATTTTGGGGGAAAGTGGGGGGGTGCGTCTTATGGTCGCAATACACGGTACTGGTGGCAGCGGGCGGCGCTCTGCGGTGCGGTGGTGGCAGCGGGCTGTGCTCTGGTGCAGGGGCGGCGGCTCCACCAGCATTTCTTCTCAACCCGGAGGCCTCCGCACTTCCCTTGCTGGCCGCCGCCATGTTGCGGTGGCCTCCGGGAGCATGGACGCCGGGAATATGGCCGCCGGTCCGGGGACGGCGCATGCGCAGCTTCAGATCTCGTCCCGAGATCTCGTTGCCGAGATTTGAATCTCGTCCCCCGAGATCTCGGGACGAGATCTGATCCCGCGCATGTGCCGTCCCCGGACTGGCGGCCATCTTTCCGGCGTCCATGCTCCCGGAGGCCACGGCAACATGGCGGCGGCCAGCAAGGGAAGTGCTGGGGGCCTCCGGGCTGCGAAGAAATGCCGGCGGAGCCGCCGCCCCTGCACCGGAGCACAGCCCGCTGCCACCACCGCACCGCAGAGCGCCGCCCGCTGCCAACACCGCAGAGCCCACCTGCCCCAGCACAGCTGCCCCTGCCCCAGCACAGCTGCCCCTGCCCCAGCACAGCTGCCCCTGCCTCAGCACAGCTGCCCCTGCCCCTGCACAGCTGCCCCTTCCCCAGCACAGCTGCCCCTGCCTCAGCACAGCTGCCCCAGCACAGCTGCCCCTACCCCAGCGCAGCTGCACCAGCACAACCAACCTGCCCCAGCACAGAGCCGCCACCGCACGAGCCTGGACCACTGAATGACCCCTGTGACTACTTCTCCACCTGTGCCGGATCCCTTCCCAGGTAAGCTGAATTCGGACTGTAAGACGAACCCCCATTTGACACATTATTTTTTTCCCCTATTTTCCTACTGAAAATTGGGGTGCGTCTTATGGTCCGGTGCGTCTTATAGTACGAAAAATACAGTAATAAACACTCAAAATGCATGTTCCAAATTATTATGCACAGCAGAGTTTTCAACCTTTTTATTTTTATTTTGAACAAAAAAAATGGTCAATTGTGAAATTATAAGCATTATCAGCTTATTACAAAATGAAATCAAACAGTTTTCAAGTCAAAACTTTATTCTAGGTGATGTTACATTTGCACATAGGACCCCTTGTTCGAAAGAAGCTTCTGAACTCTCTCGTCCATTGAATTTGTCAGTTTTTGGATGGTTTGTGCTTAAATTGTTTTGCATGTGGACAGAATACCCTCCCAGAGTTGTTGCTTAGATGTGAACTGCCTCCCGCCATCATAGACACTCCTTTTGATGATGCTCCAGAGGTTCTCAATGGGGTTGAGGTCCGGGGAAGATGGTGGCCACACCATAAGTTTGTCCTCTTTTATGCACATAGCAGCCAGAGATGCAGATGTGTTATTTGCAGCATGAGACGGTGCATTATCATGCATGAAAATGATCTTGCTGCGGAAAGCACGGTTCTTCCTCTTGAACCATGGCAGGAAGTGCTGTGTTAGAAACTCCACATAGATTATGGAGTTCTTCTTTACCCCTTCAGGGATCCTAAAGGGGCCGACAATCTCTCTCCCCATGATTCCAGCCCAAAACATTACTCCACCTCCTCCTTGTTGGCGCCTTAGCCGTGTTTTCATGGGGTGTCCATCAACCAGCCATCCTCCACTCCATCCACCTGGACCATCGAGCGTTGCACGGCACTCATCGGTGAACGAAACAGTTTGGAAGTCAGTCTTCATGTATCGTTTGGCCCACTGGAGCAGTTTCTGCTTGTGTGCAGTGGATAGAGGTGGTCGATAGGATGGTTTACGCACAGCTGCAAACCTCTGAAGGACCCTGCATCTTGTTCGAGGGACGTTGGAGGCACCGGCAGCTTCAAAAACTTGTCTGCTGCTATGACAAGGCATTTTTGCAGCTGCTCTTTTAACCTGACGCAATTGCCTGTTGGAAGGAGTCCTCAATTTTTCCTTATCAGCACGCACACGTGTGTGCTGGGAATCAGCTACATCCTTCTTGATTGTGCGATGATCACGATGAAGTGTCTTGGCAATGTTGATTGTAGTCATGCCTTGACCTAAATACTCCACAATTTTTTGCTTCTCAGCAGCCGACATCCTTTTTCTTGCCCATTTTGGCAAAAAATGTAGGCTGCTTAATAATGTGGAACAGCCTTCTTAAGTAGTCTTGCCTTTATTTGGACACACCTGCCAAACTAATTTGCACAGGTATCTGCAATTGCTTTCAGTGATATAAAGAGCCCTGACACACATCACCATCAATGAGTTTAAATGACAAACAAAAATATTCTAACCTGATCACTCCTAAACTCTTTTTGCATAATAATTTGGAACACAGTTTATATGTCAAATTTGTAAGGGCAATGGATCCTAAATATGCAAATTTATACAGAACGTCCTGGTTGTGACACTTGGCAATGGTGCTCCTCATCGGCTATACCCTAAAAGACTCTGGTCTACAAAAATTATGCATTTAAAACTGTATACTATCCAGATGTATCATTCCCTCAACCACAAATGTGTGTGTGTGTATACAGAGGACGAAATAAGTATCGAACACGTTACCCATTTTGTAAGTAAATATATTTCTAAAGATGCGATTGACATGAAATTCTCTTCAGATGTTGCGAACAACCCATCCAATCCACAAAGGCAAATAAATCAAAGCATAGATGTCCATAAATTAAGTGCAATAATGAGACATGAAACAGGGAAAATGTATTGAAAAAGTATTGAACAATGTTACTGAAATTTATTTAATTTGATTTAAAATGGCTTTTTAGTAATCGTATAAAAGCCTTTGTTGGTGATAACAGCTTCAAGACGCCTCCTGTATGGAGAAACTAGTTGCATGCATAGCTCAGGTGTGATTTTTGGCTCATTCTTTTACAAAAACACTCTTCAAATCCTGAAGTTTCCGGGGGCGCCTTCTATGATCTCTGAGCTTTAGTTCCTTCCAGAAATTTTCTAGTGGATTCAGGTCAGGCGATTGGCAGGGCCATTCTAGCAGCTTTTTGTTTCTTTGAAACCAATTGAGAGTTTCCTTGGAATCATTGTCTTGCTTAAATGTCAACCCTCATCTCATCTTCATCCTGGTAGATGGCAGCAGATTTTTTCAAGAATATCTCAGTATATTTGTCCATTTATCCTTTTTTCAATTATAGGAAGTTTGCAAGTGTAGTATGGCGAAAAACAGCCCCACATCATCATGTTCCCACCTCCAAGCTTAACTGTTGGTATGGTGTTTTGGGGTAATGTACAGTGTCTTTTGGCCTCAAAACGTGTGTATTATGGCATCCAAAGAGTTCAATTTTGGTGTTATCTCACCAGACTATATTCTCCTAGTATTTCTCAGACTTGTCTAAATGTTGTTGAGCAAACCGTAAACGTGCTTGAACATGCTTTTTGTTCAGTAATGGAGTCTTGCGTGGTGAGCGTGCATAGAGGCCATGGAGGTTGACTGCATTACATGTAGATTTCTTTTAAACAATTGAACATGTTGATTCCAGGTCTTTCTGCAGCTCTCCACAGGTGGTGCTTGGCTCTTGGACAACTCTTCTGATAATTCTTTTCAATCCTATGTTTGAAATTTTGAAGGCAGCAGCATCTGGTTGTGTCCTTTCCAATTCGAGATTATGGCCCCAATAATGCTCACTGAAACTTTACGTAGTTTAGAAATTCTTCTGTAAACAATGCCATCAGTATATTTTGCTACAATAAAGTTGGTTTTACCCATCATGAGATGTTCCTTGTGTGGCACCTTAGTAATGAGACACCTTTTTGTAGGCCATCAGTTGAACCATCTTATTTTTCACTAAGTGGCAGGATTGCTTTCTAATTACTGATAGATTTCAGCTGTTGTCATGGCTTTCTATGGCTTTTTGCACCTCTCTTTCTTATTGTGTTCAATGCTATTTCTAGGACTAATTACTCATTATTACATACAGCTCTGACAAAAAATTAAGAGACCACTGCAAAATTTCAGTTTGATTTTTCTCTTTATAGGTATATTTTTGAGTAAAATGTAAATTGCTCATTTCTTCTATAAACTACTGAGAACATGTCTTCGAATTTCCAAGCACTATATTTTGTATTTATTTTCAGAAAATAAGAAATGGTCAGAATAACAAAAAAAATGCAGTGCTTGCTGACCTCAAATAATGCTAAGAAAACAAGTTCATAATCATTTAGAAACAACAATACTTATGTTTTAACTCAGGAAGAGTTCAGAAATCAATATTTTGTGGAATAACCATGATTTTTAATCACTGCTTTCATGCGTCTTGGCATGCTTTCACACTGCTTTTTTGTGACTTTATGCCACGCCTTGTAAAAAATTTAAGCAGTTCTTTGTTTGATGGCTTGTGACTATCCATCTTCCTCTTGATTACATTCCAGAGGTTTTCAATGGGGTTCAGGTCTGGAGATTGGTCTGGCCATGTGACAGGGATTTGATGTGGTGGTCCTTCATCCACACATGGATTGACCTAGCTGTGTGGCATGGCGCATAGTCCTGCTGGAAAAACCAGTCCTCAGAGTTGGGGAACATTGCCTGAGCAGAAGAAATCAACTGTTTTTCCAGGATAACCTTGTATGCGACTTAATTCATACGTCTTTCGCAAACATTAACCTACCTAATTCCAGCCTTGCTGAAGCTTCCTCAGATGACCGATCCTCCACCAAATTTCACAGTGGGTGCAAGGCACTGTGGCTTGTATGCCTCTCCAGGTCTCCGTCTAACCATTAGACGACCAGGTGTGGGGCAAAGCTGAAATTTAGACTCATCAGAGAAGATTACTTTACTCCAGTCCTCTATGGTCCAATCCTTAGGCTGTGTGCACACGTCGCGGATTCTACCGTGGATTTTTCCACACACAATCCGCATCTCTTGGCAGAAAACGCGGGTGCATTTTTGCCGCGGCTTTCATGTGGTTTTTCAGTGCCGTTTTCCCTGCGGATTTGAATGCGTTTTTGTAAGCTAAATAAAGATATGTTATTTAACAAAAAAAAAATTGTGATGTCATTTCTGTTCAACCACCTCTTTTACATTTGTCCATCCCACACTCCATTACACACACAGATGATAATAGATGGTTAGATATAGATGGATATATGGATAGATATATCTATCTATCCCATTTCTATCTACCTATAGATATATCTATAGATATTTCCATGGCTATATCTATAGATATTTCCATAGATATATCTATAGATATTTCCATAGATTTTTCCATACATATATCTCTAAACATATCCATAGATATATCTAAAGATATATAGCCATATATATTTAAAAAAAAAAAAAAATGGCCTGGGCTCCCGCGCAATTTTCTGCACCAGAGGGGGAAAGCTGACGGCCAGGGGCCAATATTTGTAGCCTGGGAAGGGGGTAATACCCATGGCCCCTTCCCAGGCTATGAATATCAGCCCGCAGCTGTTTGCATAGCCTTTGCTGGCTATTAAAATAGGGGGACCCCCCCAAAAAAAGACGTGGGGTCCCCCTATATTTTATAGCCAGAAAGGCTACCCAGACAGCTGCGGGCTGATATTCATAGCCTAGGAAGGGGCCATGGATATTGGCACCCCCGGCTACAAATACCAGCCCTCAACCGCCCTACAAATGGCACATCTATAAGATGTGCCAATTCTGGCACTTGGCCCCTCTCTTCCCACTCACGTGTAGCGGTGGGATATGGGGTAATAACGGGTTAATGTCACCTTGCTATTGTAAGGTGACATTAGGCCCTGCTAATAATGGAGAGGCGTCAATATGACACCTATCCATTATTAATCTTTTGAAAGGGTTAAAAAAAAACATAAGAAAAAAGTCTTAATGAAATAAAACACGACAGTTTTCATATTTTTATTGCTCGCCCAGATCCAAACGACGCCCTAGATCTCCTAGAATAAAAAGTAAAAAATAAACCAACCGTATACTCCCTGTTTGACACAGTCCAATTAATAACGAGGGTCCCATGATGATCTCCCCTATAGAACAGTGACATCAGGTGATGTCACTGCTCTATAGGGCCTCCCAGTGATGAACTGACAGGAGATAATCCAGCCGCAGTGCATCACTGAAGAGGTCAAATGAGTTCATTCTCTCACTTTATGGCAATGCTGCATGGGAATTTTCTCACCCAGCATTGCCGGTGAGAGAATGAACTGAAGTGACCTCTCTCCCGGCAGCGGCGGAGGGATATACATCACGGAGGATTACTTCCGCTGTCAGTTCACCGCTGGAGCCCCTGGAGAACGGATGCATCAGCTGATGCAGCTGCTCTCCATGGGAGATCGTCGTGGGACCCTAGTTATTAATTGGACTATGGCGGAAAGGTAAGTTGGTTTATTATTTTGTCTTTATTACAGGAGATCGATGGCTTCGGGGAATTAGGTGATTGGTAAGTATGTAATCTGTTATGTGTTGTATGTTATATGTATGTTCTGTATTTTTTTTACACATTCAACACAGCCAGATGATGGGACTACTGCTGTCTGCCCTGCAGACCCCCGACCGCCTGATGAGCGCCGCACAGCCCCGGTAACCCCACAGACCTCCGCGCCCACACATAGCCCGCACACACATACACGCACAGTCACCGCCCACACACCATACACGAACAGTCACCGCCCACACACCATACACACACACAGTCACCGCCCACACACCATACACGCACACAGTCACCTCCAACACTCTGCCCACACTTTCCCCCCTCCCGATCTGCAGCGTTTCATCCACAGCAAAACCACAGATCTTTTTGACACCTGCGGTTTTGCTGCGCATCAATGCAAGTAAATGGGTGCAGAAACGCTGCAGATCCGCACAAGGAAATGACATGCTGCAGAAATGAACCCGCTGCGTTTCCTCGCTGATTTTTCCGCAGCATGTGCACAGCGTTTTTCAATTTACAATGACTTTAATGCTACTGTACAACGCAGCAGAATCTGCTGCGGACCCGCAGGGCCAAATCCGCTGTAGAATCCGTAACATGTGCACACAGCCTTATGGTCTTTGGAAAACTTCAGCCTGGATCTCCTTTGCTTTCCATTCATGAAAGGCTTTTTTCTACCTTTACATGACTTGAGTCCTGCCTCTAGGAGCCTGTTCCAAACTGTTTTTGCCGTACACTTCACGCCAGCTGCCATTTGCCATTCCTTTTGTAGGTCACTTGATGCAATCCTGCAGTTGCTGAGTGACTTTCGAATAAGCTGACGGTCATTCCGGTTAGTGTAGTCGTTTTCGCCCTTTGCCGGTCTGTAGCTTTGTTGTCCCCAATGTCTGCTGCATGACCTTGTTGTAATGAACTGCCGTCTTAGAAATTTTAAGAATGGAGGCAACATGACACTCACTTTATCCCTCTTTTAGTAAAGCTAGAATTTAGCTCTTCTCACTCAAGACTTTTCTTTTCAACTCCTTTGGCATGGTTATTTTTTCAATCCTATTACTTTTGGGATATTACTGGGACTTGTTTTGCCATCCAGCTTGTCCTATTGCAAGAGGATTGTGAACACCACAGCAGGAATTTTTATACTTTCCTTCGTTAAATAAGATTTGGTTCAGGTGATCACCTAATCAGAAGCACATTAAGTAGAATGAAGTCTACTCTGGTTGGAATTCAACTGACACTGGAAAGGAATGGCTGTCAGACATGTAAAGAAGCTGATTTTTATAAAATTGTGGAGTGGTCTCTTAATTTTTGCCAGAACTATGTAACTTAATTTATGGACATCTGTGGTTTGATTTCTTTTTCTGTGTGGATTGGATGGGTTGTGCCCGACTTCTGGTGACAATTTCAAGTCAATAGCACCTTTAGAAGTATATTTACCGATACTTAGAAAATTGGTGATGTGTTCAACCTGCTGTATATCTGTCATATCTCAAAAATGGGGGAGAGGGTAGTTTTTAGAATTATTTACTGCATATGTTCCTTAGGATTTCTTTATATGAGATAATTATGTCCAGAAAAGAAGAAATGACCAGATATTATTACATGTCTGAAACTATCAGACTAATATAGTCCCTTTATAGGAGATTTCATAGGTTTTGTCATATATGCAATAAGCTAATAAAATGAGATAAATGGTTCTTACTCTTAGTTTATAGTGAACATACAACAATTACAGAAAAAGTAAGATAATTCTCGCTATTAACCCCTAGTGTCAGCCAATTTTTACAATTCTGACCACTGTCACTTTATGAGGTTATAGCTCTGGAACACTTCAAGTATCCCACTGATTCTGAGATTGTTTTTTCGTGACATATTGTACTTAACGTTAGTGGTAAAATTTATTCGACTTGTTTATTTATGAAAAAAATGGAAATTTGGCAAAATGTTGAAACTTTTGCAAATTTCAAACTTTTAATTTTTGTACTTTTAAATCAGAGTGGTGTCACATAAAATAGTTAATAAATAACATTTGCCACATGTCATCTTTACATCACCACAATTTTGGAAGCATAATCTTTTTTTTGTCAGGACGTTATAAGAGTTAAAAGTTGACCAGCGATTTCTCATTTTTCCAACAAAATGTACAAAACCTTTTTTTTTAGGGACTACCTCACATTTGAAGTGAGTTTTGGGGTCAATATGACAGAAAATACATAAGTGACACCATTCTAAAAACTGCACCCCTCAACGTGCGCAAAACCACATTCAAGAAATTTATTAACACTTCAGGTGCTTCATGAGAACTAAAGCAATGTGAAAGGAAAATGAACATTTTACTTTTTTCACAAAAAAATTAACTTTGGAACCAATTTTTTTTTTTATTTTCACAAGGGTGTCAGGAGAAAATGGACTACAAATTTTGTTGTGCAATTTCTCCTGAGTAGTGAGTACGCCCAATATGTGGGAGAAAGCCACTGTTTGGGTGCATGGCAGTGTTCAGAAGGGAGAGAGCACCGTTTGACTTATTGAACGCAAAATTGGCTGGAATCAATAGCGGTGCCATGTTGTGTTTGGAGACTCCCTAATGTACCTAAACAGTGGACCCCCCAATTCTAACTCCAACCCTAACCCCAACACACCCATAACCCTAATCACAACCCTAACCCCAACACACCTCTAATCCCAACCCTAACCATAAGCCTATCCACAACCCCAACCCTCCCCTAACACACCCGTAACCCTAATCCAACCCTAACCGTAATCCCAACCACAACCTTAAATTTAGCCCCAAACCTAACCCTAACAGAATAATTGAAATATATATATTTTTTTATTTTTACCTAAGTAAGGGGGTGATAAAGGGGGTTTGAATTACTTTTTTTATTTTGATCACTGTGATAGGGTCTATCACAGTGATCAAAATGAACCAATAGGAATATTGTCCTATTGTTGCCAGGTGCTGGCTTGCAGATCTCGGTGGGGGCACTGCACATGTGCCCGCCATTTTCTTCCCAGAAGAAGACGCCGGGAGACATTACGGGGAGCTACAGGAGGATCTAGAGACACCAGAGGTACCAGGGGGATTGGGAGACCACATTTTTCTCTCCTCTGATGTGCGATTACATTAAAGGAGAGCAAAATTAAATGGGAAATCTGACTTTTTTTTTGTCTCCATGAATAACGGCGATCGCAACACTGGGATCGGCAAAAACTGATCTGAGTCATGTTCTCTGGGGTCTCAGCTACCCCGTTAGCCGAGACTCCGGAGAATTTCTGACGCTGGGGGAGCTATACACTTATTTCTCAGCGCCGTTGAAAAGCGGAGCTGAGGATTAAGTACCCTTAACTGCCGCCGGTAAAAAGGCGTATCCGCAGTTGTTAAGGGGTTAATGGCACATTGAAACTGATCTGTACCTTACTGTTGAGAGCATCATTTCACATAGCAAATTTCCAGGGACTGCAGTCAGCGTGGGAGTTGTTTGGGCCCACCAGAGAACATCATGCTTGGGGCCTACTATGCCTATGGGGGTACTAGCTGCTCAGCCTTCCCTTAGCTTCCATCTTGTCAAGCTGATAATCACCAAATTTTTTCCAACTTTATACCTGTCCAAACAATCATCTGACAAGTCCGTAAAATGCTCATTTGTTGGGTGCAATCATTTTTATGCTTGATCTAAAACCCTCCTTATCGGCAGAAGATAATTTTGTGTAAAACTGGTCGTGCTGCCGAGAACAATTATATTTTATAACCACAGAAAGATTGTATTAATTAGACATGTGCCACATACACACTAGACACATAACACATACACACCAGTCACATGCTAGACACAGTACGCATACACATCAGTACTAAGAAAATATAAAGCCGCACTTTGGATTGTTTAGAATGGTACATCTAGAAAAATGGAACTGCATTACTGCCGTTGAAAATAAGTAAGTGCTATATTATAAATAAATAATCTTTATTTTTATGTAGTGCTAACATATTAGGCAGCGCATTATCATCACTGTCCCCGATGGGGCTCACAATCTAAATTCCCTATCAGTATGTCTTTGGAATGTGGGAGGAAACCCACGCAAACACGGGTTTGCAGATGTTGTCCTTGGTGGGATTTGAACCCAGGACTCCAGCTTTGCAAGGCTGCAGTGCTATCCACTGAGCCACCATGCTGCTATATTCTGTACATATGGAATTTTGAAAAATTTGAAATGCTATAGGAAAATTTACACACTAGTCACACTCTAAACACAGGACACATGCACACCAGTCACACGCTAGACACAGGATTAGAGATGGGCGGACTTCTGTATATTTGAGTTTGGCAAAACGTTAAAAAAGTACCAGAACAGTACCCGGACCCAATTCACTTGAATGGGGGGCCGAACATCCAGTATTTGCATGCTGTCATGTACATGACAGCATAGCAAACACTGCTTCAGATCGTTTCCTGTAATAAAACAAAAATAAAAAACAACAATATCCCTCACCTCTCTGCTGTTCTGTCGCACACCGTAATCTATTTCTTGGGATAAACAGTTTTCAACTTGGACAGTGCCAATATGCGACTGTCCAGGCTCTGGTGAATGAGATGCTGTGAGCGCAGCGTCAGTGACTAGCGGTGACGTCGAGTTTACTGCGGGTCACTGAGGTTGTGTTCTCAGCAGAGCTGAACTGCAGTGACCTCGGTGAGATCACAGATAGTACAATGATAAAGTCTTACGGTGCAGAGTTCACCTCAGTTCAGTTTGAGAAATTTCTCCAGGTGAACTCGCCACTGCACCAAGAGGTTTATCTCAACCCACATTCTCCACACAGCCCCTCATCATCACCTTCCCTATGCAGCCCCATTCAGGTTACATCAACCTTTCCCAAAATCCAACCTTAGAGTACTCACACTGAGTCCTGGGTCTTCATTCCCATCTGTACAAAGGGCCATTGTGCAGCCCGCTTAGTCCTCTCCTCACACAGCTCCATGGTGCAGCCTGTCCTTTCCCTTCTCTCCAGCAGCCTGAGCACATCGCAGCTTCCTGCTATTGGGTCTTCACTAGACTGTAGAAGGCCCCTCCCCTTCCGGTGACATCATTCCCTCCAAAAATCAACTCCGTTCTAGATTCTCCTGTGCTAAGTCTGCAGTGTCACAGTCTACTAAGTGCTGGATTTGATGTGAGTGTGTTATTCCATACCCGATGCCGGCGGCCATCTCCACTGCTCAACAAGTGATGTGAAGTGAGGGCTTTCTCATCACCTGCTGCTGCCAAATTCTATTAATCTCATCGAGGACTCCGCAGCTGAGAGAGGGGTGAGCGCAATGAGATCAATAGAAGTGGCAGCAGCAGGTGATGAGAAAGCCCTCCCTTCACATAACTTGTTGCTGAGCAGTGCAGACGACTGCCGGCAGCGTGATAGAATAATGCACTCACAGCTCAGTGCACCCGATCAGAATGCAGGGCAGAGCAGGCAAATGAAGGTGGCAGGCGTCAGGCATTGTGGTGCTGGCCAGGGGGCGGGCCCACCAGAGGATTCTCCGGTTTCCCGGTGGGCCAGTCCGACCCTGACTGCAGTGGTCGGGCCTCAGCTGGATCTTACTGGCTGCCAGCCCTTTAACCTTGCTGTTCTATTCATATACACTTGTACTGTTAGGGTCAATATGACCCGACCTATTAAAATCTGTTAATTATGACATTTAGCTACTAAGTGTATTATTTGACTACCAGTTACATTGTTTAACTGTATGTGAACATGGTGAAAAACAAATTAAAAATAAAAATCAAAACTTCAGTTTTCTAAAGAAAATAAAGCAAAGGTTTGTACATGTTCACTGATGCAGGCGAGTCTGACGAATGTCATGCATTTTTACTGTGAATACAATCCTGTTTTTCACACCTAGCATCCGATTTACATCCGAATGCAGTGCGATTGCTATCTGATTGCAATGCGATTTTAACATGAGCTTTTACATACAGCAATTCTGTCATTTACATATTGTTTTCAAACGAAATATTCTTCAAGACACGGACACACACATAATAATAACATAGCTCCCAACCATCCCGATTCTCGCGGGACAGTCCCGTTTTTGAGACCCCCCACCCGCGTTCCGCTCAGGACACTTTTTCCGGCATTGCACTGAGCCGCCACGCCCCCCCATGCACCGACCCCATCCTCGCCGTCCCAGAGAACCACCGCAGCCTGCAATGATGTGGCTGGGATGTTCTGTGGCTGCGCACACAGGACCTGTGAGGGGAGAAGTTAGGAGGTCACATGATATCCGGAGTAAAAACGCTACAGCTGCAGGAGGGAAGCGACTACAGGTCCTGTGATGAGGTCACAGGAGGGGAGGAGTCAGGGGTCACATGATCAGGGGCCTCCATATCTGCAGGACTCTGCTGTGCTGGTTGCCATGGTGCTGGATGAGGTGATGTTTCTGTGTGGGGTCAGGAGGGGTTTACAGGGTGGATGTGGCAGAGCTGTGTGTGTTCGAGGCGTACAGAGCAGAGCCATGTGTGTACGAGGTGTGCGGAGCAGTGTGTGTACGAGGTTAGCAGAGCCGTGTGTGTACGAGATGTGCGGAGCGAAGCCGTGTGTGTACGAGGTGTAATGAGTGGAACCACATGTGTACGAGGTGTACGGAGCGGAGCCGCGTGTGTACGAGGTGTACGGAGCGGAGCCGCGTGTGTACGAGGTGTACGGAGCGTAGTCGCGTGTGTACGAGGTGTACGGAGCGGAGCCGAGTGTGTATGGGGTATGCGGAGCCGTGTGTGTGTAAGGAGTGGAGCCATATGTGTACAGGATGTACGAGGCATACAAAGCGGGCTTTTCTCACGGACACAGGAGTACATGGCGGAGCCCCGAGGAGCACTTTAAAACTCACATGACGTTCCACTGGAAGTGATGTGCTGGAAGCTGACCGGAAATGAGATAATTTCATAAGGAGATTGTGACAGAACAGGAATGCTTCAGATCCGTCACCATGTCCTCCGACAGCGCAGACAGCAGGATCGCCTTGGAATCGGGGATGCCGGCCATGTGAGCGGATCATATGTATTGCACTGGGAGGCTCAGGTGGGCATTACAATGGGAGCTGGGCTGCTATAGTATCTTTATAGAATCTTTATTTCTTTCTCTCTGTTTCTTTCTCTGTTCTTTCTTTCTCATTCTCTGTTCTGTCTTTCCCTCATTTTCTTTCTCTCTGTTCTTTCTTTCTCTCTCTAATCTTTCTTTTTTCTTTCTCTCTCTGTCTCTCTGTTCTTTCTTTCCTCTCTTTCTTTCTCTCTATCGCTCTGTTCTTTCTTTCCCCTCTATCTTTCTCTCTGTTCTTTCACCTTTTTTCTCTCTCTTTCGCTCTCTGTTCTTTATTTCCCCTCTTTAATAATAATAATTTTATTTATATAGCGCCGACATATTCCGCAGCACTTTACATTTTAGAGGGGACTTGTTCAGACGATAGACATAACAGCATAACATTAATCACATAGGTCAGGGTTCCCCAACTCCAGTCCTCAAGGCCCACCAACAGATCATGTTTTCAGGATTTCCTTTGTATTGCACAGATGATGAAATTATCACCTGAGCAATACTAAGAAAATCCTGATGTGTTGGTGGGCCTTGAGGACTGGAGTTGGGGAACCCTGACAAAGGTCATAACAGATACCAAGAGGAATGAGGGCCCTGCTCACAAGCTTACAATCTATGAGGAAAAAAGGGAGACACGAAAGGTGGGTGGTAACAGTTGCCTTCATTGTTCAGACCAGCCATAGTGTTAAGTATCTAACAGCACCGACACAGAGGTATAATAAATGCATAAAGCATGTGGGAACATGATGTGGGGAACCTGGTTATGGTAAAACTTTTGACTGGGCCACCCAGGGATAGTTAGGTTAAGGTGTTGAGGCGGTAGGCCAATCTGAATAAATGCGTTTTTAGGGCACGCTTAAAATTGTAGGGATTGGGGCCTAATCGTATTGACATGGGTAGTGCATTCCAAAGAATTGGCGCAGCATGTGTAAAGTCTTGGAGACGGGAGTGGGAGGTTCTGATTATTGAGGATGCTAACCTCAGGTCATCAGCAGAATGGAGCGCACGGGTAGCATGGTAGACTGAGATGAGGGAGGGGATATAGGCTGGTGCTGAGCCATGGAGTGCTTTGTGGGTGCGAGTAATAAATTTGTACTGGATTCTGGAGTGGATGGGTAACCAGTGTAATGACTGGCCCAAGGTAGAGGCATCGGTGTAACGATTGGTGAGGAATATGATCCTGGCTGCAGCATTTGAGCTTGTGCCTTTCAAGCCTATTGTGGATTTTGATGTGTGCTTAGGATCATTATCCTTATGCTTTCCCATTGATGTATATGCCTCCAGCTCTCCCCAGTGATGTTTATGCCCCAGCTATTCCCAGTGATATATGTGTCAGATGCTACAGGCAATCACTCTGCATCTGGCTGCAGAAGGCCTCTGCATTTGGCATTGCAGATGACTTCTTAATCCTCAATTTTGGACCCAATATCAACCTCCCTCCAGCTCTAATTGACACATGTGGACCTGGGTATTTATAGACTCACAGTCTGCTTCAGAGAGTCGCTGGTGATATTCACATTTTCCCTTGTGAAGGCATGGAGCTATAGCAGTCAGCTTACTTCCTCTCTGGTGCTGTGGGAGGATGTTTGGTGTTTCCTCTCTTAGTCTGCTCAAGATAAGTTGCTTCCCCCTTGTTTGTCTCTCTTCTTCTCTTTAGTGTACAGTGGGTACTGACCAGTGCTCATCCCTATTCAGAGCCTAGCTCTAGGGATATGCATGGCTTAGGTTCCTGCTCGGCGATTGGTGTGGAACAAATATAGGGATGGTAGGGGCAGGGCTGTCTCCATAGGCTCCAGGCAAAAGAGTCTCAGAGACCCCCTTTAACACATACCATGATGCATAGATATGGCAGATAAATATAGGTATAGTACAATGCCAAAGATTGCACTTAGGTCTTACATTACATGAGTGATATCTTTGGTAAATTCTACAATAGATCAGAAACCGGACAGTATAGTCCTTCATACAGTATTATGGGCACCTCATAGTGCTCCATACAGTATCATGGGACTCAACATAGTTCTTCATACAGTATTATGGACACCATATAGTCCTTCATACAGTATTATGGCATCACATAGTCCTTCATACAGTATTATGGGCACCACATAGTCCTTGATACAGTATTATGGGCATCACAGTGCTCCATAGAGTATTATGGGAACCACATAATGCTCCATAAAGTATTATGGGCCCCATATAGTGCTCCATATAGTATTATGGGCCCCATATAGTATTTTGGGCCCAATATACTACTCCGTACAGTGTAATGGACCCCATGTATTGTTCCATACAGTAGAATGGGCCCTTTATGATGCTCCATACAGTATAAAAGGCCCCATGTATTACTCCATACAGTATAATGGACCCCATATAATATTTCATACAGTATAATGGGCCCCAAATATTTCTCCATACAGAGTAATGGGCCTCATATTTTACTCCATACAGTATAATGGGCCCTATATATTACTCCATATAGAATAATTGGCCCAATATATTGCTCCATACAGAATAATGGGCCTCATATTCCTCAGAAGACACTGAGAGGTGAGTATTTGAAACAGTTGATAGGACGATGTGGGGGGAAGGTCAAGTGCCGATGCTGACACTGAGTCCCCCCAACTCACGGGCCCCTTAACATGCTGGTGTCCCTGAAGGCATGTGGGCCCCCTGTTTATCCAACGCCTCCACTTGGCCAGTTGCTCCAGGTGGTGACGCCGGCCCTGATTGCATGATAGAATTAGATGCTCAGCAGATTGTATTACATAACAAGATTAGATACACAGCTCAGTTAAAGGGAATCTTAAAGGGATTCCCTTTAATAATCACAGATAATAGAATTAGATATACTGTGCAGCAGTCTATATCACACTGCAGTGGTGATAGTTTTGATGAGAACAGGTCAGGCTGCCTGATATTGTACAACTAATACAAGATGTCATGGGGATACCGTGACAGAGAGGGGTTAGAAGATCATAGCATCTGGCTACATGTGCACCTGCACTGGTTGAATCTGCCTTGCCTTCCAGTTAGGAATCAGGTTTCCCTTGCTTTGTTGTTGCAAGGGTTAAACTATGTTACTATGTTCTGTATGTCTCTTAGAGCTCTTCGTCCTGAGTTATCGCAGCTGTTTGATTGATTCGTAAAGCTAAGAGGTGAGCATTTATACCACTTCCCTCTGGTATAAATGCTCACCTCTTAGCTTTACGAAACAATCACTGACCTCAAACACGGGACTAGCCAGATCTTCCTCCAGGGAAGGACCCGGCCAAGGGGTGGCTCCTTGTGGAAACCACCATTACCACCATATTAAGTGGCCCTTTAAGTTAATATCCAGCTCTTTACGTGTTTACAGATATGACAAGGGAAATACCAAGGCCAGGTATCCATCCACATCCCGTGTTTGAGACTCTTAAATGAGGCTCCATGGACTTTATTTGCATATTTGTATTTCCCAGGGAGCATTGCACCTAGGATTTCACTGATTGAGCGCCTTTGCCGGCTGCCGCAGTGTTTTCTTTGACTGGTCTCTCTGAGGTCAGTGATTGTTTCGTGATGTTGGTCTGCTAGGCATTGCTCCCACCTAGCCAGAATCCTACTCCACACTGATGAGGGGCAACACCCCAAAACAGCTGTCTGTGGATGGATACCTGGCCTTGGTATTTCCCTTGTCATATCTGTAAACTCGTAAAGAGCTGGATATTGACTTAAAGGGCCACTTAATATGGTGGTAATGGTGGTCTCCAAAAGGAGCCACCCCTTGGCTGGGTCCTTCCCTGGAGGAAGATTTGGCTAGTCCCGTGTTTGAGACTCTTAAATGAGGCTCCACAGACTTTATTTGCACCTCTTAGCTTTAGTAGTTGCCAGTGATAGCTTCCTATAACCAGGTTTGGAGCTGGAGGTGTGAGCAGTGTCAAGAGAGGTCATCTCTGGAGATAACTGGAAGTTTGAGAAACTTCTTTTACCTTATCTCCTATTTGGTTTGACTCACCTTGTTCTTCCCCTTTCTGTAGTCTAGGAAGGCATTGAGTGATTGTTGTTTCTTTTATCCTTGTCTGTTTCCCTTTGTGTTTATGTTAGAGCAAGATGAGCGTTCACACAGTCAAGACACACTACTAAGAGCTGTTCTTAGGGAAAGACAGGGATACGAACGTGATCGCCGCACAGGGTGAAAGAACCCATCTAGAGACACTAGGGAGCTTAGGGATGCACAGGGTGTCAGGGATGCCCCCTTTACTCTTTCCCTAGTGGCAGAGCTCCCCTTCCCTTCCATCTCTTGCTTCTGGCAGAAGCATGACACAAGACTACAGATCTGTTCTCACCCCAGGAAGAAGTCACAACTGCAGCCCTACTCTCACTGCTCAGAGCAAGACTGTAGAGGTATCTTCTTCTAGCAGTGAGAATAAGGCGGTAGCCTGCCATTAATAGTACAATTCCAGCTGCCAACTTGTATTCTCTCTATCGCTGCCCTAGTTCTCCTATAACACCTGAACACTGCATGAGTGGCGAGGGGGAAATTCTAGCTGTGTTCTTGTGCTGGGCTACAATAATATGGTGCCTGGTTCCACCCACAACCGTGCACTGAGCAGCCCAGGGGGATGCAGTTCCGCAACAAATTTGCAAAGCGATACTTGACTATGTGGACTTTTTTCTGTGGATTGTAGGAGTACATCATTTTATCTAAATATTCATAAAACTGGCACAAATAATCCTTTCTTTTGAGAGGCCAGTACTGTAACCGGCTGTGTATTCACATAGCACAAAGAAATAATGTCACTGCCGGAATCAGACACCAAAAGTTAAATATTGTTAGGGCTCATTCTCAAGTTTTCACCGATAGACTAGGTGATCTACACAAAATTACGGAGACTAGTCTGATTTTGATCAGAGTCTCGGATTAAACTTACTAGTGCAAATTTGCTGGGCTGTAAAAAAAAAAAAAAAAATTGGACAGCACTCGGATGCCACCCATGTGCTGTCTGCTTTTCACAGTATTATTATTATGAGAAACTTGAAAAATCTCTGATGGTAGAAACTGACCAAACTCAGATTAAAAAGGCTCGTGAAACTCTGACATTTTACTTCACGTACAAGAAAAATCACTGACGTCTGAATGAGACCCAACTTTAGAACAATGATCACTGGTGCCTGGAGTATTTCACTTCACTTCAATTACTAGAAAAAGTGACTTTATTTTGTGTCAGTTCTTTAGCCTATCAATAACAAACATAGTTTTAGACTTGATGACTGGACATGTTGTAGAGTTAAGATTTTAGATTGTTAAGCTAGATATTATTTTGTATAATTTATGACATACAGGGCTTTATTTTTTTAACCATTTTAGGTTCTTCGAGACTTCCTGTCATTTTGATGAAGAGGGACAAACATTCGTTCATGTTTCCTATGGAATTGTTTTCTCTGACCCGTTAGTTGTGCTCAGATCTTCTTGATCTAATAAAAATAAACAAATTTACAGGAAAAATAATTCTTTGTTCATTGTTCTGTCCTCACTAAATGAAGCAGAATTCATGTAGCTAAACAGGCAGCGAAACCGCTATACCGGGGGTCCAATAAGGAGACTGTAGGTTGAATCTGTGCTTTATTGAACATGATGGTATATTGTCGCAGTGAAACTACAAACAAAACATATGCATACAATCAATACTGGGTTCATCAGGGATTCATATATACATAATACATCATCTGCACTAATTGCTAACCAGGAGAGAACTAACAAAGCAGGCTAGGAAACATAAATACATACCAGCGATGCTATCACACGGGGAGAAGAAAAATTAGATGCTTCCTGAATGCAGGCAGAAGGAAAATGGTGGACTGGAGGAAAATACCATAATCCTTTGCAAAAGGCTACCAGGATGCATTGCAACCTTACCAGAATGCATTGTAATGGAGGGACAATACAAGCAAAGTGAAAGTAAAATAACAGTGCGGTTATGACTCTGGTCACTAGATGGAGCCAAAAAAACACTGTAAACATTAACAAGCAGATAATCAGGATTATGAATCAGATGTCAGAGACAGAACACTCCCCGTCTGTCATCAAACGGATGTCACTATTCTTTTTCTCCAAAGACAACAATAGGACCAGTTCAGTTACTGGTCTGAAGAATGTCTTAAGTTCATTCGTTTTGGCCATCCTCAGTTCAACTTTGTGGACGTTGCCATCCTTACTCGGGAATGTTGCGGTCACTAGAGCAAGTGTCCACTGGTTCCGATGGGCTTGACAGTCTTTCACAAGGATGGGGTCACCAATCCTCAGATTAGGCCTGGCAGATTGCCACTTTGTCTGTGGCTGCTGGGTAGACAAGTACTGTTTGCGCCACCTGTCCCAGAATGTATTGGCAAGACTTTGTACCTGTCTCCATTGGCGCTTGTAGAGGTCCTTAGCGTCGAATCCTCCGGGAGGGGCACTGGATAGTCCTGTTTTCTGGGTGAGGAGAGTAGCTGGAGTCAATGTATGAAGTGTAGACACCTGAGGGTGGATTTCAGCATCTGAGTCCTCTCTCACTAGTTCAAAGGTGTCTGGAAAGCATTCCTCGGTGTACAATAATTTTGGTCCTGAGAGCCATGTTGTGCTTCCTAGTTGACTTGCGTCAACTGGTCTAGTTGCGTGGTCTGCAGGATTTTGGTCCATGGGAATGTAATGCCACAGTTTTGGATGAACTGATCTCCTAATTTGTAGCACTCTGTTGTTGACATAAAAATAGAATTGTCTAGTTTCATTGTGCATGTATCCCAGGACTACTTTGCTGTCTGAGTAGATCTTGGCTTGTGTCAGGTCGATATCCATCTCGGATGCGATGAACTCTGATAACTCGACGGCTAAGACTGCAGCACAAAGCTCTAACCTGGGTATAGTGTGGTCTGGCTGTGGAGCAAGTTTAACCTTCCCCATAACGAATCCGATGTGGCTCTGACATTTGGAGTCTACAGTTTTGAGATAGGCAACAGCAGCAATTGCTTTGACAGAAGCATATGCAAATACATACAGTCTGGCTTTGTATTTCTGTAGACGGCACAGGGGTGTATGGTCTTGGCACATTCAGGTTGGAGAGGGCTGCTAAAGAGTTCTTCCATACTTCCCACTGGATTCTATTAGGTGGCAGAGGTGCATCCCAGTCAGATGTCTCTTAGTAAGGCTTTGCCTTGTATAGTAACAGGAGCTGCAAACCCCAAGGGATCATACAGGCTGTTGATGGTAGACAGGACACCTCTGTGTGTGAAAGGATTTTCTTCCTGGCTGACCTGAAAGGTAAAAGTGTCTGACTGTAGATTCCAGAGAAGCCCGAGGCTGCGTTGCATTGGTGTGGGGTCAGACCCCAGGTCCAGGTCTCTGAGACCATTACACAAGTCTTGTGAAGGGAATGCTTTCTTGAGTTCTTGGCTGTTTGAGGCTATTTTGTGAAGCCTGAGGTTACAGCAAGCAAGCATCTCTTGGGCTCTCTTGAGAAGACTGATGGCAGTCTCATTTGAAGACATGGCTTTCAGACAGTCGTCAACATAAAAGTACTTTTCTATGAATTGTCTGGCATCTGATCCGTATTCTGTTTCTCCTTCTTGAGCCGACCTTTTGAGTCCATAAATGGCGACTGCAGGTGAAGGACTATTGCCAAAGATGTGCACTCTCATGCAGTACTCTGTGACCTCTTTATTAGGATCATTTTCTCTGTACCAGAAGAATCTTTAGAAGTTCCTGTCACTCACTCTCTCACATGGAAATAATGGAACATCTGTTGGATTTCAGCGATGAAGGCAATAGAATCCTTAAGGAAGCGCATAAGTACTCCCAGCAGTTTGTTATTGAGGTCTGGTCCTGTCAGTAGAACATAATTCAGGGAGATATCATCAAACTTAGCACTGGAGTCAAACACCACTCTTATCTGGCCCAGTTTCTTAGGGTAGTATACTCTGAACATGGGTAGGAACCAGCATTCTTCTGAGTCTTTGAGAGTGGGAGCTAGTTCTGCATGGCAGTTCTCAAAAATCTTTGACATGAATGAGAAAAAGTGATCTCTCATTTCCGGTGTCTTTTGCAGATTATGTTTGAGAGAAGAGAAACGTTTTAATGCTAGATTTCTGTTGTTCGGTAGACATGGTGTCATGATCCCAGTGCAGGTTTTGACCTGCACGTCAAGGGTTAATGTCTTGAGCTCAGTGCAGGCTTTGACCTGCATGCCTGGGGTTAATTATTGTGGCCTCTCTTTGGGTCAGGGAGAGCTTTTTATAGCCCTGAGAAACTCTAATCCCTGTCAGTTATACTTTTGCCTTTGGCCGAGTGTGTTGACCCCTGTGTGCCTGTTCGTTGTCTTATAGCTTGCTTGTATGGTTCTGATCCGGTTCTGTCCCCCACTGTGAGTTTGCCTGTTGATTCTGTACTGTATATTTGCTTCTCTGGTTTCTGACTTCTTGGCTACGAGTTGACTATCCATTCTGTCTAGCCCTTTGGTAATTGTCGTGCTATCTCGTGCTTTGACCCCGGCCTGATCTGGTTTATGTCCCTGTCTATGTCAATTAGTAACTTTGTTCCGTATTTACCATTCTAGAAGTTTTCCTGCAGCTCCTAGCTCTCTGGAGTTTAGGCCATGCCCCCAGCAGTCACGTGCTTCAGGTCCTGCGGGTCTGAAGCACGCATCTTCTCTGCTGCTGCCCGCTCCACAGGTATCTCTGAGCACAGTTTGTCTTACTCAGGACACGCGCACTGGCTCAGTGAGCAAGTGCAGTGCGGTGTTCCTGACACATGGTCTGTGGGTTCTGAATGGAAGAGGTGCGACCCAGCTGTTGGTCTCATCTTTTACATGTCCCTTGTCCATTACCTCTAAGAACAACTTGAGCTGTCCCAACAGTGCTATTTGGGTGTCTTGCTTAGTTCTCTGGAATACTGTGCACCCCAACTGATCCTCATAGCTTCCTGACACCATACTGCTGTCATGAGTAAAGTCTATTAAATGATTGGGCAGTTGGATGCTGTGTGGTAGTTCTTTTGACATGGAACTCATTGTTGCAAGGTTAAAATAGAGATGGGTGTCCTTTCTCCAATGTATTTGTTAGCATACTTGTCACAGAAGATGGGGCTTGCATATGTCCCAAGCATACGTTTCCTATTATGGCCCATCCTAGGTCTAGCTTTTGGGCATAGGGAGCATTGTGGAGTCCATTGATATGACATCTCACTTTTGTTTTTCAATAATTTTTATTAACTTTTGTTAAAGCGGGTGGTCAGGAGCGGGAACTCCGAGAGTGGACCCTCTGGACCGTGGCACTGAGGGACCCCGGGCGAGCTGCCAGGTGGAACCGACCCCTATACAGGGACCGTTAGGAGCAGGCCCAGGGGTTCGAGTACCACGGTAGCCGGTACCGAGAGGGGCGGCTCAGGATGGACCGGAGTAAGACTGAGACTGGAGTAGGACGGCAGGAGCACTGAAGACAGGACTGGAGTAGGACAACAGGAACACTGAAGGCAGGACTGGAGTAGGACGGCAGGAACACTGAAGGCAGGACTGGAGTAGGATGGCAGGAACACTGAAGGCAGGACTGGAGTAGGACGGCAGGAACACAAGGCAGGACTGGAGTAGGACGACAGGAACACTGAAGGCAGGACTGGAGTAGGTAACCAGGAACACGGGTAGCAGGACTGAGAAGCTGCTGTGAGGAGCAGCCGAGACAGGAACTGCAGGAGCAGAGTGTGCACGATGGAGCGAGGCCAGAGTGTCAGGAAACACAACGATCAGGCGCCTCCCTCAGGGAGAAGCGGCCTGATATGGCCCCGTCTGGTCAGCCATTGGTCCAAAGGTGCTTCCGGGTCAGGGCACAGCCGGAGCATAAGAAGCAGGAAGGAGGCGCGGTCGCGGCCTATGGCGCATAGCATGCAGGGAAGGCATCGGTCACGGGCCTGTCTCAGGTGACCGCCGCGGCCGTCGGGTGGAGAGAGGCTGCGGTGTGGGAGCGGAGGGCGACTGCGGCGTGGGAGCGGAGGCCGGGTGAGTGGCAGAGCGGTGTAACAGTACCCCCTCCCCTAAGCCTCCCCCCCCGGAGGTTAACAAGAAACCTCTTGAGGATACGGGGAGCATTAATATTCTCCCGAGGCTCCCAGGATCTCTCCTCAGGACCAAAACCCTTCCAATCAACGAGAAAGAAAGTCCTACCTCTAACCCTTTTCACAGCAAGGATGTCCTGCACTTCAAAAATGTTGTCGGCACCCACCGGCTGAGGACCAAGATCAAGCGAGGAATGGAAACGATTCAGCACCACAGGCTTCAGGAGAGAGACGTGAAAGGTGTTCGGGATCCGGAGCGAAGCAGGCAACCTCAATTTGTAGGCAACTTCGTTAATACGTCCCAGAATTTCAAACGGACCAATGTAGCGTGGACCCAACTTGTAGGAGGGCAGTTTTAGTCGGACGAATTTGGAGGAGAGCCAGACCTTGTCGCCAACACGATACGGAGGAGAATCCAACCTCTTTTTGTCTGCATAGTTCTTCATCTGATCAGCGGATCTCTTGAGTGATGTGTTGGTCTCAGCCCAAATCTTAGAAAATTCCGAGGACAAGGCATTGGCCGTGGGTACCTCAGAGGCAGGGGTTATCGGAAGAGGAACACCAGGATGTCTGCTAAAAACAATGAAAAACGGAGACTTGGCCGAAGACTCACCAGCATGGTTGTTATAAGCGAACTCTGCCCAGGGGAGTAAGTTGACCCAATCGTTCTGGTGGGCGTTAGAGAAGTGGCGTAAGTATCCCGTAAGCGTCTGGTTGGTACGCTCTACTTGTCCGTTGGACTGTGGATGGTAGGCCGAGGAGAAGTCGAGGGAAACGTTCATGAGCTTACAAAGCGAACGCCAGAACTTGGAGGTAAACTGAACCCCTCGGTCAGACACAATGCGTCAAGGTAGTCCATGAAGCCTGAAGACTTGATGAATGAAGATTTTGGCCAGCTCTGGCGCTGAGGGAAGACCGGGCAGAGGGATGAAGTGAGCCATCTTGGAAAAATCGATCCACCACCACCAGGATGATTGTGCAGCCCGCAGAGCAGGGTAGGTCGGTGATGAAATCCATGGCGATGTTCTCGCAAGGAACCGTAGGGACAGGCAACGGAAGCAACAAGCCGGACGGAGATCTCCGTGGCACCTTGTTTTTTGCACAGGATGGACAAGAAGCCACAAAGTCGAGTACATCTTGGCAAAGTGAGGGCCACCAGTAGTGACGTTTGATAAGGTCAAGGGTCTTCTTAGTTCCAGCATGGCCGGCCAGTTTGGAGGAGTGCCCCCATAGAAGAACCTTTTGCTTGAGATTCTCTGGCACCAGCGTCTTGCCAGGCGGAGGAGTAAGCCAGTTCACTGGAGCCACGGTGATGATCCTAGTGGGATCAATGATATGTGATGGTTCCTCCGTGGATTCGTGTGGTTGGAAGACCCTGGACAGGGCGTCGGCTTTGGAATTCTTGTTGCCGGGACGGAATCGGAGCTCGAAATCAAATCGGGCAAAAAATAAAGACCATCTGGCCTGGGGAGGGTTTAGTCTCTGGGCAGACTGGAGATAGGCCAGATTCTTGTGGTCCGAGAAGATGACAAAAGGATGGACAGCTCCTTCCAGGAGGTGGCGCCATTCCTCCAAGGCCAACTTGATGGCCAAAAGTTCCCGGTCACCGATCGAGTAGTTACACTCGGATGGAGAAAAGGCCTTCGAGAAGAAGCCACAAGGGTGCAGGCGACCGGAGACAGTTCTCTGGGACAGCACCGCCCCGGCACCAGTCGAGGAAGCATCCACCTCGAGTACAAAAGGTCAATCGCTCTCAGGGCGATGCAGGACCGGAGCCGTGGAGAAAGCCTGTTTTAGGGTCAGAAAGGCCTCCTCTGCCTCAGGAGACCAATCCTTGGAAGTAGACCCTTTACGGGTGAGCACAGAAATGGGTCTTGTGATCGCGGAGAAGTGGGAGACAAATTGCCGGTAATAGTTGGCGAACCCGAGGAATCGTTGTATCGCCTTTAATCCGACGAGGCGAGGCCATTTGAGGATGGCAGACAACTTCTCGGGATCCATCCTTAGACCAGCGTCGGAGATAATGTATCCCAGAAATGGCAGAGAGGTCTGTTCGAAGAGACATTTCTCGATCTTTGCATACAGACGGTTCTCCCGAAGACGCTGAAGCACCAGGCGGACACTCTTTCTGTGGGACGAGAGGTCCGGCGAGAAGACGAGGATGTCGTCTAAGTACACGACCACACAGGAGTACAAGAGATCCCGGAAGATCTCATTGACGAACTCTTGAAAGACTGCAGGAGCATTGCAAAGACCGAAGGGCATGACCAGGTACTCGTAATGGCCATCTCGAGTGTTGAAAGCGGTCTTCCACTCGTCACCTGCACGGATACGGACCAGATTGTAGGCTCCTCTGAGGTCCAGCTTGGTAAAGACCCAAGCCCCTCTGAGATGGTCAAACAGTTCTGGAATGAGTGGAAGAGGGTACCTGTTCTTGATGGTAATCTCATTCAAGCCCCTATAGTCAATGCATGGCCGTAGAGTCCCGTCCTTCTTTTTGACGAAGAAGAACCCGGCTCCCGCAGGCGAAGAGGATTTCCATATAAAGCCTTTGGCGAGGTTCTCTCGGACGTACTCAGACATGGCGGTGGTCTCCGCGGGAGACAGAGGGTAGATTCTGCCCCTTGGGGGGGGTTGAACCAGAAACAAGTTTAATTGGGCAGTCAAACGGCCGGAGTGGAGGGAGGACCTCCGCTTCCTTCTTATCAAAAACATCGGCGTAGGAGCTGTAAGCTGGAGGAAGACCCGGGAGGTCTGGAGGTGACCGTGGAGCGGCCGCCAGGCGGACAGGAGTCAGACAGCGAGCTTGGCACGGGTGCCCCCAGCGGAGTATCTCCCCAGAAGACCAGTCGAGAACAGGCTGATGAGTCCTTAACCATGGAAGACCGAGTAGAATGGCGTGAGAGAGCTTAGGTAAAACGTAAAAGGCTATCTTCTCTCGATGTAAGGCTCCGATTTGCAATTCCACCTCTTCAGTGACCAAGGTGACGGTCACCTGTAGCGGTTTGCCATCCACGGTGGCAATCTGAATTGGGTTAGATAGAGTGACTACAGGAATTTGGTATTTGTCTACCTCTTCCGGCCGAATGAAGTTACCCGCTGAGCCCGAATCCACGTAGGCCACCTCGGAACCACGCCTCCCTCCTGAAACCAAAAGCACAGAAATCGTAAGGGGTTGAGAGGAATCATCATCATCACCTAGGAAGGCCCCTCTTACCTGACCTAGGTGGAGTCGTTTCCCTGTCTCTTAGGACAGGTGCGGATATAGTGTGATGAATGACCGCAATAGAGGCACAGACCTTGTGCCCGTCTCCCTCTCTGACGTAACTCGGCCAACCTGAGATGATCTATCTGCAGGGGCTCACCCGAAGAGAGGGAAGAAGATCCGACTGAACGTGAGCTGGCCGACTGAATGAAAGGAGAAACTGACCTGGAGGAGCGCCTGTCTCTCACTGACTCCCGAGCGCGCTCCAGGAAGCGCAGGTCAATGCGGGTAGCCAGCGAGATAAGGTCCTCTAAGGTGGACGGGGTATCTCGACCTGCGAGTTCATCCTTTATTTTACTAGAAAGACCGCGCCAGAATGCCCCCACCAAAGCTGCGTTATTCCAGCCGAGCTCGGAGGAAATAGTGCGAAAGCGAATAGCGTACTGTCCGACCGTGAGAGAGCCCTGGTGTAAGTTAAAGAGTGACTCAGTGAGAGAGGCTAACCGGCCCAGCTCATCGAAAACCTTACGAAACGTATCCAGGAAAACCGGGAGACTCGAAACGACCGGGTCGTCACGTTCCCAGAGCGGGTTTACCCAAGAAAGGGCCTCTCCCTCCAGATGGGACATGATGAAGGCCACTTTGGCCCGGTCCGAGGGATATTGCTGCGGCAGCCATTCAAAGTGGAGACTACACTGATTTAAGAACCCCCTACAGAGCTTGGGATCCCCGGTGAAACGAGGCGGCTTGGCGAGGCGGGGCGTCGGAGGAGCAGTAGACGCAGGGGGAGGAGTCGGCACTGCAGCGGCAGCCTGGAGGGCCGACAAGCGACTATCAATGGAAGCCATGTAGGACAAAATGTGGGTTTGAGTATCTTGCTGCTGACCCAGCTCCTGTTGGAGACTGGCCAGCTGAGTGGCATTTCCAGGATTGGCCACCTGTAAGGCCGACAAACGGGTGTCCATCGACTTCATGATTGACATAATGCGCCCCCGATTCTCCCGTAGGAATAGCAACTCTTTCTGGGTAGCAGCCGTAGTACCGGCGGAGTCCATGGCCTGATCGTACTGTTAGCGCGGGTGTTCAGGAGCGGGAACTCCGAGAGTGGACCCTCTTGACCGTGGCACCGAGGGACCCCGGGGGCGAGCTGTCAGGTGGAACCGACCCCTATACAGGGACCGTTAGGAGCAGGCCCAGGGGTTCGAGTACCACGGTAGCCGGTACCGAGAGGGGTGGCTCAGGATGGACCAGAGTAAGACTGAGACTGGAGTAGGACGGCAGGAGCACTGAAGACAGGACTGGAGTAGGACGACAGGAACACTGAAGGCAGGACTGGAGTAGGACGGCAGGAACACTGAAGGCAGGACTGGAGTAGGACAGCAGGAACACTGAAGGCAGGACTGGAGTAGGACGGCAGGAACACTGAAGGCAGGACTGGAGTAGAACGGCAGGAACACAAGGCAGGACTGGAGTAGGATGACAGGAACACTGAAGGCAGGACTGGAGTAGGTAACCAGGAACACGGGTAGCAGGACTGAGAAGCTGCTGTGAGGAGCAGCCGAGACAGGAACTGCAGGAGCAGAGTGTGCACGATGGAGCGAGGCCAGAGTGTCAGGAAACACAACGATCAGGCGCCTCCCTCAGGGAGAAGCGGCCTGATATGGCCCCGTCTGGTCAGCCATTGGTCCAAAGGTGCTTCCGGGTCAGGGCACAGCCGGAGCATAAGAAGCAGGAAGGAGGTGCGGCCGCGGCCTATGGCGCATGCGCATAGCATGCAGGGAAGGCATCGGTCGCGGGCCTGTCTCAGGTGACCGCTGCGGCCGTCAGGTGGAGAGAGGCTGCGGCGTGGGAGCGGAGGGCGACTGCGGCGTGGGAGCGGAGGCCGGGTGAGTATGGCGGAGCGGTGTAACAACTTTTAATCATTACATTGAAAACGTATATATATATTATATCCATAGGGAAAAGGGGGAAGGGAAAATGAAGGGTAAGGGCAGGAAAGGACAGGTACATTGGTAAAGAACTCTGGTTGGTAAATAGTTCTGGGCATGGTAAAATTACAAAGATAACATAAAATTAATCACAAATTATCAACAAAATCCCTAATTTGGGAAACTATATACAAAGTTATTAAATACAATAGTCAAATGTTATTTAGTTTACTCATATTACTTGTGTTATGAAGTATTCTGGATGCAAAACATCAGTAAATTGTCAGGGGAAATGATTAGACCAGTATTTCCATTTTTTTAAACACTTAAATAGACTGTCATTATTAATTGCAAATTGGAATTCGAATTATTTATGTAAGTTTATTCTTTCTTCTATTACTGAGTAAAGAGGAGGGTCTGTTTTCTTCCAATTAAATGCTATAGAGTTTTTAACCCCAAGTAACAGGTGTGTAATGAGAGGATTTATTGAAGGGTCTTCGTCTTCCATCCCTAATGACAGAAGTGCCATTTGTGGTGACAAGATTATAAGTTTATTGTTCAATTTGTTAACTAATTTTGAAATTTGCTTCTAAAATTTTTGAATTTTAGGACATTCTCAAAGCATGTGTAAGAGGCTTCCTCGTAGGCCGCAATTCCTCCAACACAGGGGAGAATTGCTTTTATCAATGTGTGCAAGTCTTACTGGAGTGAAGTACCATCTGGAAAGGGTTTTAAAATATGTTTCGTGTAGGGACATAGATATATTTGAAGCATAAGTCAAACTCATGGCGTCTTCCCAATCTTCCAATGAAAAAGAGGAGTTTAAATCCTTTTCCCACCTGATCATGGCTGAGTTCTTATTTAAATGATTGTCCTCATTAAAATGATTATAGATAAATCTGAGGCTCCAAAAAATTTTATGATTAGGATTAGACATGAGTTTCACTAAAGCTCCAGAAACTGATCTATTATTTAGAAGAAAATCCGATACAGACTCTTTAATCATCGTAAAGTATAAAAAATCCGATACGTTGAGTTTATATTTACTTTTGAGGTCTTTGAAAGGGAAGAATTTTTCCCCATCATGAATGTCTTTGATTTTATTTAAGCCTCATTTTGACCAATGTGGGGGGATCGGTTTGTTGTGCAAAGAGGTGATAAAGGAAAGATCAAAGTTATTTATAAGATTTGAATTTGTTGTATTCTTATTTTTATTTTTAATTGACGCTAGCTTCTTCCAGGCTGTAATAATTGCTTGAAAGATTGGATGAGACGGTTCATAATGTGATTTTTTGAAAATACTGTTATAGAGTGTAATACACGGATGAGTATTATTGTTTAAATAGAGTTCTTGGCAAGACCAAGCAGGTGAGTCTTCCTGTTTTCCTTATTTAACCAAAAATGGCTCTGTTTAACAATATTGGCCCAATAGTAGGCATAAATATTTGGTAAGCCCAATCCTCCATTTGTTTTGCATTTATACAGTGCTTTTGTAGGAATTCTTGCCTTTTTGTTATTGAGTTGATTAAATTTTGTGTTTTTATAATGTGGGTATTAGGGATTATAAGGGGTAAACTTCTAAATATGTAAAACATTTTCGGGAGATTGATGGTTTTTATTATCAATGTTCTACCTATCCATGAGAGGTCTTTGTCGGTGAAAAAGAGTATATTTGTTACTGTTTCAATAATAGATTCCCTGTTTCTAGTTATTAAAGTGTTAATCTTTTTTGTAATGGTTATTCCAAAATATATTAGTTCATCTTCCGCCCATCCAAATTGTGATTCTTATTTTTATCTGAACCTCGCTTAGGTTAAACTGCATTATTTTTGATTTGTCTCGATTAATTTTAAAGTATGAGATTTTGGAGAAGTCTTCTAAAATATGCAGAACTTCCTTAATGAAAGTAACTGGATCTGTGAGAGTGAGAAAAATATCATCTGCAAATAAATTGATTTTTAATTGTCGGGGCCCAACGTCAAATCCTTTTATGTTCTTATTATCCCTTATCTTTTGAGCTAGAGGCTCTATTGCAATAGCAAATAGGAGAGGGGATAGAGGGTAACCCTGCCTGGTCCCATTTGATATCATGATAGTTGGATATATGGTTGTTTGCGTAAATTTTAGCTGTTGGATTATAGTATAATACCTGAATTGTTGATATAAATTTATTATTAAAGCCAAACCTTGAAAGTGTAGTCATCAGATAGTCCCAATTAATCCTGTCGAAAGCCTTTTCGGCATCCAAGGCCAGGAATGTTGCAGGAGTTTTTGAAGAGTTAATCGTCTTTATTGTATTTATTAACCTTCTTGTTCCTTCAGTCGCTTGTCTGCCTTCCACAAAACCGATCTGATCATTAATGATGATAGAAGGAAGTATAATTTTAAGTCTATTTGCAATGACTTTAGCATAAATTTTGACATCTGTATTTATTAGAGAAATTGTCTTATAATTTTTCACACTTTCCAAATCTGCTTTAGGAATCAGGGTTATAGTGGCCCCAAGCATCTCCGAAGGGAAGGAACCTGTAACAAATGCATGATTAAATATTTGTGTAAGATGGGGGGGGTGAGGATCTGGTCAAAAGTTTTATAGTACTCATTAATTAGACCATCAGGGCCAGGGGATTTATATGATTTAAGTTGTTTGACTGTGTCTAGTATTTCTTTTTCCATAAAAGGGAGACGTAAGCTCTTCTAAGTTTTGCTGGCTAATTTGGGGGAGATCAACGGATGAGAGAAATGATTCTATGGTGTCTTTATTGGGTTTAAATTTAGAATCATTCCCATTAATGTTATAGAGGTCATGATAGTATTCAGCAAAGGTGTCGATTATGTCCTGGGTGTGAGATTTAATTGTACCATTTCCAGATCTTATCTTGTCTATTCTATTGTAAATTCTCTTTTTTTTTTTTTTTATTCAGCGCATCATAAAATTTGTGGGCTTATTAAGTGAGGAGTATAATTTGAATTTTGAGTTTTTGATCATTGAGGCATATGATGCAAACAATTCGTTTTTAAGATCTTGTCTAAGTTGGGTGATTTCTTGCTTTAATTTTTCTGAGGGAGATTGTAAATTAGTCTGTGTATTCTCCTTAATCTTAATTTGAGTTTGGATATTCAATATTTTTGCTATTCTTTTCTTTTTGTGTGTAGAGGAGAGTTGAATCATAGTTCCACGAATTACGGCTTTGTGTGCGTTCCAACAGGTAAACGGTTTAAGTGAGTCGTCTTTATTTTCTTTAAAGTAGTTTTTTAGGCCATTTTCAATAATGTCTTTGTATTCCGGGGTATGCAAGAGAGTAGAATTGCATTTCCATAAAAAATTACTTTTAAAACTGGGGCCTAATTTAATTATACCAGTAACAGGGGAATGGTCCGAGAAGGTTTTATCATTAATAGAGATTGAGCTAATTTTGGAGATGGTGAACACATCCGTAAGTATCAGATCAATCCGTGAAGCTGATTGATGGGTATCTGAGAAGAAGGTATACTCTATTGATGTGGTGTTGATACACTGAAAAACGTCAAATAATTTGTTTGTTTTTTTTCAAGCCAATTAATTAGTGTGGGGTATAGATGTCTTTTGGGGGCTGAAGAATCCATGTGTCCATCAGGGACAATATTAAAATTTCCCATGATTATTAGATCTACCTTTTTCTTTTCTGCAACTTTTTTCATAAACTTATCTAAAAATTTGGTTTGTCTGGAGTTGGGAGCATAAGCGTTAACTATGGTGCAGAGCTGGTTATTAAATTGCCCGATCAGAATATATCTTCCCTGTGCATCACAAATTTCTTCCTCTAGTTTAAAGGGGATTGTATTTTTTATAATAGTCATTACACCTGCTTTCTTATTTTTGTTCGTTGATTTGAAAACAAATTGTGATGAAATTGTGGTTGTTTATCTGTCGCAAATTTTGTTTCTTGTAAACATATGATTTCTGCCTGGTATTTATTAAGTTCTTTCCAGAGTGTAAATCTTTTGTGTGGGCTATTTAACCCTCTAACATTGTATGTAAGTAAATTAATACTCATTTCGTTTAATAATAAGGAATCGACTTCCTAATGATGGTTAGAAATTGAAGCCGTTTTCTAAGTAATGGAATGATTTATAAGTAAACTTGGACTTTTTAAATTTAAAGCTTGTCTATGTATTTAATACTTAAAACTCTAACAATAACAATACAAAATTCAAACGCCGAATAAACGTTACAATGTATCAGACGTAGAATAATTAAATCAGAGTTCTTGGAAGATCCTACCAAAGTGTAGGATAGTTTGTCTGGGGAAAGTTTGTGTAAAAGCCCTTAGGGCAAACCCTAGTGCTTGAAGATTTCCTCATCTAGAAGAAACTAGGGTGTATACAAATATAAACAATGAAGCACTGAAAGATAAAACGATAATTAAACATTATTGGTTATTTATAAACGTTACATTTGCGCTAGATTTTAACGCTTTGGAAGAGGAGATGCTGGGGGTGTCTTGGCGCCTTGATTTCTTTTTAATGTTGCCATAAATCTAAGACCATCTTCTGGATTTGAGAGAGAAATTGTTTTCCCTCCGTGAAGAACCAGCAGCTTTAAAGGGAAGCCCCACCTGTATTTAATTCCTTTGTTTCTTAAGACAGAAGTGGTTTCTTTGAAAGCTTTCCTGCCTTCAATGGTCTCTTTGGAGAGATCCGCAAAAATCTTCAGGTGATCAAAAGGTTCTGGAAAAGTTTTATGTTCTTTTAAGAAATTTTGTATCTTTTCTTTAGTATTATAAAAATGTACACACATTATGGTGTCTCTAGGTGAGTCAACTGAAATATGGTTCGGACGGGGGAGTCTATGTATCCTATCGTCAACTCAGGTTCGGGTGTGGAAGGAAGAATTTTTTTACATAAAGATTTAATGTAGCCTTCCAAGTCGCTTGGTACAGCATTTTCTGGGATTCCGCGGATTTTCAGGTTATTTCTACGATTTCGGTCTTCAAGATCTGCTAATTTAGTTTTAAGTTTGTTCAATTCTTTTTGTGTGTCGTGGTTTATTTGAGAGTTTTTACCCACTATCTCTTCTACTTTCAGCAGCCTATTTTCACTCTCTTCCAGTCTTTTGTTAAAAGATTCAAGAGATGACTGTATCAAAATTGATTGTTTTTCAAAATTAATTTTCATGTTTTCATTGATGGCTCTGACTAGGTTCGACATGTACACCTCTATGTCATTTTTTGGTGGAGGAAGATTGTTGAGACTCCATGATTGATGTCCTTCTGAGTCTGATACCTGACGGGAGTTATCTCTTTTGGGCTTGTTTTTCTCTGGGCTGAAATTGGGGGAGGAGTCTGCGAACTCTGACTCTGATTCAAAGTCTTCTCCAGTGCCTGAGCCTGCATAGGATTGGCCCCAACTACCGGGTTTAGGTCTTTTATGTGATGAGGATAAATCCATCTCCTCGCCAGGCAGGTTGCCAGAGGAAGCTTGTAGTTTGAGGACATTTTTGGGATCAGTTACTTTCATTGGGTTATTGTTTGAGGAAAGTTTATTACTATTAGTAGACGTGTTGGTACTCTTTTTTTTTTTTATCTCTGTTTTAACCTCCGGATGTTTAAGAGGTAATCTTGATTTGATAGGACTAGTCAAGTTTGGTAAATCTTCTGAAGGTGAGCAATATGAATGAAAGTGGGCAGATTTATCTTTACCTTGTCTATTTTTTTGTGAGGAGCTGGATGAGGAGTTATTAGGTTTTTGATTGGAACTTATTTTACCGTTAAGTGAGTTAACCAAGAGACTTAGTTTCTATTGTTTTTGATGCAGAAAATGCAAAATGGTTATTTTGTTACCAAAATTTTAGTAATAAAAAGTAAAGTTTCCCCTTCAAAGTTTATCTGAAAAGAAATAGGTTATCCTGCTATTGTTAACCCATCTCTATAAAGTATGGTATAAACCAATGTTAAGGCATTTGAATCTGTTTTAAATGAGAAAGGTGGATAAAGAATTATACCTGGTGGTTCTTTTAACGACAAATAAGAATATGTGTATAAAATATCACCATTAATTTATGCTGTGAAGAAATAGCAGGATTAATAAAGAAATGTTGGGATTCAATCCAGTAGGCGCTGTAATATCTGTGATCTTGTCTTCTAGGTTGAGTTCTGTCTGTTTTTGAAGCAATGGTGATCAGAGTCCAATTTTAAGTTCTTTATTGCAGAACCACAGTAATCGTAGTTTTTGATGAAAGAGGATGTTCCTGAGCTGTATTCTTATGGCAATTAGACTATAATCTAGGATAATGGGTTCTTTAGTCTCAAAATCCAAACAGTGACTCTGAAATGCTGCATATTGTGACACCTATGAGATTGTCGATCACAGCTGCGTCCTCCTCCGTCTTCCTGAGTCACAGTAGCGTATCCTCTCACAGTTCAATCAGTGACTCTAAAATATTATATGTTGCGGCGTTTATGGGATTGCCGATCATAGCTGCGATCTTAAAGTCCGAATGGAGACTCTGGTAAATTATGTGTTGCTGCACTTCTGGGATTGCCTTTCTCAGCAGTGATCTCAAATTGCCAATCGCAGGAGTGATCTCAATGTCCGAACGGTGACTCTGGTAAGTTATGTGTTGCGGCGCCTATGGGATTGCCGATTGCAGTAGTGATCTCAAATTGCCGATCGCAGCGCTGATCGCAAACTGCCGATCGCAGCAGTGATCTCAAATTGCCGATTGCAGCAGTGATCTCAAATTGCCGATCACAGCTGCGTACTCTGTCGTCTCCACTCCCTCTCTCCGGCTTTATCATCTTTTTATGAGAGACTGTTCCCTGCACTGTCTCTTACTTGCAGAGGCAAAGTTCCCTGTCACCAGAGAACCTGCCACTGGCTCGTTGGAGACAATGGGATTATATCAAGGAAACTCCTGTGTCAGGAGCAAGCTGGGGCAGTGTGGGCACTGTGCACTTGCCTGTTCTCCTCACTACTTGTCCGGATCTTTTCCTCTGCTTTTTGCGGTGTCCGTGGTCCAGTGGCTCTGGGAGTGTTACACTTCCACAGTGAAGGTTGGTGGTTGTTTTGGAAGCCTCTGTCTCCCTTAGGTAAGATGTCCCGTACTTTTCAAGATGGCTCACGTGCGGATACTCCTTGCTTCTTCTTCCTTTGCACAGGGGAAGCTGCTGTCTCAGTGTCACAGAGCTGCCAGCTTTAACAGCTTATATCTCCGGAAATATTAATCCATATTCGTTGGGAGAGGTCTCTAAATGCTCCAGAGACTCTCCAGAATGTGCCCCAATAAAGATTATTGAAGAAATCTTCTTTAAAGTAGCTTTCAAAGGGTTGCCTGTAAGGAGCTCCGGTCTCCTACTACCTACATGAGCAGAGCTCAGGCCACGCCCCCATCGACATCTGACTTTATGGATCTGTAGGATATCTCTTCCCAATAGCAGTATTATCTGAGCCTGATGGTCGAGTTCCGGTATAAGTTGTGCTATGCGTTTCAAGTGAGCGTGATGGATTGCCACATCTGGCGTAGCTATTTCATATCTATTGTCTGGGATCTGATTACGCTCAATGATTGTAGGTAGTGTTAGCCCGAATTGTCCATCTAAGGACTCAATTTGGTAGTCAGTAGCTTTCCTACCTGCTGTTGTCACAGTACCTGCACGTCTTTAATGAGTAGGGGGTGCTTGGCCCTTTGATGTTGAATAGGTCAAAAGAATGTTGATCTAGCCAAGGATCGATTACTTTGATCATCCAAGATAGCATACAGTCTCACAGCTTTGCCTCTATGACCCTTTGGGTACACTCTGACGAGGCATATTTTTGAACAGGACCTACTGTCTATTGTCCCTTTACAGAATTCAGTACATTATGAAGTGATCTCTGGTGTAGCTGCATCAGTGTTCCTTTCCTCCCCGCCATGCTCACTGTCAGCTGGCATGTTTTGTGCACTCCATGGAGCTGGGCCAGAGTGTAGAGCAGTGTTATGATCTGTGGTACCACACGCTGACCATTTTACACTAACCTTGCAATCCTTGGTGAGATGAGTGGTGGATGAGCAGCACTTGTAGCAAATACCGTTCTCTTTCAGGAAGCTTCTGCGATCTGGCATAGATTTTCCTCAGAAGGCTCTGCATTTCAGGAGAGGATGAGGTTTCTGATGGAGCGGGCAATGCTTGTTAGGGTCCTGCATCTTAGTCTCTGATTGGGAGCAGCCAGCAGACCTGTAATTGGAACTTGGAGAAGAAACATAAGTCTTGTGCACTGCCACAGATGTTTGGCGTGTATTTGCAGCTGGTGACGGTGTGGCATGACATTGCAAAGTCAAAGGTGGGATCATTTCTGATTGTCGCTTGTTTGTGTATAAAGTCTACAAAAACAGAGAAGGGAGGGAATGGATCACTGTTTGTATTTGTACATGGAACCATGTGTGAGCCACCTCTCCTGTAGATTGTAGGGCAAATTTTGGACTGTAGGGTTAACACCTTTGGCTGTATCAAGGAATGCAAGTCCTTGAAGGTCACCTTCACATTTGGCAACTAGGACTTCCATTAGCATGTCACTTAGTTCTCTAAGTTTCTGGAGACCTTTGTTAGATATTTTAGGAAAGTCATTGATTCTTTTGAACAAGGCTCTCTATCACCTCTGCTGAGCCGTAGCACTCATCCAGCCTCTTCCAGATCTCTTTTAGGCCAATTTCGGGGTGATTTATATTAATGTCTCTGATCCTTACTGCGTGTTTGACTGACTCTTCTCCTAGGTGTTTGGCTAAGAAGTCCATCTCTTCCCTGTGTTGTAGCCCCAAGTCTCTAGTGACATTTTGGAAGGAAGATTTCCAAGCTCTGTAACCTTCAGCGTGGTCAGTGAATTTCATGAGTCACTTGGCAACCAGATCACGTCGTGTGAAGAACTTAGCAAATTCTGTTGTGAACCGGTTGTCAGCAGAGTATACTGGTGATGGGTCACCCTGATAGTGATGTGAGGTGCGTTCATACCTGTTAGTATCCTCAGGGTGGCGCCAGCCAGTGTCATATAGCTTCGGTTTGACATGCAGTGCATCAGCAAGGTGATTCATGTTGGTTACCTGGCGAGGGGCAAGGTAGTCATTAGCAGAATTGTTTTGCTCCACGTTTTCCTGGAGCTGAGCCATTTGATGACTCTCACTTCACTGGATGTGTTGTATTCTTGGTTATAGTTTGGATCAGGAAGTTCATTAACATACTGAGATGTGCGTTGTGGCGAATCTTGCAGTGGCAACTTCAGACTTGACGTAGTGCTTTGGCTATGCAGCTCAGGGTTGTGCGCGGCTTCTAGTGATTCTGATGCGGCTAGTGCTGCAGCAGCTTCTCTTTTTACTGCTAGGCTATCTAAGGTGGCATCCACACATGCCTACTCTAACTGCATCTTTCTCTCTTTCTCATCTCTCTCTAAGCGTGACCTCTCTTGGTCATCTAGGTGTGCTTTCTGTAATTTCAGTTGCATCTCCTCTTCAGCATAACTTGCTCGCATTTTGGCGGCTTCAGCATTTGCGCGTGCAATGGCGACCGCGCTGCTGATGGATATAGTCTTTGAGGAGACAGATGTAACAGATTTTGTCCTATGTTATTTGTGGGACATGGTGTCTTGGAGGGATGCTCTGCTGTGCAGAGATTGCTGTAGATGTATTACGTCTCTGTGTAGCCGGTGACTTAAATCTCACTAGATGGATTTCTGAAGTTTCACTAGTTCCTGCAAGCTGGATGGAAGGCTGTGTCTTCCCTGAATTCCACTAGCTGGATGGCCGCTGTTTCACTGGCCCCTGCAGGATGGAAGACTCTTCTTTCTCTGAGTTCCCACCAGCTGGATAGCCACTGTTTCACTGTTCTGTCCTCACTAAGTGAAGCAGAATTCATGTAGGTAAACAGACAGCTAAACCGCTATACTGGGGGTCCAATAAGGAGGCTGTAGGTTGAATCTGTGCTTTATTGAACGTGATGGTATATTGGTGTGGTGAAACTACAAACAAAATATATATGCATACAATCAATACTGGGTTCATCAGGGATTCATATATACATAATACATCATCTGCACTAATAGCTAACCAGGAGAAAACGAACTAAGCAGGCTAGTATGAGACAGGAATTGGATACAGGAAACATAAATACATACCAGCGATGCTATCACAAGGGGAGAAGAAAAATGAGATGCTTCCTGAATGCAGGCAGAAGGAAAATGGTGGACTGGAGGGAAATACCATAATCCTTTACAAAAGGCTACCAGCATTCATTGCAACCTTACCAGAATGCATTGCAATGGAGGGAAAATACAAGCAAAGTGAAAGTAAAATAACACTGCGGTTATGACTCTGGTCACTAGATGGAGCCAAAAACACTGTAAACATTAACAAGCAGATAATCAGGATTATGAATTAGATGTCGGAGACAGAACATTTATACTTAGTTTTTTTCACATTTATTTATCTTTTAGTTTGTGGACAATAATTTAATTTTGCAAGTATTTTTTTTAATATCTGTTTGAATCAAGGAAATATTAATTTATATTTGTGACTATAGGAAAATTGTCCTACGGCTTTGAGGCTTTGGTAATTTTTATTTCCATATTTTTATTTTTTCCCTCCTAACAAAATATCTTCAGGATGGATTAAACATTTTTTTTTTTACTGTATTTATTGCATTTACTCTCCCTTGTTAATGGAAAAAAGCAAAAATCATTACATAGCAGTTATTGCACATACACCTTTAGCATGGTCAGTTAGCGCAATTGTATGCATTCTTTTACAGCAGTGTTTAGGAACATTCCACTATGGGTTAAAAAAGGTGCTTTTTTTATGCATTTCATGACAAGGTAGGGGATGACAAGGGGAAATTTGATATTGCCTTACTTCAGAGGCCTGACCTTGAAGATATAGTAAATAAGTTGTGTAACCTGTATGAACTTTCTAGTTCTTTATCACTTACAGTACATCTTTTTCTTTTTAACCATATGTTGACCCAATAAGTAGCAGCTGTTTTACATGGCTGAACGTGGCTATTTGTCAATCCCAGAGATCAGAATGGAGCAGTAGTGACCTGTAAGGAAAAGCGGGTGATCGGGACCCCCATCGACCAGACATAATCTGTCTTGTGGATAGGCGATAAATGTCATTTGTTGAAAAAATCATTAAATTAGGAAATCTATGCAAGTTGATGTTGTAGATACATATGGAAAAGCTTACATTGGTGAAGCACTGCTTATCATTCATAACATTCCTAGATCGGACGAAAAGGAACGATGATTAAAAGGCTTTTATCACTGATATAGAAGAAGCTTTATTATTTAGAACCACAAATAGAGTATTACATATCACCAATTAGGGGATTAAGGGGAAGTAAACATACACATATGTATAATGTAATTACACATCTAAAAAGACGCACATAACCAGCACCTGAAGGTATAACCTATACACCTCTAATTATATAACTGTCCACAATTAACAATTTAGCCGAAAAATGGTACATCAATCTCAAAGTTGACACTACAATATTTTGTCCTCATATCCTTCGGCTAATTTAAAAAAATTCATATTAGATGACTACTATATCATGCTTCCACCACCGAAAAAATGACCGCTGTATATACCAAGGGCGCAATCATTTATAATAATAAACTATATATGGTGTGGTACCTAAGTGTAACCACTATCATGGCTAATCACCCATAATGTTATCTACAATACCGCCAATAAATGGCCACTAAATATGCCATAGTGATTATCCCCGGCACTGGCCGTTGTATACAAGGAATCACTTCACACCATAATGGCCATTAACAGCAATGGCCGCCATAAATATAAAATGATTACAGTCCATATTAAGCAAATTATTACCGGCGGTGGTGGTCAGGAGGTGTGCAGGTGCCTGGTTAGCGCGTCCGCCCGACGCGTGTTTCGGACCTGCCTTTTTCAAGGGGCCTAACCGGTATGTACACCAGCGTCCTTAAATAGTGTACCCGGACGCCGCAAGATCGGCGTTACCGGAAGTGATGTCAGCGGCCCGAAAATGACGCCTCCGTCACCGAGGCAACCACAACGCCAGTCAGCACCGGCGTCACACAGTGGGAGTGGCCGGGGCGGGCCAACCCCACCATGTAGAGACGCCACATGCAGACAGGGGCAGCGGTGACAGGGGGACAGGCGCGTACAGGGCCGCTGGCACCAACCCACAACTATACAAAAAACATATATAAAGCATATCATTATAATATATACATACTATCAATTATACAAAGGACCAACAAAAATCTATAAGGATAATACCATATATATTTTTTATATAAGATATAACAGCTATTACATCATAGACAATCATCATTGCATATTATTATTCAACTCAGGATATGCATAATATAAACATCCTGATCCTTAGATTTCTTCATTTCTCGGCAACAATTGTTCACCCACAAGGGGCTAGATTATATATGATGTCCATATATATACGGTTCACTGTATCCGTCCCTATAGATCCCGACACTAAGATAATAAAATAAAACATTAAAAGACAAAAAAAAGAAAAATTAAAATAGTGATCTCACAAATCATAGGCGATGTTTACCCACAGAGCAGTGTTCATAGGAATGGGGCATAGCTGATGTTTTCATTGAGTCCAGATGGATGGACTGATCCAATTGTCCATATCCATCTGGACTCATCTGGTAAACATCGCCTATGATTTGTGAGATCAGTATTTTAATTTTTCTTTTTTTTGTCTTTTAATGTTTTATTTTATTATCTTAGTATATACTTGGTATATACAGCGGTCATTTTTTCGGTGGTGGAAGCATGATATAGTAGTCATCTAATATGAATTTTTTTAAATTAGCCGAAGGATATGAGGACATAATATTGTAGTGTCAACTTTGAGATTGATGTACCATTTTTGGGCTAAATTGTTAATTGTGGACAGTTATATAATTAGAGGTGTATAGGTTATACCTTCAGGTGCTGGTTATGTGCGTCTTTTTAGATGTGTAATCACATTATACATATGTGTATGTTTACTTCCCCTTAATCCCCTAATTGGTGATATGTAATACTCTATTTGTGGTTCTAAATAATAAAGCTTCTTTTATATCAGTGATAAAAGCCTTTTAATCATCGTTCCTTTTCGTCCGATATGTTATATTTGATGATAGGCATAACTAATCCGAATGGACACATGGGGATTTAAACCAATTATATGTAATGACTATTACCATGTGTCCTAGTCATATTTGGTACATTTATCTAATTGTTACTGTGTTTTGCACAGGTTTCTTGTATGACATGGATTTCCAGGCCAAGGAGAGAGCCTGGCTTTCACATATCGACCAGGTGTTTGGGGGAGAAGGGTCCAACATACAGCAGAGCAGTGATGGGAAATGGGATGATCGTACGGTGGTACTACAAAACATGGTAGTCAAAAGAACTAAATTGTGGTGGAATCGCACATTTTTGGAGAAATATTTAAATAAGAAAATTATCCCTAGGGGCCTGCGAGTCAGGGTTATCCCTACGTTTCCGGTGGAGGATAGTGGATTTGTGTCTCGGTGGGAAGATGTATGCAATGAATGTTCTAGATCCCTTATGCAACTTCTAAGCGAGCATAATGCTAAAATTATTACTCAATTGGATGGGTCTATTCAAAATCTTGAAGAACTCAAATCTAATGGTACAGTTGAAAAATTGAAAACCTTTCATAGTAATATCGATAAGACTTTGGAAACTGTTGTAAAGAAGATACAGGCTACACAGTTGAATAAAATTAACCGTGATCGTCGAGATTACGAAAATAATACAGTATATTTATGGAGGAAGTTTTCATCACATGGCCAACAATTAGGTCGTACTTCATCCCAAACGTCAGTCTCATCTTTAAGCGACATGTCAGAAAGATCAGGGTCATCTATGAGTACTGGATCAGGATTGATGAGACGAAATCAAAGAGAACGCACGTTTCATCCATACAGACGTCATGATCGCTCTCCCGTATCTACTAGATATGGTAACAAGGTAATTATCCTTAGTGATCATAAATTTACTGTGACTGATTTGAAGTTATTGGAGAAGGGGTTTTCATTTTCCCCATCTGCATCTTTTGATGCATTTTTGGCAATTAAGGACTTACATCTATTTGCCCGTTCATTGATCTATAAAAAACATTTTTTTGATGGCAACCTCTCCAATTTATTTCCAACAGAGGAAGAACAAATAGCGTTGCAGACATTGGAGGATTTAGCCACCGAACACAGTGTCCCAGAGGGAGGTAAGGTTCCACCCTCGATACGGCCCAAATCTAAGAGGTTTCCCCTTATATCATCATGTCCCAGTGTGGACTTATTTGTACAAATTGTAAGTAAAGAATTTTTGGAAATTCCAAAATATATTCATGGTGATAACCTTACAAAAGAAGAACGGGAGCGTCTGCGTGTCCTTCAGGACCTAAGGGATGTGGTCTTTAAACCGGCGGACAAGGGGAGTAATGTAGTAGTTTGGCCAAAGGTTTATACGAAAAAGAAGCCTTTCGCCAGTTAGATAATAAAATCTGCTACAAAAAACTCACATTTAACCCCTTGTCCGCCTATTCTCTACAACTACATACTATTATTAATAGAGCTAGGGAAGCAGGAAGCATCACGAAGGAGTTGGCTGATGGTTGTGGAACCCACTATCCCGACCTTTTATTTACTCACTAAGGTCCACAAGGATGCGCAGACCCCCCCTGGCCGGCCCATTATATCAGGTAGAGGTAATTACCTTGAGCACGTAAATAGGTGGATTGACTCCAAACTGCAACCGCTGGTGGAGGGGTTTCCATCATTTCTTAAAGATACGGGTGAGCTGTTGAGACGTGTGGATGGCTTGCATTTGGAAGATGACATGATGCTGGTGACAGGAGATGTTGAATCCCTGTACACCAGCATCAGGCATGAGGATGGCATTAGAGCTACAACATTTTTTCTTGGGATGTCCAATTTACCCATGGAGATTAAGGAGTTGGTTATCGAGTTATTGCGTTTTACATTGACGCATAACTTTTTTGTTTTTAAGTGGTCCTTCTTCCTACAGCTCCAGGGAACAGCTATGGGGGCTTCTTTTGCCCCTGCTTATGCTAACCTGTTCCTGGGGCTGTGGGAGAGGGACCTCTCCCTGCCGGATCAGCAGATGCCGGTGTGCCGCGTCCTTTCTTGGACGCGGTACATCGATGACATACTGCTGATCTGGCAGGGTTCTAGAGATGATCTTGAGTCCTTTATGCTATCCTTAAATAATAATGATTTAAATATCTACATCACTTATAAATATGATCCGGTATCAATAGATTTCCTAGATATAGTCTTGAAGAAAGATCATAGGGGTGAGATACAAACGGATATCTTCCGTAAGCCAACTGCTACCAATATGTTGCTCCATGCTTCATCTTCCCATCCGGGACATATGGTCCAGTCGGTTCCCACCGGACAATTCCTGCGATTACGCAGGCTGTGCTCGACCAATGAAGATTTTTTTTTAGACAGGCTGAAGATTTAAAGGAAAGACTACTTGAACGTGGTTTTAGTAACCGAATGATCAAAAAAGCATTTAATAGGGCCAGATACTCGTAAAGAGACACACTTATATATGGTACAAAATCTAGTAAAGAATCAAGTAAAGTGAGGTTTGTTACCAATTATCATTCACATTTCCCACGTATGTGTAAGATTCTGGACAAATCTTGGCACATACTGAAGGCGGATCCGGTCTTGTCGAGTCTCCTGCCTGATAGGGCTGCTGTCGCGGTGAGAAGATCAAGAAATTTGCGTGACAAGTTGGTGCAAAGCCACTATGTGGGTGAGCCAATGGTCACTTTCTTAGATCAAATGGCTGGTCGTTGTGGTAGTACTCCGTGCGGTCGCTGCGTCGCTTGCCCAAACATTGATCGCACAGAAGTTTTTGTTACCCAAAATGGATCTCGGGAGTTTAAAATAAAAAAATATATTACATGTACCAGCAAAAATGTAATATATTATGCTGTCTGCCCATGCAATATGATCTACGTGGGTATGACTACTAGACAGCTAAAGGTTAGAGTGCGGGAGCATGTTTTGGGCATAGAGGCAGCAGCGACCGCGGAGGACATAACATCATTAAAGACTATTCCACGCCATTTTCGGAGATATCATGGCTGCGATGGCAGCCTTCTAAGGGTTAGGGGTATCGACATGGTTGAGACAGGGATCCGTGGGGGTGGGATTTCCAAGAAGTTGGCCCAACTTGAGTCCAGATGGATATGGACAATTGGATCAGTCCATCCATCTGGACTCAATGAAAACATCAGCTATGCCCCATTCCTATGAACACTGCTCTGTGGGTAAACATCGCCTATGATTTGTGAGATCACTATTTTAATTTTTCTTTTTTTTGTCTTTTAATGTTTTATTTTATTATCTTAGTGTCGGGATCTATAGGGACGGATACAGTGAACCGTATATATATGGACATCATATATAATCTAGCCCCTTGTGGGTGAACAATTGTTGCAGAGAAATGAAGAAATCTAAGGATCAGGATGTTTATATTATGCATATCCTGAGTTGAATAATAATATGCAATGATGATTGTCTATGATGTAATAGCTGTTATATCTTATATAAAAAATATATATGGTATTATCCTTATAGATTTTTGTTGGTCCTTTGTATAATTGATAGTATGTATATATTATAATGATATGCTTTATATATGTTTTTTGTATAGTTGTGGGTTGGTGCCAGCGGCCCTGTACGCGCCTGTCCCCCTGTCACCGCTGCCCCTGTCTGCATGTGGCATCTCTACATGGTGGGGTTGGCCCGCCCCGGCCACTCCCACTGTGTGACGCCGGTGCTGACTGGCGTTGTGGTTGCCTCGGTGACGGAGCGCGTCATTTCCGGGCCGCTGACATCACTTCCGGTAACGCCGATCTCGCGGCGTCCGGGTACACTATTTAAGGACGCTGGTGTACATACCGGTTAGGCCCCTTGAAAAAGGCAGGTCCGAAACGCGCGTCGGGGCGGACGCGCTAACCAGGCACCTGCACACCTCCTGACCACCACCGCCGGTAATAATTTGCTTAATATGGACTGTAATCATTTTATATTTATGGCGGCCATTGCTGTTAATGGCCATTATGGTGTGAAGTGATTCCTTGTATACAACGGCCAGTGCCGGGGATAATCACTATGGCATATTTAGTGGCCATTTATTGGAGGTATTGTAGATAACATTATGGGTGATTAGCCATGATAGTGGTTACACTTAGGTACCACACCATATATAGTTTATTATTATAAATGATTGCGCCCTTGGTATATACAGCGGTCATTTTTTCGGTGGTGGAAGCATGATATAGTAGTCATCTAATATGAATTTTTTTAAATTAGCCGAAGGATATGAGGACATAATATTGTAGTGTCAACTTTGAGATTGATGTACAGTGGGGAAAAAAAGTATTTAGTCAGTCAGCAATAGTGCAAGTTCCACCACTTAAAAAGATGAGAGGCGTCTGTAATTTACATCATAGGTAGACCTCAACTATGGGAGACAAACTGAGAAAAAAAAATCCAGAAAATCACATTGTCTGTTTTTTTTTCATTTTATTTGCACATTATGGTGGAAAATAAGTATTTGGTCAGAAACAAAATTTCATCTCAATACTTTGTGATATATCCTTTGTTGGCAATGACAGAGGTCAAACGTTTTCTGTAAGTCTTCACAAGGTTGCCACACACTGTTGTTGGTATGTTGGCCCATTCCTCCATGCAGATCTCCTCTAGAGCAGTGATGTTTTTGGCTTTTCGCTTGGCAACACGGACTTTCAACTCCCTCCAAAGGTTTTCTATAGGGTTGAGATCTGTAGACTGGCTAGGCCACTCCAGGACCTTGAAATGCTTCTTACGAAGCCACTCCTTCGTTGCCCTGGCGGTGTGCTTTGGATCATTGTCATGTTGAAAGACCCAGCCACGTTTCATCTTCAATGCCCTTGCTGATGGAAGGAGGTTTGCACTCAAAATCTCACGATACATGGCCCCATTCATTCTTTTATGTACCCGGATCAGTCGTCCTGGCCCCTTTGCAGAGAAACAGCCCCAAAGCATGATGTTTCCACCACCATGCTTTACAGTAGGTATGGTGTTTGATGGATGCAACTCAGTATTCTTTTTCCTCCAAACACGACAAGTTGTGTTTCTACCAAACAGTTCCAATTTGGTTTCATCAGACCATAGGACATTCTCCCAAAACTCCTCTGGATGATCCAAATGCTCTCTAGCAAACTTCAGACGGGCCCGGACATGTACAGGCTTAAGCAGTGGGACACGTCTGGCACTGCAGGATCTGAGTCCATGGTGGCATAGTGTGTTACTTATGGTAGGCCTTGTTACATTGGTCCCAGCTCTCTGCAGTTCATTCACTAGGTCCCCCCGCGTGGTTCTGGGATTTTTGCTCACCGTTCTTGTGATCATTCTGACCCCACGGGGTGGGATTTTGCGTGGAGCACCAGATCGAGGGAGATTATCAGTGGTCTTGTATGTCTTCCATTTTCTAATTATTGCTCCCACAGTTGATTTCTTCACTCCAAGCTGGTTGGCTATTGCAGATTCAGTCTTCCCAGCCTGGTGCAGGGCTACAATTTTGTTTCTGGTGTCCTTTGACAGCTCTTTGGTCTTCACCATAGTGGAGTTTGGAGTCAGACTGTTTGAGGGTGTGCACAGGTGTCTTTTTATACTGATAACAAGTTTAAACAGGTGCCATTACTACAGGTAATGAGTGGAGGAAAGAGGAGACTCTTAAAGAAGAAGTTTCAGGTCTGTGAGAGCCAGAAATCTTGATTGCTTGTTTCTGACCAAATACTTATTTTCCACCATAATATGCAAATAAAATGAAAAAAAAACAGACAATGTGATTTTCTGGATTTTTTTTTTCTCAGTTTGTCTCCCATAGTTGAGGTCTACCTATGATGTAAATTACAGACGCCTCTCATCTTTTTAAGTGGTGGAACTTGCACTATTGCTGACTGACTAAATACTTTTTTGCCCCACTGTACCATTTTTCGGCTAAATTGTTAATTGTGGACAGTTATATAATTAGAGGTGTATAGGTTATACCTTCAGGTGCTGGTTATGTGCGTCTTTTTAGATGTGTAATCACATTATACATATGTGTATGTTTACTTCCCCTTAATCCCCTAATTGGTGATATGTAATACTCTATTTGTGGTTCTAAATAATAAAGCTTATTTTATGTCAGTGATAAAAGCCTTTTAATCATCGTTCCTTTTCGTCCGATATGTTATATTTGATGATAGGCATAACTAATCCGAATGGACACATGGGGATTTAAACCAATTATATGTAATGACTATTACCATGTGTCCTAGTCATATTTGGTACATTTATAACATTCCTAGAAAAGAGCCCTTTACAGTAAAATTATGTCAGGTTTCTTACAGTTTCAGCTACCGGATTTATGGCATTCTTCAATGCCATATTCTTCAATCAGTGGTTATCTGAAAGCTCAGACTACTTGTATTAATTCTGATTTTATTTTGACTGGATTTCCTCTTCAAAGGGTTATTGTTATTTATAGAATATTGACGAGATATACCATAAATGTGTGATGTGGGTCCTACCAGTGCGACCTGCACTTATCCCCAAAACGGAAACTTACGCCAGGTGTCCTAACCAGTGATGTGGATGCTGTGAATGCGCTATCCATGTGTTTGGAGTTTTCATGGAGGTGAATTGATAGTGAGGAGCGATGTCCATTCACCAGAAGCCACGCCAAGAAGATTGGAGATATGCTGCCTCCCCCCCACCTCCATTCTGGATATGATATACACTGTGTGCACATTTATTAGGCAATTTGTATTTTTGATGATTCATTTTATTATTGAACAACTACAGTGTTGTCAGTCAATCCAAAAGGTCAATTTCTCTGAAACCTGAACATTTAAGAAAGTTAAAGTGAGGATTTGTTTTCAGAATTATTGGGCAACTAAAAGAAAAGCGTAAATTTTCCCATCTCTATTGTTCATTTTCATCTGTTTGCGCTAACTCTTATTAGCGTATAACGCTGACGAGTGCTATGCAATAGCAGTTGGACCAATGTTATTCAATGAGGCCGTGCGGTTCTGCATATTTTTTTCTCAGCTGTATTTGTCGTGAGAAAAAATGGCACGGGTGCGAGAAAAAAAAAATTGCATGCCATACGGACTATCAGTGTAGCATCTGATTTTTACAGATACATTGCAGTTATGTAATGTGGGAACTGTAAATGGTCCTTCATATTATTAACAGCGGCTCTACAAAAAACGATTGTACACTGACTGCACAAGGATGACAAGTAAAAAAAAAAAATCATGAAACTTTTCTGGGTAAAAATCGGACTCATTTTTTTTTATGCGGTTGTGTGACCCCAGCTTTGAAATGAGAATAATCATCAACACAAATGTACAAAAATATATTTCTGATACTTAAAAAATATATATCAGTGACTAATATAGTATTCTTTTTAGTAACAGTCATAAGCCATAGAGTCTGTCAGTTTCTTCCATATTTTGATGATCAGCATTTTGGGGAGCAACAACCACAGCCTTCCAGACACTGTTCAGAGAGGTGTATTATTTTCCTTTGCTGTAAATCTCCCATTTAAGAAAAGCCCATTCTTTGTTCTTCTATGCTTGTCAAAAGTAAAAGAAAAGTCAAAGATGCTATAGGATTTTTACAGGATTAAAATGATGAAATGGTAAGACAGGATGTTGAGAAGGCTGAACTTTTAAATTCCTATTTTGCATCTGTTTTCTCTCAGAAAGGAAATGTAACATCAACTGTTCTTCACTGTCCTATTAAGGGAATAGAAGAATCCAGGATATCTATAAACAGAAAGATAGTGAGGAAACACTTAGCTAACCTAAATGAATTCAAGTCTCCAGGTCCAGATGAATTACACCCCAGAGTACTGAAGGAGATAGCAGAAGAAATTTTTGAACCCCTCTCCATAATCTTTGAAAATTCTTGGAGAACAGGAGAAGTGCCAGAAGACTGGAGAAGAGCAAATGTTGTTCCTATCTTCAAAAAGGGGAAGAAGATGGACCCAGGCAACTATAGGCCGGTGAGTCTGACTTCTATACCAGGAAAGATCTTTGAACAAATTATTAAACAACATGTATGTCAGTACCTGGATAAGAATGAAGTGATTAAACAGAGTCAGCATGGGTTTGTAACTAATAAGTCATGTTAGACTAACTTAATTTCCTTCTATGATGGAATCACTGATTGGGTGGATCAAGGAAATGCTGTAGATATAGTATATCTTGACTTCAGCAAAACATTTGACAAAGTCTCTCATACAATCCTTATTGAAAAAATGACTAAGTATGGAATGGACAAGGCAACTGTTAGGTGGATTCATAACTGGCTTAGTGATCGGACCCAAAGAGTGTTCGTAAATGGCTGCACATCCAGTTGGAAGAATGTCTCAAGTGGGGTACCACAGGGCTCTGTCCTGGACCCTGTATTGTTCAACATCTTTATCAACGATTTAGATGAAGGAATTGAGGGTTAACTGATTAAATTTGCTGATGACACAAAGCTAGGAGGGATAGCTAATACTAGAGAAGAGAGAGAGAGGATTCAAAAAGATATAAATAAACTGGAGAAGTGGGCAGCAACTAACAGAATGGTTTTTAACAGGGAAAAATGCAAAGTACTACATCTGGGCAATAAAAATGAAAAAAGCATATACAGAATGGGAGGAATAGGGCTAAGTGACAGCACATGTGAAAAAGACTTGGGTATACTAATAGATCACAGACTGAATATGAGTCAACAGTGTGATGCAGCAGCAAAAAAGGCAAATGCAATTCTAGGATGTATTAACAGAAGCATACAGTCTAGATCACGTGAAGTCATTATTTCCCTCTACTCCTCTTTGGTCAGACCTCATCTGGAATATTGTGTCCAGTTTTGGGCACCACATTTTAAAAAAGACATCAACAAACTGGAGCAAGTTCAGAAAAGAGCGACCAGAATGGTGACCGGTCTGCAAACCCTGTCTTATGAGGAAAGGTTGCAGGATTTGGGAATGTTTAGTTTGCAAAAGAGAAGACTGAGAGGAGACTTAATAGCTGTCTACAAATATCTAAAGGGCTGTCACATTGTAGAAGGATCAACTTTATTCTCATTTGCACAAGGAAAGACTAGAAGCAATGGGATGAAACTGAATGGGAGGAGACACAGATTAGATATTAGAAAAAACTTTTTGACAGTTAGAGTGATCAATGAGTGGAACAGGCTGCCACGAGAAGTGGTGAGTTCTCCTTCAATGGAAGTCTTCAAACAGAGGCTGGACAGACATCTGACTGGGACGATTTAGCGAATCCTGCTTTGAGCAGGGGGTTGGACCAGATGGCCCAGGAGGTCCCTTCCAACTCTACGATTCTATGACACTAAGATCAAATGCTTATCTGAGTGCTATTAGCATAATTGGCCTGATTCTCCCGGAACATGGAATTCACAGCCGTCTACCTGTAGCCTCATTTTGAGATGGTCTAGCCTAAATTTGCACTTACTATGGCAAAGAATTAGATAGTAGTGATAACTATGCCCCATTGTGTTTTGTTTTTTGTTACTGACATCTTCAGATTTTTTTAAAATTTTTTGCTTCCCATATAAAACAGACTTAATTATTGCCTAATCTTTGAATGAAATATAGTATATGGAACATTAAAGGGCCAATTCATTAAAGCTTTTTTGCAAGATTTCTGGAGAAAAAAGCTTGGAAAAGTTGAATTTTGTTACACAAGGTTGCACGAAAATGTGGGTTTTTGCACCAGCTCCAACAAAAGTTGGCATAACTGGGGGTTGGCGGGGGTGTCACAGGGCATGGCAACCTCCCGCTCGTCAAATTCATGGCGAGTGGTGCCTACTGCAGGACTAAGTTTTGTGGCAAGGTGCACATAGCGGCCCATGCCATTACGCATTTTTACCACCAGACTCACGACTGCCCGCCCCAGGTCTGTCACTGCCGGCGCCACGCTCACCGCTCCTTCCCCCTCCGTTACCACCACTCCCTCACTGCTGCAGGCTCCTCCCTGGTCTGTCTCCCGGCGCATGCCTGGTCGAGCACGTCGGCGCGCTCCCTCCCGGCTGCCGGTCGCGCGCCCTGTCATCTCCCATATGCGTCTTAGGGACCGGGCATGCGCACACTCCTCCCCCTTATCCAGCACTGTGCCCTTACCCGGCAGTATTGCCAGCCAATAGGGGGCAGGCATCTGGTGTTTTCAGGCTGCCCTCCCCCAGTGGAGGCGCTTGATTGTTGAGTTTTCGCCTATGTCCAGGCCCGTCTTGCTATAGCTTACTGACACCCTGTGTTACTGGCATCTAAACCCTTTGTCTTCCTTCTCTTGCAGTGCCTGCCTTTGTTCTACATTCTCTTGGTTTCTCTACCTTGTGCTCCTCCATCTCTCCTCCATTCAGTATATCATCTCCACCTTGGCTTCCCTCTGTCAGAACCCACGTCATCCCGTGGTTTCCCCCTACCATACTTCTCCTGCTCCTTTCCCGCTCAGCTCCATCCATCTCTGCTTCCCAGTCCCGTCTCCAGTTGTGTGCTATTCCGGAGCCGACCCCTGGTCCTGGCATCCGTGGTACTAGTGGACCCTGAGCCTGCACCTAACAATACCTGTATACGGGTTGGTTAAACCTGGTCCGCTTGCTCGAGGGAGGTTTGGTATCACGGTCCAGTGGGTCTACCCTTGGTTCCCGCTGCCTCCGGCGTAACAGTACAATCAGGCCATGGACCTCGCTGGGACCTCTGCTCAGAGGAGCTGGTATTTCTGTGAGAAAACCAGACTCGCATCATGTCTTTCATGAAGACAATGGACTCTCGCTTGTCTGCTTTACAGGCTGCGGATCCCGGTAATGCCTCCCTGATAGCCAGCCTCCAGCAAGAGCTGGTCCAGCAGCGCGATACCCAGGCTCACATTTTGTCCTATATGGCCTCCGTGGATGACCGCCTGCTCTCCTTGCAGTCTGGGCCTCTTTCACACTTCCGTTTTTTACAATCAGTCACAATCCGCCAGGTTTTGAAAAAAACGGATCCTCAATTTTTTTTTGAGGATCCGTTTTTTTCCCATTGACTTGCATTAATGGCAGATTGTGACGGATTGCTGTCCGTTGCATCCGTTTTTTGTGAGGATCCGCCAAAAGTTGCTGTCCGTCACCATCCTCAAAGATTTCAGAACGGAGCTTGTAACGTTTTTTTCTCTGGCGGATCCTCCAGACACTCATTTAACCCGAAATTCTTTCTGGGTGCCGGACAAAAATAAAAAAAAATCTCTCTCTCTCTCTCTCCTCTCTCTCCTCTCTCTCCTCTCTCTCTCTCTCCTTCCCAGCCAGCGATTCCTTTAAATTTCTTCATTTTCAGGATCCGTCTAAAAACGGATCCTGTGCCATCCGTTCACATCAGTTTAGAACGGATCCGCATGTCCGCCTTTTTGGCGGATTATAACTGATGCAAAAAACTGAAGTGTGAAAGAGGCCTTCCTCGCAGGCACCATCCCGCACCTCTGACTCAGTGACAGTTCCCTCCCATCTCGCCAAACCGCCTCGTTATGGCAGTGAACCCAAGCTGTGCCAAGGTTTTCTTAATCATTGTCGCCTGCACTTTGAGTTATTGCCCCAGCAGTACCCCACCGACCGGGCTAAGGTGGCTTTTATTGTGTCTCATTTGGAGGGAGAGGCCCTATCCTGAGTGAACCCTCTTTGGGAACGTGATGACCACCTTGTGTCTAGTATTGCGACCTTTCTGGACACCTTCCAGAGAGTCTTTGATGAGCCTGGGCACCTCGCTTCCGCTACTGATTCCCTCTTCAATCTTCAGCAGAGCACTCTCACGGTCGGACAATATGCAATCCTCTTCCGCACGTTGTCCTTGGAGCTGGGGTGGAACAATGAGGCCTTGGTTGGGGCCTTTTGGAGAGGGTTGTCTGGCAAGATCAAAGATGATTTCGCTGGACGGGATACTCCACCCACTTTGGAGGATCTCATTTCGCTAGCCACGCGCATTGATTTGCGCTTTCAGGAGCGTTCTCGAGAGGCTGCCAGGGAGAGGAGACCCTTTAGGCCTTCTTCGTCGTCTGCCCATAGGCCACCCAGTCGTAGGCCTTCGGGTTCCTCCAGTAGCTCTGCACCAGAGCCTATGCAGATAGACCGGGTTAAGCTGGCGGAACAACGTCGGAGAGAGAGGTTGGCACAGGGCTTGTGCCTATACTGCGGTGGAAAGTCTCATTTCTTGCACTCATGTCCAGAGAGGCCGGGAAATGCCTCCACACAGGTCAGGTAAGAGAGGCCTCCCTAGGTGTATCAGATTCCTCTCCACCCCTTACTCTTTCTGTTTTGATTGTCCAGGGTCAGAGATGTGATTCTGAAGAGGCATATGTGGATTCGGGCGCGGCGGGCAACTTTATTCGACTTAAGGAGGTGAAGAAATACCTGATTCCCGTAATCTCCTTAAAGCACCCTCTTATGATTGCTTCCATAGATGGTAAACTCCTGCAGGAGTCTGTCTCCTTGGTTACTGAGGAGGTGGTTCTGCAAACTGGAACCCTGCATCAAGAGAGGATCGCCTTCTATGTTTTGCCCAACCTGTGTCATGCACTGCTCCTCGGTCTTCCCTGGCTGCGGACACATGAGCCCGTTCAGGATTGGCGTTCTGGTGAGGTCCTTCGGTGGGGGCATCTGTGTCAAGAGAGATGCTTAAGGTCTATCCATCCAGGTACTTTCTCTCAACCATCCTCTGGCCTTGCGGGACTGCCTTCCACCAACTAGTCTTTTTCGGACGTTTTTGATAAAAAGGAGGCTGAGACCCTACCACCTCATCGCCCCTATGACTACCCAATTGAGCTACGACCAGGATTCACCCCGCCAAGGGGCCAAATCTATCCACTCTCTCCGGCCAAGACATCTGCCATGTCCGAGTATATCCGTGAAAACCTTGCCAAAGGGTTTATACGAAAATCCTCTTCGCCCGCAGGTGCCAGCTTCTTTTTTGTAAAGAAGGACGGTTCTCTTCGGTCGTGCATCGATTACAGAGGTCTGAATCACTATAAAAAATAAGTACCCTCTGCCTCTAATCCTGGAGCTCTTTGATCGCCTGAGAGGGGCCCGGGTGTTCTCTAAATTAGACTTAAGTGGAGCCTACAACCTCATTCGAATCCGCCCTGGAGATGAATGGAAGACTGCGTTCAACACCCGGGACGGTCATTACGAGTATCTCGTCATGCCTTTCGGCTTGTGTAATGCTCCCGCGGTATTTCAGGAATTTGTCAATGACATCTTCCGTGACCTGCTTTACACCTGCATTGTGGTTTATGTAGACAACATCCTCATCATCTCCCTGGATTTATCTTCCCACCGGAGGAGCGTCTGTCTGGTATTGCAGCGTCTGTGAGAGAACGGTCTATACGCTAAGATGGAGAAGTGCATCTTTGGGCAGCCTTCCTTGCCCTTTTTGGGGTATATCGTCTGAATCTGGACTGGAGATGGACCCTGAAAAGTTGTCTGCAATCCTCCAGTGGCCACGCCCGGTAGGAGTTAAGGCTATCCAACGCTTCCTCGGTTTTGCCAACTACTACCGGCAGTTTATCCTGCATTTCTCGTCCATAACCAAGCCTATCTCGTGCCTCCCTCGGAAAGGAGTCAGCTCCGCAACCTGGTCTCCGGAGGCCGAAGAAGCTTTTCTAAGCCTAAAACAAGGCTGCGCCTGTATTACATCGGCCCAAGGCGAACAAACCGTTTGTCCTGGAAGTGGACGCATCTTCCACTGGTGCCGCAGTACTGTCTCAGAGGTCTTCTGGTCGATTGGTTACCTGTGGGTTCTTTTCTAAGGACTTTTCTCCTGCGGAGTGCAACTATTCCATCGGGGATCGGGAGCTTTTAGCCATAAAAATGGCTTTGGAAGAATGGCACTACCTACTGGAGGGGGCAGTCCATCCTTTTACCATCTTCACAGATCATAAGAACTTGGCCTACCTTCAGTCAGCCCAAAGGCTAAACCCCCGACAGGTCAGGTGGTCCCTGTTCTTTGCCCGTTTTGACTTTGAGTTGCATTTCCAACCTGGTCAAAAGAATGTCAAGGCTGATGTGTTATCTCGGTCTCTTCAGCACCCAAACTTGGAAGAGGAGCCCTCCCACATTATTGATCCGCTCAAAATCATAACGGTGGCTCCCGAAAAGCTGATTACACTGTCTCCAGGTAAAACCTTCGTTCCTGAGACTGATAGGAGAGTGGTCTTGCTTTAGGGACACTCTTCCCAGATGTCTGGTTGTCGGAGTAAAGAAAACTCAGAACCTCATTTCCCAGTTCTACTGGTGGCCTTCTCTCCGCCAAGACGTGGCTGACTGCTCTGCCTTGTGCCCCTCTTATGCCAAAGTCAAGGTTCCCAGGTGTTTACCTTCGGGGCTGCTGCTTCCATTGCCTGTTCCATCATCTTTGTGGCAACATATATAGCCTTGGACTTTATTACGGACTTGCCTCGCTCTTCCGGTTGCACCACCATTCTGGTTGTAGTAGACCGGTTCCCTAAGATGGCGCACTTTATTCCGTTACCTGGGCTGCCCTCCGCTCCTGAATTGGCAGAGATCTTTGTCCAGCACGTCTTCCGACTTCATGGATTCCCACAACATATTGTGTCTGATCATGGAGTCCAATTGACGTCTCGATTTTGGAGTGCCTTATGTGGTCTCTAGGAGATTAAGTTGGATTTCTCTTCTGCGTACCATCCGCAAACCAACGGCCAAGTGGAGCGTGTAAATCAAGTCTTGGCATCCTATCTACGTCATTTCTCCAACTCTCATCAGGATGACTGATTCAGTCTTCTTCCGTAGACCGAGTTCGCCTATAATAACCATCCCAATGAGTCTTCCACCAAGTCTCCATTCTTTGTAGTTTTTGGCCTGCATCCCAGCATTCCTTTGCCGGTTTCTGCCACCTCTGGGGTTCCTGCAGCCAACTCCGTAACCTTGGATTTCTCCAGAATCTGGCAAGAGACTAAAGAGGCGCTCGGAAAAGCCGGAGAGCATATGAAGAAACATGCCGACAGGAGGCGTCTGGATGCTTCAATTTATCTGCCCGGCAAGAAGGTTTGGCTCTTGTCTATATACGCCCCCGGAGGAAGCTGGCGGCGAAACGCGCGTCGGGGTGTGGGGACACCTTTTGCCACAGGTAGATATCTATTTTAGCTCCATTTTATTATTTATTTTTCAATTGGTTTAATATAGACCATATTTATGGTCCTTAGTAACGGAGCTGATGTCATGATGTATATATTTTTCCCTCTCCTGTATTTGTATGATATGCCATGTAATTGTTCTCTGGTTCTATTAGCTGTAACTAACCTGACTTCATTCCTGAGACTATAATGTAATTAACTTGGTCAACAGATTGGGAGAGATTAGCTATTGTTTAGTAATCAGAGGACTACTTTCAGTGCACATCCTCGTAGACACAGCGGTGCCTTGCTGTGGGCCAAACCATTGCATAGGAGGAGTGGAACCCTCCTCCACCACACACATGGGCTGATCCAGGAGCAGAGACACTAGATCCCTGTGCAACTCAGTCAGATGTGAGTTGGATGCTGAAAGAGAAGGACGAGGCTGTCTGAGGAAGCCTCGGCCTCTGTGTGATTGTGGTGGATTTCTGGGACTCTTAAAGGACTATGGTTTTGTGATCTGGCACAAGGATTGTCGGGAGGTGCCCCCGAATCAGTTTCCTGTGGACTTATTTTGGGACTCTGCAAATTACCTTCGTGTTGTTCCTGTTTTCTGGTCAATAAATCTGTTGGATCGTTCCCAGGCCTGTTGTCCCTCCTTGCTCTGGAGAATACTCCCGTCACAAACTGGTTGGCAGCGGTGGGATCAGAGCAGAAGAAATGGAGGACAACGGCTCATCAACTTCTGGAACCAGAGCCTCAGAGTACAAGAACTGGACTGCGAAGAACCTACAAACAAAGGCCCGTGAACTGGGAGTCAGCTACAAGGGACTCTCCAAGGAGCAGCTGATTGAGGCTTTGGAAGCAGTTCGCCTGCAAGACGATGCTGAGGAAGGATCCTCACAGCAAAGAGAGGAAAGACGGCAGCCTGAGGTAAATACCCAAAAAAGTCAGTGGGTTGTGTGGTACGAGGAGGAGATGGCCTTGCTGGGAGAAGAGGTCTCCATAGAATATAAGATGGAGGTCATGCGCAGAGCCGAGGAGAGGCAGCGCAGGATGGAGGAGAGGGCAATGCTGGAGTGGGAGATCGCTTTGGAGGCAGCGAGAAGCTCCAGACAGACTGTACCCACAGCATCCCCCATGAGGGAACTCCCCAGAGTGTCCCGCAAAGACTTCAAGACGTTTAATGAGGCTTCCGGTGACATTGAGGGCTTCTTCCAGGACTTTGAGCATCAGTGTCGATTAATGGAAGTCCCGGAAAGAGAGCGCATCCGACATCTGGTGGGGCTCTTAGAGGGTGGAGCTGCCGCAGCCTATAGAGCTATGGACCCTCGGTGGAACTGTGAGTATGCAGAGATTAAACGGACTGTTCTAGAACATTATGCTGTGACCCCAGACACTTACAGGACCCAGTTTCGTACTTTAGCCTGTAATGAGGAAGTGTCTTTCAAGATTTATGCCCACAAACTCAAACAAATATGTAATCGCTGGCTGGAGGCAGAGGAGGCCTTAACCTGGAACACCTGTCTTCAGGTTATCCTAAAAGAACAATTTTTTGCCCAGTGCCCCGCTGAGATCAGGGAATGGGTGCGTGAGAGGAAACCTGCTACAGTGGAAGAAGCTGCATCTCTCGCTGATGAGGCTCTCACCATCAAGCCTCGGTGGAGAGTTCTGTTGGAGGATGGAGAGAGGCCTACCAGCTCCACAACACCGGTGGCCCCCAGTTCTTTTGTCCCCATTGTTCCCCGTTCCTCTGAGCCACCACCTCGTGTTGATACCTGTGTTAATGTGCCTCCTGTTGCTTCCACTGCGTTTTCTGGAATACGACGAGGAGAGGAAGTAGCAGAGCGCAGGTGTTATGGTTGTGGGCATCCGGGGCATCTGCAGGCCTCATGTCCAGCCAGCCCATGGAGGAGTCGTCCTCAAACCCCTACAGCACCTTCAGGCGGGAGCCGACCGGCAGGTTCCCTTACTCCTCGCCCAAGAGGACGCATTGGATGGAGTGAGACACAGCACAGATGCTATCGATGTGGGCAGCCGGGGCATCTGCAAGCCTCCTGCCCAGCTGTTCAAATGAGGATTGATCCTGTACCCAATCATATTATTAATTATGTACAGCCAAGTGCCATGGAGAAAGACGTGTCACCACTACGTGAGGACTGGCCTAGTGCCTCACCCACCCATGTTGCACCACTAGGAGTTTATGGTGTGCGACCCGCAGCTATGACGACTTCAGCTCATCGAGGTAAGCACTTGCAGGAGGTCGTGCTGGATGGACAAAGACTTGTTGGATTTTGTGACTCAGGGGCTTTCCTCACGCTGGCTGATCCCCGAGTGGTTCGGCCTGAGGCAATCCATAGAGGACCTGGGATTGTCATTGAACTGGCTGGTGGACAATGGAGGACTATTCCCACAGCCACTGTGGATCTGAACTTTGGTTTTGGGGTCAGGCGATGTGTGGTTGGGGTGATGGTAGTTGGTAGTTAGGTTGTACCTTGTTTAGTTAGTGCCGGACAGGACAGGCAAGGATTTGTTTTATGTTTTTATTTCCTTTATGCATTGCTTTCACCTTTAATAAACCTGACCCAGTGTCAGTTATACCCGGACCCCGGCTGTGCGCTTGAGTTTCATGCTGAACGCACGTGACCTTTGACCCCAGCAAAGGCGATCCCGGAGTGTTTTATCACAGGGATTACTCTATGTTAGAGCCTGTGATTGTGTACAAAAATAGTGTATTGTTCTGTATATCTCATTTGCTCGTGTGTTTACATATAAACATGCCATATTGTATGATGCTATAGCCTAATACAATTAAGGGATTTGGTGTCCTCTATCATGGCTATCTTGCTGCTATTTCACATTGGTTTTAGTAATTTTTTCAATAAAGTATATACCTTTTAATTGAACTTTAGAGTGGGATCTCTTCTTTGTCCTGCATAGTGTTATGAGGGACTAGTTGTATATATATTGTTGAAGTGCCCTATTAACCCCCTTTGGACTATTGTTGTTATATTCTTGTCTATATACTGTATGCTAGATTAAAGATGCCTTCCTACAAGTTGGGACCTCGTTACATCAGTCCTTTTGAAGTCCTCCGATGCATCAACAATGTAGCCTACAAGTTGAAGTTGAGGAAGGTGCCAGGAAGGGCGCCGAAACGCGTAGGAAGAAATAAAGAAGTACTTTGTTACAAAATCTTGCATCCCAGGTGATTTTGTGGACTCAGCAGCACGGACTGTGGCACATCTTGCTTCCCATATTCTCTGGCAGTTTTTCCACGTTGGAGTGGTCGGTGGAGGTCCTGCAGCAGCTGATACTGTGTTATGTCTTCAAGCCAGTTGTGGGTCACACAACTGGAATAGGTGAGTGGAACTGCATTACACCACTCACATCGTAGTGTCACTTAGTGATAGGGCACTATTGCGCCTCTTGTTCCCCCACCCTTTTTGTATTGATACAAGTTGAAGTTGCCTGCCTCGCTCCACGTTCCCAACGCTCTTCACGTCTCTCTCCTAAAACCAGTTATTTTGAATCGTTTTCATCCTGCTGCCAGCTCCACCCCCCCGGGTCAGTGCCGATAACGTTTTTGAGGTGAAGGATATTCTAGCCTCCAAGAGAGTCAGGGGCAAGACCTTCTTTTTGGAAGGGGTTTGGTCCCGAGGAGAGGTCTTGGGAACCTCGAGAGAACATTAATGCGCCCTGTATTAAGAGGTTTTTATCTAAGGGAGGAGGAGGGGAGTGTAAGAGAGGGGGTACTGTTACCACCAGACTCACCGCCGCCGGCCCCGGATCTGTCACTGCCGGCACCACGCTCGCTGCTCCTTCCCCCTCCATCACCGCCGCTCCCTCACTGCTGCAGGCACCTCCCTGGTCCCTAAGACACATATGGGAGATGACAAGGCACGAGACGGGCAGCGGGGAGGGAGTGCGCCGACGTGCTCGAGCAGGCACATGCCGGGAGACAGATCAGGGAGGGTCCTGCAGCAGTGCACACTCCTCCCCCTTATCCAGCACTGTGACCTGACCCGGTAGTATTGCCGGGCCAATAGGGGCAGGCATCTGGTATTTCAGACCACCCTCCCCCAGTGGCGGTGCCTGATTGTTGAGTTTTCTCCTCTATCTAGGCCCGTCTTGCTATAGCTTACTGACGCCCTGTGTTACTAGCATCTAAATCCTTTGACTCCTTTCTCTTGCAGTGCCTGCCTTTGTTCTACATCCTCTTGGTGTCTGCTAACTTTTGCTCCTCCGTCTCTCCTCCATTCAGCATATCATCTCCACCTTGGCTTCCCTCTGTCAGAACCCACGTCATCCCGTGGTTTCTCCCTACCAAACTTCTCCTGCTTCTTTCCCGCACAGCTCCATCCCTCTCTCTACTTCCCAGTCCAATCTCCAGTTGTGCGCTATTCCAGAGCCGACCCCTGGTCCTGGCATCCGTGGTACTAGTGGCCCAAGAGCCTGCACCTAACAATCCCTGTATAGGGGTTGGTTAAACTTGGTCCGCTCGCTCGGGGGAGGTTCGGTATCATGGTCCAGTGGGTCCACTCTCGGTTCCTGCCGCCTCCGGCGTAACACGCATCTTGCCTGAGTCATTAAGAGGTGTGCCAAAACAGTGGAAACCCCGCACAAATGACATCATTTTGGAAACTAGACCCCCCAAGGAACTTATCTAGATATGTAGTGAGCACTTTGAACCCCCAAGTGCTTCACAGAAGTTTATGACGTCCGGACGTGAAAATAATAATAAATTTTATTTCTATAGCGCCAACATATTCCGCAGCACTTTACATTTCGGAGGGGATTTGTACAGACAATAGACATTATAGCATAACATAAAAAAAAATAAAAGAATCATATTTTTTCCACAAACATGATCTTTTAGTCCCCAATTTAGGGTAACAGGAGAAAATGGTCCCCAAAAGTTGTTGTCCAATTTGTCCTGAGTACGCTGATATCCCATATGTGGGAGAAAACTAGTAGTGACGTTTTGGAATGCAGACTTTGATGAAATGGTCTGCGGGTGTCATGTTGCCTTTGGAGAGCCCCTGATGGCCTAAACTGTGGAAACCCCCCACAAGTGACCCCATTTTGGAAACTAGACACCCCAAGGAACTTATCTAGATGTGTGGTGAGCACTTTGAACCCCCAAGTGCTTCACAGAAGTTTATAACGCTCGGGCGTGAAAATAACAAAATCATATTTTTCCACAAACATGATCTTTTAGTCCCCAATTTTTTTTATTTTACCAAGGGTAGCAGGAGAAATTGGACCCCAAAAGTTGTTAAAATTTGTCCTGAGTACGTTGATACCCCATATGTGGGAGAAAACTACTGTATGGGCACATGTCGGGGCTCGGAAGGGAAATAGTGACGTTTTGAAATGCAGACTTTGATGGAATGGTCTGCGGGTGTCATGTTGCCTTTGGAGAGCCCCTGATGTGCCTAAAGTGTGGAAGCCCCCCACATGTGACCCCATTTTGGAAACTAGACCCCCCAATGAACTTATCTAGATGCGTGTTGAGCACTTTGAACCCCCAAGTGCTTCACAGAAGTTTATAACGTAGAGCCATAAAAATAAAAAATCATATTTTTTTTCCACAAAAATGATATTTTTGCCCCCAATTTTTTATTTTCCCAAGGATACCAGGAGAAATTGGACCCCAAAATTTGTTGTGCAATTTGTCCTGAGTAGGCTGATACCCCATATGTGGGAGTAAACCACTGTTTGGGCGCATGGCAGAGCTTAGAAGGGAAGGAGCGCCATTTGACTTTTTGAACACAGAATTGGCTGGAATTGAGATCAGATGCCATGTTGCGTTTGGAGAGCCCCTGATGTGCCTAAACAGTGGAAACGCCCCAATTCTAACTTCAACCCTAACCCCAACACACCCCTAACCCTAATCTCAGCCCTAACCCTAGCCCCAACCCTAAGGATGTGTGCACACGTTGCGGATTCTGCTGCAGATCCGCAACGGATTTGGCCCTGCGGATCCGCAGCAGTTTCTGCTGCATTGTGCAATATCTTTATATTCAATGGCAAATGAAAAACGCAGTGCACATGCTTTGGATTTTTCCACGCGGATTTGCTGCGGTTTTAAATCCGCAGCATGTCACTTCTTTGTGCGGAATCCGCAGCGCTTTGACACCTGCTCCATTACCAGGTGTCAAAACGTAGGGGAAAACTGCAGGCTAATCAGCACTAAATCTGCAGGTAAAACGCAGGTCATTTGACCTATGGATTTACCTGCGGATTTAGCCAAATCTGAGTGGAAAAATCCGCAGCAGAATCCGCATCATGTGCACACTTACCCTAGCCCTAACCCTAGCCCTAACAATGACGCTAAACCTAATGGGAAAATGGAAATAAATACATTTTTTTTTAATTTTATTATTTTTGGGGGTGATAGGGGTTTTTATGTTTGGCACCTGTCATACGCTAAAAGACGCCTTTTATTGTAAAAATAGTTTTTACATCACCACATTTTGAGAGCTATAATTTTTCCATATTTTGACCCACTGAGTCATGTGAGGTCTTATTTTTTGTGGGACGAGTTGATGTTTTCATTGGTACCATTTTTGGGCACGTTACTTTTTTTTATCGCTTTTTATTCCAATTTTTGGGACACAGAATGAACAAAAACCATCATTTCAAGAATTTTTTTGGGGGGTGCGTTTACACCATTCCACTTGTGGTAAAATTGATATAGCGGTTTTATTCTTCGGGTCAGTACGATTGCAGCGATACCTCATTTATGTCTTTTTTTATGTTTTGGCGCTTTTATGCAATGAAAACAATTTTATATAAAAAATAATTATTTTTGCATCGCTTTATTCTGTGAGCTATAACTTTTTTATTTTTTCGCTGATGACGCTGTGTGGCAGCTCGTTTTTTTGCGGGACAAGATGATGTTTTCAGCGGTACCATGTTTATTTATATCAGTCTTTTTGATCGCGCATTATTGCACTTTTTGTTCGGTGGTATGATGATAAAGCATTGTTTTTTGCTTCGTTTTTTGCTTTTTTTAAGGGGTTAACTAAAGGGGTTAACTAGTGAGACAGTTTTATAGGGCGGGTCGTTACAGACGCGGCAATACTAAATATGTGCATTTTTATCTTTTTTTTATTTACAAAAAAATAATTTATTGGGGAATTTTTTTTTTCCTTAATTTATTTGGGGATTTTTTATAAATTAATTTTACACTTTTTTTCCTACTTTATTATATTGTCCCGGGGGGGGGGGACATTACTATAAGGTGTCAGATCGCTGATGTGACAGTTTAGACAGCACTCTGTCAGATCAGCGATCTGACAGGCGCTGCTGCAGGCTTCCTCGTGCCTGCTCTCAGCAGGCACTGTGGAAGCCACCTCTTTGCAGGCCCCTGAAGGCCCCCGCGGCCATATTGAATCCGGGGGCCTGCAGAGAAGAGACCCTCGGAGCGACGCAGCACATCGCGCTGCTCCGGGAAGTGCAGAGGGAGCCCTCTCCCTGCGCGCTTCTCTCCTATGCCCCCGGTACACTGCGATAGTATTTGATTGCAGTGTGCCAGGGGTTAACGTGGCGGGGAGGTCCATGACCGCCCCTGACACATAGTGCCGGGTGTCAGCTATGATAATCAGCTGACACCCGGCCGCGATCAGCAGCGCTCCCCCAGGGGGCGCCGCTGATCGCTATGACGTACTATCCCGTCCTTGGAAATTAAGTCCCAGGGCACATGGACGGGATAGTACGTCCAATGGCAGAAAGGGGTTAAATAACATACAGAAAACACAATAGATATATGACCCTGATCAACTTTAAAGGGATTCTGTCAGCACAGAATGACTGTGCAAGATAAATCCCGCCACTTGGTGCTTCATGATGGGACCAATCATTTAAATACACCTTCCCATCTGTTACTTTTCCCTCTGTCTCCACCACCCCCTTAGTTAATTGACAGCTCTTGCTTCGTAGAGCCAGAAAAGGGGCGGAGATAGATGGAAAACAAGCAGGTGGGAAGCTGTATATATCTGATTGGTCCGTGATGAAGCACAGAGTGTCTGTACTTGGTTTGAACAGTCATTCTTCACTGACAAGAGTCCCTGTAATCGGCTTTGTATCACTGAATCTAATGTCCACTGGGTGGCAGTAGTGTTGCACAGTTGCTTATATCTATCAGTGGCAGTGTCAGGTATTGAGGTAAGAAACTCACGTGAGTTTCTCGCATTGCACTCACAAGTGTGACCCCGGCCTAACAAGAGGATTATCACCACAACTCTGAGACCAAAGTTATTTAGTAGAAGGCAACATTCAGTAAATTAGAATAGAACTTCAAGAATTAATATTCAGGGGCACTGTAAAACATCATGCACATCTATCTCAGCTGTGTGACTTTGGTCTTATGATTTAGAATGAAACTGACCAACTTATTGGTGATTCCCTTTACATTTAGGACACTTGTTAGGAGATCTCTAATCAACAAAGAAAATAATAAAAAAAATACACTAATCACACCAGATTAATTATTCCAGTACCAAGCAGTGACAGATAGTAATAACCCTTTAGAAAGGAAGTAGTTAACGAAACAGGAAACGTGCACATCTTGTTCTAATACCTTCCGTAAAAAATGCTGGGAAGGCCATAAAATGGGAAATGATATAGCTCAGAAATACAGTGGAACGTAATGTCTTCACTATTTCACGTATTGCATCTCTTTCATATACACAACAGGGTTATAAAAAGTAGACACTCCCTACTAATTAGTAGGCTTGCTATATTGGCCATATTAATAGAGCATAAAAGCAAGCACACAGCCATGCGAATATGACCCAAGTGCAATTGTCACATGATTCCAGTTAACCATCAAGCCAGTTTGTTACATTTCTACCTGGTTAACTGGGAATGCTATTATTGTGAAGGATCTACAACTAATCAATTATAGAGGACTACAGAAAGCTGAAGCCCTCCTAGCACATATGTAGATTCTGCGTTACATTAGTCCATCCTCAGTTGTACAGAGCTGTCCGGAACGCCATCACGAGGTGCTTGTAAGGGAGAATAGCTCCATATTATGTTAATAGGACAGGACATGCCAGAATTTTGCATAAGTGATGCTATGTTTCCATAGCGTTTTAGCATATATTACGTGGATCTGCCAGAACTTATATCCGAAGCCCCGTAAAACAGTATTTGGGCGTGTACATTGAAGGGGCCATTGACCGTAAGGATGCAGATGGAGTCACCGTCTGCACAGTTGGACATCAGTTTTGGCTGTATACGTCTCCTTGAGGAGGGCAGCAAGAGATGGTCGACTGCGTTTTAGTGCTCGCCTCCAGTAGGTGTATACAGATGAAAGCAATGTATGACAGAGCACACTGATTCCGTCTGCATCATTATAGCCAATGGCCCTCACATGCCAGAATCCTCTTTTACGGTGCTTCGGACGTAAGCACCGATGGAACCACTGAATGTATACTAAAACGCTATGTGAATATGGCCTAAGAAAAAAATCTTGCAGAATCATCAGCAGTTACATATTGAGGGAGAAGGATCTGCTTCACTTGGTGTTAGGCTCACAGTGTGAGGTGGATCCTCTAAGCCCCAGGTCCATGTCGGCACACAGATCCCAAGTATTGATGCCGCTGTGGAGTGAGGACCTGGAACACGGGAGGCCACAAGGAGACGGGAAGCAGTAAAGTCCAGAACAACACCGGCAGATGCAGGCCAGGAGCAGATAGAGGCGCACAGCAAAACAAACAGGACAAAAGTCTTAATACCAAAACACAAGTGTGTATCAGTGGGCCTTAAGTAGGCCTAGGCAGATGATGTCATGGGAGCACAACGGGGCTACATGTGAAAACCGACGCGGAGCACAGCAGAGGGCAGCGGCCATAGAAGGTGATGAAGCATTGCTGATCCGAGGCAGATGCGTAACACTTTGAGTACACAGCATCCATTATCAACTACATCATGGAGGAAAGATTTAACACAAGTAGAAATGAGGTGTCATGCAATACAGTCTAGAGAAGAACTACACTCGTATCCACAAGCTGTAATGGTTACCAGCATCATCTGCTGTCTGCTCAACACAGTGCCCCTCAGCACATTCAGAAACGAATGAGTAGATCATCAAAAGAGTGACTAGTTTTCACTGCACATACAACAGCACCCTGGTAAATGCCAGCACTGACTAGACTAGTATACAGTAAGGGGCATCATCATCATAGGTAATCTCAAGACTAGAAACTCATTTATTTAAAGAGGTTGGCTGGTCTAAAATGAAAAGTCTTCCGGAGACACACTCCACATATGGTGGACATGCCCGATAGTGAAGTCTCTCTGGAAAGACGTCATAAAATTAATCAACACTGTCCTGAATAAGAAACTACTACTAACACCGACAGTGTTACTTCTAGGGGACAGACCAATCCATGCCAATAACAAAACGTGCCGACTTATTGATTTTATTACTATGGCAACTAGAAACCACATAGCCAGTAAATGGAAAACTAATACGTTATCAATATTTCAGGTGAAAAAACGAGTTGACCTAATGATGTCCGTATGAAAAAATAGAATCCATTAGATCTGACTCTTTTGATATTTTCAGAGGTATATGGGAACCTTGGATCCAGGCGCAAAGCAATGATGATCTACCTAGAATGATATCCCTATCCACGTAATATATAAATATAGTCATTATCACTGTTGAACATAGGACATGAAACAAATGTTCCACTATTTTGCATAGACTCATTTCTTAATAACAGCACTCATTGTCCATCCCCCCTCTTTCCCCCTTCCCCATTAACACTAAATTAGTTGTGTTAAGACAGTTATTCTATAGTTTTATAAAGCTAAGACTATGATAATAAGGATATTGTATATTTTTTCCATTTATCCTCTCACCTATGTCCCCCTGCGAGGGGACCCTTGTGCTTTGATATCAATGTCTTTCATGTTAAAAGATATTCATGTTTTCAATAAAATCGTTGAAACTAAAATGAAAAGTCTTCAGTCACCCAACTTGTGAATCCTCCCTGTGGATTGTGAGGAATCGCTGTTGTCTGCCCCGACAACCTTCTAGTGGGCATGGCCTTGCTCAGTACCAGTGTATTGGGTGAGGTTGCACCCACTAGACGGGTTTTTCCCTGTAGCATGTATATTTGACCCTTGTTCCCGGGGCAGACACCAACGATCTCTCGCGACGTACTGTTCATGCGCTGGGAAGATAAACAAGTTTGCAGTCACATAGAGTCACTGCAGCCTTTTCATTTTAGAGCGGAAAACCCCTTTAAGTTATGTTTCATCATTGAGTTAGGTGCTGGTAGAAAATAACTTACCTGAATGCATAGTAACATAACGTCTACTGTAAGACTTAAATCTCCTTTGTGGTTTGGGCCTGGCCCTTTATTTCCAGTGATAGGAAGCCCTAATACTGCCTATAATATGCCATTCTACAGGCTTGCTTCATTTTGTTTTTGTGGTAACAGTAAGTCTGATTTGCCATGCCCATGTTGTGTGCGGACACGTGCAGATGCAACACAGATGACATCTGAGGGTTGTCCGTTCGTATCACAGACCCATTCACTGAAATATTTGACTTTGGTCTGCAAATGGGATCAAACTTGGACACGTTAAATGACCATAAAATTAATGGTCCAAAAAAAAAAGAATGTCAGCATTCTCCTCAACAATGCAGCAATAAAGGGCAATGCTTCAGCTTGTTGCAATTTTTTTTTCAAGCTGTATTGTATTTGAATAAAGAAGAGCTAATATGGAGAATGCTGATAGAGACCCAGGAGGAATGATCAGGAGAACCTACGGTCCATTTGTGCTGCTTCTAATTGCAGTTGGAGTCCAGCATAAAAGGTGTCTGTCTACACTTAAAAAATGGATATTATACGTAGGGGAAAAACTGACACATTAATTTGACCTTAAAGGGAATCTGTCACCCCTTTTTTGAGATATCATATAATGATATCATTCAATTGTGTCACAAAAGGATTCTCTTTGTACTTTTGCTTCCCCCCTGACCCCGCACCTTTCATGCATAAATACCTTTTTTATATCGGTTCAGATGTATGAAAACTGCTGCTGTCCGCTGGGCGGGGCTTATCCAACCGTTCCTCCCCTCCCTGTCTTGCTCTACGCATTTCTTCTTGTGTAGAGCAAGACAGGGAGGGGGGAGCAGTTGAATAAGCCCTGCCCAGCGGACAGCAGCAGTTTTCATACATCTGAACCGATATAAAAAAGGTATTTATGCATGAAAGGTGCGGGGTCAGGGGGAAGCAAAAGTACTAAGAGAATCCTTATGTGACACACAATTGAATGATATCATTATATGATATCTCAAAAAAGGGGTGACAGATTCCCTTTAAAGGGGATTTCCAGGACAATTTTTTATTTTTTTTTACTATGGTCCTTAGAACTAAAATGCAGTTTGTTGCTAACTACCTGCTTGTTCTGACCGGTCAAGGACCGCTCATGCTAGTGATTCTCTTGCTTCACTTCAACTGAGCAGCTTTCTTCTTCCAGATGGCTCTGTCGAAAGAGTGTGACTGTCGGCATCATGCTGATTGACAGCCAGCTTCCCACCCTTAGGCACCAGGGAGCCTGCTGTAAATCACCATGACATTGGCAGTCACACAATGTCAACAGAGCAGAGCGGAGCAGAAGAGAAGATGCTGTTCTGTTGACATGGCATTAGCAAAATCCACTGAATTTCCAGTGGAAGCAATCTGTAATCGCTCTGAAGCAGCAAACATTGGTGGCGGGCAGAACAGGCAGGTAGTTAACAGCTACCTGTCTGTTAACTCTTAGGCCCATAGTAAAAAAAAATAAAAAAGTCCAGAATTAACCCCTTTAACGGAAGTCATATTTCTGCTTCTGCACAAAATATTCTTAAAAGGGTTAAGGTTAAAGAGGTTGTCCACTACACAAACAACCCCTTCTCAATCATTATATTTCCCCCAAGTAAAATAATAACCATTATACTCACCTCCAGTGTGGGCACCGGTCCAGCACCATCAGCAGTGACTCCCCTGGAGCTTACGTGATATTATGTCACACGATACCTGCAGCCAATCAGTGTGTCACTCTCTCCTCCTTTGAACTTAACTGACATCCAGATGGAGTCAGAGCTTCGGCTGCTCGCTCACTTCTGCGCAGCTACAGTGACTACTGCTGATGTCACTTAGGCTGCGCTGACTACCCGCCTGACCCGCGGTGAACTGACAGCGTGGGAAAATGTTCAGAAACTTTCCAACGCTAATGAGTTCATGTCCAGTCAGGCGGGGAGCCTGCGCAGGCAGCTTTTCTTTCATTCCTCCGTGGTTTACAGCCAGGCCGGTTGCATTAGCACCGCTCCAGATTGTAAACTATTTAACCCCTTGAGATGGATTGCAGTGTGGGACTTGACTGTACGGCGGATAGGTATGAGATATTGTTTCTTTTTTATTTTTGATTTTTACAGGAGAAAGATTGCTTCGATTCGATTGGGAGTTAAATAAAGATGGAAAAAATGAGTTTATTTATTTCATTAAAACTCTTTATTTTTAATGTGTGCGGGAGCCCACGCCAGTTTTTTCCGTGAATTAATCCTTTAATTCAACACCTACTGCTACAAAATTTTACACACACACACTGCTAACATTATTAGTGAGGGACATATATACTGCTCAAAAAAATAAAGGGGACACTATTCCATTTGCACCAGGCTGTTTGTGTTCCCTTTATTTCTTTGAGCAGTATATAAATCTAACGGATATGTAATGGTTTACCGTATGTAAACCATGTCTCATATCCTGTTGGGTTCTGTAATGATTTTACAGAAGCCGACAATTGAATTATTGGCTATTGTGCTATCTACCTCTGTATGAAATATAAAGATATATATATATATGTGTCTCACTGACAGTACCCAGACAATTTTGTGTTTTCCATGAAAACTCATACTTTTATCAATCAAATGAGTTGCCAAATGAATTTAAAATCTAGTCCAGACATTGACAAGGTTCGAATAAAAGATTTTTATTTGAAATAATAATTTTCTCCTTCAAACTTTGCTTTTGTCAAGGAATGCTCCCTTTGCAGCAATTACAGCATTGCAGACCTTTGACATTCTAGCAGTTAATTTGCTGAGGTAATCTGGAGAAATTTCACCCCATGCTTCCATAAGCCCCTCCCACAAGTTGGTTTGGCTTGATGGGCAGTTTTTGCGTAACATACGGTCAAGCTGCTCCCACAAGAGCTCAATGGGGTTGAGATCTGGTGACTGCGATGGCCACTCCATTACAGATAGAATACCAGCTGTCTGCTTATTCCCTAAATAGTTCTTGCATAATCTGGAGGTGTGCTTTGGGTCATTGTCCTGTTGTAGGATGAAATTGGCTCCAATCAAGCGCTGTCCACAGGGTATGGCATGGCGTTGAAAAATGGAGTGATAGCCTTCCTTATTCAAAATCCCTTTCACAAATCTCCAACTTTATCAGCACCAAAGCAACCCCAGACCATCACATTACCTCCACCCTCCTTGACAGATGGTGTCAGGCAGTCTTCCAGCATCTTTTCAGTTGTTCTGCATCTCACAAATGTTCATCTGTGTGATCTAAACACCTCAAACTTGTATTCGTCAGTTCATAATACTTTTTTCCAATCTTCCTCTGTCCAATGTCTGTGTTCTTTTGCCCATATTAATTTTTTCCTTTTATTAGCCATTCTCAGATATGGCTTTTTCTTTGCCACTCTGCCCTGAAAGCCAGCATCCCGGAGTTGCCTCTTCACTGTAGACGTTGACACTGGCTTTTGCGTATACTATTTAATGAAGCTGCCAGTTGAGGACTTGTAAGGCATCGATTTCTCAAACTACAGACTCTAATGTACTTGTCTTGTTGCTCAGTTTTGCAGCGGGGCCTCCCACTTCCCTTTCTACTCTGGTTAGAGCCTGTTTGTGCAGTCCTCCGAAGGGAGTAGTACACAGTTGTAATAAATCTTCAGTTTTTTGGCAATTTCTCGCATGGAATAGCCTTCATTTCTAAGAACAAGAATAGACTGTCAAGTTTCACATGAAAGTTCTTTTTTTTTCTGGCCATTTTGAGAGTTTAATAGAACCAACAAATGTAATGCTCCAGATTCTCATCTAGCTCAAAGGAAGGTCAGGTTTATAGCTTCTCTAATCAGCCAAACTGTTTTCAGCTGTGCTAACATACTTGCACAAGGGTTTTCAAGGGTATTTTAACCACCCATTAGCCTTCTTACACAGTTAGCAAACACAAAGAACCATAAGAACACTAGAGTGATGGCAGTTGGAAATGGGCCTCTATACACCTATGAAGATATTGCATTACAAACCAGACATTTGCAGCTAGAATAGTCATTTACCACATTACCAATGTATAGAGTGTATTTCTGAATCATTTAACCCCTTTTCTATAATGGACGTAATATTCATGTGACCTGGGACCTAATTCCCATGGACGGAATATTACGTCTAATGCGATCAGCTGCGCTCACAGGGGGAGCGCAGCTGATCGCGGCCGGGTGTCAGCTGATCGATATGGTGACGGGGGACCTTTGTGGGCCTGCAGGGAGCTGGCTTCCTCATGCCTGCAAAGCGCAGGCAAGGAGGAAGCCTGCAGCACTGCCTGTGACAGATTGATGATCTGTCGCAGCGATCTGTGATGTGACAGATCAGCGATCTGTCACAGGACAGTGATGTCCCACCTGGGACAATGTAAAAAGTTTAAAAAAAAAAGTGTAAAAATATTTTTTTAAAAATCGCTAAATAAATTAAAAAAAAAAATATTCCCTAATAAATTCATTTTTTGGAAATAGAAAAAAACAAACAATAAAAGTACACATATTTGGTATTGCCGCATCCGTAACGATCCGCCCTATAAAACTGTCCCATTAGTGAACCCCTTTAGCAAACCCCTTAAAAAATAAAATTAAAAAACGAAGCAAAAAATAATGATTTATCATACCGCGGAACAAAAAGTGCAATAACGCGCGATCAAAAAGGCGCATATAAATATCCATGGTACCGCTGAAAACGTCATCTTGTCCCACAAAAAACGAGCCACCACACAGCATCATCAGCGAAAAAATAAAAGTTATAGCTCACAGAATAAAGCGATGCAAAAATAATTATTTTTTATATAAAATTGTTTTCTTTCCATAAAAGTGCCAAAACATAAAAAAAGACAAATGAGGTATCGCTGTAACCGTACTGACCCGAAGAATAAAACCTCTTTATCAATTTTACCGCACGCGGAACGGTGTAAACGCACCCCCCCAAAAGAAATTCATGAAACGCTGGTTTTTGTTCATTTTGCGTCCCAAAAATCGGAATAAAAAGCGATCAAAAGATGTCACATGCACGAAAATTATACCAATAAAAACGTCAACTTGTCCCAGAAAAAATAAGACCTCACATGACTCGGTGGGTCAAAATACGGAAAAATTATAGCTCTCAATATGTGGTGATGCAAAAACTATTTTTACAATAAAAAGTCTTTTAGCGTGTGACAGCTGCCAAATATAAAAACCGCCATAAATAGTAAATCAAACCCCCCCGTTATCACCCCCTTAGTAAGGGAAAAATAAGAAAATTAAAAGAAAATGTATTTATTTCCATTTTCCCATTAGGGTTAGGGCTAGGGTTAGGGGTGTGTTGGGGTTAGGGTTGGAGTTAGAATTGGGGGGTTTCCACAGTTTGGGCACATCAGGTGCTCTCCAAATGCAACATGGCATCTGATCTCAATTCCAGCCAATTCTGCGTTGAAAAAGTCAAATGGTGCTCCTTCACTTCCAAGCTCTGCCATGCGCCCAAAGTGTTTTACCCCCACATATGGGGTATCAGCCTACTCAGGACAAATTGCAAAACAACTTTTGGGGTCCTATTTCTCCTGTTGACCTTAGGAAAACAAAAAAATTGGGGGCAAAAATATCATTTTTGTGGAAAAAAATTATTTTTTTATTTTCACGCCAGGGCGTTATAAACTTCTGTGAAGCACTTGGGGGTTCAAAGTGCTCATCACACATCTAGATAAGTTCATTGGGGGTCTAGTTTCCAAAATGGGGTCACTTGTGGGGAGTTTGAATAGTTTAGGCACATCAGAGGCTCTCCAAACGCACATGACACCCGCAGACCATTCCATCAAAGTCTGCATTCCAAAACGTCACTACTTCCCTTCCGAGCCCCGACGTGTGCCAATACAGTAGTTTTCTCCCACATATGAGGTATCAGAGTACTCAGGACAAATTGGACAACAACTTTTGGTGTCCAATTTCTCCTGGTACCCTTGGGAAAGTAAAAAAATTGGGGACTAAATGATCATGTTTGTGGAAAAAATATGATTTTTTTTATTTTCACGCCTGGGCATTATAAACTTCTGTGAAGCCCTTGGGGGTTCAAAGTGCTCACCACACATCTAGATAAGTTCCTCAGGGGGTCTAGTTTCCAAAATGGTGTCATTTGTGGGGGGTTTCCACTGTTTTGGTACATCAGGGGCTTTCCAAACACGACATGGTGTCCGATCTCAATTCCAGCCAAAAATGTCAAATGGCGCTGCTTCCCTTCCGAGCTCTGCCATGCGCCCAAATAGTCGTTTACACCCACATATGGGGTATCAGCGTACTCAGGACAAATTGCACAATAACTTTTAGGGTCCTGTTACCCTTGGAAAAATAAGAATTGAGGGTGAAAAGCTCATTTTTGTGGAAAAAATGATTTTTTAATTGTACGGCTGCACGTTATAAACTTCTGTGAAGCCCTTAGGGGTTCAAAGTTCTCACCACACATCTAGATAAGTTCCTTGGGGGGTCTAGTTTCCAAAATGGTGTCATTTGTGGGGGGTTTCCACTGTTTTGGTACATCAGGGGCTTTCCAAACGCGACATGTTGTCCGATCTCAATTCCAGCCAAAAAGTCAAATGGCGCTGCTTCCCTTCCAAGCTCTGCCATGCGCCCAAATAGTCGTTTACACCCACATATGGGGTATCAGCGTACTCAGGACAAATTGCACAATAACTTTTAGGGTCCTGTTACCTTTGGGAAAACAAAAATTGGGGGTGAAAAGATCATTTTTGTGGAAAAAATATGATTTTTTAATTGTACCGCTGTACGTTATAAACTTCTGTGAAGCCCTTGTGGGTTCAAAGTTCTCACCACATATCTAGATAAGTTCCTTGGGGGGTCTAGTTTCCAAAATGGGGTCACTTGTGGGGGGTTTCCACTGTTTAGGTACATCACGGGCTCTCCAAACGTGACATGGCGTCTGATCTGAATTCCAGCCAATTTTGCATTGGAAAAGTCAAACGGCGCTCCTTCCCTTCTGAGCTCTGCCATGCACTGAAACAGTGGTTCCCCCCACATATCAGGTATCAGCGTACTCAGGACAAATTGCACAATAACTTTTGCTGTCTAATTTCTCCTGTTATCCTTGGTAAAATAAAAAAAATTGAACCTGAAGTATTTTTTTTGTGAAAAAAAATTAAATGTTCATTTTTTTTTTAAAATATTCAAAAAATTCCTGTGAAGCACCTGAAAGGTTAATAAACTTCTTCAATGTGGTTTTGAGCACCTTAAGGGGTGCAGTTTTTAGAATGATGTCACTTTTGGGTATTTTCTATCATATAGACCCCTCAAAGTGGCTTCAAATGTGATGTGGTCCGTAAAAATAAAATGGTGTTGCAAAAATGAGAAATCGCTGGTCAACTTTTAACCCTTATAACTTCCTAACAAAAAAAATTTTTGTTCCAAAATTATGCTGATGTAAAGTAAACATGTGGGAAATGTTACTTATTAAGTTTTTTGTGTGCCGTATCTCTGTGATTTAAGGGCATAAAAATTCAAAGTTGGAAAATTGCAAAATTTTCGCAAAATTTCTGTTTTTTTCACAAATAAACACAAGTTATTTGAATTAAATGTTACGACTAACATGAAGTACAATATGTCACGAGAAAACAATGTCAGAATCACCGAGATCCATGGAAGCGTTTCAGAGTTATTACCTCATAAAGGGACAGTGGTCAGAACTGTAAAAATTGGCCCCGGAGTTAACGTGCAAACCACCCTTGGTAGTGAAGGGGTTAATGTTAGTTTCATTGGAAAAAACTGTGCTTTTCTTTCAAAAATAAGGAAATTTCTAAGTGACTCTAAACTTTTGAACGGTAGTGTATATAGACCTATTCTATGTGTATACATGTATTTTATATTTTCTATTATAGCATGTCAGTGTGATTTTACTGTATAGCCGCAAATGAATTGCCGGCTTTTCAAAGAACACCGATGCGTAAAAAGGGGACAGCACTCACATGGTGTGAGTGCTGTCCGATTTTTTTCTCGCACCCATTGACTTGCATTGGCGAGTCTCGTCCGAGAATTTGCAGCAATGCACAGCATGCTGTGTTTTTTTATAAGTCCAATTTCGGCTGAGAAAAAAAATCGCAAATGAGATGTCACCTATTGAATAAGGCTAGTTTCACATTTGCGATTCAGGGCGCGGCATCGGGCTCCGCACGACTGCCGCTAATCCCCGCCCCCTGCTGTGCCTCCGCCGGTAGCTCCGCCTACGGACGCATGACGCTGCATGCGTCCTGCGTCCCCTATCTTTAGCACTGGGGACGCAGGCCGTGCGCAGTATGTGTTTGGCGGCGCATGCGTCCTTTTGACGCTGCGCCGACCAGCGCCAAATGCAACAGGTTGCTATTTGGTGCGCTCGGCGCAGCGTCAAAAGGACGCATGCACCGCCAAACGCATACTGAGCACGGCCTGCGTCCCCAGTGCTAAAGATAGGGGACGCAGGACGCATGCAGCGTCATGCATCCGTAGGCGGAGCTACCGGCGGAGGCATGGCAGGGGCGGGGCTTAGCAGCGGCCGTGCGCAGCCCGACGCTGCGGCCGTAAACGCTAATGTGAAACTAGCCTAACATTGGTCCGAATGCAAGCCAATTTTTTATTGGATTGCACTCGTCCGTATTTCTCGCAAGTGAGTATGAGCCCTAAAACTAAGGAACAATACACCGCAGTGTAGAGATTGCCTGCTGGTCTGTAGTGCCTTTAACGGCTTAATTGATGAAGAACGCATTGGCACATTAAATCCCACAGGAACTGAAGCACTCAAATGCATTCAGTGCACATAAAAAAAACATGTCCAGCTGTTCAAGACCTAATGACTTAAAGATCTAATGCTTCAGTAAGTTAACGGTTAACTTGTGTCATGTCATATGTTAGCAAATCAAAATCTTCAGCAATGTCCACGTAACAATATAAAGGAAATCTCCAGACACCAATAGAATATTAAAAATGCAACCTCGCCCCTCCCCCCACACACAAAAATTGAAATGTCCTTGGATATTATGACAATCAGTGGTTTTGAAAATTGGATGGACATTTCCATCACGACAATACTTGTACATTTGCTCGATCTTCACAAATGATAACCATGATTCTGATGTGTGCATGATCGATTATAATCAGCTACACTGCATAACAATGTCAGTATTTTTTTTTCTACATCCTAATAATAATAATCAAGAAGTGCAAACAGGACCTTCATTTCCAAAAGTGATAACCTATAGTGGAGGCCATTACTGGACCTATACAGGTTGCTACTCCCCCCATTCCACTGACTCTAAATGACATATAAATCTGTATTATTGTGCGCGGATGCTATTTCCACTATTCACAATGAGTTGTTGCTCTAACTCGGGGGTCCCCAACCTGTAGCTCGGGAGCCACATATGGCTCGCGGTCCCATGAATTGTGGCTCGCGACTGCCTGCCAGCTAGGTGCATTAGGTCCAGGTCTAACAAACAGGTAGGAAGAGTACATCTCAAAATGGTGAATTTTGTGAGTAGCCCTGCACAGAAGAGCAGGTCTGGATGCACATTTACTGGTCCTAGGGGTTTAGTGATGTTTTAGGTATGGTACGCTGGAGGATGGTACTACCTGTTAGCAGGGCCGGGTTTAGGCAAAGTGGGGCCCTAGGCAAAGTTTAAAATGGGGCCCTAAATGCTAACATATTAAAATAAAATAGCTCACGGAGCAGTGCAATATATAATCACCTTATAATAATATCACCTTATAATGATAAATATCGCACACGTGGAAAATGAAAAGGGGACAAATCAGATAATAGTATCAGACAACGAAAGAAACCAAAAATATGTCCAATAATTAAAGTTTATTAGATAAATATCAAATAATAAAAAAATAAAAAATAATAATAGGGGAGGCCAATGCCATGGATAAGGCACAACCAGGGGACTATAGTAAGCATTGATACTGTATATTGAGATAATATCGCACAATGCAAAGCAAAACCTGATAGAAAGTGCTAGTGCCAATATAACATTTATGTGCAGACAGTAAAATAGGAATAATTCATGATATTATATAAAGTGCAAATAAATCCGTGCAGCAGGCAATAAATATATGGCCACAAATGAAGTGCGGTGCAAAAAAATGATAAAGTGAATCTAAACCATTAGGGTAAATATATAAAAAGAACTCTAGAGGCAAAACAAAAATGTTTAAATGTGCAGGCACGGTGCTATACCTCTATTGCTGCTGTAGTCCCCGGGATGGGGCCCCAAATGCTAACATATTGCACATCACACAAAAGCATTTCGATTGTATTTACACACGCTGAGTTCAGGCCGCTAAATGAGTGTGATCGACAAAATTGAAGAAGTCGTTCAACACTTGTTTCGCGGCGTCTTTCCACCGTCGGAGAAAGAATGATGGGAACAGAACAATCACTAAGGGTGTGTGCACACTAGGGTGACCGGATCTCATATGGGGTGAGGAAAATGTCAGAATCTTGTCCATCTGGACCCCACAAAACGATTCCCCTTTCCAGATATTGAGAGAGCCAAAATTTGAGCTCGATCAAACGACGTTAACCCGTGCCGCTCGTCGCTCAAAGTTTAAAAAAATCCAAATTGAGGTATTTTAAGATTTAGGTATTTTGCATAGTCTGTTAGACTATAAAGAATGTGACAACAACATTGCAGAAATAACCCTGACCAAATTTTCGAACCATTTGTGGTATTTGAATGCAGAGTTGGTGGGATTATCGTTTTTTGATCCCACCATTACAGACAATGAAAAGTTGTTAATGGCTAATAAATTGCTCAGTAGCACAGATGAACCATCAGAGCACGCTAACCTACATGAGTTGATAATTTTACATAGTTATCTAATCTATTCTAGAGCTTTTGTTAAAGTAGTTTTTGAAACGTCAGAATATAATGCTCGGCATTTGCTTACAACTTGCAGGACATATTGCTTTTGTTCTTCATCTTTTGTCAGAAGGTCGTTAAAGTCGGTTACTTCCTACCTCTTTTAATTTTTCTTTCCTAACTTTTGGATTTACAACCCTAGCGTGCGCTGATGGTTCATCTGTGCTACTGAGCAATTTATTAGCCATTAACAACTTTTCATTGTCTGTAATGGTGGGATCAAAAAACGATAATCCCACCAACTCTGCATTAAAATACCACAAATGGTTCGAAAATTTGGTCAGGGCTATTGTCACATTCCTTATAGTCTAACAGACTATGCAAAATACCTAAATCTTAAAATACCTCAATTTGGATTTTTTCAAACTTTGAGCGACGAGCGGCATGGGTTAACGTCGTTTGATCGAGCTCAAATTTTGGCTATCTCAATATCTGGAAAGGGGAATCGTTTTGTGGGGTCCAGACGGACAAAATTCCGACATCGATTTTTTGCGGTCACCCTAGTGCACACGTTGCGATTTTTGCTGCGGATCTGCAGTGGATTTGGTCCTGCGGATCCACAGCAGTTTCCATGCGGTTTACAGTACCATGTAAACCTATGGAAAACCAAATCCGCCGTGCACATGCTGCAGAAAATTCCGCGCAGATTTGCTGCGGTTTATTTTCTACAGCATGTTACTTCTTTTTTGCGAAATCGCAGCTGCAGTGTACGTTCCGGGACATACAAATCAAACAATCTCTCTCTCTCATCCGCACTGCCAAACCGAACTAGAACCTGCATAAAATCCACTGTACAGATGCTAGGAATCTGCAGAAAAAATGCATGTGTTTTACCCTGCCGTTTCTGCCAAGAGATATGGATTCTCTGCAGAAAAAGCCGCAGACTAATCCGCAACGTGTGCACACACCCTAACAGATCACCATACAGTATCATGTTATCAGCAGCAGGGCTGTGGAGTCGGTAAGCCAAACCTGCGACTCCGACTCCGACTCCTCAATTTCCCTTACACCGACTCCGACTCCAACTCTGACTCCACGACTCCGACTCCGACTCCCACACATATTGCTTATATTTAAGTGAAAAATTTATTGTAGTACAATGTGAATCTCAGACATTTAATCATTTTTATGATCCAATAATCAAGATATTTAGATAGAACAGAATATATATTGGTGTACTACCCGGTTTTCATTCTTTTTGGTACAGATACGATATGGATAGACAGATATGGATAAATGGATAGATAGAGCAGATTTCTAATCTGCTTTTGCTATTGAAAACATTATCTATGAGCTCAAAAACCTTTCAGGTGATGCAGTTTTTTAAAAAGATGATCTGCTTTTGCAGCTGAAAAACGTATCCTCAAAAAACACAGGAAAAACGCTGTGTGTGAATGTAGCCTTAGATCAGGAATATAACAGCCATTTATAGGACATTTCATAACTTTCCCAAACTCCTATGAAAAAATATTCAGCACATCCTGCATTGAATTACTGTACCCAATTTATTATATATTTTAGGAGTCGGAGTCGGTCCATTTTATACCGACTCCGACTCCACCAAAATGAGCACCGACTCCGACTCCACGACTCCGACTCCACAGCCCTGATCAGCAGCACATCTACAGTTTACACCCCATAGTCCCCCATATAAAACTCCATATAATATATTCTGCCCCATAGTCCTCCATATAGTATAATACACTCCTCAGTCCTCCATATAGTATAATAAACTCCTCATAGCCCTCCATATATTAAAATACACTGCTCAGTCCTCCATATAGTATAATACACTTCTCATAGTTCTTCATATAGTATAATGCACTGCCATAGTCACCCATGTAGTACAATTCACTTCCCATAGCATAATGCACCCCATAGTTCTTCATATAATGTATTCCCCATAGTCCTCGATACAGTATAACACAGCCCACATATAGTATAATGCAGCCCTGCCATACAATATAATGTAACCCCCATAGAATATTATGCAGCCCACCTCTTATAGTATAATGCAGCCACCCCTTATAGAATAATGCCATTACCCCAGAGTATAATGCAGCCACTCCACAGAATATAATGTAACCCCCATATAGTATAATGCAGCACCTCCATAGAATATATGGCAACCCCCTCATAGGATATAATGCAGCCTCTTATATAGTATAATGTAGCCCCTCCATAGAATACAATGAAGCAGTCCTCATATAGTATAATACAGCCCCCCATAGAATATAATGTAGCCCCAAATAGAATATAATACAGCCCACCTCCCCATAGAATATAATGTAGCCCCCCATATTATATAACACAGCCTCCCCTATAGAATATAATGTAAAATGTACCCCCATGGTATATAACACAGCCACATAGCATATAGCCCAGCACCACATGGTATACAGCCCATCCCACCATGGTATACAGCACAGCATGGCATACAGCCCACCATGGTATAATACAGCCCAGCATGGTATATAGCCCCCTCAGAATGGTATAATACAGTTCAGCATAGTATATAGCCCCCCAGAATGCAATAATACAGCCCAGTACGGTATAATACAGCCCAGCATGGTATAGAGCCCCCAGCATGGTATAATACAGCCCAGCATGGTAAGCCCCCCCAGCATGGTATAATACAGCCCAGCATGGTATATAGCCCCCTCAGAATGGTATAATATAGCCCAGCATGGTATAATACAGCCCAGCATGGTATATAGCCTCCCCCAGAATGGTATAATACAGCCCAGCACGGTATATAGCCCCCCAGAATGGTATAATACAGCCCAGCATGGTAAATAGCCCCCCCAGAATGGTAAAATACAGCCCAGCATGGTATATAGCCCCTCCAGAATGGTATAATACAGCCCAGCACGGTATAATACAGCCCAGCATGGTATATAGCCCCCCAAGAATGGTGTAATACAGCCCAGCATTGTATAATATGGCCCAGCATGGCATTTAGCCCCCCCCAGCATGGTATGATACAGCCCAGCATGGTATATAGCCCCCCAGAATGGTGTAATACAGCCCAGCATGGTATATAGCCCCCCCAGAATGGTGTAATACAGTCCAGCATAGTATATCGCGCCCCCAGAATGGTGAAATACAGCCCAGCATGGTATATAGCCTCCCCAGAATGGTGTAATACAGTCCAGCATGGTATATAGCCCCCCCAGCATGGTATGATACAGCCGAGCATGGTATATAGCCCCCCCAGAATGGTAAAATACAGCCCAGCATGGTATATTGCCCCCCCAGAATGGTATAATATGGCCCAACATGGCATTTAGCCCCCCCCAGCATGGTATGATACAGCCCAGCATGGTATATAGCCCCCCCAGAATGCAATAATACAGCCCAGTATGGTATATAGCCCCCAGCATGGTATAATACAGCCCAGCATGGTATATAGCCCCCCAGAATGGTAAAATACAGCCCAGCATGGTATATAGCCCCCCAATAATGGTATAATACAGTCCAGCACGGTATAATACAGCCCAGCATGGTGTAATACAGCCCAGCATGGTATATAGCGCCCCCAGAATGGTGAAATACAGCCCAGCATGGTATATAGCCCCCCAGCATGATATGATACAGCCCAGAATGGTATATAGCCTCCCCAGAATGGTGTAATACAGTCCAGCATGGTATATAGCCCCCCCAGCATGGTATGATACAGCCAAGCATGGTATATAGTCCCCCCAGAATGGTGTAATACAGCCCAGCATGGTATATAGCCCCCCAAGAATGGTGTAATAGAGCCCAGCATGGTATATTGCCCCCCCTAGAATGGTGTAATACAGCCCAGCATGGTATAGTACGGCCCAGAATGGTGTAATACAGCCCAGCATGGTATATACCCCCCCAGAATGGTGTAATACAGCCCAACATGGTATAATACAGCCCATCATGGTATATATCCCCCCAGAATGGTGTAATACGGCCCAGCATGGTATATAGCCCCCCCAGCATGATATGATACAGCCCAGCATGGTATATAGCCCCCCAGAATAGTGTAATACAGCCCAGCATGGTATATAGTCCCCCCAGCATGGTATTCTACAGCTGAGCATGGTATATAGTCCCCCCAGAGTGGCCCCACAGTCCAGTACTCACACTGATTTAAAAAAAAAACAAAAAAAAAACACTCCTCACCTTCTCCTCGTGCCCGCGCTGCTCCCGGCTCCTGTCTCCTCCTGCTCTGTCTGGCACACAGTGAGAGTGCGATGACATCATCGCGCCCCCGCTGTGTCAGAGGCAGAGCAGGGAATGATGGGAGAGGGAGCGTCAGCTGACGCTCTCTCCTCCATCACTGCCTCCTTCAATGCGGCGGCGGCGGGAGTCGGCGCTGGGGGCAGGTGGGCCCCCCTGCCTCACAGGGGCCCCATAGCGGCTGTGTGATGTGCCTCTGGCTGGGGGCCCCTGGAGGAGCGGGGGCCCTAGGCAGCTGCCTGGTCTGCCTACCCCTAATGCCGGCCCTGCCTGTTAGAGGAGTTGCTCAAAGCTGGCTGTGACGGTGTGTTGGGAGTCCTTGATTGTAAAATACTGAATGGGGGTATTGTGGGAACCCCTGGATTTCCTTGTACTTCTTTGGAGTGATTTCTGTGTAAAAGCTTTGGTTATCATTATACCTGTAAGGAGGGCTTTGGTTGACACTACTTTGAAGGGGGTAAGAGCTGGATGTGGCTCGCAACCATCTCTCAGTGCTGAATGTGGCTCGCGTCAGCTGTATGTGGCTCTCAAGGTCAGAAAGGTTGGCGACCACTGCTCTAACTCTTTATGTGAAGTAGAAGTTCTGACAGTTTTAGCATTACATTTATGATCAATGCAGCTGAAAAACAGTGCTATAATACACCCCAGATGTAAGACATAAAGATAAATATTTTAAGGGCTCATACTCACTTGCGAGAGACTCGCATGAAAACCTGGCACTGCCGCCGGCACTCGGACCGGAGCGTGCGGCTACATGTATTTCTATGCAGCCGCATGTTCCGATCCAAGTGCCGACGGCAGTGCCAGGTTTTCATGTGAGAGACTCGTACGAGAATCACAAGAGAGTATGAGCCCTAAAGTGATTTTCTGGAAAGGCAACATATGAATGAAGGCCAACTTCCAGCACCCTATCAATCAGCTGTGTAGTGACCCGGTCCAGACTGGTTACGTCCCTTTAAGTTACCCTAGCTTTTGTACACTGCAACTCACCACCTAAGTTATCCTTTTACTGTGATATGATTTAAATGAATCTATTACTCACTAATCTCATATATTCATGATTTATATATTAATCTCACAATGTGAAATCTGACACAAGAATTGAGAGTTATCCTATTGGTCGGTGACCCTGTCACCAAGGCTCAATGGGAGGAGATACCTCCAGTCTCTGTGGAGACAAGACAGTGTTCTAGAAGGTTCCCTGAGGAGTCTGGTTCAAGATGTGACCCAGAGCAGACCTCATGTGAGGGGTGTCCTGACCCCCACCAGGCTCCAAGCCTGGAGGTTCAACCTTCTCGTCATCTCAAGACCTACACAGCCAGGCCTAATGCCTTGGATCTTCCGCTGACTTCTACAGCCAAGATGGCTGAAGACTTTTAACCTTTATTTTAACCCTGGATCCCCGCTGTCCATTTTAAGGCGTGCTTCTCCGGCATTATGTCACACTAAATGTGTACAGAAGAACCTATTGCTCTGCGTGTTGAGGAAATCGACGGTCCTCCGCCTCACCGCAAATTATCCCTTATTTACTTCAAGTATATATCTACACACACCGAGACCAGCTGAGAAAACGAATACTAGATTTCAGGTCTGTAAATATTGCCATATATTACCTCTTCTGCCTTTATGCTACCAAGAGACTATGAACTCTCTTATAATTACCTGCAAGTACTGCTCCTAACTAATACAGGATCTTAAAGCTCCAGAACCTCAATTCCGCGTCAGAATCCAATCCTGAACTGTATTGGCCGTGGATTCCCCACGTGAACTGTTACCATTACTCCATGTTATATCTCCCTGTACTGCTGAAGTAAAGCAGCTGTTATCCCCGAGACCTGTTGTCTGTGGTTATTCAGTCGGCTGTGGACCCTGCGTGGGGCTGGATAACAATGAACGGAAGAGCCCCGTACCAGGGCTGTTGCAGCTGTATGAAGGAGAGTGAGATGCATTGAGCTCCAACTTTATCTTTTCATTTTCAAACTATTGACATTTTACAAATGGTCTTCTTTTACTATATGGGCAAATATCTCTTAGAAAATTAAAGAGGTTGCCTGAGACTTCAGCATTGATGGCCTATTCTTAGGAGAGGGCATCAATATAACATTTGTATGGGGCTTCATAACAGCACCTCAACCGACCAGCTGTTTTCAGCTCCCATGTCAGTCAGAGGTAGCTGCTCAATTCCATACTCTAAGACACTAGCTGTTGTCCTCAGTTATTGCAGCCCGACTGCCATTACAGTGAAAAGGAGTTAAGCTGCAGTACACAAGAACAGCCATGGTGTGACTTGTGCTGTTTACCTCCACCCATCATGGGAGCTGCAAACAGATGATTGTGGTGGTGTCAGATCCCCACTGATCTTATATTGATGACCTAGTCTAAGATTAAGCCATGAAAATCAAAGTCTTAGACAACCCCTTAAAGTTTTTTTTAGAGACATCTACCTATCTTAAAAAAAACGGTCATGTAGTGACAAGAGACTCTGGGCACCTACCCAATCCCTCGACCAAGGGGCACCCTAGGCTATCCCTGTCCCCCAGATTGTGAACCTTGCTATGCTTCTGTCTTAACCTTATCTGTTCCCTCCCCCACCTAAGGAGATGTGAGGCGGAAGTGTATAGGCAAACACTAACCAGAAAGACAGGAGTAAACAGACAGGGATAAAATAAAACTACAATCACTCAAATACACTTACAAAACAACAGAGTGGGAAACGGGAGGAATAGGAAGGAAGAAACCATACGAAAGAGGATAAGGATAAACATGTAAACCAACTCCATGCAACAATCTCCTGAAAAACCCAACAACTGTCTACTCCAAACACTGAACTCTCTCCTTCAACTCCAAACCAAGTAGTGGAATTTATCACTGGCAAGGTCAGGAGCAAGGAGGAGGGTTCTTAACTCAGAACAGTTGATACAACCCAAGACAGAGAAATCCAGGAGTCCAGCTAAGCAGTTTAACTCTTGCAGCACCAGAGCAAAGAAAGCCAGAACTGCTAATAGGACAATGAAGCCGTTCTAACTACCACAAGTGTATCTGTCACCAGACGTTCTGATCGTCTGACCCCGCTCTGTCACGGTATCCCCGTGACAGTACCCCCTCCTAAGAGGAGACTCCAGACCCTCAGAATCCGGTTTATCAGGATGAGAGGCATGAAAGGCCCGGACCAACTTGGTCGCTTGAGCAACGGACGCTGGTACCCACATTCTTTCTTCTGGACCGTAACTCTTCCAATACACAAAATATTGAAAAGACCGTTGAACCAAGTGAGAATCAACTATTTTAGCTATCTGGAATTCCAGACTTCCATTAACCATAACAGAGGAAGATGGTGGTAGAGATGGTACCGAGGAGGTCACATATTTCTTGAGAAGAGAACGATGAAATACATTATGGATCTTAAATGTAAATGGTAGAGCAAGGCGAAACGCCACAGGATTGACGACGGTAACAATTTTATAGGGACTAATGAACCAGGTCATAGTTTCCAAGAAGGAACCTTTCATTTAATATGCGCTAAGCATTCTCAATTTTCCCTATTTTCTAGAGCAGTAATGCAATTCATGTATCATATATTTGTAATCAGTGTGTCATGTCCTCCTAGGAGATCTGGGGTTAGGCGATCTTTACGTACTGTGAATCGCAGATCTAATGATTTTTTGTATGTTGGTTAGAGACATGCAGCTCCATCTCACAACTCTATTTCAAGTTTCGTCCGCGGTAATCGGGGAGCAGGGCCGGACTGGGACAAAAAAAGCAGCACTGCCACACAGACCCCACCAGCCCACACACTATAACACTCCCCCCACACCCGATCAGTGGATTTTGCTATACTATGTCTTGCCCTTCAACACTCATCTTAAAGGCGTTATTTGAAGTGCCATGTGTGAATGCCGATGCAGTGTGCATGATCGACCTCTTCTTTAGAGCCCCGATTCTTGGGATAATGGGGGTCCCAGCTGTCGGATTGCAGTGACAGCATAGGTCTCGGGATAGGGGATTACAGTACTTAGCATAATCCACTTAAATGGGATTTCCAATATATACACCGTATTTTTCGGACTATAAGACGCACCTAGGTTTTAGAGAAGGAAACTAGGGAAAAGAAAATGAAGCAAAAAATGTCGTCAATTTTGTACTTAATATCCCCTATCCTGGTAAATATGGTCCCCTCATCCCCATCCAGATACACATGGCCCCTCATCCCTATCCTGGTAGGCATGGCTCCCTCATCCCTATTCTGGTAAATATGGTCCCCTCATCCCCATCCTGATACACATGGCCCCTCATCCTATCCTGGTATGCATGGCATGGCTCCCTCATCCCTATCCTGGTATGCATGCCTCCTCATCCCCATCATGGTATGCATAGCCTCTTCATCCCTATCCTGGTAGGAATGATCACCCTCATCCCTATACTGGTATGCAGGGCCCTATCTCGTCCTTGTATAAATGGCTCCTCATCCCTCTCCTGGTAGGAATGGTCCACCTCATCCTTATCCTGGCAGGAATGATCGCCCTCATCCCTATCCTGGTATGCAGGGCCCCATCCTTAACCTGGTTTGATTGGCCCCCATCCCAGTCCTAGTATGCATGGCCCCATCCTTACCCTGATATGATTGGTCCCATCCTTTCCTTATCCTGGTATGCATGGCCCCATCAGAAAAGAATTAAAAAAAATATTACACTTACCTTCCCGGCGTTCCCTCGCAGCGTCTTGCTCCGTTGCCAGCAGCTGCTTTATGCTTGTAAGCAGCGCATGGCAGGGACGTCATGCGTTGCCTTCAAGCCGAAGGGCAGCTGCCGGAATACTCAGTGCTCTCTGCACGCCGGGACTGTTCATCACAGAGAGCATTCATTGCTCTTCAGTAGAGCGCACAGTCTCAGCAGGAGCCTTCCTGATGGTGCTGGTGGTCACGTGTGCTGATACTTGAGAAATTAATATTCTGAATGTTCATTTCTCTTAAGTATCGGCACGTGATCGCTAACCGCAGCAGTAAGGCTCCGACTGACACTGCGCTCTACTGAAGAGCAATGAATACTCACTGCTCTCCGCACAAACAGTCCCTGCGTGCAGAGCACTGAGTATTCTGGCAGCTGCCCTTTGGCTTGCAAGCAGCACATGACATCCCTGCTCCTCTCTCTGGCACAGCCGCGCCCTGAATGATGATGTCATCCAGCTGCGCTGCTGGGTCAGATAGGAAGCACGGGCAGGAAACAGAGCACGGATCGCTCCCTGCCCGCCACACGAGGGCAATCTGATCAGGGCTCCTTCTGGGCCAGAGAAACGATCCAGATTGCCCTCATTATTAGCCTCCTTCCAGGGGTCCCCCTCCACCTCCGGGCCCTGGTGCTGCTGCACCGGCTGCATATGCGCGGTGTCCGCCCCTGGTATAAGGTCAATAGTGATCACTGTATTACCTGTGCACTCTACACTATATACAGAGCTCCTGTGTATAATGTTACCAGTGATCACTGTATTACCTGTACACCGACACTATATACAGAGCTCTTGTGTATAAAGTCACTAATGGTAATATTAGAGTTATTAGTGTGTTTTTTTTAATTAATGATCAGTAATGTAGTATTCGGTCACTATGTGGTGATAACATGTGGTCTGGTCATGGTGGGATGTTATTTTGCACATATTTGCTTCTGAGGCCAGAGATTAATTGCAGAAGACAGTTCAAGTGACAGATGGACAGGAGGTAACTCTTTCCAATTTGAGCCGCGTTCCTTTGGTACAATTTTCAAAACTTGAAAATGTGCTTGAAAATGTGTCTTTTTAACCCCTTCCCGACATTTCGAGTACATATATGTCATGATCGGGAGCACACAGGGGGCTGTGCGCCGATGATCATTGCCGCGTGTCGGCTGACACCTGGCTCTCCGTGAGATTGCAGCACTTAGAGAGAAGGCAGAGGGAAGAAAGACCCTCTGCCCTTCGATCAGAGACCCTGCATCATCGCATGGTCCCGATCGTTGCTATGGTGACCCAATGTCATCATGGCGATATCCAGGCACTAGGAAGTTAGTTAGATCTTGCGCAGTGCATGATCTATCTAACTTGTGTCTGCAGCACTGACAGGTTGCTATACCTTATAACTGTGATCAGACTGCAGAAAGTGGGAATAAGTAAAAAAAAAGTGAAAAATTGTAAAAATATGTTTTTAAAAATCACAAAATAATAATAAAAAATATATAGATTGTACCCATAAATATTATTATGAAAATAAAACAAAAAAATAATAAAAGTACACATATTTTTGTTAGGCGTCAAGTTCCTGTCTCTGCAGAGCAGGAATCTCGAGCCTTGCCTTCAGCGGTCTCCCATTCCTCTTCGGCCACAAAGGAGGCTGCTCAGCAGACTCATCGACCCGACCCGATGCTCTGCTCAGACTAGCACTGTGGGTTTGGTTGCTGCTGCCACCTCTGGTCCAGCTATAGCAACGCATGCTGGTCAGCTACTCCTGGGACTAAGTCCTCCTTTCGGTCCTCTGAGCATGCCCGTGAAACGATCTCCCATTGGAGATCGGAGGTCACATGCTCAGGTCCTTCTACAGCTTGGATTGGACCATCAGGAAGGTCCCGGAAGGACGCTGCTATAAAAGGGTCGCATGGCCACTCGGCCAAGCGTTAGTATAGACTGAATTATCAGACTATGTGGAGTGAGTAACTGGGTCTGAGCAGAAAAAGTAAATTAATGTGCATGCAAAATGTAATTGCATATGAACACATGACTTTTACATAGAGAAAACCAAAAACAAAACACAAAACAAATATCCTGGAATAAAAAAGTAAAAAATATACTGCAAAAATTGCATGAAAGTAGTAATAATAGTAATAATAAGGGTATTTAGTTAACATAATTTTGATCAAAATAATGTAGAAGCCATCCCACCACGTCAAGGCAACCCTTGTGGGACAGTCCTAACTCTTGTATTTAAAACCTTTCCACTTGTCAAGTGACGTAAATGTGAACAAGGACAGAGGGACTGAACCAGTATTAGTATAGGCCAGACAGGATGGATTTTCCAACTCAGAAACAGGGCGGTCACACCCTTATATGCACAGAATGCACAATGAAACAAATGAGAAACTGGGTCTGAGCAGAAAAAGTAAATTAATGTGCATGCAAAATGTAATTGCATATGAACACATGACCTTTACATAGAGAAAACCAAAAACAAAACACAAAACAAATATCCTGGAATAAAAAAGTAAAAAATATACTGCAAAAATTGCATGAAGGTAGTAATAATAGTACCTACCTACCTTCATGCAATTTTTGCAGTATATTTTTTACTTTTTTATTCCAGGATATTTGTGTTTTGGTTTTCTCTATGTGGAGTGAGTGTAGTATGCATGTATGAATGTCTCTGGTGAATGACTCATTAAGAAACCCCTACCCTGGGTACGCATGTGTTGTGCAGCCTAGCCTGTTAAGCGCCCAGGCTTAGGTGTAGGTAGAGGCAGTCTGAGACTGGCATCAGTGTCCACCAGTGGCTCTGTACCCCATGGTGCACTTGCTCGACACTCCACCATAGTCAGCGTCTATAGTGGAGTCCGCAGGTGCGACGCCGCGCGCTCAGAAGGTCTAGAGGGACTCTGACCCCGTGTCCTTGGGGCAGAGTTCTGTGACCGCATTCTGTGCGCTCCGTTGCCGAGCTCTGTGAGCTTAAACAGGCTCCAGCATTTATGTTCTGCGGTAGTGCGGCTCTGTGAGGTAACAGAGTTCGCCCTGTACCCACGGGTGACGTTAACCCGCGTGTTCTCCCTTATACCGCTGTTGTGAGTTCATTTTTCCCTTCACCGTTGAGGTCTGATGAACTCCCTCCTCTGGTGAAGGAAGGTAGTGAGGCTGATTACCAAACACCTGGGCAGCTAGATGATGACTGGGTGGCTGGAATTGAGGACTGGATATAAGGCAGCTGACGCCCTTCTGCCTTGCTGGTGATCTCTCTGAGGGATTCTAGGAGACCAGTCTGATTCCTGCTCCTCAAAAGCTAAGTTTTCTGCTCTACTTTTTGCATTTGTGTTTTGGTTTTGTTTTGCATTGTTTTCCTTGATTTCTGCCATTTCCTGCTGGGGTGAGCTGAATTCCTTTTTGCTCTGTCTCAGAAAATACCTGAGTACTGATATAGTCTTTTTGAAGCCTAGTGTCTTCAGGGCTTTTTTCCCTATCAGTTGTTGGCTCTTGTTTTGATAGGGTTTTGGCGGATTACAGACAGCAGCTTTTCTATCCTGTCCTATCTAGTTAGCTTGGGCCCCATCATTTGCTCAGCCTATCTTTCTATCTGTGTGAGTGTTTTTTCATCTTGCTTCACTGTCATTATATGTTGGGGGCTGCCTATTGCTTTGGGGTCTGCTCTGGGGCAGTTTAGATTTCCCTTTTTGTCTTTAGGCTATGTAGTTCTCCGGCTGTGATCGAGGGGTCTAGGGCACCGTAGGAACCCCCCACGGCTACTGCTAGTTGTTGTTGATAGGTTCAGGGGTCTGCAATCCGATAGCTGCCAACTTTTCTGGTTTTCTGGACTTAGCTAGTATTTCTGTTTTTGCCTCCTACGGTGACTCATTCATAACATACCGCTATATAGCATCCGCCATTACCGAGCAGCAGTTACCATCTCTGCATAGTGGAACCCTTATACCTTCTTTATTATTTGGTGCGTTCTGCCAGCCCGTAACATATTTTATTTGAAAATAAAAAAAGCATCTTGTAGTTTCTGACAGCTGCCAAACATAAAAACCTGATATAAATCTGGTATTGCTGTAATCGCACCGACCCAAGGAATAAAGTCCGTCTAATCACTTATACTGCACGATTAATGGCGTAAAAAATTAAACCCAATTCTTCACCTGCAGTTGATTTGTCCATTCTATTTACTAAACATCACAGCAAAGCTCGGCTCACATTTATTCTGCACTTTTTAACTGAGCGCTTACAGCGGGGTTTCCGTGAATCTCTGAAATACGGAATTCAGATGGAACCCCCAGTGGAAGATTCCCTATAATGAGGCAGATGAAGGCACTTTGGACAACATCTGACCGGTGTTCTGGCGGTGTCCGTCTGTTTATTAGGATTGCAAAAAAATGCCGTTGCCAAAGTTTTATGCAAATCTGGAAAAAAAGACACCGCTGAACAGAGGCCAGACGGAGACCAGAGTAACTCTGCTGCCTCCCTTGGGGGTTTCATCATCACTCAAAGATTTAAAGGGAAACCCCAATGTAAGTGCTCAGCGTAATGTGATCCAAATTGTTATGTAAAATGTGCCCAATAAAAGCTTCAACTAAATCCACAAAAAAGCAAGTACCCACTCAGGTCCGTCATCTGGTAAAGGAAATATAAGGGGTTTGCATGTTACTGGTAGCACAAAGACTCTGGAAAAGCGAAATGGTCCTTGCACCCAAAAGAAATTCAGCAAATTCTGTGCTCCCAAATCCAGATTCCCTCTTCCTTCTGAGCCCCAATGTGCCTAACCCACATTTAGCCTCCACGTTTGTCATTTGTGTAGCAATGAGAGCCCGTCTAATTTACAGGTCCATGAGCTGGGCACAACGTACGGGCACTACAACATACTGGTCACTACAACGTACTGGTCACTACAAAGGCAGTTTGCAATTTTCACTCAGTAACATCCACTGCTGCCTGTTTCTGGAAACATCCCATGGAGTCAAACCTTTGGCCACTGTGCACACCGCACCTCTACACTAGCGTCCGGTGGTGTCACGTCTCTCACGGCACTATCGCATAGCGGCTGTGTCTGCCGCCGCGCTGCATTCAGCAGCACTTACCGGCGTCCGCAGTTGCGACGCTGCACGCACGGTAGGTCTAGACGGACACCGTCCCGTCTTGGACCCTGTCCTGTGACCTGGTACCGTGCGTGCAATTTCGCCGAGACCTGTGAGTCTAAAAGGCTCAGTGTTTATGTTACAGCACCTCTGTGAGTTAACAGAGTCCGCTCTGCGCACATCGGGTGACGCTGAATCCGTGCGCAATATACCGCCATATAGCGCGTCTGCCATTGTCTAGCAGCGGTTTTAACACCTACTGCACGGTGGACCACGGGCGGCGAACGCACTTTCTATTATTTACTATTTAGTGTGTTCCGCCGTCCCTAACATTATACTAGCGCCAGGGTCTGGCGAACCAACAGCAGCTGCGGCAGTACATTCGGCAGCTGGAGGGCAGGTTGGTGGCTCTCGAAAGTCCCACCTCAGCTGCGAATGCTACTGCGGCCGCTGTTCAGGCAGTCGCAGAGGCTGTCTCATGTATGCCCACGCATTGTCTAGCAGCGGTTTTAACACCTACTACACGGTGGACCCCGGGCGGCGAACGTACTTTTTATTATTTAATATTTAGTGCGTTCCGCCGTCCCTAACACCGCCAATGTGACATGGCACCCTCAAACCAGTTTAACAAAATGTGAACCCCAATATGGCACTTCTTCCCTTCTGAGCTTTGCACTGTACCTAAAAAGAAGTTTTCGACCACTGTGAGGTGCCAAGGGGAGAGGTACTAGAAAACAGGTATATTTCTCCCCGTTTCATTTCATATGTCTCCCTGTACTGATGATGAAGCCAGTTTATTTCACTGTAATCCAGTCCTGGTTTCCTTAGTGATCAGCATGGAAAGGACTGGTAGTTCCCCCTTCACTTATTCAATCCAGGTTTTGTTTCCTGACTGGTCCAGCTGATATAATCAGGAGGAGCTGGGATCTCTCAGTCTATCTTGTCTGCTGAGCTGGGAGCTGACACAGTAAGATTACATGAACTTGTTTGCTGTTATATAGGTTTATTTTGTAGTTAGCCTGCTACTGTTAGTTAGTGGCCAGACGGCCTTAGATGTTTTATTTCATGTTTGGCATGTGTAACATTGAATAACAAGTGTGCACAATAAATATGCCGTGTCCATATTCATGTGGAAATTGCTAGTCTGCTGAAGTGACTTCATAGCCACACGCTTGTGCCAAAGCAAAGATCCCAGCTGAGCTATCTATCCCCACAAATGGTGTTTCGAATGCGGGCACTTGTGGCTGCTGGACTGTGACTGCAGAGAAAACGCTGTGTATGTCCTGGCTGAAAGCTTCTGCGCTTTTAAAGAGCCAAGAGTCCAGTAATATGGAGGAACTAGTGAAGCAGTTATTGCAAGCAAATGTGCAACAACAGCAGACTAATACTTGCTTCCAGAAGGCTCTGGAGCAGCAACACCAGATGCAGCAAGAGCAGTTGGAGGCAATAAAACAGGCCTTGGTTGGGCAACCCCAAGATGAGGGAGACCGTGCACAAAGCGCTGCTAGTGCGCAGAAAGCCGTACAGAAGACTTTGCTTAAAATGACCGCAGACGATGATGTGGAAGCATACCTCACCGTGTTTGAACGTATTGCAGAACGTGAGCACTTACCACTGGACAGATGGGCTGAGGTAGTTGCTCCATTTCTAAGCGGAGATCCACAAAAGGCCTATTACGATCTGAGTGGAGCGGATGCTATGGACTATATCAAACTCAAAGGTGAAATCCTGGCAAGGCTGGGAGTAAACACGTATGTACGCGCACAGAGGGTGCATTTATGGAATTTTGTGGAGCATCAGCCAGCCCGCTCACAAATGCATCCATCTAGTAAAAAAATGGCTGCAACGAGAGGCTTTGACGTCCGCACAGATGGTAGAGCGTGTTGTTCTAGACAAGTACCTGCGGTCCTTACCCGCTAAGATCCAGAGGTGGGTTGGACAGGGTGACCCAACTACCGCTAACCAGTTGGTGAATATGGTTGAACGCTACAATGCTTCTGAAAGCCTACTCCAAGGGACGTTAGCACCCCACTGGCTCCCCAAGAAATCGCTGGAGAGTCCTGCGAAACCTTCTTCATCTTCAAAAGAAGAGAACGTCACAATGAAGGGTAGCAGACCTACAAAGGACTATGGAGGTGGTACGGGCTCACATCAAGCCAGCAGACCTCGTCTGGGATCTCCATCGAGGAGACAAGGGCCTATACAATGTTGGCGATGTCGCGGGCTTGGCCATGTAGCAGCTAACTGCCCAATGACTACAGAGCCAATGGACTGTAACGCTACGAGGCGTCTTTCGTTATATGTGCAGTCAGTCTGTGTGGCGGAGACCCTCACGGGAAATGAACAACACGTGTGCCACGTCGAGGTTGGTGGTTATAGTGTGAATGCCGTCTTGGATTCCGGCAGTCAAGTAACTTTGGTACATGCCAGTTTGGTGGACTCTAGCGCCCTAACGAACTTAACCGTGGGCATTAGTTGCATCCATGGGGATACTAAGAACTACCCCACTGCCTGGGTTACTCTTGCCACGCCAGTAGGGACCAAAAGACATCAGGCGGCAGTCATAAAGTCTATGGGACACAGTGTAATCCTGGGGAGAGACTTTCCCTTATTTTGGGACTTGTGGAACTTCAAAAGTGTCATGAACCCTCTAGTTGAAGACGGTACTCCGGAGCTAGCCCCTGAACCATTGCAGCAAGACGACGGAGAACCCATCTCAGAGGAAGTACTAGAATCTGCGGACTCTCCTCTGGCTGTGTATGCAGGCGAGGCAGACCAGCTAGAGGATGTTTTAGAAATGCCTGATCTTGAGGTGGCCCGTGGTAAGTTCGGGACCGCTCAGCACCAGGATCCTACTCTAGCAAGGGCGTGGGAAAACATAAAGGTCTCCGAGGGAAGACCATTGTACCCAGGGGCTCAAAACGAGTTCCCACACGTGGCGGTGCAGCAGGATATGTTGTATCACATAGACAAGGTGCGAGGGGTGGTGGTAGAACAACTAGTGGTACCTAAGTCCTTTCGCCAGGTAGTTTTGGAGTTGGCACATAAACATCCCTTGGGAGGCCACCTGGCGGTAGAAAAGACAAAACACCGTATTCTGCAACGTTTCTTTTGGCCGGGTCTAGTGGGAGACGTGACCCAGTACTGTCGGTCATGTCCTACGTGTCAATTGACCGCACCTATGTCACATTTTAGAAGCCCCTTAGTGCCCTTACCAATAATAGAGGTGCCCTTCGAGAGGATAGCAATGGATATAGTCGGTCCATTAGTTAAATCTGCCAGGGGTCATCAGTACATTTTGGTAGTATTGGATTACGCCACGCGTTATCCCGAAGCAGTGCCCTTGCGGAATGCCAATACGAAATCAATTTCAAAAGAGCTGGTTAATATGTTTTCCCGCACCGGCATTCCGAAAGATATACTTACAGATCAAGGGACCCCCTTTATGTCTCGTATACTTAAGGATTTATGTAAACTACTAAAAATCTCCCATTTGCGTACCTCAGTATATCACCCTCAGACTGACGGTTTGGTGGAGCGCTTTAACAAAACCTTAAAAGGAATGTTGAAAAGGGTGGTGGATAAGGACGGGAGAGATTGGGATGCCCTACTACCATACCTCCTGTTTGCTATACGTGAGGTACCCCAATCCTCCACAGGCTTTTCACCCTTTGAGTTGGTTTATGGGCGGTGTCCTAGAGGCCTGTTAGATATTGCCAAGGAGACTTGGGAACAAAGAGGTGACTCCTTATCGCAGTGTAATTGAACACATAACACTTATGCACGACCGAATTGTAGCAGTTATGCCAATAGTTAAAGAGTGTTTAGAGCGCGCACAACATGCCCAAAGCACGGTATACAACCGAGCGGCAAAAACACGAGTCTTTCAACCCGGAGACAGGGTGTTGGTATTGGTGCCTACCGTAGAGAATAAATTTCTTGCGAAATGGCAGGGACCATACGAAGTGCTGGAACGAATAGGTGAAGTAAATTATAAAATACACCAACCAGACAAGAGAAAGCCCGAACAAATATACCACATAAACTTGCTTAAGGCCTGGCGGGACAGGGAGAGTCTGGTGGCAGGAGTTGCCCTTGAGGATGGGCCTCGAGGGGCACCACCTTCTAAGGTGAAGGACCCCCAGGTAGCTCCGCCAGAAGTGGGTATTGCAGACACGCTATCGGAAAGCCAAAAACGAGAGACCAGGGAGTTCATACAGAGGAACGCAGATATTTTCTCGGAACTTCCTGGCCGGACTCACCTAATTAAACATGACATTGTTACTGATCCACAGGCGCGGGTACGGCTAAAACCATATCGAATTCCGGAGGCTCGGAGACAAGCCATTGCCCGGGAAGCGAAGAAGATGTTAGAGCTCGGGGTCATTGAGGAGTCCCGGAGTGATTGGGCTAGCCCTATCGTACTGGTGCCCAAACCCGATGGGACTATCCGATTTTGTAACGATTTTCGGAAAGTAAATGAAGTATCGAAATTCGATGCCTACCCGATGCCAAGAGTCGATGAACTAATAGAGAGACTGGGTTCGGCCAGGTACATATCCACTATTGACTTAACAAAAGGTTATTGGCAGATTCCCCTCACGGAATCAGCCAAAGAGAAAACTGCCTTTGTTACGCCCCAGGGATTATTCCAGTACCGAGATATGCCATTTGGGTTGCATGGTGCCGCAGCCACCTTCCAACGTCTAATGGATATTGTCCTAAAACCCCATGGCCAGTATGCATCCGCGTACTTGGACGACATCATTATCTTTAGCGATGACTGGGACACGCATTTGTCAAAAGTACAAGCCGTCTTAGACTCCCTAAAAACAGCTGGGTTGACTGCCAATCCCAAGAAATGTACGTTGGGATTGGAAGAGGCTCGCTATCTGGGATATAGCATAGGGAGAGGCGTCGTGAAGCCTCAAGCCAATAAAGTGGACGCTATTCAAAATTGGCCACGACCGGTAACCAAAAAACAGGTTGGAGCTTTTTTAGGGATCGTTGGTTATTATAGGCGGTTCATCAAACATTTTGCGACCATCGCAGCTCCTCTCACAGATCTTACTAAGGGGTCGAAATCTGTCACAATAAAGTGGAACGCAGAAGCAGAGGAGGCCTTTCAGTGATTGAAAACAGTCCTCTGTGACCAACCAGTGTTGGTTGCACCAGACTTTAAACGGGAGTTTATTGTCCAAACGGACGCCTCTGGGGTGGGCCTCGGCGCGGTTTTGTCTCAAGAAGTAAATGGCGAGGAACACCCAGTGGCCTATCTAAGCAGAAAGCTTACGAGAGCAGAAAAGAACTACAGTGTAGTTGAGCGGGAAGCCCTGGCTGTGAAATGGGCCCTGTGCACCTTGCGCTATTATTTACTAGGTCGCCAGTTTAGACTAGTGACGGACCATTCGCCCCTAACGTGGATGTCCCGGGCAAAAGAAGGCAGTGCGCGGGTGACACGCTGGTTCTTAGCATTACAAGGGTTTAAATTTTCCGTTGAGCACAGGGCGGGCACAGCGCACAGAAATGCAGATGCGTTGTCTAGAACGCACTGCTTGGTGACTCGTCGTGTCCGACCCCACGGGCTCGAACAGAGGAGGGGGGTGTGTGAGGTGCCAAGGGGAGAGGTACTAGAAAACAGGTATATTTATCCCCGTTTTATTTCATATGTCTCCCTGTACTGATGATGAAGCCAGTTTATTTCACTGTAATCCAGTCCTGGTTTCCTTAGTGATCAGCATGGAAAGGACTGGTAGTTCCCCCTCCACTTATTCAATCCAGGTTTTGTTTCCTGACTGGTCCAGCTGATATAATCAGGAGGAGCTGGGATCTCTCAGTCTATCTCGTCTGCTGAGCTGGGAGCTGACACAGTAAGATTACATGGACTTGTTTGCTGTTATATAGGTTTATTTTGTAGTTAGCCTGCTACTGTTAGTTAGTGGCCAGACGGCCTTAGATGTTTTATTTCATGTTTGGCATGTGTAACATTGAATAACAAGTGTGCACAATAAATATGCCGTGTCCATATTCATGTGGAAATTGCTAGTCTGCTGAAGTGACTTCATAGCCACACGCTTGTGCCAAAGCAAAGATCCCAGCTGAGCTATCTATCCCCACACCACATATATCAGCGTATTCAGAAGAAACTGAAAAACAAATTGTGGGGTCCATTTTCTCCTGCTGTCTTTGTCAAAATAAAAAAAGGGGTTAAAATAATTTTTTTCTGGGAAAAATGTGATTTTTTTTTTTAATTTTCACTGCTCTTCATTATAAACTTCTGTGAAGCAGTTGGAGAATCAAGGTGCTCACCACAAATATAGATACATTCCTTGAGAGCTCTCATTTCCAAAATGGTGTCACTTGTGGGAGTTTTTCAATGTTTAGGCGCATCAGCGGCTCAGCAAATTTTGCATTCAAAAAGTCAAATGGCGCTCCTTCCCTTCCATGCCCTGCTGTGCGCCCAAACATTAGTGTCATGGTCTGTTTGGAATCTGCGGGCCGGTGCTCCAGGGGTTAATACTTGGAGCCTCTCCTTCGCTCTGGGAGGGCTTTATATGACTGCTGTCCGGCTCCACTCCTTGTCAGTTATACTTCTGCCCTCGGCTGAGTTAGTTGACCCCTGAGTGCCTGTGCTTATTGCCTGCTTTGTTGTCTGATCCCCTGCTTTTGATCCGGTCCATTTACCGTTGTACTCTTGTCTTCTGATTTGGTACTGTGTATGTGTTCTTCTGGTTTCCAACTTCAGCTACGTCCCTAACTAATCTCCTCTTTACACCCCTTGTACTTTGATTGCTCGCACGGTTTTGACTCTTTGCCTGACTTTGACTTACCTTCTGTTTAGAACTCATCGGCGCCCCTAAACACCTTGCCTTCCAGCAGGTCCCCGCTGCGCTCAGAGACTCCCTCCAGGAGTGTAGTGGCTGGCCCTGCCCCGGGTCTGCCTCCCGCAGTCACGTGCCGCAGGTCCTGCTGGCCGGCGGTCACGTCTACCCTACAGCTCCCTCCGGGCTCTTCGCAGTCTCGTTGTGTCTGGCCTGAATCAGGACCCATGCACTGACCGGTGTATCAGTCACGGGGTCCTGACAATTAGTTTTCCCCCACATATTGGGTATCAGCATACTCAGGAGAAATTGAACAACAAATTGTATGGTGTAATTGCTCTTGTTACCCTTGTGGAAATGCAAAATTTGGGGCTAAGCCAGAAGAATGCTGAAGCACTGCCCATATAAGAGCGGAATGGAATATTGCGGGGCGCAGGAACTGGATTCTGGGGCCACCGTTACACGTCACAGGGCACTGTGACGCTGATAGGAGGGTGGTGCTATGATAATAAAGAAAGGAGGCAGAGATTTCTTCCAGGCACCAAACACCCCGGAGCCTAGAAGAAATAATTAGCATACAGAAATAAAATTTGTCAACAAGACAGGAAAAATGAGGCATACAGGTAGGACTAGTTTAACATCTCTAAATAAGGAAGAGGAACAGCATCCGGTCTGGGTGAAAAATTGTATCAAAAATGTATTCTGCCAGTACAAAATACAACGTTTCGGCCATATTGTGGCCTTTTTCAAGTATAACATAACAGCACAAATGGTGGCCTTTTATAGTGTGGCACAGCCAATCACCATTTAGGTAACACCCATCACAGAAAATCCATACATAAAATACATATAAATACATCCATCAGATACATATATATTCAATAGCACAATTTATCTAGTCGTTAACAATAATGGTCATATTCATATTAGAAATATTGCAAAAGCATTTCATATATAAACAACGATCCCCAAATCAGCCCACCAATGATCGTGATGCATCAAAGGTATCCATAGAAATAACACACCAATCACTTGCAGTAATACATATCCATATATAAACCGCCAATCCCTAATCACATAATAGTGGCGCCAACCCCAAAGGACCAATCATATGAGGACTCACAAATCCCTATATCGGCAGAGTTCCCTCTCCCCATATGACAACATCAGCTAGAGCCAGGTTGTATCAGGAGCGCAGTCTAATGACGCGCACCACCAGGTCACGGCGTGCGCACCGCCCATCCCCGCAGGCCCGGTCACGTGACGTCACGTGACGTCTCCATCACAGAGCACCGTGCATGCGCAGTGCTATGCAAGGGATCAGCCACACGAACCGCCCACTGGGGAGGACCGCGCACGTGCAGAGGCCCAGAGCACGCGATCACACACCACACTCCCTCACAAACCCGCGCATGCGCTGATTAACGAAAACAAGTGTAATACCACACTTGAATAAATGGGTCCACACAGATAGGCCAAAATGCTCCCAAACAATGCAGCATATGAGACATTTGGAATCAAGGAACCATATCCATAGTAACTTTAATAATATTCCATACTTTACGAAATTCGCATACGTTGCACATTATATAAGGAGCAAAACTGGGATAATTACAAAAAAGAAAAAAAGGAAAAGAAAAAAGGAAAAGAAGGGACGGGGAATGGCAGGCAAGAAATAACGACAAAAATCCCCAAAGGACAACATCCTCTTCGTAATTCAGGACTGTTCAGTCCCCGTGTCCTCCACTCCATCCAAATGTATCACCTATAAACACTAAAAAATAAAAAAATTTAATTAAAAGACCATAAAGGCCACATAGATAAGTATATACCCACAACAAAGAATGATGACACAAAGTGAGGGATTAGGTGACACAAGTATGTAAATTGTAATCCAAGTTCAACCCCTTGGTTGCAACGTATCAAGAATCGATATCCATCTCAACTCCTTTTTCTTCAACAACTTAACCCTATCACCCCCACGTCTCAATACAGGAACCCCATCTATCACTCTAAATCGTAACTGGTTCACTGAATGTCTACACTCTAAAAAATGCTTCGGAATCGGCAACTCCACAAGTTTAGTCCTAATTGTACTCTTATGCTTACTAATGCGGGCCCTAATCTCCATGGTAGTCTCTCCTATATACATAAGCCCATATGGGCACAAAATCAAGTAAATCACAAAAGACAAGATGGACAATATGACAAGAAAAGGAGGACCCGTCGAGGAGGTAGAAAGCACAGGAGAAAGAGGAATGTCACGCAAAGTACCAATGCGAACGAGGAATATGGAGGTGAAAAAGAGAACCCAGTAACGCAGAGAGACTTGGTGGTAAATATCTCGTCGTGTGTGTTATCTGAAGTGGACTATGAAGTATTGTCTAAGGGACTGTCGTTTTGTCCCACAAATTCGCCTGATTGGTTTGAAATCGAGTGTGATTTGTTCTCTTTTTTTAGGAGGCTACGATTGGCATCCTTTTTCTCTGATAAGGAAGAAAAATCATGTGCAATTAGTGATGATGATAAGTCTATTGGTTTTATGCTCCAGGGTGTTGGATTATACAGTAAGAGTAATTTTCAACCACCTGTTAGGAATAACTTTGTTGAATCATATATTCAGTTGGTTGAGAGATATTGCACAATTGAAGGGAGAGTTTCGGGGTCAACATAGGGGGAATCTTACATACTCTGAAAGACAGGCATTGGATAATCTTTCAAAAAATACTGCTATTAAGATAAAAGCTGCAGATAAGGTGGTGCGGTAGTTGTTATGGATACAGACAAATATAAGATGGAGATTCTTGGCCAACTTTCTGATACTGCAGTTTATGTTAGATTGACTAGTGACCCCACCCCCCTTTTCTTAAGTGAATTGCGGCTCTTGGTAGATTAGTCCTTGCTTAATGGACTCGTTGATCAGAAGCTATCTGAATATTTGGTGGTGGATGCTCCCCAGACACCAATATTATACACGTTACCGAAAATACATAAAAGTTTAGAGAATCCACCTGGGCGTCCCATAGTATCTGGGAGGGGGTCATTATGCAGTAAGGTTTCGATTTTTCTTGACAAAATATTGTGACGTTTTGCTACCTCAGCACGGTCTTATATTGTGGACACGAATGATTTTTTGCAGAAAATTAGTGACGTTAAAGTTACTCCTCATATGATGCTTGCATCCTTTGATGTGGTTTCTCTATATACGTCCATTGAGCATGATAGGGGCTTGGAGGCCGTCGATGTGGTGCTGACAGGCTCGGACATGGCACCAGAGTGTGCACAACTGGTCCTAGCACTGTTAGGTTTCATCCTCAGGAGGAATTTTTTTCTCTTTGGGGATGATTATTACCTACAGTTGCAGGGTACCGCCATGGGGTCCAATGTGGCCCCAACCTATGCTAACATCTATATGGTGGTATTCGAGGACCGGTATGTGTACAATTCCACCTACTGGTGCCATGTCCGGGCCTGGTGGCGCTACATCGACGACATTTTCTGTATCTGGGATGGTAGTCTGGAGGATCTTCTTGATTTTCAAAATGAATTGAACAATGTATTCTCTGAGCTGGTTTACATTGACCTACTCTTATGATCAGACACGCTGGTCTATAAGAAAGATGAGTCTCTGTATACCGATCTTTTTTTAAAAGAGACAGATAGGAATAGTCTTTTGGTGTATGATAGTAATCACCCAAGACAGATGGTGGAGTCACTTCCATGGAGTCAGATGTTACGTGTAAGGAGGATTGTCAAAGAGGATGATAAGTTGGATCTAAGATTGGACCAGATGTGTACAAAATTTGTCAATAGGGCTTACCCGATGGATCGAGTTAATTCTTATAGAGTTAAGGCTCAAAATATATCGGTGGAGGATTCTAGCCGTAAGCGAATTAAAGGGCCTATGAGACGTGTTCCTTTTGTCTCAACATATTGCCCAGTTAGTGGCAGGATTGGAGGTATCCTGAATAAACATTGGAGCCTCTTACAAAAGGGTCTGCCTCAGATATCAGAATTTGTGGACAGGCCATTGCTTTGCTTTCATATAGACGTGGACACAATCTCAAAGATGGATTGGTAAGGTCAGATATTGGTTCATCAAAAGTCAACGTACAAAGGACAATATGTCCTCCTAAGATGGGCAATTTCCCATGTTTGGGATGTGCCTTGTTGTGAGTTCATTTTTCCCTTCAACATTGAGGTCTGATGAACTCCCTCCTCTGGTGAAGGAAGGTAGTGAGGCTGATTACCAAACACATGGGCAGCTAGATGATGACTGGGTGGCTGGAATTGAGAACTGGATATAAGGCTGCCGACGCCCTTCTTCCTGGCTGGTGATTTTTGATTCTGTTATGATGAGTCACCGAAGGAGGAAAAAACAAAATACCAGCTATGTCCAGAAAAACCAGAGAGGTTGGCAGTTATCGGATTGCAGACCCCTGAACCTATCCACAACAACTAGCAGTAGCCGTGGGGGGTTCCTACGGTGCCCTAAACCCCTCGATCACAGCCGGAGAACTATATAGCCTAAAGACAGAAAGGGGAAAAACTAAACTGCCCCTGAGCAGACCCCAAAGCAATAGGCAGCCCCCAACATATAATGACGGTGAAGCAAGATGAAAACACTAACACAGATAGAAAGATAGGTTGAGCAAATGATGGGGCCCAAGCTAACTACATAGGACAGGATAGGAAAGCTGCTGTCTGCCATCCGCAAAAACCCTATCAAAATGAGCCAACCGACTGATTGGAAAAACAGGCCCTGAAGTCGCTAGGCTTCAAAAGACTATATCAGCACTCAGGTATATTCTGAAGACAGAGCAAAATATCAACAGATCAGAGACAAAAATGGAATTCAGCTCACCCCCGGCCGGGGATGGCAGAACTCCCCAAAAAACAAGGCAAAACAAAAAACAAAACTGAAGAGTACAAAGAAGAGCAGAAAACTTAGCTTTGAGATGCAGGAATCAGACTGGTCTCCAAGAATCCAGCAGGAAAATCACCAGCCAGGAAGAAGGGCGTCGGCAGCCTTATATCCAGTCCTCAATTCCAGCCACCCAGTCATCATCTAGCTGCCCATGTGTTTGGTAATCAGCCTCACTACCTTCCTTCACCAGAGGAGGGAGTTCATCAGACCTCAATGTTGAAGGGAAAAATGAACTCACAACAGTGCCTGTTGTGGCAATATGTTAAAAGGTGATAGTTTCAATCATCCTCAAACCGGAAAAAAGTTTTCTATTAAAGAGAGGTATACGTGTTCGTCAAGTTTTGTGATTTACTTGATTTTGTGCCCATGTGGGCTTATGTATATAGGAGAGACTACCATGGAGATTAGGGCCCGCATTAGTAAGCATAAGAGTACAATTAGGACTAAACTTGTGGAGTTGCCGATTCCAAAGCATTTTTTAGAGTGTAGACATTCAGTGAACCAGTTACGATTTAGAGTGATAGATGGGGTTCCTGTATTGAGACGTGGGGGTGATAGGGTTAAGTTGTTGAAGAAAAAGGAGTTGAGATGGATATCGATTCTTGATACGTTGCAACCAAGGGGTTGAACTTGGATTACAATTTACATACTTGTGTCACCTAATCCCTCACTTTGTGTCATCATTCTTTGTTGTGGGTATATACTTATCTATGTGGCCTTTATGGTCTTTTAATTAATTTTTTTTATTTTTTAGTGTTTATAGGTGATACATTTGGATGGAGTGGAGGACACGGGGACTGAACAGTCCTGAATTACGAAGAGGATGTTGTCCTTTGTGGATTTTTGTCGTTATTTCTTGCCTGCCATTCCCCGTGCCCTCTTTTCCTTTTTTTCTTTTTTGTAATTATCCCAGTTTTGCTCCTTATATAATGTGCAACGTATGTGAATTTCGTAAAGTATGGAATATTATTAAAGTTACTATGGATATGGTTCCTTGATTCCAAATGTCTCATATGATGCGTTGTTTGGGAGCATTTTGGCCTATCTGTGTGGACTCATTTATTCAAGTGTGGTATTACACTTGTTTTCGTTAATCAGCGCATGCGCCGGTTTGTGAGGGAGTGTGGTGTGTGATCGCGTGCTCTGGGCCTCTGCGCGTGCACGGTCCTCCCCGGTGGGCGGTTCGTGTGGCTGATCCCTTGCATAGCACCGCGCATGCGCGGTGCTCTGTGATGGAGACGTCACGTGACCGGGCCTGCGGGGATGGGCGGTGCGCGCGCCGTGACCTGGTGGTGCGCGTCATTAGACTGCGCTCCTGATACAACCTGGCTCTAGCTGATGTTGTCATATGGGGAGAGGGAACTCTGCCGATATAGGGATTTGTGAGTCCTCATATGATTGGTCCATTGTGTTGGCGCCACTATTATGTGATTAGGGATTGGCGGTTTATATATGGATATGTATTACTGCAAGTGATTGGTGTGTTATTTCTATGGATACCTTTGATGCATCACGATCATTGGTGGGCTGATTTGGGGATCGTTGTTTATATATGAAATGCTTTTGCAATATTTCTAATATGAATATGACCATTATTGTTAACGACTAGATAAATTGTGCTATTGAATATATATGTATCTGATGGATGTATTTATATGTATTTTATGTATGGATTTTCTGTGATGGGTGTTACCTAAATGGTGATTGGCTGTGCCACACTATAAAAGGCCACCATTTGTGCTGTTATGTTATACTTGAAAAAGGCCACAATATGGCCGAAACGTTGTATTTTGTACTGGCAGAATAAATTTTTGATACAATTTTTCACCCAGACCGGATGCTGTTCCTCTTCCTTATTTGGACTATTGTTCATTTGGGTCCATGAACCTTTGAACTGGCATCCACCCCTCCGTTGTGCTGTCAACTGCTCTTTGTAGTTTAACATCTCTATCACCTATATTCCAATATTAATAGATTATATACATCCCAGGGGCTCACAGATTCCCTTTAAGGGCTACCTTCATTGAAAAGAAGCACAAGGAGTCCTGGAAGTGGTAACATGGCGGTCACATGGCCCTGATTTAAACATCATCAAGTTTGTCTGGGATTACATGAAGAGAGAGGGATTTGCACAAGGCGCCATCCACAGCAGATCTGCGGTTAATTCTACAGGTTGTTTGGAACAATCTCACTCCTAATTTCTTTAAAAATAATGGTGCAAGTGTACTTAGAGGAATTGATGCTTTGATGCTGGTTTGAAGGCATCAGTTGAACACACAAAATATTAACATCATTTAAATTTCTCTTTGTCCATTCCCTTTGTGTTTTATTTGAGAAAAAATATTACTATTAGCACTTCTATTTTTTTCAAAACATTCTTAATTTACAGCATATTTTTACACCCACTTAAAACTCCTCAGACAGTAGCACCTAGAAAGGACTGTATTTGATAACAATTAAAATGGATGTGATTGATAGCAATTAATACAAATAAAGTCCATCATCAGCACAAATTGCAAGATATATGACTAAAAACCCCATACATTTTGGATAACTGATGGTTTGGCCAACAGCTATCTGTCCAGACTCTGTAATACATCAGAGTGCTCAGGACTGCCGAGCACTCCAGTGTTCTCTATGACAGAGCCACTGCCGAACATCTCTGGAGATGGCTTATCTCTTAGGGAACAATAGGATTGGCAGTCTGAAATCGGACATGTTGAATCCTTCTTTCCCCTGACATTATCTATTGAGGGAGCATAAGGAGGCCCCCATACACATTAAACTGTCGGCTAAACTTGTTGATATTGGTCGAAGAGATATACAGAAAAGTGCTAATACTGGATGGACAGTTAGGAAAAAAGATATCGAGCTTATACATAGTACCTCTTTTAAAAATCCCTTAGGATGCATACCCCCTAAACTGTCATGTTTATTCATTCAATCTCAAACATTTTCCCCTAAAAGTAAAGCCGGCTGAGCACTCCTGAGTTCTTTATGAGAAAGTCGATAGCGGTCATGTCAGCTGGTGGCTTATCTTCAGAACAAGGTGATTGATAACCTGAAATCAGACATTGATATCTCCCCCGACCAAGGTCGGACTGGGGTGTCTGGGGCCCACCCTACAGCTATATGCAAATATCTGTAAGCCGTTATCCCCATTATACTGTCGCATCAGCTGTAAAACACAGGAGGCTCCAGCACATCTACTATGCGCCACCATAAATGTACAATTATGGTAGTTTACATTAAAGGGGTTCTTTGGTTAAAACAAGTTATCACCGATCCATGAGCTCTACAGGATAGGTGATCGCTTTTAGAAACTGCACCGATCGGAAGAATGAGGAAGTTTTATCCCTGATAGGACACTTTTCCCCATTTTAAAATGGAGCGGCAGGTGAGATGTCTCACCACAGCTCCATTCATTCTTTTCGGGGTGTCCAGAAAAAAACAAGTTCAGCGCTTGAAGCCACAGAGTGAAATAATGGATCACTGGACAAGCCGAACATGCCACTCCAGTCTAGTAGGCATTAGAGTTCCACATTCTGCCAATTGGGTCTAAGCAAAACAATGAACATGGAAGAGCACAGCATGAGAAGCACCTGGAGGTTTACTGGGGATATTTCAATGGTGGGGGGGATTAGCCTCTCAGCTGGAAGGGTTGTGCACCCCTGCACAACCTTGGCAGCGGGTGTCTCCGTACAATCCTGCTGTGTTGCTCCGGGACGGCTCCTATACTGCGCTTCCTGGACTGGTCACGTGGACAGAAGATGCAGTCATGTGATACCACTTCAAAGGATGTGATGTTACTTCAGGTCCTACTACCTGGAGATACTCTATATAGCCCCAAGCTGCTCTAGCCACAACCCCTCAAGGGGAATATCAACGTTTTTTGAAGAAACAAAGTTTGTGGTCAATTTAAGGAGTGCTATGGCTATATAGCACACTACAATAGGTTAGTGGTGAACAAACCTTTTTTTTTCTTTAAAAAAATTGGGTCTAAGCAGTCAGATCCCCACCAATTAATACGTCATCACTTATCCTGTGGAGAGGTTATTACTTTTTTTTCACAGGAGAACTCCTGTAAGAGCATCTCTGCTGCTGTGTTCCAAGTGTTTAATCTCTAATAGAAATAAAGAATCTTCTCCTAATTAATATTATAGAGAACAAATGACTGCCATATACAACACAATCCACTATACCAAGACCAATAATACCACATAAAGAGAAGAAATACCCCCACACCATGACCAGACCACATAGTGACCAAATAATATCACATACAGGGAAGAAATACCACAACATCAGGACCAATATAATGACTAAATAATACCACATACAAGGAATAAACAAGCCACACCATGAACAAACCACATAGTGACCAAATAATACCACATATTGCCAGCATATAGCGACCGAATAATTCCACAAACAAGGAGAAATACTACTACATCATAATTAGACTACATATTCCACCAGATAGTGGTAGAATAATACCACATACAAGGGACAAATACTGCCACACTGTTACCAGACCACAAATTATCACCACATAGTGACCGAATAATACCACATACAGGGAATAAATATCGCCACACTGTGACCAGACCAGACATTACCACCACATAGTGATCAAATACTACAAAACTGATCATGTACACAAGCCACAATACTAAAAACACTGTTATTACTATCAGTGACATTATACACAAGAGCTCTGTATATAGTGTCAGTGTACAGGTAATACATTGATCACCAGTAACATTATACGCAGGACCTCTATATATAGTGTACAGGTAATTCAGTGATAACCAGTGACATTATACACAGGAGCTCTGTATATAGTGTACAGGTAATACAGGGATCACAAGTGACATTTTACTCAGGAGCTCTGTATATAGTGTATAGTATAAAGGTAAATACAGTGATCACAAGTGACATTTTACACAGGAACTCTGTATATAGTGTATATTGTACAGTAGGGTGCCAAGGAAAAGCATGGTAAAAATTAAGTAGCAAGTTTTTGAAGGTCTTACCTCCTAATTTTGTTCCTTTTTGGTCATAGATATTTTATAATTTTCTTTTTTTAAGATTAGTTATCATTTACTGGTTGCTTAATGGCACATCATATTGCAGTTTTAAATGTTTGTTTAGTATTTATCGTCATGCATATCTCGCATTATGTATGGTATGTTATGCCGTTTACCGACCAGATTAATTGATTTTATATTTTGATAGATAGGGCATTTCTGTACGCGGCGATACCAAATGTGTGTATATATATGTATATATACATTATATATCTAATATATACTTGAGAAAGTGGCAAATCTAAATTTAATGTCAACATATTTTACATGGTGAATCCTTATGCCAAAAGGAACAAATTGTTACGGCGGCGGAACACGCTTAAAAAAATATAAATAAGCGTGTTCGCCGCCCGGGGTCCACCGTGCGGCAGATGGAAAGACCGCTGCTAACAGAGGCAGAGCAATTCGGCGGTAGTGTGCACTGGGTATAACTGCACCCAATATGCACTGAGGCAAGCTCTGTTCACACACAGAGCTGCACGCACAGAGTATACAATAACGCTGAGTCTGTTCTATGTCACAGACTGACAGCAACACAGATATAGTATTTAAGGTCACAGGAGTAGCCTTAAACCGCAGGATTACTCCGTCTAGACCTACCGTAACAAAAGATGCGGAACGTCGCAACTGCGAACGTCCGACAGACTGCAACCGCAGCGCGGTGTGCACGGAGCCACAGAGGAGACACCGCAAACTCGCTGGCGCGATGCAGGACGCTAGCTGCTGGAAAAGTATAGCTGGAGCGCGCTGACGATAGCGCTGCTACTGGTGGCTGCCCAATCACTCACACAATCGTAATATCAGAGGAAAGGGGTTTCATAATAAGTCAGTCACCAGTCCAAGCATCCATCACCATACATACAGCAGCAGTATGAAAATACTAGCACATGGCATAGCGGCCATGCGCACTTTTTATAGCGTACGGGACCTGCCGGAAATCTCCAGAGCCCTGAGCATAACCAATCAAATCAGGAGCAGGACCTGAGCACCTGACTCCTGAACTCCAATGAGAGCTAGTCCCGTGAGCATGCTCAGAAGCTGGGACAAAGGACTTAGCCTCTGGAGACAAATGTGTGAATCTGGATTCCCGCATAGGCATTATAGAACCCAGATTCCTAACACAAATATGAGGGGTAAAACTTACCAATTTGCAAAGTTCATTTTTCCTTGGCACCCTACAGGTAATATTGTGATCACCAGTGACATTATACATAGGAGCTCTGTATATAGTGTACAGGTAATACAGTGATCACTAGTGACATTATACACAGGAGTACTGTATATAGTATACAGTGTACAGATAATACATTGATCACCAGTGACATTATACACAGGAGCTCCGTATATAGTGTCAGTGTGCAGGTAATATACTGATCACCAGTGACATTATATACAACAGCTTTGTATATACAGTGAAGGAAACAATATTTTGATCCCTTGCTGATTTTGTACGTTTGCCCACTGACAAAGACATAGAATCATAGAATCGTAGAGTTGGAAGGGACCTCCTGGGCCATCTGGTCCAACCCCCTGCTCAAAGCAGGATTCGCTAAATCATCCCAGTCAGATGTCTGTCCAGCCTCTGTTTGAAGACTTCCATTGAAGGAGAACTCACCACTTCTTGTGGCAGCCTGTTCCACTCATTGATCACTCTAACTGTCAAAAAGTTTTTTCTATACAGTCTATAATTTTAAGGGTAGGTTAATTTTAACATCGAAAGGCAGAATATCAATAATAAAATCCAGAAAATCACATTGTATAAATTATATATAAGTTTATTTGCATTTTGCCGTGAGAAATAAGTATTTGATCCCCTAACAACCATTAAGAGTTTTGGCTCCTACAGACCAGTTAGGCGCTCCTAATCAACTCGTTACCTGCATTAAAGACTCAATTAATCAGTCAGACTCTAACCTTTACAGTATGGACAAGACCAAAGAGCTTTATAAGGATGTCAGTAACAAGGTCATAGACCTGTACAAAGCTGGAATGGGCTACAAAACCATAAGTAAGACGTTGGTTGCGTGAGAAGGAGACAACTGTTGGTGCAATAGTAAGAAAATGGAAGAAATACAAAATGACTGTCAATCGACATCGATCTGGGGCACCATGCAAAATCTCACCTCGTGGGGTATCCTTGATCATGAGGAAGGTGAGAGATCAGCCTAAAACTACACGGGGGGAACTTGTTAATGATCTCAAGGCAGCTGGGACCAAGAAAACCATTGGTAACACATAGTAATGTAAAATCCTGAGCACAACCTCCTTCCCTCCACCAGAACATTAAAAGTGGGTCGTGGCTGAGTCTTCCAGCAAGACAATGACCCAAAACATACAGCCAAGGCAACAAAGGAGTGGCTCAAAAAGAAGCACATTAAGTTCATGGAGTGGCCTAGCCAGTCTCCAGACCTTAATCCCATAGAAAACTTATGGAGGGAGTTGAAGCTCCGAGTTGCCAAGCGGCAGCCTCAAAATCTTAATGATTTAGAGATGATCTGCAAAGAGGAGTGGACCAAAATTCATCCTGAAGTGCGCAAACTACAAAAAACGTCGAACTGCTGTGCTTGCCAGCAAGGGTTTTGTTCCTGGCTCCCCCATATATCCATCTTGACCCCCACACGTATCCGTCCTGGTCTGGTCCCTTGTCCTGGACCCTTTATATATCCACCCAGGTCCCCCCCCATATAACGATCTTGGCCCCTCCATATATCCATCCTGGTTCCTTGTCCTGCCCCCTCATATATCCATACTGGCCCCCCATATTTCCATTTTGGGTCTCCCATATATCCATTCTGGCCCCCCATATATCCATCCTGGACCCCCCATATATATGCATCCTGGCTCCCCATATATTCATCCTGGCCCTCCATACATATGCATCCTGGCTCCCCCATGTATCCATCCTGGTCCCATGTCCTGGCCCATCTATATATACACCCTGGCCCACCCATATAACCATCCTGCCCGCCATATATCCATCCTGGCTCCCTCCATATATGCATCCGGCCCTCCATATATCCATCCTGGTCCCTTGTTCTGCTTCCCCCATATATCCATCCCGGCCCCCCATATATATGAATCCTGGCTCCCCCATATATCCAACATCGTCCCCCCATATATCCATCTTGGCTCCCCCATATAGCCATCCTGGCTCTCAATAAATGCATCCTGGCCCCCATGTGTCCATCCTGGCCCCCATATATATGCATTCTGCCCCTCCCATATATCCATTCTGGTCCCTTGTTCTGCCTTTCCTCGCCCCTCATATATCCATCCTAGTCCCCCCATATATCCATACTGGCCACTCCATATATCCATCCTGGCCCTTCCATATATCCATCCTGGTCCCTTGTCTTGGCCCCTCTATATATCCATCCTGGCGCCTCAATATATCCATCCTGGCTCCCCCATATATCTATCGTGGCTCCTCATATATCCATCCAGTCCTCCATATCCATCCTGGCCCCCATATATACATCCTGTACCCCCATTTATCCATCCTGTCCCCCCATATATCCATCCTGGCCCCCCTGATATATATGCATCCTGGCTCCCCCATATATCCATCCAGGCCTTCCATACATATGCATACTGGCTCCTCCATATATCCACCCTGCACCCCCCCCCATATATCCATCCTGATCCCTTGTCCTGCCACCCCATATATCCATCTTAGCCCCCATATATCCATCCCGGCTCCCCCATATATCCATCCTGGCTCCCCATATATCCACCCTTGCTCCCCATATATCCATCACGGCCCACTACTGTATATATATGCATCCTGGCTCCTCCATAAAACTATCCTGATATCCCCCCATATATCCATCCTGGTACCCCATATATATCTATCCTGGTCCCTTGTCCTGCCCCCCATATATCCAACCTGGCCCCACACATATATCCATCCTGCCCCCCCTCCCCCATATATCCATCCTTGTCCCTTATCCTGGTCGCATGCACAGTGAGAAAGAAAAAAAATAAAGATTCCTCTTACCTGCCTGCGCTCCCGGATCCGGGTGGCGTCCTCCTCTACAAATCCAGCGGGCTCATATTGAAATCGCTGCCGACTCAGCAAAGGCTGACGTCTGAATGTGCGTGCACGTCACTTGCAGCGCATGACACTGACGTCATATGCCGGTGACGACAGGTGCACACTCATCTGTGTTGATCGGGACCTGTGACGTGGTGGTTCAGGTAATAAACGTTGTGTGCGTGCGCCCCTGCACTTTCTCTACCTGCGCTTTTAAAGGGCCTGTGCAACTAAAAAACGTACTTTTTTTATTTTCTTCCATATTCTACCCACCGCCATCTGGTCCACTGCAAGGGCCTACTGGGGATTTCCCCAATACCCCGCCAGGCCAGTCTGACCCTGCCTCCAACAATCGGTTGGTGCCCCCATACACATTAGAATGTCAGCCTGGCACGTCGATATCGGTGGGTTCTGATGACATTAGTCTAATGTGTATAGAGGCCTTTAGGTTCATCAGGAGACTACACAGAGGAAAGGTACATGAGGCCCATACATGGTGTTTGACATTCCATCTTTAAGAACAGACAAATGTAATTAATGTCCAAATGAATCTGTTGCATAAATGATGCTCTTGGAAGCAGAGGGACTCTGTTAATTATTAAAGGATCCATCTGAGTTCTGTTATGTGTCATTTTTTAGAATGGTAAAAAATTTCTCCATGCAGTGCTTTTTCTTCCAGTCTAAAAAGTGATAATATAAGTGATACAAATACAATGTGCATGTAGCCTTACATGGGACTGCAATGTGTAGTGTGAAGAATACACCCACACTACACATTAGCAATGCACTTCCCTTATTAAGGTAATTTTAAAGGGAACCTGTCACCCCCCCAAGGAATTTTTCAGTTAAAGAGCCACCTTCAGCAGTACTAAGGCTGCATTCTGTGAAGGTGGCTCTTCTTTTTCTGACCCCTAGTAACGCTGAAATATCGACTTTTATAAATAGCTCCTCATACCTGTAATGTGTCCCAAAGGTATGGTGTGTCCCCCTGTATCAGCTGCCTACCATCCATCCATCATGCCTGTCCGGTGTCTCGGCGCCGCCCACTATCCGTCCATCATGATGCCCCTGTGCGTCGCTACCTCCTCCTGTTTTGAATGTCGGCGCCTGCGCTGTGACAAGAGTTCTCGGACATGCGCAGTGCGCGCTGCCCGAGAACCGACATCAGACTATTGCGCCTGCGTGTTATGGAGGCCCCAGATCCCACCCCGCAGTGTGTTATGATGTATTCACACTGCGGGTCTGGGGCCTCCGCAACACGCAGGCTCAAATAGCCTGATGTCGGTTCTCGGGCAGCGTGCACTGCGCATGTCCGAGAACTCTTGTCACAGCGCAGGCGCCGACATTCAAAACAGGAGGAGGTAGCGACGCACAGGGGCATCATGATGGACGGATAGTGGGCGGCTGATACAGGGGGACACACACCATACCTATGGGACACATTACAGGTATGAGGAGCTAGTTATAAAAGTTTATATTTCAGCGTTACTAGGGGTCAGAAAAAGAAGAGCCACCTTCACAGAATGCAGCCTTAGTGCTGCTGAAGGTGGCTCTTTAACTGAAAAACGACCGGGGGGGTGACCGGTTCCCTTTAAGGCTAGGGTCACACCGTGTTCTCTCATCCCAGGGAATCAGGCTAATTTTGATCATAGTGTGATCCCATTTGTTAAGATGAGATGAAAAACAAAAATGTCTCCATCTTCTTCATTCTGGGAAAATCGTTCTGCACTTATCTGCCCTCATTCCTCTTGGTATCTGTTTTGATCTATGTGTTTATTGCTATGCTTTAATGTCTATTGTCTGTACAAGTCCCCTCTATAAGTGCTGCGGAACATGTTGGCGCTATAGAAATAAGATTATTATTTATCTGACTGCAGCCCGCTGTTTTCCATTGACTCAGTGATCTGCATGGGTGAATGAGATCCAAATATCAAACGCAAACAGGGCATGCTGCGATTTTCTCCTTGAGCAGATTCCGTCTGAGGAAAAAGTTGTATCTGTGCACAATAGAATAACATTGGTCCAGGCCCGGATTGGCAATATAACCAACCGGGCATTTTCCCGCTGGGCCGCTGTCATGTGGGCCGCGGGCGGCAGCTCCCGATCATCTGGCCGCTTGCCAGCTGCTGCGGCCACTGTTGCTCCTGCCGCCGGCCCTCTGGGGGCACGGCGGTGATAGTTTCCAAGTTCCTCCCGCACTGCAGGGAGATAAGCCGCCATGCCTCCCCCACGCACCCCAACCTCGCCGCAGCATGAAACCCCCCGCCCCCGCAGCCACTCACAGTGTCGCTTGCCTTCTCCGTTCGCAGGACCTGTGATGAGGTCACAGGAGGGGAGGAGTCAGGGGGTCACATGATCAGGAGCCTTTGTCCAGACCCCTGACTCCGCCCCTCCTGTGACCTCATCACAGGTCCTGTGCGCTCAGCCTTGCCTCTTGGTGTCTGCAAGACTCTGCTGTGCTGTTGTCATGTTGCTGGATGAGATAAGTATGTGTGGGGTCAGGAGGGGTTTACAGGGTAGATGTAGCAGAGCTGTATGTGTATGGGGTGTACTGAGAGGAGCCGTGTGTGTACGAGGTGTACGGAGAGGAGCCGTGTGTGTACGAGGTGTACGGAGCGGAGCCGCGTGTGTACGAGGTGTACGGAGCGGAGCCATGTGTGTACGAGGTGTACGGAGAGGAGCCGTGTGTGTCCGAGGTGTACGGAGAGGAGCCGTGTGTGTACGAGGTGTACAGAGCGGAGCCGTGTGTGTCCGAGGTGTACGGAGCGGAGCCGCCTGAGTACGAGGTGTACGGAGCGGAGCCGCCTGAGTACGAGGTGTACGGAGCGGAGCCGCCTGAGTACGAGGTGTACGGAGCGGAGCCGCCTGAGTACGAGGTGTACGGAGCGGAGCCGCCTGAGTACGAGGTGTACGGAGCGGAGCCGCGTGTGTACGGGGTATACGGAGGGGAGCCGTGTGTGTACGGAGTGGAGCCATATGTGTACGGGATGTATGGAGCGGAGCCAAGTGTGTACAAAGCATACAAAGCGGGCTTTTCCCACGGACACAGGGGAACACGGCGGAGCCCCGAGGAGCATTTTATAACACACACATGACGATCCACCTGAAGTGATGTGCTTGAAGCTGACCGGAAATGAGATAATTTCTTGAGGAGATTGTAACAGAACCAGGAATGCTTCAGTTCCATCACCATGTCCTCCTCCGACAGCGCAGACAGCAGGATCGCCTTGGAATCGGGGATGCCGACCATGTGAGCGGATCATGATATGTCCTGCATCGGGAGGCTCAGGTGGGCGCTACAATGGGAGCCGGGCTGCTATAGTATCTTTATAGAATCTTTCTTTATTTCTTTCTCTCTTTTTCTTTCTTTCTCTGTTCTTTCTTTCTCATTCTCTGTTCTGTCTTTCCCTCATTTTCTTTCTCTCTCTCTCTCTCTGTTCTTTCTTTCTCTCTCTAATCTTTCTTTTTTCTTTCTCTCTCTCTGTTCTTTCTTTCCCCTTTCTTTTGTTTTTTTCTTTCCTCTCTTTCTTTCTCTCTGTTCTTTCTTTCTTTTCTTTACTTCTTTCTTTCTATTCTTTCTCTGTCTCTCTCTGTTCTTTCTTTCCCCCCTTTCTTTCTTTCTCTTTTTTCTCTCTCTCTCTGTTTTCTCTCTTCCTTAGTGCCAGTCAGTGTGCCCATAATGCCAGCCACTGTGCCCTCAGTACCAGTCAGTGTGATCAGCAGTGCTAAATGGGTGCGATTAGGCATGGACATGAGTGTGACTAGTTGCGGAATGGGTGTGGCCGGGCATGGCCTAAAATTTGCAGCGGCGCGCGCAGCGCGCCGCAGTCTTTGTCCCTCTTTCCCTCCCTCAAAAGTTGGGAGGTATGATAGAGGCAGCTATGACCAGGGGGTCTGGTTGCCCAATGGATAGCAGTTCTGCCAGGAATTCTGTCACCGTGCGTACAAAAGGGGACAGACCTTTGGGAGGAGTACTGTACTTAAAAGCAATAAATAGGACTGAGCTGAAATACTGGACACAGCTGTGACTACATGTTATATAGTCGTGTTAATCTCCTCTCACTGCTTGTAACCTACAACTGTACAAAAATATTATATAGTCACCATGTGACTAGTGGGCCTGTGTAACTTCAAATTCCAGGGCTGAATTTTAGTCCCAGTCCGGCCCTGCATTGGTCCAAGTGCAATCCGATGTTTGGTTGGATCACACTCAGGCCAATACTACGCTCATCTATTCGAGCCTCACTAGAAAGTATAGATTAGGGAATTGCTATTTATGCATGTTAGATTAGTAGTTAAAAACGTGTGCCCGTGATCCAGACCAATATCAGTATGGTCAATACATTGGCTCTCCCTGGACTCGGGTGTACCAATATGGCCGCATGACATACAAATGAGTCCTGAACTTATGGAGAATAAGTTTTTTCTCGACCTCGACTTATCGCAATCATGAGCTTCGTGTACACAGCGCGTCTAACCGGTAACTAAGACCAATACATTACATATTACATCTCCATTATCGCACACTATCGGGTCTATGTGGGTGGAGCAATATGGCCTCCACTACTCAGCCGCCATGCGCGTGGCAGTCAGAAGAACGTGCTGCCGTTGCGATGTGCGCGATGACGTCAGGTGAATCGTTCGCAGTATCGGGAGGGGCCTACTACAGCCTGGAGGTTTGAGTGAGACGGAAACGGAGGGGAAGCCGGGGCGGGCGGCTAAGTGGCTACAGGAGAGTGCGGTGCCGAAAGGCCTGCAGACTGACGGGATGGTGGAGAAGGCCGGCTGCGGGAGAGAGTCTATGGTGAGCGGGAGCCCATGCACACACCGTGGGTCGTACGGGACTGGAAGTGGGGAGGGGTGAGGAGGGCGGGGGTCAGTGCGCACAACACACCGCACCTTGGCGACACTCGCTGCCCGCACCGTGCACTGCTGCGCCCTACGGCGTCCTGCCTGCTGCCCGGGAGCCGGGAGGCAGGGCCCCTGTGGTCCAGGGCATCCGCTGCGTGCTGGAAGGGCGGATATAGCCAGTGGTGCCGGGGCAGCCTGTACTGTGTGTGCAGCAAAGCTTGGCCCTTGCCCCCAGTTGGCATGTTCCCCCCTCCTCCCAGCATGTTGTGCCCGGCCAGGGCTCAGGATCCTGCAATCAGTAGGAAGCTCTGCCCGGCCCCAGATACAGCACTCACACCGCAGAGCCTGGACGCTGCCCCTCCATAGATAATGGCTGATGAGCTGGCCCAGGCTCACTGTTTCGGGCGACCATGGCTTGGAATTTATATATAAAGGCTCGTTAACAATGGCCGACAGCGGGCTATTGTCTGCCCAGAATGTGATCTGTCATGTCCCTGATCCCACCAGTGAATGTCCTCATCGGCCGATTACAGGGATAGTAATGATTTGATTTCTATAATGCTATTACGTTCCGCAGCACTTTACATTAGAGAGGGAGCTTGAACAGACAATACAGCATAACAATAATCACAACATCAGATACCAAGAGGAGTGAGGGCCCTGCTCACAAGCTTACAGTCTGAGGAAATAGGGGAGACACGAAGGGTGGATACTCATTTTTCTACTTTTGCAGTTTTTGTGTGTTTTTTTGTACTTTTCTAGTCTGGCTTGTCGATAGGCCAAGCATTTATACAAATGATCCAAAACATGATTATAGGGCCTCCTCCCCACCACTATTGCTTGCCTGCCTCTCCTGTGCACACACATCAAATAAAGGTACTGTCACACTTAGCGATGTACCAGCGATCCCGACCAGCGATATGACGCGGTCAGGATCGCTGGTACATCGCTAAGTGGTCGCTAGTAAGCTGCCACACAGGCAGATCTCACTAGCGACATCGCTGGGGACGGGGGTCACTACTTACCTGTCACACCAGGCGATCCTGCGTCCTCCCGCCCGACTCCACGCGTCGCTCGTCGTCACAGCAGGAAGCGCGGCAGGAAGCTGACGACGAGAAACAGTCCAGCCTGTTCTCGCGTGATCAGCGATAACCAGCGGGGGAGCGGGTTGTAGGTAAGTATCAGACATAGCGATATTGCTAGCAATATCGCTATAATGTCACAAGTTATAGTGATATTGCTAGCGATATCGCTTAATGTGACATGCCCTTAACTCTTGAATGCTAAGTTGTCATTAGCTGGACAAATAGTGAAAATCTGTTGCATCACAGATGGCACGTGCTTCAGATCTTCTCTAAATCCTGTGATTTCTTTTAGGACGAAAGCCACAATATGGGCGATTGTACTGTACATGTAATCAATACACAGTCTGCATGTAAAGTGGAAGCTCCTGTTGTTGCAGTAGTGATGTCATTACACATGTCAATTGATGGTTTTTATAGCATGATTTCAACCCAGTATAGTAATGGCAAAACCATCATCAGAAAATGTACCTATTCTTGCATGTTAGCAATGTACAGGACACTGTTATGTGTTTAGTGCTGCTTTTTTTGTTATAAATATGACAACACTGTTTCCAAGAATATAAAACAGTATTAACTTTTTTTTTAAATTCCTCTTTGATTGTAGCCCTCACTAATACCAAGTGGATTGAACCCTGCCCTTACGGGTGGTTCACAGATGCACTCGAAGCAGGGCATGAAATTGGAGGCTGTGATGGAGCAACTTCAAAAGCAGCATCAGCAAGCTGCCCGTGGTTTGGAGGAACGGGAGAGACAAGAGAGACAATTAAGACAAACACAAATGCTGTATGCCCAACAGATGGCATCACAGCATGTAATGAAATCTACACCTGGTCCTGCCACTTTGTCAGCTGCTAAGGCCCGCCCGCCCATGGCACCTCCACAGGTTGCTAGTGATCCTGATGAAGATGAGGACATGGAAGATGATGAAGGAGACTCATGTGAGGAAGACGGTAATCGCAGGGAAGGCCAACCATCTATGTTGGCACAGAAGTATCTACAGGCACAGCGGGAGCAGCAGGGAATAGTCACTCCTAATCCGCAAGGGAGCCTTGGTCAACGACATCTTGCTGTAAAAGAGGAGCCCCGTGATGAAAATGTTAATCGTTCTCCCTCTAAACATCCTAAGCAAAATACTGAGGAGCATATTAAGCCGGTAAGAAAACAGTCTGTTGTATATATTCCATACGCCTGTAATATTTGTAGAATAAGCAGATCCAAGACCAAACGTCCTTGGAAGCAGTCAGGCTGAGGCTGCACACAAGTCGCTTTATTTCTACCCTTTATCTAGAAGTCACTTGCAGCAAAAGTGGATATTAGTCAACCAGGAAAAATGTATGTAGCCCCACTGCCGAGGGATTTATCCACATGTGACCATCCCCACTCTTCCACAGGAGGAGTTATAATTGTCTCATCTCTGGATCCCCAGTAATCACTAGAATAGACTCTCTAGTCGCCATTTCCTCATTCTGGCTCACTACATGACTCCTTGGTGGTCAAGTATGCACTCTGCCTCGATGCCAATGGGGCTGAGGGAATTTATTGAGCACTGTGCTAGTGGTCTTCGTCAGTCTTATAGACCTTAAGTGAAGTAGTACTGTGTGTGCTCGACTGCCTCTCTTTAGAAACCTTAATCTGGTTAGTGTGGGGGTCCCAAAGATGGAACATTTATCGCTTCTCCACTGGATAGGTGATAAAAGTCAACTGTCGAAAAACCGCTTTTATGGCTATTGTGTTTTTTTTTTTTCTATTCTCACTGCGTGTTTTAGTTATTTTCATCGCTGCTAATAACCACCACTCATTACTCAATAGCATGCAGTGTTCTTGATTGCGCACATCAATGTTTGGCTACAAGAGAGATGAGGGGTTTGGGGAGAATGCCAATTGATAATAGAAATGGTAACACTGTTCTTCCATTTACTTGATGTTCTTATTGGGTCACATTGGAAATGAGATCCTCGAACAACTATCTTGTCGGTGGTCCGCATTTAGGCATATTGCTGCTTTATGGCATCACTTCAGTGATGATTCCAAATAGTTGCTTAAGGGGTCCCGTTTATGCCTAATAGTTCGTCCATTGTTTTATATTGTACTACGTTTAACTCTGTTGTAAGTGTAAGATATCATCTAAGGTCTTCTGTCTCACGTGTAGTTACCATATAAAGCTTTCAATGACAACTATGAAGTAACAAGGCCTCTCGATTTGTTTTTGATCAATTTTATTTTAACTGAAACTTTATTGCAGGTCATTGTGTTTCAGTGACTTATATTCAGTGTATTCATCCAATGCATATCACTAAAGCAATTTTTGCAAATAACCTGGATTAGAAATCTGTGACTGTCTGTGTTTGCAGCTCCAATGCAAACCTAAGTATCTTCACGTTTACAGACTCCAAACTATTCTTCTGTAGTCCCAGTCATAACTTCCGTCCAGCTGGCTACTCTTCTGGATTATGGAGGCGAACAGAACATTATGATTAGTAGTTTGGCTATATATTTTAGAATAATGCTGGCAGGAAAGGCTGTCCTAATGTATGGTGGCACTCTGTCCTGAATGTGGAGATAGATGACGATTGGGCATGTCCTTTTTTTTTTTTTTCACAGCAAAAGTGTCTGGCAGTTGCTTATTCACTTTTCCCTATTGGGAACGCATGCAAGCTCTGCCAAGCTGGGCGGAGTAGCTCAGCGAGTATTATGACATCTATTTAAAATATGCATTTTAACTTATTTTCATAAAATCTCATTGGACATAACATCATGACATTTAGAATTGTCTTTTGTTAACTCTACCTACAAAACTAGATTTGTGTTGTAGTTTTATTTTTTTGTTGCGTTGTAACAGTGATAACGGTGGTATTTGTTAGTACCATTATTGGTCAGCTGAGTTGTTTTACACATACTGTACTTTTTCATGCATTTATCTACAGAAGATGACCCATTGTTGCCGACTTGTGATTCACACTGTCAGAATGATTGCAATTCAAGCTCCAGTAGCCGTCTTCTATTAACTAAACCGTATCATTAACGGTACTCTGTGAACAAAGTGAAAAGTTCTACCGGCAGCACATATTGCACATTTCTCTTCTGTGTCCGCAGTGTATCTAAATTTGTCTAGAGTGTGATGGTGCCTTAGCCACCACCATCCCTCACCCCACCCTGTCAGCCTCCACCCTTCATAGCTGCATGAAGTCGTTTTTTGTTTTTTTTCTATTAGACGGGGTTGTTCAACAGTTAAAGTATCAATTATGAACAGGACCTCCATTCTTGTAATCAATGGGGGTCCCAGCAGTAGAACCAACAGCAATCGGACACTTGTCACCTATCTGTGGGATAGGTGGTAAGTTGTAAATGTGAGACACCCACTATAAACTCTATGGCTATGAGAAGGGGGTGTGCAGTTGATATCTCACCATTCACGTGTATGGTTACTGAAAGAAGATCTGCTTCAATCTACTGCAGTTGAATTTCCCCTGAAGCTGTATAATGAAATAGCACTAGGCCTATTGCGAAACTGTAATCTTCCTTAACAATGGAGACTAATGCTCTAAAGCAGTAGTTGGTTGCCCTAAAGGGTTTATGTTTAATATATTTAACATAGTGGTCATTAAATGTATGATATCCTGGAATACGACATTTTTCCACCCAACAGTGACAGCCTCTTGACGTGGGAATCCTTTTAATGGTAAGCGCTGCCATGTGGTAAATGCTGATTCTTATGCAGTCATTGAGAGGGATCTCCTAATATTTGTCATTCCAAGATGTGGTCTACTTGGGAGAAAAGTTATTAAGTGAAGGAACTTTTTTGATGTAGGCAAGGCGGGTGAAACCTATAGAATCTAAATGTTCATTAGTGCTGAGCTGCACCAGTTTATACCGGCCCTGATTAACCTATTTGAGTATTATTTAGCACAATTGCTTTTACAGTGTTGAGGGTATTTTAAATTGCCAAGTTTTCTAATCTGAGTCCTGTGTCTCTCATACTATATCACCACAAGATTGGGAGGCCCACATACTCTGAATCCCTGCTCTAGTAATCAATTATTTCCCAGCAGTAAAGGCCTCCTATGATCATAGATTTATCATACCTGACGCGGAAAACACTTTAGTATATGTGTATTTGAGAAAAGTTGTACACAAGTTATGTGCAAATCCCATCACTGTTCCTAATAATAGAGCTGTGATGTGACAACTTAAAGTAGCTCAATCCATGTCATCCTTGGTCATTATTCAATGCCAAATACTTGCATTAATATGCTGTGTACCTAGTAAAATGGATTTCGCTCCAAGCTTTCACAATACGCTTCCAGATAATGAAATTCTGTCGTGCCAATATCATGTGTTTAACTGCGGAGGTCACTTCATGCTGTGCTCGGATTAATCATCATTGTAGGAACCGTGCAATGCAAACTGTTTTTCTTTTGAAAGGGAATCTATTTTGAACAAATGGGCAATCCTTTGTGTGCTTGCTTTATTGAGGAAAAATGGTAAATGAGGGGTTAAGTTTTGGTATTTATTATCGACTCCTCCTTCATTACAAGCTGCCACATGTTGGGTATGCAACCCCTAGACACTTTAAATGGATTGAGAGACCAGTTTAGCCTGACCAACTGGCCACAGCAGCGTGTAATTCTCCACGCTCTCATACAATCTGGTTTAACTTCTTATTTCAAAACCATCTCTTCTGACCTCCCAGAAAATTGCTGTTTGGTCAGATCTCGCAAACTATACTGACAATGTGTGTATACATATGTGTTTTCATTTCAGCATTCTCCCTTTTATAAATCCTTCCAATCTACCTATTCCTGGCAGTCGACAGGCAATTTGGTATAGCAACTTACATATTTTCCACTTTTATAGAACATTAGAATTTTGTAATTTTTAGAGTGATTCTGTGCAAGTTAAAAAAGGTATCACCTTTTGACCTGTTCTGCTGAAAGGCGAAAATTACATTGATGCTTTAAAAGTTGTCTAAAACTTTGTAAGCACATAACATTTAGGAAATATTCATAGTCAGTGCTTTGCAGTGTTTTTTTCTGCAGCCAAAAGCTTCCCTTCTGGCAGTAAAAAAATTGTCACCTATAAAACAGCTGTGTGCTACAGGGCTTTTTTTTTGGTGTGGATCATGTGTGATTTGTCTGCAGTACTACTTGTTTAATAAAGTTAATTTTATTCACCAGAAAGCACAGGAATGTACCTGTTTACATTTTTTTTGCCACGTTTTTGAATTTTCAAATTGCTTCTTATGGATGGAAATAAAAACACAGAAATAATTGACATGCTGCAGATTTAAAGAACATTGCAGTTCTCAAATTCTGGAAAAATTACCAGACACGTGTGCATGAGATTTCTAAAATCTCACAGCTTTCGCTGTTCTTGTAAAATGCAGTTATTCTGCTGAAAAAAATGCTGCAAAACCCCCCATGTATGCGCATAACCTGTTGGTTTCCACTTTAATTGCTCTTTGCTGATATATCTCTATCTTATTCGGCAGCGCTTTACATACATTATGAATTTCTCCGGTTTAGTTTCCTTCCACACACGTATGAAAATACTGGAATTGAATGTTAATATTTTAGTTTAAAGTGCATTAGTCTTGCTCTATTAACGCTACGGTTGCCCTTTGCTGGAACTTTTGTATGAGAGATACCATTGGTACCCGAGGATCCCATATTGGGGCATAGTTTTTCACCATTTTAGTCTAGATTATGTGCAGAGAATGTTAGACACTTTTTTTTCTTAACTGAAACATGGTTGCTCTCTTTAAGTCATAAAACCACTATTATGGTTTTGTCCGTTTTCACACATCTGTGTTTCGCGGTTGTCTGAGTATATATGCATACATGCCTTTTGAGGCTGTTGAGTTAGGGAGGGTCAGGAGACCCTTGGCCAGACCTTGCATCCAGACAGTGAAACATGGATGTTTGAATTCTGCCATTTAATGATAATGGTAACAAGAATAAACTGTGTTATGCTAGTAAGGTGACATTGCTTATAGTATCCAGCCTGCAGGAGATTTCAGCAGATGTCTGTGTGTTAATTACTGATGGAACGGTCCTCATAAGCTCTTAGCTGGCTCTACCTTCTAATTTCCAGGCTTTTGGCCAAATATAGTTTATGACTAGTGCTTTTGCTCCTTGATTCCCAGGGGGTGGGGGTGCAGCTGCAGAACCACTTGGGACTTTGTGTTTGAGGTATGAAGATGTTAGTAATTTACAAGGCATTGTGTCTGGGAGGAGGGGAGATGATTGTAGGACAAGTGAAGGGACAACAGGGTTGGCTTGACCTCTGATCTGTGACAAGGGTGGATGTTGCTCATCAAAAGGCTGATTAGCTGCCGTCATTATGTATAGTGGCTGGTGCATGTAAGCCAATGCACTGCCTGTTAAAGCCCAACGTAGGTCAATGAAACACGCAAGAATAAAAAAAAAAAATCTTGAGTCTGTTAATGTGATCTTAACACATAATTGGAATTCATCATCCAGGACACTTCGATTAATCCCCAATACCCACAGTTTTAAGCGTGCCATAAAGCATATTTCTTATTTTTTTTTTTCTTTTTTGCCCAATAATGGCACTGGTTACATTCTGGGGCTCCGAAGTGCATGTGCATCCGACGCAATGCATGTTTTGGTCTTGCCTTCATCGGGGGCAGGAGTGTGGGTTGTAGGGGGGTTTAAAAAGGTCAGAGCAATTGGTGTGACACCGAGGACTGGAAATGATGCATGCGCTGCAGTAGCAATCTCGATGCCAGCCAACGTTCGTGGTTTCCCGAGTGACTTCAGGATCACATGGTGCAACACGTGACCTGACGTAAGTCGACACAGGCACAGATGGTGGGGATAGTGGGGACATGGCGCACATGCGTGCAGGTCAGCGGTGGGTGGCTGGGTAATTATGTAAGGGGGGTGAAGTTTATATGCAAATTGATATGTCATAGTAGGCAGGATTAAACTAGGAAATCCTGGACCCTCGTGGAATCTGTTCACACGCCTTCCATGCACTTAATATCCCTGGGTGTCTGTACTGTACACTTACTGGCTGGTGTCCGGTTCATGCAGCGTTGTGTGTATCAGGGCTGTGGAGTCGGTAAGCCAAACCTGCGACTCCGACTCCTCAATCTCCCTTACACCGACTCCGACTCCAACTCCGACTCAGACTCCCACACATATTGCTTATATTTAAGTGAAACATTTATTGTAGTACAATGTGAACCTCAGACATTTAATCATTTTTATGATCCAATAATCAAGATATTTAGATAGAACAGAATATATATTGGTGTACTACCCGGTTTTCATTCTTTTTGGTACAGATACGATATGGATAGACAGATATGGATAAATGGATAGAGCAGATTTCTAATCTGCTTTTGCTATTGAGTAACATTATCTATGAGCTCAAAAACCTTTCAGGTGATGCAGTTTTTTAAAAAGATGATCAACTTTTGCAGCTGAAAAACGTATCCTCAAAAAACACAGGAAAAACGCTGTGTGTGAATGTAGCCTTAGATCAGGAATATAACAGCCATTTATAGGACATTTCATAACTTTCCCAAACTCCTATGAAAAAATATTCAGCACATCCTGCATTGAATTACTGTACCCAATTTATTATATATTTTAGGAGTCGGTCCATTTTATACCAACTCCGACTCCACCAAAATGAGCACCGACTCCACGACTCCGACTCCACAGCCCTGGTGTGTATACCCTATTTATTGATGGATGGACCTTACAATACCATCACTCTTACGTTTTGTCTCCCCTATTTCCTCCTAGATTGTAAGCCTGCGAGCAGGGACTTCACTCCTCTTGGTATCTGAGTTATGCTTATTCTGTAGTGTCTTTGTCTGTACAAGTCCCTTCTGTAATGGAAGTCCTGTGGAATATGTTGGCGCTGTAGAAATAAAATTATTACAGAAATTATAGAATTCTAGTATCATGTTTGGTATAGTTCATTTTATAAACCAAAATGAGAACGTATGCAACTTTTTTTTTTTTTTTCACTTTTTCATTGCTTTCTCTAGGTGAATAATCCTGAAGGAATTGACGTCCTACACATTTAAAATTCAGGCATAGCATTTGCTTTTATTATAAAAAAGAAGCTTTCAATTTGCATAAAAAAGCAACATGTGAATATAGCCTAAGGCCATGTAGCACAAACTAGGTGGAACGCTAAATTTTCCTCCAAAAACTTAATGTCTGCTCTGAAAACTCTGCAAAAGGACTCCCTTTAGACATACCTAAAGGCCTATTATAGAAATTCTGATGTTTCTATTGTTTTTTTTTTTTTTTTTTTTTTTTTGCGTACAATTAAAACAACCTTTCATCAGTGTGCTAGACCTGATTTTCATCTATCTTTGTGTTTATTTTAAACAGTGTGGTATCTGTTTTTCTTGTATCCCCAAAAATTCCATTCTTCCCCCTACCTATTGAAGAGTAAAAAATCAGACTGCTCTTATATGACAAATGGCATCCGTGCTCAGCTTGTTTTATTTTCACAGACCCATAGATTTAAATGGGCGCGTTTGATCTGCAAATCAGGGCTGTGGAGTCGGAGTTAATTTTGGTTGGAGTCGGTAGAAATGTACCGACTCCGACTCCAGCTTTAAAAAAAAATGTATTAATATTTCATAATTGAACTTTCATATGAATTTTATAAATGTTACTCAAATATATATGTTCTATCAAACTATGAACAACAGTGATAAGCAGTTCTGTTGGAGATAGACATTTCTTACTTCTTGTGTGTCACTGTTCTCCACTGCCCTTATCTAATCTTATACTTGGTTAACCTCATGCTGCCCCAACCCCCCTACTTACAATGTATGAAACTGAAAGTGAAAATGTGTTGCAAATTCTTAGTAGTAAAGCTCCTCCTCTAGACTAGATCATACTAGGTGTGCGTCTTCCAAGCATCTCACAGCTTCCTGCTACTCAGAAGAGGAAGACTGTAAGAAGTATTATCCTTTCAACAAACTTTGCATCAGGTAACTGTGAGTACATGAGGAATAATAACAGTATTACTGACCACTATATCAGTTGTACGACCTGGCAATAATTTTGTACAATTGTTTTTAGGAAAAACAATTGTCATTTGGATTGTGAATGCAGAATTAAAAACCTGAGAATGTCAAAGAAGCATCACATTAAATCAGCTGTATTTGAACATTTCACCATCACTCAAGATAGAAAACATTATGTCTGTCAGTGTATGACAAATGATCCAGACGAAAACAAATGCTGTGAAGCCAAGATGAGTGCATATTCAGGCAAAGATAAAAATGCTCCTACCAGAGCTTCTAATCTAAAGAGACATTTACAGCGCTTTCATCCAGAAGTACTGAAAGCAGTGGATGAGAGAGACTGCATCCAAACCAATGAACCAGTGCCGAGCTCTTCCAGCCAAACAAAGGAGCAGAGAACTTTGCAGCCATCAGTTGCAAGATATTTTTTCAGTGACAAAGTTACTGTGACAATGACAGTAGATACATTTAAAAAACAGATCATAGAGCTTGTTGTAAAGGATAGTGTGCCTATTTCATTATTTTCACGACTAGCTTTTATGTGTTTGAATGGGGAAATGACCCGCAAGCTTGGTGTTTCTCTTGAGAGAGAGAGTATTAGAAAATTAGTAATCGAAGAAGCTTTTAAACAAAAGGAAGAACTTAAACTCTCAAGGGACGCTTTCCGTTTCTTAAAAAGGATGCCTGCACACGTCTGAGTGAACTATTTTGCCATCAATGTCCGATTTGTTTGTGACAAAAATGAAATAGTTACCAAGACATTGTCAGTAAAAGACATCAAAGCTCATCACACCAGTGAGTTTCTCCAGGTCTTGGTGGAAAAGGTTCTGCAAGACTATGAACTTAAAAAAGAGCAAGTTCTTTCTGTCGTAACTGACAATGCTTCAAATATGATAAGTACTATTAAGCTAATTTTATTAAGCTAATTTTATTTTACTTTTTCGTAACTAAAGGGATGATAAAGGGGGTTTTGATTTACTATTTTTTTATTTTGATCACTGATAGACCCTATCACAGTGATCAAAATGAACCAATAGGAAAATTTTTCTCCCGAAAAAAGCCGGTGACGCGGGGGACTTCAGGGTGGCATGCAGAAACAACGGAGGTCTGGGGGGGACCCTATCTTTCTCTCCTCTGATGTGCGATCACTTCAGAGGAGAGAGAAATGAAGTGGAAAATCTGACCCTTTTTTTTTTTTCCTCTTTTGCGGCCACCGTTATACCGTTAATAACGGCGGCGATTGCAGCACCAGGGCCTGTAAAAACCAACCCGAATCATGTTCTCTGGGGTCTATGCTACCCCCCCCCCCCCGGTAGCCGAGACCCCGGAGAAATTCTGCCGCTGGGGGCCCTATAACCTTAAATCTCAGCGCCTTTAAAAAGCAGCACTGTGGTTTAAGTAACCTTGACTGCCGCCCTTAAAAGGTTTATCGGCAATGCGTTAATACCACCAGGCATTTATGAAGGCTGACACATTTAAAAACATTGACAATTCTTGGCATGTGAACAAGTCATATTTCTATAGAAATGAATAGAAAGATTCTTTTGATCATTTTGTAACCTTTATTCAAAGCGCTGCTGCTATGCCTGACGAAAGATGCATTATAAACATACCCCAATGTTGTTTTTTAAATATATTGGCTCTGAGTCTAGACTGTTAAGCGCAGGCCCCTTTTACATAGCGTTATTTCCCATGTTCAGTGGTCCCGTCAGGGCTTTCTTCCGAACCTCTCCCCTTGCAAAACGGCATTCAGGTGTTTGTGCTGATTGGGCCATGGACTATAATGGTGCTGACAGAGGGAACTGTCGTGCATAATTTTTGGACAGACAGCCGTAGTAGACTGCATCTGGGTGTACCCTTCATTTAGTTTTTTGCCTGAAAATGAATCACGACAGAACACATGATGACTCTCGGCACCATTGCAGTCTATGGCTCTGTTGTCCAAATCCTGTTTTGTGGGGGGTTTAACCCCTTAGCGACAGAACCAATTTGGGACTTAAAGGGAATCTGTCACCCCATTTTTCGACTATGAGCTGCCGGCACCGACATCAGGGACTTATCTACAGCATTCTGCAGTTAAACGTTAGTCAGGACGAGACCAATGAACGTGGCACAAAGCGCAATACACCTTCAGGGGCTTTCCAGACTGTTTATAAATGTATCCCACGCTAAGAAGTGTTAAGCCACATTCAGACATGGTGTACATGTACTGTACAATGAATAAATTGAGATTTTTTTTTTAATCGGCCAAAAAATAGCATGCCCTTAATTTTGTGGATTTGAGCCACGGAGTAAAGTCCTTTGTTGTGAGCTCATTTTCTCGTTCACCTTTGATGTCCGATGAACTCCCTCTGCTGGTGAAAGGAGGTGGTGAAACTGATTTGGATGGGAGAAACCTGTCACCTGAACAGGTGGATTGCGATTGGACATCCGGAATCTCTGAGTGGATATAAGGCAGCCGACGCCCTGTAGGGTTGCTGGTGATTTTTCTGCTCTGAGCTCTGGTCTCCAGTTCAGTTCCTGTCTTCTAAAGCTAAGTTTTGCTCTGTTATTGTTCCATGAGATTTTGTCTGATTTGCTTAGTTTTGTGTTCTGCCAGCCCCGGCTGGGGCTCTGCTGATTTTCCATTTTTGTCCCTGATCGGTTAAATCTCTTTTGCTCTGTCTTCAGAATATATCGGAGTGCTGATATAGGGATTTTGAAGTCTAGTGACTTCAGGGCCGTTTTTCCTATCAGACGTGTTGGGACATTTTTGGTAGGGTTTTTGCGGATTGCAGCCAGCATCTTTTCTGTTCTTTCCTATCTAGTTAGTTGGGCCCCATCATTTGCTCTGCCTGTATTTCTGTCTGTTTGTGTTTTCATCTGTTTTCACCGACAATACGTGTTGGGGGCTGTCTATTGCTCTGGGGTCTGCTCTGGGGCAGTTAAGATTTCCCCTTTCTTTAGGCTTATTTAGTTCTCCGGCTGTGAAGAGGCGTCTAGGACCACCGTAGGAACACTCCACGGCTACTGTTAGTTGTGAATAGGATCAGGGGTCTGCAATCTGCTAGCTACCAACCTCTCCGGTTTTCTGGACTCAGCTTGCATTTTTGTTTTTTCCTCCTCCGGTGACTCACTCATAACAGTCCTTGGCATGTCCATTTGTCTGGGAGTGTTCTCATTCGTTGATGGCAGAAAGGTTTTGTTTTGAGTGTTTCATTACTGTTTATTATACAGTGATTAAAGACTCTCCTCCCCGACAGACAGCATGTCACCAAGAAGAAGGGGATTATGGGTGTCTCGCATTGCGGCTAGCTGAAGGGCCATTTTGTCAAGCCAATAATCGGGAAAAGACCAATTCACTAGGATGGCCTTACTAAACAGACCGTCAAACGCCCAACGAATGAGCAAAATGCTAGTTTGTCAGATGCAATGATTTTTAAGCTGATTTAAAAATACTCCGCCTCCTATCGTCCTGTGTAAACAAGTGATGTGCTGTTGCTAGCATGATATTTTGTTGGCACAGCGACTGTAAACAACCACTGATCTGCATGTGTACACCTGATCGGCAGTCGTTTAATGCCCTAAATTGCGGCTTGTAGACCAGCCATTATACTATGTATGGATGGTTTGTGTTCTGTAATCATGGAGGCCATCTTGATTTGTAAGAAATGCATATTTTTTATTAATATTTTGGTACACTTTCTTTGGTCGATCAAAGCTCATCCTGCACTCTATTATTATGATAACACTGTTTTACAGCCAAATTGTTTCAGAGACTAAAACGGTTGAGTTCAACTAATTTTGTGGTGCTGAAAATGAATAAAATGATTTACATTTGCTGATTGTAATTGTCAAGATCAGAGCAGATTGTAATTACTTATCACACTTTCATGCAGGCTTATTTAGCATCTTTATTGTTTCATCATCATTATTGCATTGTTCGTAGCTAGTCTATTACATCATCTATTTATCTATTAGCTTTCAGTACTCTATCATTCTATAATCAAAAAACACCAACTCCGCTCTGATGATCTAATCCTAATTACAGTTGCATCACCTACTTTTATACATGTTCTCTGTGTAAGGTATGCAGTTTTAGGATTTATTGTCTTAGTTTCTTAGCATGTTTCTATGTTTTTTCAGATATGCTTTGTTCTTGCGGTAAGAAAGTGTGAAGACTCCTGGAGTGGACCCTCTGGGTCATGGCACCAACCCTCCCAGGGCGAGCTGACCTAGTGAGGACCACCCCCTATACAGGGAGTGTCAGGGGTAAGCCCAAGGGGGTAAGGTACCACGACTGCTGGCACCAGGTGGCCGGCTCACAGACACAAGTGAGTGTGTCTGCAGGAACGTGTAAAGCGTGGACACAGGGACACGCGGGGTACAAGGCGTGTGTACGGAGGCACGGAGAGTACAGGAGAACACAAGGCGTGTACACTGGAGTGCGCTAGATACAGGACAGTGCAAGACAGGTACACGAGAGCAAGTATGGTGTGGAGCGACTAGTACGTCCGGGTGTGAGCAAAGCAGGACGCGTGCAAAGGAGCACGCCAGAGTACTGAGTTAGGCAGCAGGTGTGCCAGGAGGTGCACCAGAGTACAGGATCAGAGCGTGTGCCAGGAGGCACAACTGAGCATAAGGCAGAGGACCCGAATACAGCGCACAGCCAGGAAAGGACAAGGCAGACCAAGCCAGAAAGCACAACAATAATCAGGCACCTCCCATAGGAAGAGGTAGCCTGATATAGCACATGATCACTAGGACTTCCGGGTTAAGTCCTCCAATACTATAGCGAGGACAGGCCTGGAGACAGAGCCGAGAAATGCGCGCGTGCGCACACAGAACATAGTGCAAACATGAACCTAAGCACGAGAGGTGCGCACCCGACGGGATCCCCGGAGCGGACGCGGCTCCGGAAGAGGTGACGTCGGGACCGAGGTCCCGCCTCCAGGTGAGCGCGGTGTGACAGGCGGCGTGACAGAAAGTGGTTAGTTATTGCTACTTATGTGGAGAAGCCACTTTTGCGTCACAAAGGCGAAACTTGACTACCATGATAAGGAAAGCTTACAACCTGTATTTTGGTTGCAGAATAGGAAATCAGGACAGGAGTTGTGCTCCACATACAGTGGGGCAAAAAAGTATTTAGTCAGTCAGCAATAGTGCAAGTTCCACCACTTAAAAAGATGAGGCGTCTGTAATTTACATCATAGGTAGACCTCAACTATGGGAGACAAACTGAGAAAAAAAAATCCAGAAAATCACATTGTCTGTTTATTTTTCATTTTATTTGCATATTATGGTGGAAAATAAGTATTTGGTCAGAAACAAGCAATCAAGATTTCTGTCTCTCACAGACCTGTAACTTCTTCTTTAAGAGTCTCCTCTTTCCTCCACTCATTACCTGTAGTAATGGCACCTGTTTAAACTTGTTATCAGTATAAAAAGACACCTGTGCACACCCTCAAACAGTCTGACTCCAAACTCCACTATGGTGAAGACCAAAGAGCTGTCAAAGGACACCAGAAACAAAATTGTAGCCCTGCACCAGGCTGGGAAGACTGAATCTGCAATAGCCAACCGTTTGAACTAACGGATCCGTTTCCGAAGTGCACCAAACGGACGCACTGGATCCGTTCTCTGGACGGATTCGCTGCAGCCGCTACGTGCATGAAATTTAAAGGAAGAGAGGCCGAGAGAGAATTTTTCGCTGCCAGAACAGCTTTTGGGGTTAAATTACGTGAATGCAAACTCTTCTGGACATGCTCAGTATAAAAAGGTGGAATCCGTTGGCGGATTCCATCAATTAACGCTTTGCAACGGATCTGTCGCCCATAGACGTCCATTATAGCACATGGCGGACAGCGACGGATCCGTTGCTATTCGCCGTTTCAACGTAAGCAAAAAAAAAAAACGTTTCATTGTCCACTCCAAACAGCGGATGCCAAAATTATGACGGATCCGTCAAAAAACGGATGCAACGGATGACCATCCGTCACTAATGCAAGTCTATGGGAAAAAAAAGGATTCCGCCCAAAATGGCGGATCCATTTTTTCTAAAAACGGCAGATTTTGACTGACGTCAAACAACTGAAGTGTAAAACAGGCCTTATGTTCAGTGGGATTGTCGCGCAAGAGAATATCACTACAATAAAAGACTGACCTCTCTGACTTTCACTTCAGCCAGGGAGTAAAAATGTCCTGAATCCAGCACTTGTTGACCCACATAAGATTTTGTTACTATCATTGCATATCAAGTTGGACCTAATGAACTTTTAAAAGGCAATGGATAAAAACGCAAAAGCATTCAAGTATCGCATGACAAATTTAAAAGTTTGAGTGAAACAAAGCTAAAGGAAGGAGTTTTTATTGGACCTCAGATTCGTAAGCTTCTTCAAGATGAGGAGTTTCTCCGTTTGTTGCAGGTGAAGGAAAAGGGCTACATGGTTATCATTCGTGTTAGTGGTAACTAAGTTTTTGGGAAACTCGAGCAAATAACTGAACAGTTGGTGGAAAATCTCCTCAAAACATAAAAGGATCTTGGCTGTCTTTTAAAGATGAATTTCTTACATTTGCATTTAGACTCTTTTTTTTCACCAAACTGGAGCAGTGAGAGATTTCACGAAGATATTGCAGCTATGGAGTAAAGGTATTGAGGAAAATGGCTTCAGTGCTTGCATATTACTGTTGGACAATTGTAAGAGATAATCCGAATCAGGAGTACAAGAGACAAGCAAAAAGTACTAAACCTGACCAGTAGTAAAAAAAACCTGACCAGCACCTCCTTAGTGTGAACAGGTGCATTCTCCAATGGCCGTATGATATATATATAAAAAGAAAGCACAGCAGAGAGAGAAGTGTCACCTTGCTGTGGTTGATGGGCACAAATGAATTGGCTAATTTATGCTCTAAGAACCTCCATTATTTTTTTTTTTTTTTTTTTTGTAAGTACATCTTATTGAGAAACAACACAGCTTAGATTTTGCTTCAAGTTTTTTCATATATATTGGCCCTCAGTGTTTGTTTTCTTTTTATAAGCAAAAAAGTTGTCACTGAATGGGGATCAAATTTTGTAGTTCAATTTTCTGTAACTGTTTATAATTCGCAGTAGTGTTTACACATGTTTTGGTATATTTGAATTGTTGCTAAGTTTCCTCTAAATATCAGAAAATTGCCATAAAATCTTCTACGTTTTCATATTTGAAAAAATATTTCAACAAAGTACTGAAACTATTATGCATTATATGTAGCAGTAAAAGGAAAGCTCTGATTATCATAGAAACGAGCTACCTAAAGATTTTCATTGTGAGATTTGAATTCAGGAGGTCAAAATCATTAAGAAATGGCTCATTTCATTTTCATAACTGAACCTGGCAACTTTTGAGAATGTAGAACAGTGTAATTTTTGCTTTAAACTTTTCTTGATAGTTTAAAAGGGTTGTCCACTGGCGCCGCTCCAGTTGTGTGAGCACTTGCGGTCCCAGGGCTCTTGTGCGGTTGTTGTGACGTATGACCCTGGCGCCAAGTCGGTGCTGGCGTCATTGTCCCTGCCATTGAACATGAAGGCAGAGGAAATCCAGAATGCAGCCAGCTGCTCTCTCACTTCCTTTTCATGTTCACTTGGACTGGAGGCGGGAACAGTGACACCAGCGCTGATTGGGCACCGGGTTCTCGTGTCACAATAGAATCGGAGCACTCTGGAGAGTGAGTTTAAGCTTTTTTTTTATTTTATTGGAGACAAGATTTGGATATGAGAAGAAGTTGTCTAGGTATTGAACAACTTCTTTAAGATGCGGTTTAGTTTGTTGGACTGACTTTGGTCTCAGTATGGATTGCTAAGTGCAGACAGGGCCACAGGTCTCCTGAATCCTTATTATATGCCTGTGAGATTGTTGCCTTGATCACAAGACGTGGCCAGTCTGTACTTGGATACTTGGACTGTGAATGTTGGGTGTGTGAAGTCAACTTTAGAACATGTTTCCAGGTAGTGTAATAACTGTAACGTTTGTTTTTTTTTGTGTTCCCCCTTCATTCTTTTATGGGTAAAAAAAAAAAATCTGTTTAGCTGTGCATTCACATATCCGTGATTCACAGACCGAATCCATGTCTTCTGACCCAAGCTCACCACCCTCCTAGGTATATATAAGGCTGTCAGGGGCCCCGCAGCCAGTCCATACATAACAGTCCGTCCTTGGACTGTAACAAACGGATGCGTGATTCCAGCCTACCAGTACACGTGAAGTGGATGTGATCACATGAAAACTTGTATCCACTGTGCGTTTAAAGGCTCTGTTGAACTTTTTGTATTTACCCCACCCTCATAGATTTCTGAGAAGAAATGCATGTGACACAACGCATTAAAAAAGCTTAGTCAAATCTGCTTCAAAAAGGGGAAATGTAAGGAAAAATGCAATAATCCGTGCAGATTGCGATTTCATATTTTGGTGCAGACATGCAGAAAAATGCAGCATTTTGCCGCGTTGTGTACACGGCTTTTCATGCTGATTCTTCAGGTAGTTTACCTTTTGTATGGTAGATTTGCTTGGATAATGACACACCCTAATCCATGATGTACATAGGACATGAGATGTGAAAATCTAAATGGTCCTGGCTATGGTTGAAGTACCTCATGAATAGACTTTTTAATAGTAAGCGAGTTTCACAGGCCAAATATTGAAATTAGTGTCACCTTTGTATGTAAAGGTGTTGACAAATGTCCACATTGTCTGCTTCTTATTTCAATCAATCTTCAAGCAAAAAAAACTCCCCTTTCTCCCACTATTCCATTTAAAGGGCCCGTTACACATAGCGATATCGCTAGCAATATCGCTGTAACGTCACTGGTTTTGTGACGTAGCAGCGATATTGCTAGCGATATCGCTATGTGTGATACTTACCTCCGACCGGCTCCCCCCGCTGGTTATCGCTGATCGCACGAGAACGGCCTGGACCATTTCTCGTCGGGCGCTTCCTTTGGCGCCGACGAGTGACGCGTGGACGCGGGCGGGAGGACGTCAGGATCGCCGCGTCTGACAGGTAAGTAGCGACCCCCGACCCCTGCGATGTCGCTGGTGAGATCTGCCTATTTGGCAGCTCACTAGCGTCCACTTAGCGATGCACCAGCGATCCTGACTGGTTCATATCATTTATCGAGATCGCTGGTGCATCGGTACCCTAACTGATTTTTTCAGTGACACCCTTTTAAAGAGTGTGAATTGGACTTCGTAAACCTGTCATCTGTGTGAGTACAGCAGCCGGACCCCAACTGATTTCCAGAATGAGGGGTTTCTGATCTCTGCTTTTGAGAAAGAGCTGGGCATGCATTGTCACTGCGCATTGTTATAAGGGAGAAGCTACTGAAGCCGCTCATCATTGTTACCCAGTATTATTCGTAAGGTCCTAATTAAAAACCTAGGCTTTGCCATATAAAACAAAGGTACCTTTTATGCTCCATTTTGCTGATGGATGTCTATATACATCAGCCCATACAAGGGTATAGGATGGAATAGTGTATTGCATGTGCAGTTTTTATTTTGCCGTTGAAGCCAACTCTTATGTAGGCTCATTGTTTCAACTGCAATTTGTCACACGTCATTTTTTCATTTTCTGGTGACTGCTAGGACTGCACGTACAAGTCTGTTTAGAATGGTAGTGACCTTCAGAGTTGTTAGCACCTAGACACCCCAAAACACAATTTCTAAGACCCCGCAATGGTTGCTAGAATGAAGAGGCCCAAGCACTGAATGCTCTTTCTGCTGTCTTTTCCCATTGGCTTTCCTAGGCTGAAGACCCGCCGTAAATGTTTCCAGCTTAATGTTTTAGGATTTATTTCTGCCTTCCATTTGCTGTACCAGGATGTGCTTATTCTTTTCTTATTACAACACTTCATGTACAAAGAATAGTAAAGCCATGTTTTCTCCTGCTGCCAGTGCTACTTTCCGCTTCCGTTGGTGGTCTACAACCGCTCTGTAACTTAATATAAATGTCAGATTTAATGTGACAGCGTTGCTATCATTAGTACAATTGTAAATATTCTCATGGCTCACTACTGTGCATTCCTTGTTTGGTGCAGAATGGAAGGTGATTGAGGAGAGGGGGCTGGGAAATTTCCAGACATCTGAGATCCTTTCTAAGTAGATAGACCAGGTGGTATGGTGGTAATCCCAGCTGTGTCCTCATCTCCTTTAATTGCTATAAACATCTCACACTTCCCTTGATCTGTTGTGGATTTGGGATTGTATAGTTTGCCTGCAAAGTGGGTTTCTGCCTCACATGCTTGCATGTTGCCTCTCATCCTACTTGCATTGTAGAAATGGAGGTAGTTTAGAGGGCTTTCAAAACTACAGGTGGCATATCAGAGATTTAATATATAGCAGTTCATAGATTTAGAAACATAACATTTCTATGGTGTGCGCCAACTGGCTTAATGTTTTGATTTTCACCTGCAAAATCCACACATTGTGAGAATTGCCGCGATTCCGCACCCATAGGAATGCATGAGAATCACTTACTTCCCGCATGTGGCTATGCCCACCATGCGGGAAATTAAGGCTGAGTTCACATGTGGCGTTTTTTTCGCGTTTCCGCAGCGGTTTTAACCGCGCGATTTTGCCGTGAAAACGCGAAAAATAAGCATCCCATGCATTCCTATGGGATTCCGCAATGCTGTGCTAATGCTGCGGTTTTTACCGCGGCGGAATCGCTTCGCGGTAAAAACCGCAGCATGCTCATTAATTTTGCGGAATCGCGGCGATCCCGCACCCATAGGAATGCATTGTTCCGCTTACTTCCCGCATGTGGCTGTGCACACCATGCGGAAAGTAAGCAGAACATTTGCGGATGGTACCCACGGTCCGGAGGAGAGGAGACTGTCCTCCAGGCTTTGGGTACCATAGCCCTGTAAAAAATAGAATTTAAAATAAAAAAATATTGTTATTCTTACGTTCCGGCGTCCCGCGCAGCCTTCCCGCTTCTCTCCACGCTCTCGTTCCCAGTAAGCCTTTGCGAAAATGCCCGCGATGGCGTCCGTTCTCGCGGGATCGTGAAGTCTCGAGGTCATTCGCGCGACGTCATCGCGAATTACCGCGAGACATCGCGATCCCGCGAGAACGGACGTCATCGCAGGCATTTTCGCAATGGATTACTGGGAACAGCTGCACGGGACGTCGGAAGATAAGAATAGCACCATTTTTTATTTTTTATTTTGCATTTTATCTTTTACTACTGATGCTGCATAGGCGGCCTCAGTAGTAAAAGTTGGTCACACTTGTCAAACCCTATGTTTGACGAGTGTGACCAACCTGTCAATCAGTTCTCCAAGCGATGCTACAGATCGCTTGGTAAACGCTAGCATTTTGCAAGCTAAATACGCGAGAGTTCCGGTACGTGTGAACTAAGCCTAAGCGTCTCATGTGCGGTTGGTACCCACGGTGTGGAGGAGAGGAGACTGTCCTCCAGTCCCTGGGTACCATACCCCTATAAAAAAGAATAAAAAATAAGAAATCGGGGTATATTTACCTTCCGGCATCCCGCGCTGCATTCCCGGCCTAAGCGTTCCCAGTAATTCCTTGCGGCAAGGTCCTGTGATGACGTAGTCTCGCGTGACTATAGCGGTCTCGTGAGATCACTATAGCAACGCGAGACCAACGTCATCACAGGTCTCGCAAGGCATTACTGGGAACGCTGTGGCCCGGGATGGCAGCGCGGGACGTCGGAAGGTAAATATACCCCATTTTTTTATTTTTTTATCATTTTTAACATTTTATCTTTTACTATTGAGGCCGCATAGGCGGCCTCAATAGTAAAAAGCTGCTCACACTTGTCAAACACTATGTTTGACGAGTGTGACCAACCTGTCAATCACTTTCCAAGCGATGCTTCAAATCGCTTGGAAAGTGCTTGAGAAAATCGCAAACAGAATCGCGGTGAAATCGTGCGGGAAAAAAACGCGCGATTTCTGGGAAGGAGTCAGGTTTTTAGTGTGCGTTTTAAAACGCTACGTGGGCACATAGCCTCATGATACATATATCACCCAAGATGTCACCCTCACATGCAGCTGCGGCGCCGAACAGCTGATCAGCAGGAGTGCTCCAGGTATCCCGGTGCAGCTATTCGGTAAGCGCTATAGCTATTCGAACAATCACTTATCAGAAGCTATTCGCTCATCCCTATCAGTGATCCGTTAATGAGTGCAGATCAACTCTACACAAGTCGTTCAGCATTCGTTTACCGGCCTGTTTACACTGACTGAACAATGAGTGGGACCGCAGAATCCCTGATGTAATTGTCCTGTCTCCATATAGTATCATGTTATCGGCAGCACTGTTTACATGGGGCGATGTGCTGATGATAATGATTTTGTTTGGAAAAAATGATCTCGCACTACAGACTCTTGTTCACGGATTATGTAATGGTGTAAATGCACCACTATTATTTGTTTTTTTTTCAGCATATATTACAGCTTGTCTAATTGAAATAACAAATTGTCTACTAGCTTGATTTTAAAGCATTGAGCAATCGGAAAATTGGGGGTTGTGCAAATGACCAATTTTACATCTGTTTTCTACAAGACCGCAGTAGTGCTTCCATAAAGGCCCATACACTTTCCCATCTTGTTCTTCCAAATTCACATGTATGAATCTGAATAACATTAGAGTACCTGTCACCATGTCAAATTTGGTCAGTTGGTGACCTTATTGTATTCCTGCTGCTCCCATGCTTTTTTTTTTTTTTTAATATATCCTCTGTTCAGTTTCACAGATATTGGTCTTTTTATTTAGTGCCAATGTTTCTGGTCTGCACCCAGGGAACGGTGCTTACATGGAAATAATGCTGGTCATCCCCCAGAGAATCATGTGCGCACTAAATAAAAAGGCCTATAACGCTCTGAAATCATATGCCGGATTAAAAAATATATATATTTACTTGAACAGTGGTAATAAAATGAAAGTAGAAACTCTCCATTTGTGACCTACTGACCGGTCCTCCTTTAAGGATTATTTTCTGTTTTGGTTTGCTTTTAGGTGAGAATATATTCATAAACGTAAGCTGCTTAAAATATTTAGTAATTATCTCGCCTGTTCCTAGTGCTGAAGCTATAAACGACCATTACTGATATTAATGAATTATTAAGGCTGTGTGCCCACGTTGCGTTTTTTTAAGCGTTTTTGAAGCGTTTTTCGGGGTCAAACCGCTTCAAAAACGCTTAAAATAAGCATCCCATTAATGCTTAGCGGCTAAAAGCACAGCATAATCATTAATTTCCGCTTCAGTCCGCGTTTTTAGCTGTTTCCTATGAGTCCAGAAGACGTGCGGAAAAAACGCCCGGAAAAACGCGCATTTTCTGGGAAGAAGTCCGGTTTTATCAGTTTTAAAACGCTAATGTGGGCACATAGCCTTATGCCTTCAGATGGGACTAGAATAATTTATAGGAGGGGTCTCTAGAGCTCATGCCTTGATCAATTGAATGGGGGTTGTAAAAGAAAAGGCTGCTGATCTTGATGGACATGGGATTTCTTTCATCCTCTGCAGTATATTTTCTTCTGGTCATTAAAGAACACATACCTGAGAGATGGCTTTCACACAGCACAAACAAAAGCTGCTTTAAAAGGTTCTGTCAGTCAGCAAATAAATGCTAAAAAGGGAAAAATAAGACACTCTTTTTCCTTTAGATCTTGCATCATATGTGAAAAAGTTGGAGAAATATATCAAATTTTCAATGACAGTGTTAACCTGGACTTTGATCTTTTACAAAGAATTGCTGCACATTTCGCCCCTTGGTTTCCATGGTGGTTTTCCATGCATAGTCTGGAGGGGCCTATAAAGCTGACTACAGTCTGATGAAATATTTCGGTATCTTCATTAGATACATTTTTAGGCTTGTATCCAGATCTTGTCTCTTCTGTCTAGGTTTTGTTTGCTGTTTTTTTTCAATTCATATACTTTTTTTTTTTTTTTTTTTTTTAATTTTCTCAAGCTTCCATTTTCGCTCCTGCTTATTGCAACCCTATATTTGTACAGCGCTGTCACAGAGGTACTTAATTGTACCTCTCCATGCCTCTAATTCCAGATACTCAAATCTGACAAATGGTGAGATAATCTGAGTTAAATGTTGGAAAAGTACCCTACATAGGATGCTATGTGTTTAGATGTATTTTTACTAGAACTTTTACTGGCTACTGTATCAGATTAGAGCACTTCTATGGTTTGGCTGATCTAACTACCGAGAGTTCGTTTTCCTGTGGGATGTTGTAGTTTTGGTTTTACTATGTACTGTAATATACTAAAAAAAAAAGTAGTAAAAAAAAAAAGAAACAAGCGACCTAAAAAAAATTGTAATTCTGTTTCGGTTTTGATTTTATAGTGTTCATTATGCAGCACAAATGACCGGAGTGCATGATTCTGTGTGTAAATATGCATATTTTAGCAAGACCGTGCTAAGCCACATACTGCATCCCATACAACATCATGGTTTCTCAGAGTTCGGGTGAAGAACTGGCTGCCTGCACTCCAGACCTTTTACCAATAGAAAACATTTGGTGCATTATAGAACGAAAAATCAGGCAAAGACCCCAGACTATTAATCGGCTAAAATCCTACATCAGACCAGATTGGGACAATATTTCTTTCCCAAAACTCCAGCAATTGGTCTCCTCACTTTCCAGACATTTTAGAGAAGAGTGAATGCTACACAACGATGGTAGACATGGTCTTTCCAAACCAATTTGAGATGTGTTGCTGCCATCAGTTATTAAAATAGTTTTTTTATTTCTTCAAATGGGAAAGATGTGTAACTTTAACCTTCTGATTTGTGTTCTTCTATGTTCTGTTGCGAATTAAATGAGATTTCCAAATCTTTGCATTCTTGTTTTCTTTTGATTTTAAATATAGGTGTACATGTGTCAATGGCTAACAAAAATCAGAACGTTGTTAAAAAAAATGGTTTGTATCAACATTATCTGTGACATGTAACCTTTTTTTCTTGCTGCTTTTGTTTTTAATATTTTTAAAAAGTGTTTTTAATACCTTTTTTCTTTTTTATTCATCCCCAAGGAGACTAGAATCTGCGATCATTTAATCACATACTGGAATACTTAAGTGTTAGGCTATGTGCCCACGTAAGCAGAACATTTCTGCTTGAAAACCGGACTTCTTCCCAGAAAACGTGTTTTTTTTCGTGTGGTTTTTGCTTAAAAATCGCGGGTTTTTATGCGCGGCTTCAGTTTCATAGAAAAAGCTAAAAACGCGGACTTTTCCGCAAAATTAATGACCATGCTGCGTTTTTTTTCCCGCTAAGCGATTTTTATTTATTTTTTAGCGGTAAAAAACGCATCAATGTGCACAAAGTGCGGAGTGCATTAAAATGAATGGGATGCTTCTTGTATGCGATTTTTGAAGCGTTTTTACCGGGAAAAACGCTTCAAAATCCCGAAAAAGAACGCTTACGTGGGCACACAGCCTGTATATAATAAAACTGATAATGTTTCTATATGATAGTGGTGACTGGTACCTTTGCTCAGCTCTCGGATGCCATTGTAACCTATTCGCACCCCTCAATCATGACGCACAGATCACAAGTTAAATTCTGCTGTCAGATAGTGACAGCGGCTTCTTGGTGCTTAAACAGTCGCAGACTGAGCTACTTCTGGTCGCTGCTGTTAGCAGACTGTGCGGCTAGTAATCGCATTTTCTGGATCCAGTGTGTGTAGAGCGGGTCCACTTGATACACCTGTACCTGACACAAGGTGTAGTGGTACATTCTTTGTCAGGAAGGGGTTAGTGGTTGTTACATTCTAATGTAAGTTTGTCCCCCCCCCCCCCAAAAAAAAAAAAAAAAAAAAACACATTTTTAATGGCCTATACAATGTTGTATTGGTCTTGGCTCCTATAGCAAAATACTCTACCTGTTAGGGTATGTTCTCGTGGTCTGTAAACGCTGCGGGTTGGACTCTGCGTACATCTGCAGCGTTTAACCCGCAGCAGTCAGGTGTTACAGCATAGTGGATGGGATTTTAAGAAATCCCATGTCCACAATGCATGCACCAGCATCCCTGCGTAACCGGACTTGCGGTGCCTTTCTAGACCGCAGCATGTCTATTTATTTTGCAGAGATACTCCGTCTCCGCAAGATAAATATCACCAGTCCAATATATTGGACGCAGTGATTCCGCACGGTTCAATGAACACATGCGGAATCACCTGCGTTCAAAAGCCAGCAGCGCTTTGGATGGAGAGGACATGTACTGCGTCCAAAGCGCTGCCCTTTACGGACTGTGGGAACATACCCACAGTGTATAGTACAGTGACTGAGAAAATAACTTTAAATTCATATGCAAATGAGGAGGCTTAGGTGGCCATGAATTTAATACCTTGTGCTGTCTCTTCATTTGCATATTGATGCGTTCCTGCTCTTCTGATTGACAGTACTCTCTTCCCAGCGTGAGCACTGTCAGTATGCTGCCAGTATTTGTGTGCGCATCGACGCACGTTCTCCTCGATTTTCCTTTCCTCTGATGCCTCTCGCTGCACTAGTAAACCCGGAAGTAATCACAAGTAGAGGAAAGTCCAAATATGCAAATAAGTCACAACCGTGCATTGAAGCCTCATTTGCATATGAATTGTTATTTTTGAAGGCAAAGTCCCCTACAGCACTGTATTAACCCATTTAAAATGCAGGTTTTGGGTGACAAACTCTCTATAAATTGACCGTAACTGTTAGATTTGTGTGGGTCCAGTTTAGGACCCCACTGATCACCAAAACTGTCTCTAGCCTTAACCAGGGCTGTGAAGTGGGTGTCCTGGAAATTGAGGAGTCGGAGGTTTGGCTTACCGACTCTACAGCCCTGGCCTTAACCCACCCACTAGACTGAAACCAGTGAGAGTTAAAAGCAAAGCCGTGTAGGAAGGTCGCGCTCACTACGTCACCATTTCCTATTCTGTGACACAATGAAGATAGCCGAGCAGAGAGATGGAAATGTATGACCAGGGTGGTTTGATATTTCTACATTTTTTAAAGTGAAGATGTTTTTACATTTTACAAATGTAATTGCTTTTAGAACTAATTTTATTCCCATAATAAAAATGTATCTTGTGGATTTCTTTGCAAATTGGTTCATTGACTTGGGCTTGATTAAAGCAGAGTTGTACATTTTGTTTTTAAATATCAGACGTGGCCTAAGTATAGTCTTTTTGTAGCGTGACTGTGCTAATTTTAACGGTCAACTATTTTAGTCCATAGGAATTAATAGAGCACATGTAACTAGGTGTAGTCACTGTAACAATAATGCTGATGTGCTACAAAAATTGTGTAACCCAAGCCTGATATATTTCAGCCTGTAAGGCAACAGTTTGTGGATGATTCTTTATATGCCATCTTCTTATTGCTCGCGAGGTTGTCTGATTCCCTTTCACAGTTTTGTCGAAAGCTTATTAGGTGGGATGCAATTGGCATTATGGCACTGGCGGCATGTAGTATACCACCTCTAAGATGCTCAACACAAGTGCAGTCCTCCCTTCTCTTGTCATCCCTGTGCACCTAATATAGTAGGGAAGGTATACAGCCTCTTTTAAAGTCTAATCCTATAAGCTGACTCAATGATTTTGCTCAATAAATGAGGATCGCTGACTGGAGTTTTGTAGGGATTGCTGGCTAATTAAGGTAAAGATTGGTCAAAGAAATCAGCATGGGTGTGTCGAGGTTAAGATGCATGGCTTCCAGATCCTGCAGATTAAAACAGTCACGCAATTTACAGCCCATAAGCCCATACGCACGTTTGTTTTGTTTTCCCCTCACTAAACATTTTATCTAGATTAGTACTTTTTTCTTTATGGTAGCACTGAAATATGGAAAGAGGGCAGGTTAGTTTGCATTCGCTTGCCCACTAATGTGATATTCCTACATTCATACATTGCCATATGTACATGTTCTTACATCCAAGGACAAGTCCAAGGAAGCCAATACCTTCTCACTTCCATCTGTCACCATTATTATTATGGAATGGGATTTTATGTGGCAGTAGTGTGACTTGTAATCCAAAGAGCCATGTGCACGGAGGCCTTTCGGATGCCTTGGAGCCGCGTGGGCAGCTGTGTGTCCGGATGTGTGTACGTGATGGAATATGTGAAAGAAAAAAATGTCTCCATACAAGGCATTCCGAGCTGTGGTAGCTACCAAGTACCCCATTATGCGCATAAACCCTTAGCCTTCATGGATTTTCTAACATCATTATTTCAATTGTGGGGAATCAAAGGGTAAAAACCTGTCCTCCCTTTTCTTGGTTCATTCAAACTTGCATTAAAAGTACCGTAAAACCATTTTAATTCGAGGATCGTGGTAGAGAGACTCTTAAGACGCTGAGCGATGGAATAGGAGATCGGCAGTCGGCAGGGTGCAGCCTTTTATTCACAGTGGAGTTCCCATCCCTATAGGGAATGTAGGGAGTGATTTTATTTCCCCATTTCCTTTGGGCAGTAAACAAGCACTGAAATTTCGTCCAGCTTTCCCAACCCCCATTGCTCTTTACTGGGCTAATAAAATTGTTTGTTAATGCCTGAAGGGAAGTGACTGGTGAACGCTGAACAAAATGTTTAGTAGACACAGCAGTCCATTGACTGGCACTAGAGCTGAAAGAGGATTAGTAGCTGCAATTTAAAGCTGATCCCTTCTCAAGTCTGGCGGCAATGCTGTGATATAATGGGAATCCTAATTGACCAGCTCTTAACTGTTTTCTATAGGACTATCTCCTGATGTCTTTTGTGTAGTTACTTTTTCCATTTCCGGTGATTTTTCTAAATGAAGTAACAGTATTTCTGCTTACCTCTCATAAAAAAAATAATTTCTCTGCAAGGCCGGGTATATTTCATGATCTTTATTCAGAACCCAATGCCCGTACTTACCTCAGGTCTCCTGACCCAAACTTCTAGCCTCATCCGTACGTTTGAATCTGTACATCCTGGTCCGGAAACCTGTAGGCAGCCTAAGCATTGCAGTCTGTATATGGACTGAGAAAAACGGCGTGAACGCAGCCTTGGGGCTCGTTCAGACGACCGTATTTTCAGTCTAATTGCCATCTGACTAAATATCGGATCACTCTTGAACCAGTAGTTATTTGGGGCTGTGCAACATGCCCAATATTTTATTTATTTTTCCTCTGACAATCCAAGGGGAAAAAGAAAATCGCAGCATGCACTATTTGCATTCGATAGTCACATTGCACTCACACTTGCAAGTCAATGAGTCTGTGGACAACATCGGACTGCACTCGGATAACATCTGAGTGCAGTGCAATTTTCAGGCTGACAGAATGGAGAAAATTAATTTTTTTCCCCTCATCTTCTCACCCGAGAAAATCAGATCACACATTCTGAGCAGTGTGATTAGCATTATTGGACCGACTTTCTTGGATAAGTGAAAAAAGGTCTTGTAGCCCTGGCCTTATTAGGATAGTATGCACAGTTTCACCTGTCACAGAATGTTGGAATAAAAGGGGGTTTTAAGAGTGGTCACACGCTGTCTTTTCGAAAACACTGTAGCTTCTGCGCCTTCCTCCTGCTGGATCCACTCAGCATTGTCTAAAACTGCATCAAGAATTGCAATGGAAATCTAACAAACTTTCTGCAGAAAAAAAACACTACTTTCACAGTTTAGCTGTAAGTCTATAGGAAAATACTAAACACTCAGTCAGTAAGCCAAATCTCCAACTCCTCAATTTCACTGACTCCGACCCCCACACCCCTGGTCACTACTGAGCATGTACATAAAGTGCAGCACAGATTCATCTCAGCTATGACCCCACAGCAATGATCACTAATGAGCATGTGCATAAAGTGCAGCACAGATTCATCTCAGCTATGACCCCACACCCCTGGTCACTACTGAGCATGTACATAAAGCGCAGCACAGATTCATCTCAGCTATGACCCCACAGCAATGGTCACTACTGAGCATGTACATAAAGCGCAGCACAGATTCATCTCAGCTATGACTCCACAGCAATGGTCACTACCAAGCATGTACATAAAGTGCAGCACAGATTTATCTCAGCTATGACCCCACAGCACTGGTCACTAATGAGCATGTGCATAAAGTGCAGCACAGATTCATCTCCACTATGACCCCACAGCCCTGCCTCACTACTGAGCCTGTACATAAAGTGCTCCACAGATTAATTTCAGCTAAAAGCCCAGACCCTTAGATCAGGAACAGACATTTATAGGACATTTCATAACTTTCCCAAATTCTGAAAACATTTACAGCCCATCCTGCATTGTACTACTGTGCCCAATTTATTATAGATTTTAGGGGTCGGTCCATTTTACACTGTCTCCACTAGTGTTGAGCGATACCGTCCGATACTTAAAAGTATCGGATCGGATGGTATCGGCCGATCTAAAAAAAATATCGGGTATTGCCGATTCCGATACCGGAAGTCCCATTCAAGTCTATGGGACTTCCGGTATCGGAATAAGAAAAACCCTATTTTTGCCTTGTGCCGGCCTGCCGGGGGTCTGTGCCGGCCTGCCGGGGGTCTGTGCCGGCCTGCCGGGGGTCTGTGCCGGCCTGCCGGGGGTCTGTGCCGGCCTGCCGGGGGTCTGTGCCGGCCTGCCGGTGGGTCTGTGCAGGCTCCGGGGATCTGTGCCGGCCTGCCGGTGGGTCTGTGCCGGCCTGCCGGTGGTCTGTGCCGGCCTGCCGGTGGTCTGTGCCGGCCTGCCGGTGGTCTGTGCCAGCCTGCCGGTGGTCTGTGCCGGCCTGCCCGGGGGCTGTGCTGGCCTGCCGGGGGGCCGTGCAGGCTCCGGTAGTCTGTGCAGGCATCGTCCGATGGGACTACAAGTCCCATCGGGCGATGCCTGCTACCATGACAGTGATTGACACATTAGCCAATGATGGGACAGTAGTAGTCCCATCATCCGGCTGATGTGTTGAATGTAAAAAAAAAAATAAAAAAAAAATAATTTTTACATGCTACATACATGCTACATACATACAACATGCATACTACATATATACTACATGTAACATACATACTACATACATGCTACATACTACATGCATGCTACATACTACATACATGCTACATACATACTACATACATAATACATATATACTACATGCATGCAACATACATACAACATATATACTACATGCTACATGCATGCTACATGCATGCAACATACTTACAACATATATGCTACATGCATGCAACATACTTACAACATATATACTACATGCATGCAACATGCATACTACATATATACTATATATACTACATGTAACATACATACTACATATATACTACATGTAACATACATACTACATATATACTACGTGCATACTACATACATGCTACATACATGCTACATACATACTACATATATACACTACATGCATGCAACATACATACTACATATATACCACATGCATGCAACATGCATACTACATATATACTGCATATATACTACATGCATGCAACATACATATATACTACATACAATACATACATATAGACATACAGTACATATAACAGAGTACATACTCACCGTCACTTGTCACTTTGATCCCCGAAGCCATTGTCGCCTGAGGAATAAATATCAAAATAAAAAAACACCAATATACTTACCCCGATCCGCAGAAGTCCACGAGGGTCCCACGTCCATCTTGCGTGGAGAACAGCAGCATCAGCTGATGCTACCGTTCTCTTCCAGCTCCAGGAATACAATGACGGAAGGTAGGTATCCTTCCGCACTGTATTCCTCCACCGCTGTAAAAAAAAAAGTCCCTAGTCTCACTTTATGCCTTTGCTGCGTGGGACCCTCGTGGACTTCTGCGGATCGGGGTAAGTATATTGGTGTTTTTTTATTTTGATATTTATTCCTCAGGCGACAATGGCTTCGGGGATCAAAGTGACAAGTGACGGTGAGTATGTACTCTGTTATATGTACTGTATGTCTATATGTATGTATTGTATGTAGTATATATGTATGTTGCATGCATGTAGTATATATGCAGTATATATGTAGTATGCATGTAGTATATATGTATGTATGTTGAGTGTATGTATGTAGTTTGTATGTTGCATGCATGTATTGTATGTATGTAGTATGCATGTAGTATGTTGCATGTATGTAGCATGTAGTGTGTATGTTGCATGTATGTAGCATGTAGTATATATGTAGTATATATGTAGTATGTATGTTACATGTAGTATATATAGTATATATGTAGTATGCATGTATGTATGTAGTATGTATGTAGCATGTATGTTACATGTAGTATATATGTAGTATGCATGTTGTATGTATGTAGCATGTATGTTACATGTAGTATGCATGTTGTATGTATGTAATATGTATGTTATATGTAGTATGTATCTTAAAAAGGAGAAAACGGAGTAACGGATACAAAATATATGCAAAAGTATAAATTTTATTAATACTCACATCAAGTGCTGACAAGTATACAAGTTGACTAAAATAGGGGGGATAAGCCCCAATGATACAACAATCAGGACAGACAAGGACAGGGTAAATAAAATGATACCAGTGCTCGAAATCTACATGGCACAACGTTCAGTCAGCCCATGGGCATTGCACATAACAGACATGTGTCTAATGGTAAAAGATAGTCAAATATGGCATACTCAATTAAATGTGTATTGTACATAGTTGTACATGTCTAGAGCGCCAAAAAAAAAAAAAAAAAAAACATCCAGAGGGGTCAATGTGCAAGTCCAATGGACACTGAACATAAATGAATCAATGACATGTGGAAGGATTCTTACATAGTAAATAACATATGTATCAGCATATCAAAACTGCGCAATTGTGCCAGAGCGAACCCGGGAGACGACCCGCCCAGCGGTCCAAATGACCGAAGTGTGGAAACAAGTAAAGTGACACTCCCTTGATAAAGCGCCTGTGGCGGGCGCGAAACGTACGTCGGGTGTCGTTGCATGGGCCTTCACCTCCTCTGCTCCCCGGTAAGCAGCCTGCCTTTACTTGTTTCCACACTTCGGTCATTTGGACCGCTGGGCGGGTCGTCTCCCGGGTTCTCTCTGGCACAATTGCGCAGTTTTGATATGCTGATACATATGTTATTTACTATGTAAGAATCCTTCCACATGTCATTGATTCATTTATGTTCAGTGTCCATTGGACTTGCACATTGACCCCTCTGGATGTTTTTTTTTTTTTTTTTGGCGCTCTAGACATGTACAACTATGTACAATACACATTTAATTGAGTATGCCATATTTGACTATCTTTTACCATTAGACACATGTCTGTTATGTGCAATGCCCATGGGCTGACTGAACGTTGTGCCATGTAGATTTCGAGCACTGGTATCATTTTATTTACCCTGTCCTTGTCTGTCCTGATTGTTGTATCATTGGGGCTTATCCCCCCTATTTTAGTCAACTTGTATACTTGTCAGCACTTGATGTGAGTATTAATAAAATTTATACTTTTGCATATATTTTGTATCCGTTACTCCGTTTTCTCCTTTTTAAGATTAGCATATGGAGTGGTAATCCATGCACAAGGCGTTTTTGGACCATGGTCACCGCCTTGTCTCGTTCTCTGATACTGGGCATTATCATATATGTATGTAGTATGTATGTAGCATGTAAATTTTTTTTTTTTACATTCAACACATTAGCCGGATGATGGGACTACTACTGTCCCATCATTGGCTAATGTGTCAATCACTGTCATGGTAGCAGGCATCGCCCGATGGGACTTGTAGTCCCATCGGACGATACCTGCACAGACCCCCGGAGCCTGCACAGACCACCGGCAGGCCTGCACAGACCACCGGCAGGCCGGCACAGACCACCGGCAGGCCGGCACAGACCACCGGCAGGCCGGCACAGACCACCGGCAGGCCGGCACAGACCACCGGAGCCAGCACAGACCACCGGAGCCAGCACAGACCACCGGAGCCAGCACAGACCACCGGAGCCAGCACAGCCCCCCGGCAGGCCGGCACAGACCACCGGCAGGCCGGCACAGACCACCGGAGCCTGCACAGACCACCGGCAGGCCAGTACAGACCCCCGGACAGTCGGCACAGCCCCCCCGAAGGCCCGAACTGACGGCGCATCATGATGCGCACAGACAGCGCATCATGATGACGTCATTTCGGCAGCCAATCAGAGCCACAAAAGTGGCTCATTGCATTTTGGACTTCCGATTCCGGTATCCGATACGAAAAAAGTATCGGTACTCGGTATCGGAATTCCGATACGGCAAATATCGGCCGATACCCGATACTTGCGGTATCGGAAAGCTCAACACTAGTCTCCACTAAAATGGAGACAGCCCTGATACATTTGTTGTAGTTTTTAATGCAGCAGTTCTTTGTTTTGCATTTTGTGTGGCCAGAGGATTTTTTTTCTAAATGGATAGCATGGTGGAGGTGAGGCCTTTGTCAGTTTGTCGTTTTTCTCCCATAGATCTCCATTGTTTGTTTTTTTCCTTTGGTGAAAATAGAACAAATGTTAATGCATCTTGTGTATTTATTTAGTTATTTTGTTCTTGAATTACAAATCTTGTGATTCGAAGGGTACATTCACTGTGTTTTTTGCAGCCTTTATTTCCACATGAAAAAATGCAGGTGTTGACATAAATAACGCTGTGTACATTATCCCTGATTTTTATGCATTTTTGTCTTTTATTTGAATGGGAGAATAATGCTGAAGGAATTTATATGATGCAGATTTAAAAAAAAAAAAAAAAAAAAAATATGGTTTACAAATTCAAATAAAAAATGTAAACTTTTTTCGTACTAGGGTTTCATTTGGTGTCAGTGAAAAAATAAAGAAAATAAGTTACTGTTTTTCACTTTTTTAATCAGACTTATTAAAGTACATTTAAAAATTTGGTCCACGTTCTGAAACAAATATTTTTATATATTGAACACAGGCTTTTTTTTTTTTTTTTTTTTGTTTGCCCCAGTACCAACAAAGTAAATGAGCTCTCAGAAATGTCATTCACGTTCTCCTTATTTTTTCCAAGCGTTTTTTTTTTCTAAGGCTATGTGCACACATAAGCAGAATTTTCCTGAGCAAAGCCCCGACTCCTTTCCAGGAAATCCGCATTTTTATTTTTCATGTTTCTGTTATGGGTTTTTTTGCGCGTTTTTTTCGTGTTTTTTTCCGGAGCATTCACATTGTCATTGAATATAGTTGGAAATGCGGATTTTTCTGCAAAATTAATAGACATGCTGCATTTTTTTTGTGGAAAACGCATCATGTATGTGCACAAAGCTTGCAGAATGCATTCTAAGAATGGGATGCGTAATGTATGCGTTTAAGCGTTTTTGCAGGGGAAAAACGCTTAAAAAAGCGAACCTTGTGTACACAGCCTAATTTTCAAGATGGGTTTTAAAGAAATCTCATTCCCACAGGTTTTTTTTTTTTTTGTTTTTTTTTCATTTTTTTTTTTATGTGCAGCGTAAACTTTTTTCGAAAGTTATAACATCAATTTATTTGGCAATAAATATACGTTTTATTTCTAGATTTTCCCCATAGACTCCAACGAGATGAGGAAAATCCACAAAACAAAATAAAAAAATCCAATAAACAAAAACAGGCATTTCCCCAGTGAAAAATCACTAATAACATGTTACTAGCACATGATTTTATGGCTATGTTCACACCAAAGTTTTATTCACCAACAAACTCTTTGAACACACAGCAAAATATGCTGTTGCATTTTTTTTTTGCAGAGCTTTTTTATATTCTGACTGCTTTTTAAAATTCTGCAAAAAACGCAGAAAAAATTGAACATGGTTATAGACTTTGTGACTCACCAGTATATACTTTATATGCTTCTTATTGCTTACTTTGTACATATATGTCCTACGGTTGTTTGTTTTTTACCGTCAGGGTTCCTACAGTGGCTCACCCACCAATACATCTGTATGTTGGGATTTTTTGTATATTCTTGTAATATTTTTTACCTAATAAAGCTTGAACAATTTTTAAGTCAAATATGTCCTGATTGTCGTCATTGTGGTTTGGTCCTGATGAAGAGGTTTGGAGACCTTGAAACGCATTGACAATAAACCGCATTCATGTCACCTTCATGTGTGATCGTATCTTTGAGCCTTGGGCAGAGCGGACTCTGAACCACCATATTCTTAATTCACTGCAATGGATTTCAGTCCTGGCACATTTTTTTTTCCTTTTGCACTATATTAGAAAAGTTAAGTAACAGGAAGTAGCCAAGAATAAGCAGTTTTAGTTAAAACCTGATATACCAAAACAAGCAATAAAAAGTGCAAATAACCTAATCTAGTTAAATTGATGCAGAAAGTCTGCTACATCAAAAGCTCCCCAAATACTCATCGTGGGAACGTAGCCTAAAGATGCCATAAGTTATTGGGTAACCTCTACATTTGTTATTGATGCTCCTCTTTAGCCTAAAGATGCCATAAGTTATTGGGTAACCTCTACATTTGTTATTGATGCTCCTCTTTTGTGTGTGTAATCCTCATAGGCTCCATTTCACAGTTCTTCAATCTCATGTGTTTGGATGCTGAATTTTAATTTTTTTTCCCTCCCTATTGTCAGGAGAACACCTCTTGGTCTGAACATGGGGATGGACATAGCAGAGAAGCATCTCGGGATTTTGCAAAGGTAATATTTCTAATAAGATGCATTAAAGGCCCTTATAAACATTAGAAGTTTGATTGGTATGGATATCTATAGTCTGTTCCTGACAACGAGGAGAGATGCATCTAGCTTAGTGGTTTTCTGATGGCCGATCCTTTTGCTCTCCAGGAGATGAGCCTCAGCCAGAGGAGTCCGGCAGCAGCTTTCTGGGAGTAAACGCCATAGCACTCCATTGCGCGGTCCTGTGGGAGGGGGAATCTGGTGAGATAGCTGTTGGCTAAATGATCAATTAGCTGACATTTATCTATTGTATATGGCAAGTTCCCTTAAAGGGGGTTCTCTAATGTTAGAAAAACAAGGCTTTATTTTTCCAAAAACGGCGCCACACCTGTCCAGTGTGGTATTGTTACCAAGCATATTTTTATAATTAAAAGAAATAATACAAAATTAGCCATGTTTTCTAATTTTGACTTATCTTAAGTTTTCCAGACAGGTAACTTTGCATCAGTTTTAGCTTTGAAGCGGTGTGTGAGACATTTGATGATTTATGCTTTTACCTTACAGCTTTATGAGCTCGACAGTGATCCTAAACGGAAAGAATTTCTCGATGATCTCTTTGTCTTCATGCAAAAGAAAGGTGAGCGAATAGCAGCTGCTGGCATTGTTACCCCTTTTCTACAAAGTTGTTTGTTAGTGTTTTTAGCATTTTTTTTTTTTATGCGACCAGATGTTACTTTAAAGGCTCATTGCATTATGTAAAACTACATATAGCATTTTTAAGCAGCGGGGGGCGGCCTTGGTTTTTGCTTTTTTTTTTTTTTTCTCTGCTCAGAACCCAGAATACAGTAGGCACAAAGATTATAACTCTTCCTATAGGCTTCCAAAGTGGTATTAGAAAAATAAGATGTTAAACATTATTTTTAGACCCTTTTGGCAGCCATTCAACAATGATTTATTTATATAGCACCATTGATTCCATGAGAATTAGGCATTTGAATTCAAACTGCACCATAATCGCACTAGGTTTGCACTATTGTCTAGCAGTGCTGGGGTCCTCGGTTCACCAAGGGTAACATTTACATCCGAGTTTGTATGTTCTCCCATTGTTTGTCTGTTTCCTTCCACACTCCAAAGACCTATTGGTAGGGAATTTAGATTGTGAGCCCAATAGGGACAGTGATAAATGTCAGTAAAGCGCAGTAGAATGTGCTGGCACTATATAAGCTAGCATACAAATTATCAAGGAAGTCGGGAGGCCTTCATACATGTCACATACACTTGCCAACCTGCCCTGCGACGGATTTAGACTCAAGGTGTTTTTTTTTTTTAAATTGCAAGAGTGCCCTAACTATTGCTGCATTTGAAGGAAAAAAAATGAAGATTCTCCTTGATTTGCAATTGATAACACATGTGCATGCTGCAATATATACATATTTGTCTTTCTTTCCTTCACAGAGCGATTGTTAATTTTCTCATGTGAACTAGCTCAGTTTTTGCAATTGGGCCACGTTCACGTATGCATGTTTTGGATCACAATGCACTGACTAGTTGTGGGTTTCTTGACCTGATCTTGACAACCTCATACACATACAGTATGTGAAGCTATCATGTTCAGATCCGGAGATCTGTGGGCAGTCCATGAGTACAGACCACAAACCACGGATGTGTTAAACTGGCCTTTCTGAGTGTTCTGATTGGGTGCAGGCCTTTTCGCAAGTGGACCAAAAAAAAACTATATTCTAAACTGGTCATTACTTATTCCTGTCGTTAACAATTGGCCTGTTATATGGGCTCCATGCACTAAGAGTTCATGAATACAATGAACGATGCCGATCGTAACTCAGAACTAGCAAACATTGTCAGACAAATGTTTGTACAGGACGAGAACCGTGAATGAAATGTTTGGCTAGCAATGGTTACATCAAGCATGGTGCACTGTGGTCTCACAGATAATCTGAAGTGTAGCTGTGCTCAACATTCAAGTCCCAACAGTGATACTAATTATTTCTAATACAAGAATTCATACAATATTGTACAAAGAAAATGTCATCGAATTACAGATATGATTGATTAATTTCACAATTTTATATGAACAGTAGCGTTTGCCATAATGATGAATATGACACAAATATGTTCTCGTTCTAATGCTCCAACTACTGCTGAACAATGGTCTCGGCACACTGTCACCCAAACACTGAAAGCCGTACCTATTTAAGATTTCAATTTGGAGAACGACCTCCATTTACATTATACAATTTTCAAAAGATGAATGATAATTTTTTCACTTGCATAAATTTTTTTATGGACTAGCGTTTTTGGACAGAGCCTTTAGGCTCTCCCCCATTCACATGGCGCAGTTATTGTGAACAATGGGTCGTTTCCATTAGAATCTTAAGGATTATCTGCCAGTGCTAAAGGGCCTGAAATATGTCTCTGACTGCAGGGTGTTATAAAGACCCAAACCCTGTACTAGCTTTCCACCGCTGAGTCACTGCCTCGATTCCCGGTGTTTGGCATTGGCTGCAAAGGCGATGTCACGTTGACAGTGCGGAAGGCAATCAGTGAGCTGAGCGGTTTTGCCTGTGTAGACACGCCACCTCCTTTAGAGCCGTTGAGCGCACAGATTTGTTGCCGCACTCAACGTTATGGCAGCTCCGCAGTCCGTGCCAGGCGCAGAGAACAGCGGCTGGGACATTTATTTTACTGAAAGAGATAAACCCCTTTTAGACACTAGGTCTAGATTACTTTGGCTATTGTCTACCTGTCACTTGATAACCCTTTCAGTATTTGCTCTATATGACTTTATTTGTGATATGCCTGTGGGTGTTGTGGATACTAAGGCCATTGTCTGTAATGTGTTGCTTGATCTAATACCAGTATACCGTTAGCACTTTTGGAATGGTTGACTCTTGGTTCCAAAAACGTCAGCTTTCAGGATCTATATCCCATTTAAAGTATATATAATACGAAGTAAAGAGCTGATTGTTCAGGCTGGTGCTTAAACAGTGTATCCCAAATTTTGTAAAAGTTATGAAACCGCAGAATTCACTCTGTCATTTTCTGTTTCATTGGCTCCTCTGTTAGTAAGTGTTGAGATACATTTTACTTAATTTTTTTAAATGTTCTCGTCACATTCTGTGGTAACATGGTTGGGCCTGTCTGATTTGGAAAAGGTTTCTGAAAATGGACTCATCCTTTTTATATGTTTATTGACCTCGCCTTTAGTTGGTTGCCCACTCTGCTACTACTGCTTCCCCCTCCCTCCTGAACAGATCTTGAAATCTGATAAGCCTTGAAGGACCTGTCACTATCATTTATTGAGGAAGCTGTTTGTGCTTGGGGGAGGGGAGATGCCATATGAAGCCAGCAGGGTTTGGTGAGTTAAAGACAGGGGGTGGAATCTGTCATTTGGATGTGATTAATGAACCCATTAGCTCCTGTTGGGTGTGATACGCATCTAAGCTTTGATTTCCTTCCCGGAAATTGAAAAAAGTATATTGTAAAACACTGAGTCAGTGCAATGATGTAGCTAGTGAAGTTCCCCACATATACTAATCCTCTAGGTATTATATCATTATATGACCAACCTTCAAGTATGGAGGAAGTCTGTATGAGAGCAGATCAGAACTCAGGGCATTTGAACAAGATCTGCAGAATTATTTTTCCCTTTTGCGTTTTATTGTAGGACATATATTCTACATGACACTCGACCATTTTCCAGTTTCTGTTTGTTTAAGATGTCACCTAAGCATATTAGTGTTTTTGGACGAGGAAATGTATGTTTTGATGGAGTCTTTTTTTCAATTAGAAAATATAATTAATTATAATGAGGATCTATTTACACAGCTAACTTTTTTAATTTTGTTTCCTCTTGTAATATATGTCATTCATATAGTATAATTTTGTTTACCTTGTATATACCTAATCTTTGAGATATATACACAGTACCTACATACATATATACATATGTATGTGAAACTCCTGGTTTTGTCTTACAAATAATACTGAGGTAAAATACTGACCAAATACTGAATGTGTGAACATGGCCTTAACAGGTACTGTAGAACACAGCATCGTTTCTGTCTAAAAAATAACGCTGATAAAACGCCATGTGTAAACATACCCTAAGCCGCTGTTGATTTATAGTCAGTTTGTTGGGCATCTTCCTTTTACTTGTCAGAGCAATAGAAACCTGATGGTAAAGAACGACAGTGGGTGCGGGAAGTATTCAGACCCCTTTACATTTTTCACTTTCTTTCATTGCAGCCATTTGGTAAATTCAAAAAAGTTCATTTTTTTTTTCATTAATGTATACTCTGCACCCCATCTTGACTGAAAAAAAACCAGATGTAGAAATTTTGGCAAAATTATTAAAAAAAAGAAACTGAAATATTACATGGTCACAAGTATTCAGACCCTTTGCTCAGTATTGAGTAGAAGCTCCCTTTTGAGCTAGTACAGCCATGAGTCGTCTTGGGAATGATGCAACAAGTTTTTCATACCTGGATTTGGGGATCCTCTGCCATTCTTCCTTGCAGATCCTCTTCAGTTCCGTCAGGTTGGTTGGTGAATGTTGGTGGACAGCTGTTTTCAGTTCTCTCCAGAGATGCTCATTTGGGTTTAGGTCAGGGCTCTGGCAGGGCCAGTCAAGAATGGTCACAGAGTTGTTCTGAAGCCACTCCTTTGTTATTTTAGCTGTGTGCTTAGGGTTATTGTCTTGTTGGAAGGTGAACCTTCAACCAAGTCTGAGGTCCAGAGCACTCTGGAAGAGGTTATCATCCCGGATATCTCTGTACTTGGCCGCATTCATGTTTCCTTCAGTTGCAATCGGTTGTCCTGTCCCGCCTGCTGAAAAACACCCCCATAGCATGATGCTGCCACAACCATGTTTCACTGTTGGGATTGTATTGGGCAGGTGATGAGAAGTTTTCTCCACACAACCGCTTAGAATTATCACCAAAAAGTTCTATCTTCGTCTCATCAAACCAGAGAATCTTATTTCTCATAGTCTGGGAGTCCTTCATGTGTTTTTTTAGCAAACTCTGTGGGCTTTCATATGTCTTGCACTGAGGAGAGGCTTTCGTCGGGCCACTCTGCCCGACTGGTGGAGGGCTGCAGTGATAGTTGACTTTGTGGAACTTTCTCCCATCTCCCTACTGCATCTGTGGAGCTCAGCCACAGTGATCTTGGGGTTCTTCTTTACCTCTCTTACCAAGACTCTTCTCCCATGATTGCCCAGTTTGGCTGGATGGCCAGGTCTAGGAAGACTTCTTGTGGTCCCAAACTTCTTCCATTTAAGAATTATGGAGGCCACTGTGCTCTTAGGATCATTTAGTACTGCAGACATTCTTCTGTAACCTTGGCCAGATCTGTGCCTTGCCACAATTCTGTTTCTTAGCTCCTTGGCCAGTTCCGTTGACCTCATGATTCTCATTTGGTCTGACATACGCTGTGAGGTCTTATATAGACAGGTGTGTGCCTTTAGAAATCAAGTCCTATCAGTTTAATTAAACACAGCTGGACACCAATGAAGGAGTAGAACCATCTCAAGGAGGATCACAAGGAAATGGACAGCATGTGACTTATGAGTGTAATCCCCCAAAAAATTAAAAAAAAGCAGCACACTCCGTTTACCGTATCATAAAAAACCTAAGTCCTTTATTGTAGAGATGTATACATGGACAAGGTTTGTGAGGGCAGGACAAGTGCAGGCATGCAGACAAGAGATAGGACTACGGCCATTTCGCGTTTAACACGCTTCCACGGGTCCATCTGTTAAATGCAAAACGGCCGTAGTCGTGTCTCTCTTCTGCATGCCTGCACTTGTCCTGCCCTCACAAACCTCGTCCATGTATACTTTTCTAAAATAAAGGACTTAGGTTTTTTATGATATGGTAAACTGTGCTGCTTTTTTTCTTTTTTTTTGGATTGCCTCACGTGTACTTCTTCAAGCAAGCACCTTCTCTACCGTGCTTTCACCCTGCAAAGTGTCGCTGACTCAGAGTCCACCCACTCCACCAGTAAGTAGACTGTTTCTTAGTGCCATTCTATTTTTTTTCTTTTTTATATGAGCGTCAGAGCAAAGGGTCTGAATACTTACGACCATATGATATTTAGTTTTTCTTTTTTAATAAATTTGCAAAAATTTCTACAATTGTTTTTTTTTTCCAGTCAAGATGGGGTGCAGTGTGTACATTAGTAAGGAAAAAAAATGAACTTTTCTTAATTTGCCAAATGGCTGCAATGAAACAGTGAAAAATTTAAAGGGGCCTGAATACTTTCCGTACCCACTGTATATCTCAATACGTACAGAGCTGAAGGTGACCCTCCTTTGGCACAGGCTCTGGTTTGCCTGCTTTCTATGGTAGTTGTTGGTCTGTAGTATCATTCCCAGACGTCACGTGTGTGTGTTAGCGTCACCCGGAGACACGCACTTTCTCACTTTCCTGCAGTAACAGCATGTCAGACAGCACGGTTTGGATCACCCTGTGTTATTCACATTTGGAAAGTTGTCTGCTTTTCCTGCCACTTCTAACCTTGTGGCGTTTTATCTTTTCGAAGGAAAAGATCAGTCTATTGTAATTACAAGTGATTCCTGTAAGATATCACAGGGAATCCCATAATGGAGACATGTTTGTCTGATTGCTCTCGCAGGGAAGACAGCTAATGCAATCCTCCCACAGTCCATTTTATTTTTTTCCTATAGCTAAGTTGAGTAATGTATTAAATCCTGTCTTCACGGCTTCCTAGATCATGTCTAAATGGACCAGGCTAGATATTCCTAGTGACGCCAACCCACAGCTGTGATTGTCACACAGGCTCCCCTCCCCCACAGGCCTCAGGTCTGGAAATAATGAGGGACAGAACAGACATAAGGGAGTCCATCAATCCCTCCCCCAGCCTTCCATCTTTACTGCAGGAATGACTTGCTACCACCTCAATGATTGATGACTGTCATAGGACACTCCCCATGATTAGTGTGAGGCAGGTCACATAGGTCCATTACACAAGGGACTTCTGGGGACCGGGAGAATGTGATAGTTACAGATAGTAATAAAATGAAGCTGGAGTGATCTTTGTGACAGATGTCAGTATGCATATTTAAAGATGGAAATGCTCGGAACAGACTCGGGGGTTTAGCATCTGCTTTTCATGTACAAAGCCGGGACACTGACTGCCATCTATTCACTAACACTATCGGGTGTCTGACTCGGCAAGTTGCATTATCGAAGATGCCTCTTATTCTGAAAAACGTTGTGCACACAGCAATAGACCCTTCTGGATGACCGGCTAGGTTTTATAGGAAGAAATAATCAGTGCCCCTGTGCCGCCAGTCATTTCCTTATAATACAGCAAGGATAATCGTCAAATATGTATTGTCATTTTATGGATAAAATGTAAAGTAAACGCTGCTTTCCATGTCACTGACACGTGGTGTATCTTGTGTGTTCAGCCTATAGCAGGTAAGTATTTAGTCGTTTTCCACCTCGGACACTATTAACACCTGCTGTTTTCTGCTCCTTTGATTGAGCCAGGCACCCCTATCAGTCGTATCCCCATCATGGCCAAGCAGTTGCTGGACCTGTATATGCTGTACAAGCTTGTGACTGAAAAAGGAGGACTCGTCGAAGTCATCAATAAGAAAATCTGGAGAGAGATCACAAAGGGACTGAACTTACCAACCTCCATTACCAGTGCGGCCTTCACCCTGCGTACACAGTGAGTGCCATGATGTGCATCTGCGGGTCATCACAGCTAAACTAGGGTGCATGTCGGATGCATTACATGCTTTTTACCATTAAAAGTTATCAATATATTTCTCTTAACGACCGATCACATTCATTTTTATTATGAGTCTCTAAGGAACCTATGAATCCAGCTCTGGAGGTTGAGACTGCTTAATATCAGGCAGGTACCAGCTGTATTACGTAGGTTTACAGCCAGAAGATGACTATATTCACATTGTTTACAAGCAGGCAAAAACTGAGGTTTCAAGCTGGAATCACCTGGGGAAATGCTGTGGTGTTGTTGTTTTTTTTTTTTTTTTTTTAATATATATCTTGAAGGTTTTTCTTTTTCTCATTTTTGTTTGTTTTCACTACAAACTTTGTAATTATTTAAGGGCATTTTTTTTTTAGCTGTCCTTTAGTGGATTTTTTTTTTTTAACAAGCAATTTAAAAAAAAAAAAGAAACTAGCAAAATGCTAGTCGTCCTATTTTCTAAATATATGCACAGCAAGTTATTTGTGGAAAAAATGTATAGGAAGATTGTTTTGAAGCATTTTCTGAGCGTCCACTCAAAAATGCCTGGGGGGGGAAGTGTGGACATGCTCTAGCTCCAAATTGCTGTAGCACTTAAACGGCTGTGTTGTATGCGATATGCATAGTTCTGGGAAGAAGCCGTCTAGTGGGCTGGGCCTGAGTCAATACACTTGTATGCAAGCGAGTCTGAGCCCGGTAGCATGCAAATTGCATATACCGGCTGAGAAACCGGCAAATCCTCTTAGCATACAGTACATGCGCTGGGGAAAGATTCATAAGTTTAGACCGGACCACCCCTTTAATAGCGTGGTTATCTCTCATCTGTTTTGAGGTTTTGGGAGAGGGTGCTATTTTCTAATAGGTCGCTTATTGAAATTGAGAGGGTCCTACTTCTAATAGGCCGCTTCTAGAAATCGCAGTGGATTTTTGCTTTATCATTAAAAATTAATTGGAGATGGCTCTTATTAATGACCTTGCAAAACTGTGCGGCCACTGGCAATTAATGCCGAAGTATTCAGCGGGACATCACTGCGACTTTTAGGAAGCAAGTGTCAATTATTTCTGTACCTGTCCAGATGTCCAAATCAGAAGTAATGTCCAGTATGTGCACAGTGAGATGCAGAGGAGGGTGGTTGTTCACATGGTGCATTCATTCTATTTTGGCAGATACATGAAGTACCTTTATCTCTATGAGTGTGAGAAGAAATCTCTCAGCTCTCCAGCAGAGTTGCAAGCTGCAATAGATGGGAACCGAAGAGAAGGCAGACGTCCCAGCTATGGCACTACCTCTTTTAGCTACTCCCCAACTCCAGCAGGACCCACTGCTCTCTTGGGAGCACCGAAACTTCCTGTGCCCATGCTTGGTGTGCACCCAACATCACGCATGTCACCAGTTACTCCACTGAAGAAAGGTCAGTGCTGCAGTAAGATATACTAAGCAAATCCTGCCTCTGTTCTTTTGTTCGTTCTTGCATGGTGTGTTAAAAAGGTTCAATATCATCTTATATTTATCCCTTTCTTTCCAAGTTAAATCTAATTTTATGCTCAATAGATACTATACACCCTGACACAAAATGCACTGCCCAACTAAAGGGGTTTGCATGACATAACTTCTTTTGTAAATGTCGAACTAGAGCTTTAAAGGGTTGTCCACTACTCACACTGTTTCCCCCTTATAAAATAGCACCTATAGTCCAGTCCGGTGCCAGGGCTGTTGCAGCAGTGTCTGCATTGGCTCTCCTGGGCTCACGTGACATAATCCTTACGTCTAATCTGCGGCCGCTTCACTTTCTCCTCCTTTGGAAGAATCCGTCATCCGGAGGAAGTGAGTGAGCAGCCGCAGCTCTGATTCCTCAGGATGTCTGTTACGTTCGACGTGGTTGAGAGCGAAGCTGCCACTGATCGGCTGCAGGGATCGTGTGATTATAATGCCACGTGATCCCCGGGAGAGCCAGTGCTGACACCACTGGAACAGTGCGGGCTCCGAATGTGAGTATAGCTGTTATTATTGTATATGGAGGAAATGTAATGATTGAGATGGAGTTGTTCGAACGGTGGTGATGGTGAAAAAGGAATTATTTGCAAACCATCATGACAATGCGTCAGAAACACTAGTGTACAGCTCGGATGTATCATAAATTATCACAGCTTTCATGCTTTTTAGGGTTATGTTCACATTGGGGCATTTACACTGCAAACCTCTTGCGGCAAAATCCACATGTATAAATACCACTGGAGATATTGCTTTGAAAATAGTACTAAGTCACCATAATATGCAATGCAGTATTTGCAGCTTAAATTGACATGTGCCTGTCAGTTGCTCTGTGAATATTCTCTGCAGCATTATATAAGATTTCTTATCTCTCAAGCACAACGCTAATACTGTAAACTGCCACTGATTTTCCATCTTTGATGCTGCTTCGTTGGAACCCCTTAGTAGCGTACCCCTACAGCGAAATGCCCAATAAATGTAGTCAACTGTGAGTTTGTGTCCTTTGATCTTCCACATTATAATCTTGTTTAGTCTGTGGTTGCGTCACAATTTTTACTCCATTGACTCATAGGTTGGTATAGTAAGGATCAATAGGGTATCATTTAGAATAAACAGTTCTGTACTTTTTTGCTGTATTTGTGCTATACAAATTGAGAAATGAAATGCAATTGACCTAGTACCTAGTACATTATCCCAAAATGAGGATCATACCCCTTGACTTCTAGGTTAGCGATAGAAACGATGATTAGCCTATATACATATTAACATTTTTGTCTATCCGAAATCAGGATTGAAGCATTTTGATGTTGATTTTTTTTTTATGGGGAACCTGTCAGCTGATTTGTTAACTGTACCACGAGCAGCATGAATCAGACATTGGCTGCATTATTGCAGTTGCCGATATTTTATTCTGAAACGCTGTGAAGTTTCAGAGAAAATATACGTAGCTAAGCCATGAGCAGGTCCCCCGAAGCTTCATCCCACTCTCGACTAACAGGTCTGTCCCTATGTGTGTGCACAGGAAGAGACCGGTCTGTCCCAGGGTATTGAGGCAGGGATAAACGGCTGGGGACCTACTATCACATAAAGGCACCAATTCATCAAAGTTGCTACATCAGAAATCTGGCGTAAAACCTTAAAGGTAGCCAAATGTTTTGGCATTTTAACACGAGTTTCGGCTAGCTCCGCTAAAATGGGTGCAGCTACAGGTGGGACAAGGTGCGGCAAGACCCACACGTCTAAGTCCTGACAAGCTGTGGCATACCTTAAGGCACAAATCTTCGGTCTCTAGAGTTTTGTGGAAAGCCGCATGCCACTTTTAAGATGCACCTGATTCGTAAAAAGGCCTGCGCCTCGAAATTATTCCGTGGCGTCTTGACTCCCATAATGCCCCCTCAGCTAGACTTGTGTGAACAACGCTGATCTTGATAAGTCAAGGCCATAGTCCCTGGCTGGTGTTTTTTCTGAAACAATGAGCAGCCATGGTCTGATTCATTCTGCGCATAGTTCGGACTGAAGTATGGCAGCATGAATCAGATTCCTATTAACCATTTCCCAGTCATTCTCTTAATATGCAGAGATAAATGTCAGAGGACTCCAGGTCTATTTTAAAAGTAATCAACAAGCAGGGCCGGACTGGCCATTTGGCAATTCTGGCAAATGCCAGAAGGGCCTGTCTGGTTGTGGGCTGCCTTGTCTGCTGTGTTGCAGAATCGGTGTTCTCAAGACACCCATACTGTTAAGAGTTGTGACATAGCACAAAGTTACTGACTCTTACCCCAGCGGGTCTCTGGTATCATTACAAACATTGGTCTTTTAGTAAATTTTCCTTTACTCCATGCAGGGTAATATAAGTAATATATCCCCATCTGGTTCTTGGGACCGGGGACAACATGGGCCTGTGTAATCTCAAATGCCAGGGCTGAATTCAGCCCCAGTCCATACCTGTCGTCAAGACTCTGGAAATACAGGTCTAAGGCCTGTTTCACACTTGCTTTTTTTTGCAGCGTGTTTTTCCTGCAAAAAAACGCATTGAAAAACGCATACAAAAGCATACAACTGCTGCGTTTTTTTCAAGCATTTTTATGAGCATGCATGAAAAAAACGCAGCGTTTTTATGCGTTTGTATGCGTTTTTAGTGCGTTTTTACCGCGTTTGCGGTTTTTTCCAACATTAGGTGGCCCCTCACACTAACCCAAACCATGACTTTACTAACCCTAACCCTTAACCAAACCATACTTAACCCTAACCCTGACCCTAACCCTTAACCAAACCATACTTAACCCTAACCCAAACCCTAACTAACCTTAACCCTGACCCTAACCCTAACCCTTAACCAAACCATACTTAACCCTAACCCTGACCCTAACCCTTAACCAAACCATACTTAACCCTAACCCAAACCCTAACTAACCTTAACCCTAACCCTGACCCTAACCCTTAACCAAACCATACTTAACCCTGACCCTAACCCTAACCCTTAACCAAACCATACTTAACCCTAACCCTGACCCTAACCCTTAACCAAACCATACTTAACCCTAACCCTAACCCTAAACCCCCTTAACTAACCCTAACTCTAACCCAAACCCCTAAATTCCATGGTTAACAAAAAAAAAACGCATGTGCAAAAAAACGCATACATAAGCATGCCAATGCGCACATATGCGCACCCATAGACTTATATTGGGTGTCTTGCTGTAAAAAAACGCATTGCGCGCGCATGCGTTTTTTTGAGGCAAATCGGACGCACAAAAAATGCAACAAGTTGCATTTTGTGCGCCCGAGCGCATACCGCAAAAAAACGCATGCGCGGTAAAACGCGTACAAACGCATGTGTATGCGCACATAAGCGCATCCCATGCAAAGTATAGGGAAAAAAAACGCATGCGCTATTTAGCGCTAAATTACCGCGAAAAAAAACGCAAATGTGAAACCAGCCTAAACCCTCAATCTGGCTTGTGAGGTTTTTTTGTACACTCCAGCTTTCGAGCTTAGTACATGATTGCTTTTTATCCTTTCCTTTAGTTCCCCCTACTGGTGATCAGGAGAACAGCATGACCAAATTCTCGTTGCCTTACTTAATAGCAAAGAATATGAAGGATGAGTTGGATATGAGTTGGAACATGGCTCTAGGGAACCCTTATCATGCTTTATTCTTATCAAGCAAGTTCCCTATTTATTTTTAAACCTACTGTATCTGATTAGCTCATGTGCATTTTAGCCAGTTTTATTTAATACATACTTTGTATTAAAACATAATTGTTATGTTAAGCTATGGTGTGTACATTTGTTTCTATATATTATATATAAATATCTATTTTGTGGAATATTGATATACTGTACTACCTTTAATATTTGGCTCCTATGAGGTGTATAATGTAAAATCAGTAGGGATAAGCAGATTCATTGGGGTCTCCTGTAAAACATAAACATGGATACTTGCGACCTCCATGAATATGTAGAATAAGAAATACCTTTCACATTGAAACAGAGTAAAAAAGTTTAAAGTTTCTACCTCAGGGTCTTGAACATATTTTTCGAGCAAACTCAAGAAACTCATAGCAGACGTGCATGCTCGGATAACACTTCATCCAAGCACTTTTGCTCATCACCTTCTCTTACACTTTTGTTGCATTTTTAGCCCCATTCCTACCTATTTCCTGCCCTCTTCTAGTCAAACACTGAAAGCTTTCAGCACCTGTATAGAAGAGACTGGAGCTGGGGTAATCGGTCACATGGGTAAATCAGAAGTCCATTGCCATCTAGATTGCTCTGGATGCATTAGGGTCACCAGCCAGTGTTTATATTGCTGGTATGTGGGCAGCAGGGGGGCTTCAAATGGAACAAAGGTTTAGCAATAGAGGTTTTATAAGGGTTATGACTGCAATTTGCATCAGTAAGGAGAGTGGCTGAGAGGTGATGTTTCTTAGGTGCAATCAATGAATAATCAGTTTAGAGGGAATTCAAATTCCCTACAATGAATCTCCTACAGGTCCCTCAACTGTTATTTTTTTCTAGTAGTATTGGCCTTCTCGTATGGGTGCTTTTTGTGTCCCCTTGACTGCTGGATCTGGGTGCAACTGCAACCTCTGCACTCCCTGATTCTAAGCCAACTTCAGGCCCAATTGAAAAATACTTTAACAATAATTGTACTCTCCTCCTTGTCCCCACTACTTCACTTCTGGTCTGTCACATCCAAATGGATTGTACACGAGGTAGATGGGCTGCCCATCTCCATTCATTAGCTTTACTTCCACTGTCAGGGAGTGAAAGTCTGTAAGTCATGGACTTGTCTTTTAATTGCCTTTGGTTAAAATCCCCAAGTCAAAATCTAACTGCTGTAACATTTATCCATTCTAGGTGATAGCCCTGTAAGCTTGTTGCCAAACCGCATATCTATGGCCTCTGGGGCTGTGAATATGCAGCAGACTCCTACAGCCGGAGTGCGGACCTCTTCAGTGGAACCACTGAAGGAGAGGCTGGAGTCTGGTGAGCCTCCAGAGAAGCGGGCATCTCGGCCCTCAGTAGAAGAGCAGCAGAGGCTCATGCACCAAGCTCTTCAGCACAACTTAATGAACATGGCCCGGCAGATACCAATGAAACTAAAGATCAATGGGAAGGGTAAGTGACATTTTCTGCACCCTTGTAATGCCTGGTATTGGAGCTGTACTTGCGAAGCTATTAAATTTGAGAAATGTTGAATTAATGTTCAGTCATTTCCCAGCAGCACAGGATCGGCAGGACACTTCACTCAACCTGGGCACTGGCAGCATCAACATGTCCATTGAAATAAATGGCACAATGTACACAGGTGAGTTGGAACTTTGTGGAGCGTATCTAGGCATGGTCACATCTAATATTCCCAGTAAATAATTTATAGTATCAATATGTGCAGATGCCAACCCCCTCCCCACCCCCACTTAAATATGTTTTTTAAATATTTAAAATAGCATTTTAACAAAACATTTTTGGCCCTAAAAAAATTCCCAAAAATGGCAGAGCAGCTCAGAAACACAACATACAAATCATCATATTTTAGACTTTCAGCTTGCATTGCTCCATTGCTTTCTAACAAGAATGGCATAAGCCAACCTTAAAATGTATTCACTAGACTATTTTTTTCCATCCATGTGCACATGAGCGATTTTCCATACACAGCGTGTCTGACCCTTGCAACGGTCGTGTGAGTACACCCTTAAGATGTTTCCGTAAGCATACGTTATATCCTAGAAGGGATGGGGGGGCTGCCGTCGTGGACAGGCAGTAACACAGAGCATGTATTTGAATGGCAAGCATATAATATTACATTTCTCCTACAGCCGTGTACAGCTGCCTGTAGTTTGTCCCAGTGATAACAATGGTTTGTCATGAGCTTCTGAAACTAGACTAATTGTGATGAGCTTTGCACTGGGCCACCGTCTGTAAGAAAAAGGGTTAGTGATGAGACTTCCCCCTCCTTTTTAAAGGGAACCTGTCACGTGAAAAAACTCTATTAACCTGCAGATATATCCGGTCTATCAAAATATAAAATAAATTAATCTGATCCGTAAACGACGTAATGAGAAAAAAAAGTAAACTCCAGAATTAAGGGTTTTTTTTTTGCATGCCGTAACTTTACAATAAAATGCAATAAGAGACTGTCAAAATATTGTGTATACTCCAGAATGGTAGCACTAAAAAAAGAAACTCTCCACTCAGGCTGCAAAAAATAATCTATCACCCAGCCCTAAATCCAGAAAAATGACAACACTAGGGCTTTGGCAAATGCAACAAAAACATTTTTTTTCATGCAAATTTCTGAATTATTTTTTTCACCACTTAAATAAAATAACAAGACAAAAAACAAACCTATCCATGTTTGGCATCTGCATACTCATACTGAACTGGATAATCATATTGCCTGGTCAGTTTTACCATACAGCGAACATGGTAAATAAAAAAACATTGTGGAATTGCACTTTTTATTTGCAGTTTAATGGCCCCGTTACACACAGCGAGATCGTTAGTGAGATCGCTGAAACGTCACAGGTTTTGTGACACAACAGTGACCTCGCCAGCGATCTTGCTATGCGTGACACATAGCAGCGACACACCCCCCCACCCCCGCTGGATATCGCTGATTGTGCTCAAATGTCCTAGGCCATTTTTTGATCGTTGGTGTCCCGCTGGCCAGCATGCATCGCTGTGTTTGATGCTGTAACAACGGCGAGCAACCTCGTTGGCGACTCAGAACTCGCGCCTATCGAGGTCTGAGTCGTCAGAATAGCTGCTGTGTGACAAGGTCCCAACGATCACCGAGGTCGTTACACAGATCACCATATCACTGCTGCGTCGTTGAGTAGATCTGCCTGTTTGACAGCTTACTAACGACCATGTAACGACGTACCAGCGATCCTTACCAGGTCGTATCGTTGTCGGGATCGCTGGAGCGTCGCTATGTGTAACGGGACCCTAACAGCACTTGGAATTTTTTTTTCCCCTTTTCCAGTACACTATGTGGTAAAATGAATTGTGTCATTCAAAAGCACAAACCCTCACATGGCTATATTAACGGAAGAATAAAAAAGCTATGGCTCTTAGAAGAAGGGAAGGAAAAAAACAAAACAAATGGAAAATGGCCCCAGGTGAAGAGTTTAATAGTGTTTTCTCACATGACAGGTTCCCTTTAAATGGCCTTTAGTTTAGGATGTGAATGAATTTAAAAAAATAAAAATCTTGTACAATGCACTCCTTTGCATATATCTTGTAAATCGTGTGTGTACATATTTTCTCTTGTAGGCATCTTATATGCTCAGAAGCCTGTTCCTTTAATTGCTGGCTACACTGGGCAAAGCGGGGGAAGTGGCAGCAGCAATACCTCCCAAGCGTCTCAAAGCCCCACTTCCTCCAGGGGAACCCCAGGAGCTGAGCCCTCCACCAGCTGGTCCCTCTGAATAGGAGGAGATAAGCATGATGATACTACTTACCTCCTCTGCGAGAAAGCGTTACACAACCGTACCTACCTCAGCTTACAGGAAGACTTCAACTCCGCTTACCTCACCTTAACTAAAGGTTTCACAACCGATTTTTACCTCATTCTCTGAAGGCATTACATAAATTCATCAATGGGCAGGAAGAATACTAGGCGAAGACCCGGTGATCAGCCTGCCTTGGCGCGTCAGCTCTGACCTACTGTTCGGTGTTTTGGGAGCATACATATGCAGTAGACCTGCATCATTCTCTGTCCCTTTCCCAAGTTTTGTTAACATGAGAGGTAAACTTCGTACCGCTGCATCAAGATCTTCTTTGATCCATGACAGCAATCCTTTTCTTGTGCATTCACACATGTACATGGGGAACTCTGGGGATGTTTGTTGTACCCCTCTTCTTTCATATTCAGCACCATTAGACAGAGATCCTGGTGCTGAAATGATATAAAGTGCTTAAGACAGTAATGATTTTACAGGACAGTTGGCTAAGACGTGTTAGGTTTTAGCGAAGTTCAATCTTGTGTTCAGAAACAAGTTTTAAGTTCACCTCTGTCTTTGATAGTGCTCATGTTTTTAACGCCTGATATCTTCTGATGTGATGTGGTGTTGGTTTGACACTATATAGCTTCAGTTACATCATGTTACTATATCAGTAAAAATAATCACCTATACAATCAGATTGACGGTGGCAACAGGAGCTGACGTTTTAGGACCGCCATCAATAATGGTGATTTTTTTTTTTTTTTATACCTCCTTTGTGCTAAACTAGATTACGAATGGCACTAAATGTAAGTCTGCCCAGATACATACACAGGTGGCCAAAACTGTGGAAACCTTTTGGCAGAAAATGCATTTTTAATGCTTGATCTCTCATAACACCAGATATTTTTAACACCATTAAAATTATATATAAATGGAAAGATAAATGTTGAATATAAAGCAACACATTTTCTGAAAGAATTCATAGTAGTATAGCAGTTATTGAAAAGAGTGCAACGCATAGAACTACACTACTTGGACAACTTCTAGTCATACCCGTTGTTTGGCCAAGATAAAATAATAATGCTTATACTCGCCACCTGTGCCATTCCTGCGGTGTCGCCACTTGCTCTTCCGGGGCTCCGGTGCGCTTGTTGTGATGCCGGTGCCCAATCAGCGCTGGCATCATTGTCCCTGCCTGCTGTTGAATTGAGCATGAAGTCAGAGAGCTGCTGCAGCCCGGATTTCCAACTTCATGTTCAATTTATCTGAAGGAGGAGACAGTGACACCAGCGCTAATTGGGTATTGGGGTTCACGTGTCGCAACAGCCGCACATGAGACCCAGGAGAGCGAGTGCTGATGCCATGTGAACTGCGCGGGCATGGGAGGCGAGTATGTATAGGTTTTATCATTTTATGGGGGCCAAACATTTTGATCAAGACGGGGTTGTCCTAGTAGTGGACATCTAAGGGGACCACTTACACATACCAACCAGTGGCAGTAAACAACCACCAGCTGGGAAACCTTCACTGATTGTCATTTAAAAGACTGTTCACAGGGGTAAGACCGCCTTATCAACATATGATATATACGTCATATGTCTACTCCCTGATTTTTAATGAGCTTAAGGTTAGGGTTGTTTCCAGTCTATTGTGGCCGTTCATTATCCCGAAACCTCTTTTTACACCCAGCAGCAACGTGCATGAAATGTAAAAGCTTCATCTTGCAAAAGATCACGTGCAGAAGCCTTTAGTTTCAGCTCAAATATTTCATGTGTTTTTTGGCTTTTATAGTTCTATTAATGACACAAATTGTTGCTACTTTTTTTTTTTTTTTTTTGCAGCATTTTTGGTGAATTCAACTTTATTAACATGTACTATAGGCAAATCACATATAATCCTACTGAAAAAATGCCGCTAAAAACACAGGTGTTTGCGACGTTTTTAAAAGCAGTGTTTTTACTGCCAAAAGTGAAGGTTTTGGCTGCAGAGGAACACTGCAAGAACAGTTTGTGAACGTGCTATTAGCCTGTGTGCCCACAGTCAGTTTTTGACGCTGCTTATTTTCACTGTATCAAAAACACAGCGGCTTTACGGTTCCAGCAAAAAAAAAAAAAAAATTCAACGTAAACTGAAATCTGTAACATGTCAGTGCCTCTTGTGAGTAAGCTAAGTTTTAGCTGCAAAATTTTCCCATAGACCTATTAGATTTGGAAAATCCACAGATTAAAAAAAAAACCACACACATTGATTTTCTTGTTTGAAAATGCATAGAAAACTTAAGTAATCCACACATGACTATCCATAAAGTTTTGTCAAAGCCAAATACCAGCAAGTATAAAAAACAAAGCAGCTTTTTGTAAAACATGACACTCCAAAAAAAAGATAAAAACGCATGTAAAAAAAACCTCAAACGCAAAGAAAAAATACAAGTAACCCAATATACATAATAAGTGTAGAAATGGGGCAGAAAATCTGAAACATTAGAAACTCTCCAAAAGCTCAATGTAGCCTTAGACCGTTTTTAATTACTATTTCACCACCCTCTGTTGGGCGCTTTTACCTGTCCTTACTGGTCTGTTTTTTACTGACTGATTCGTATTCTTCAGAAGTTTCAACATACCTTGTTTGGCACCATTCCCATTGATAGTGATTTTTCTTCTAATTTCATCATAGTTGTAATAATACACAATTTTATAGTAATACAAGAGAAACTGGTGTTAATTAATGATCAAACCTTCAAAATGGTTATTTTTTTTATATGCAACAGGATTCCACAATTTTGGCCACTATTTTAATTTCAAAGTTGGAACCTTACATATCGAGTCTAAGAGGATGACTTTTACAATGAAATATTACAAAATTGCAATGAAATGATGTTTTATCAGCAGTTTCTCAATTTCGGAGTGACCTGCTCTGCTTGGAATAAATTGCCGCGGAGCTCTGGGCACACTATACTGAAGTTTAAGTTGAATTTCAAATCACATACTAGGTGATAATTCTCACTCAGGAATCCTTCTTCCTTTATCAGTTTTATTTATAAATGTCATTTTTTTTTTTTTTTTATTTATCACGTGTAGTAATACAGTTCACATTTATTCTGGATTTTAACTTGATTTCAAAATATTCAATGCAGGAGTTCAAACAATGTAGATAAATTAATATGCTAGAAGATGTAAAAAAAAAAAAAAAAAAATTAAAAAAAGAAAAAAAACTTTTAGCTTTTTTATGTGAAAGATATATTTGCTAGATTTCCAAAATATGGGTCCTCTGTGTAAGATCAGCAGGCAGTTTAGTTTGAAGTTAGTGTTATGTTGGATAAGCCAGATCTATACACTGCATGTATACAATGCCCAAGTGGTCCCAGAAAGCACTGTGGGGGTAGGGGGGAAGCGTGAGGGTGGGTTTGGATAGCACATTCTCACAGATGCCATCTTTATGACAATCTTGTTGCCTGACAAGGCACGTTGCATCTTCAATCATGTTTGTGAACATTTTTTCTTCTTTTATTGCATTTTGTTATCCTAATGGATATTTAATAAAAATAAATACCAAGGGAGGGGGGTGGGTAGTCCATGATTTGGAAAGGGTAGCTGAAGGAGTATGTTGGCTAAATTTTCCACTATTAGCCCTATTAAGAGATTCCTCATAATTTAATCCTAAAGTTGGATTAACACATCCACATTTTGAGGTCCTAGTGCGGATGACCATGCATGGACCGGACGTGCATCTCCTGACGCGAACTTCAGAACTTCATATATGTCTGAGGCTGTCAAGTTTGCGTCAGGAGATCAGCAGCTTGGGCCCTGCATCGCAAGAAGTACTCGGATCTCAAGATGTGGATATGTGAAATCGGGCTCAAGGTGATGCATGTGGCAACTCTTTGTTTTTGAAGGTTTTTTTTTTGTGGGAGGCAAAAATGTGCCTATTGCTTTCTATCATCTCTCATCAGCCCTTAGGTCTTTTTCCAAAAACATTCTGCCTTTCTCTCTGTGAAGTAACTTGAACTGATTACCATTTGTCCCAAAGACTACATGAAGGCATCCCTGTCGATGGGTGTTCTGCCCTTTCTCCCTTCCTTACTGTCACGGTCATCCATGGTGTGTCTACCTCATGTGTCAGCACACTAGCTGTCATTTGGTGAAGAGAAGAATATTTTCCTGTTACTTCAGTTAATTTAGGATGAGACATTTTAGTTGCTCTGTAACAGGTACAGAAGTTTCACTTTTCTGCTGCTAATTTTAGGAATGTAAAGTAGTGACAGACACCAGCAGTCATTGTGTAGTTCTACAGAGAAATCTACTTTCTGGCTTATGCATATTTTACCTTTTTGGAAATGTTTTATTTTTCTTCTGAAATGTAGATTTTGTTTTATTTCCTTTTTTATGTATAAGAATACTTGAAGCACCAGGCGCTTGTTATGTAAATTTCACTGACCACAACCAGAAGTTTCCATTTTGTCTCTTTCTGAGTATTGCTACCCAATTTGGTTTGAAACCTACGTGAATATATCTGAAAACTGTGCATCATCCAATTTTGGTGCAGTGGAAAAACTGTAAGAATAGCGTTGATTTCTATGACATATGAGGCATTTTGAGCAGCTGGTGCTTTTTTATTTTTATGTTTTACTAAACATACCTCAGATACCAAATAACCTCTCATGGAGATGAGACACTGAATTTATCCCGAAGAATTGCAGTGAGACCTACTGACAGTCCTAAAGATAAGGAAAATGGGTGTAGTGTGTCCGGTGGAAGTTTTGCTCCATGGACACAGTTCTCATTCTGTAGGCCTGACTTGCAAACCTAAATCATTACCTCAGTAAAAGTTTTATTCTATTTTTAAATTGCTTTAAATATTTCAGCCTTTTAAGTGCTAGAGCTTGAAAGACATCACTTTGGCTTTAAAAAGGTTTATTATGGGTTTTTTTTTGTAATATTTGTGTGGTCTTGTGTATTTTTTTTTCCTGTGTATATTTTTTATTGTTGAACCAAAGAACCTCGGGGAAAGGGAGGGTATATGTTTTAATCACTATTTGCAGCCTTAGAAGTAAAGTCTGAATTCCAGGCACGCACTGGATATCAGAAAGAAAGGGCAGGGTGGGAATAAGGGGAGCAAAAATTTGCCGCTGGTACAAAGATTAACATTTGTTCAGGAAATTTTTATTGATTTTTTTTTTTTTTTTTTTTTTTTTTTTTTTTGCAGTAAAGTCACTATTAAATGAGAAAAAAGATCAAAGTCTTTGTGTCTTCATTTGTCCACTACATATCACATTTACACTCACACATCCCATACATATATACAAACTTCAGGCATTTGACGACAACTCAAAACTGCAAACTGAGCCAAATCTTAACGGGGTGTATCTTGGAACCAAAGAGAAAAAAAAAGGATTTTCTAGGACTTACATCCATAAAATAAATCTTTTTCTTAGAAATCCATTTAGAATTGGGGGAAGGGGGGTGTCCATCATGAGGCTAAAACCTTATACATTTCTGGCATATACTACGCCCCTAAGTCATAGATGTGTACCTTACACTGTGTTAGGATTTGGCATGCTATTACACTGGCTGTCAATATTTCCTGGAAAACCCCTTAAAGCAAACCTGTCAGTAGGATTTTGCTACGTAAACTACAGATAGTGTCAGGTCAAGGCTGATATTCTGATTAAAATGATACCTTGGTGGATGAAATCAGTCTTGTGGTTGTTTAATCTGTATTTGCAGTTTACTGTTAAGGAGATTTTCATGCTCCGCGGCCGACAGTGGGAGGGACTTTATGTGGTGCCCTGCTTAGATATTCATCCTTAATGGTTTATAACAGGTCACTGATTCTTCACTGAACTGCCTCCTATTTTACATACAGCATTTAATAATTTTGGATTTTGAAAAAAAAATTACCTTCAGAAAAATGGCTGCGCATGCACAGTATCATCTATCACTTGCCAATAGATGCTACTGCGCATGCGCCACCAATTTGCTGAAGTTACTTTTTTTTTTTTCCTAAAGCCAACAATATTACATGCTGTATGTAAAATAGGAGGCAGGTCACTGTTTAGGCACATCAGGGGCTCTCCAAACGGGACATGTCCGCTAATGAATCCAGGAAATTGAAATGGCGCTTCTTTTCCGAGCACTGCCGTGCGCCAACAGTAGTTTTCTCACTCATATTGAGTTTCGGCATACTCGCGATAAATTGCACAACAAATTATATTGTGCAATTCCTCTTATTACTCTTATGAAAATGCAGGAAAAATGTGACTTTTTTTTTTCAGTTTTTTTATTTTTTTTTTCACCGCTTAACATAATCTTCTGTGAAGCACCTGAGGGTTCAATGTGGTCACCACACATCTAGATCAGTTCCCTGAGGGGTCTAGTTTCCAAAATGGTGTCACTTATGGGGGATTTTCACTGTTTAGGCACATCAGAGGCTCGCCAAATGTGACATGATGTCCACCAATTGTTACAGCAAATTTTGCATTCAAAAAGTTAAATGGCGTTCCTTCCCTTCAGAGCTCTGCCGTGCACCCAAACAGTAAGATTTCCCTAACATATGGGGTATCTGCATGCTCAGGGGTAATTACACAACAAATTTAGAGGTCCATTTTTGTAAATTTTGTTGGAAAAGTAAACAATCGCTGGTCAACTTTTAACCCTAAAAACTTCCTAACAAAAAATTTTGGTTACTAAATTGTGCTGATGTAAAGTAGACATGTGGGAAATGTTAATTATTAACTATTTTGTGTGACAGAGCTCTTTGATTTAAGGGCATGAAAATTCAAAGTTTGAAAATTGCAAAATTTTCACCAAATTTCCATTTTTTTCACAAACACAACTCATAGCAAATAAATAAATTTTACCACCATCATGAAGTACAATGTCATGAAAAAAAAATCTCCGAATCATCGAGATCCGTTAGAGCCTTCCAGAGTTATTACTTCATGAGAGTGACAGTGGTCAGAATGGTAAAAATTGGCTGGTCATTAGCGTGTAAACCACCTTCGCGGGTTAAGCAACCACAAGACATATTTGATCACCCCAGGTATTATCTTAATCAGTATAACAGCGCCATCCTGACAGTGTCTGTAGTTTACGTAGCAAAATCCTGCTAACAGGTTTACTTTATAGACAATATGTGACATTTTTACTACTAATTTTGGGGTTCTGGCTCTCACCAAGATCCATATGGTACATGGAGGCTTGCAGGTAATGTTCCATGGGGAAAAAAGGTATGCAATTAGTTTTCTTCCTTCTGGAGAAGAGCTAATATATTAACCAAACCTGACACCTGCCTGTACATGGCTGTGATGACTTTGATACATCTGTGGGGACACTTAGAGGAAACTATTTCTTGGATATCTTCAATGAGGACTAGTCGTTTTCCCCACCCAAGGCTGTGTCACAGGCATCTCATATAGGCAACCAGTTTCTTACTTATGAGAAGCAAGGACCCTGAAACGGCTTTTATCAAATGGGTTTTCTTCCTTCTGCTGGAGATCCAATTTACATACAACCACACCAGGGACAGTGGAGTTGCAACCTAAAGGATTCTTTTACTGCTAAGTAAAATGTAAACTATGAAGCTACCATATAGTATAAAAGAAGCACGCCCATGAAATGTTGTACTCGCTAAACCTTTCAAAATGTTTATGCAACGAGTGTAAAGGCAGGGTCACACGACCGGAATTGCGCTTCTATACATTAATTTTCATGCTTCCCATAAAAGTCCCTTGGGAGAAAACACCGTAAAGCGCACAGTTCAGCAGCATAATTCATAGTTGGCATGTGTTTTCATGAAAATGCATCCACTTTGCTTGAACGGTTAAATGCAGCGTAAAAAAATGCTGTCATTTTATACTATGTAGGAACATGCCCTAAAATAGAATCTCTTAGCAGACTTATACTGCACTGAATATAAAGTAGCATCATGATATGATGCCAATAAACCGCTGTGGACATTAATGGCGCTATATTAATGAGTAAAATAAACCTGCACCATGATTTAAGTATTGTTACCTTACCTCTCTATTATGTTAGATCGGGATTATATGAAAATTCCATCAGATGAGCTGTGGGGGTATTATTAAGCTTTGGCATCTATACGCTCCCCGACTAGTTTTCTCTCTATGCACCACAATACGGAGAATGCCAGCAGTGGTGGGTAAGAGAGCCTGTAGCTCATGAATGTATTAGAATATATAATTTTAAACATATTTTCAATTTTAGAATGATAAAGACTTGGAGGGAAGTACTGTCACAAAAACACTTGATAGCTTCTATTATGTGCATTGTGTGATATAATGGTTATACTTACATGAAGTTATAGGCAAGTTCTAATTCATGTGCCTTATATAGTCCATGTTTTTATGTAGGATTTTTTGGTAAGGGGGCCATGTCATAAGTAAAAGGTCATTTTTTTTTTTTTTTTAATTTTTTTTTAATTTTATCCTACAACTTCTAAAGTGTCTTTCCTTCCAGTCTCAATAGAGCTAAGGAGCAGGCTATTAAATGTTGACACAGGCTGATGTGAAAATCCTGCCTGCCTCCCTCCCACCTTTCTTATCAGACCGGTTCCAATGCCCGCTGTGTAGCATACCTTGCCATCATCTGCTCTGGGAACGCGGTCCCTGACTGAAAGTTCTTTCTATACTACATGACCCGAGGCTTCCATGTTTGATCCTGTAATGGACACCAAGGGTCTTGGAGTAGCAGCCGATCCAACTCTGGAAGCCTGGGAAGGTCAGTTACATGAGTTAATTTCTATGCCATTCCTTCTACTTATAAAAAGTGGACTGCTTTGCTTGTATATTTAAGTGTTTGAAACATTAGTACTGGTAGATGTAGTTAATGATTTTTTTTGTCTATTTTCTATGTTGCTATAAAAAGAAAAGAAAAAAAACTATTTGTCCAAATGATTAAAAAATGTTCCTTTGCGTTCGATGTTCCGCTAATAATAAACAACTGAAAATTCTTAGAAAATTTCAGCCAATTTTTGCGTGACACTTGGAGGTCTTCCAGCAAAAATCTGTTCATTATTACAATAACAAATTAGCACTTTGTTCACATTGGGTCAGTCTCCTTTACACTGACTCCAAGCCGGTAATGACTTTCTATTGACTTTGTTCAAGTCGTGCGGCTCTTGTTTTCTGGCTTGTTAACACAGGCTAGCAAACAGTGATGGGGACAGGGATATCGCTTTTCACATACAGTACATGTTATTGGCACCACATCGGCTTTACACAAGCTGATGTGCCAGCATTAAAATCAAATTGCCCAAAGAACGCGTGTTTCGCATACCACAGACCGATAATCAGGATCGAGCGCTCCTATGAATGCTAATTATCGATATGTCTAGAAGGGCTTTTATACTCCTCTATCTTGATCCTCTCCGACTCTTCTTACAACAAAGTCCTTTATCCAGTGTCCCCACGCCTATAGGACCCTGGGGTGCACAGGAGTTTTCACTCTGTAAGGGCTTGTTCACATAGTGTTATGGCAGTCCGTTTAACGGATTGCGTTGCACCGCGGCATTATTGTGATGTAACGAATCCGTTAACGAAGCCATAGACTGCCATAATATGGCGCATCGCTAATGCATGTCAAAATCACCATACGTTAGCGATGTGCTGTCATGCTGTGGCGGACCCTTGGACGCGGTCTGCAGCGTTCAAGGGTCGGTCACTGCTAGCGCAGGTGGAGAAGCTGCGCTAGCATAACGCGATCAAAAAAGTAAGCGTTAACGTAGTCCGATTAACGCATGCGTTGAACGGACTGCTCTAACGCAATGTGAACCTAGCCTAAAGGCCCCGTCTCACTAAGCGATCTCGGTAGCGAGATCGCTGCTGAGTGACAACTTTTGTGGCGTAACAGCGATCTCACCAGCGAGATTGCTGTGTGTGACAGCGATCAGCGAGCGGCCCCCCTGCCGGTATCGCTGATCGCTGCAAGAAACCTCTGGACATTTCTTTGGTCGCTGGTCTCCCGCTGGCCAGCACGCATAGCTGTGTGTGACAGGCGGGAGACCAGCGATCAGGTGTAAAAAATAATTAAAAAAATATAGTTATTCTCACCTTCCGACATCGCGTTCAGCCATCCTGCCTCTCTCCACGCTCCGGTCCCAGTGATCCTTTGCGAGAATGACCGCGAGATGTCACGGTCTCGAGGGATAACAAAGTCTCGCGGTCATTCGTGCAAGGGCTTCACAGAAGTTTATAATGCCCAGGCATGAAAATAAAAAAATCGTATTTTTTCCACAAACATGATCAATTAGTCCCCAATTTTTTTATTTTCCCAAGGGTAACAGGAGAAATTGGACCCCAAAAGTTGTTGTCCAATTTGTCCTGAGTACGCTGATACCTCATATGTGGGAGAAAACTACTGTATGGGCACACATCAGGGCTCGGAAGGGAAGTAGTGACGTTTTGGAATGCAGACTTTGATGGCATGGTCTGCGGGTGTCATGTTGCTTTTGGAGTGCCCCTGATGTACCTAAACAGTGGAAACTCCCCACAAGTGACCCCATTTTGGAAACTAGACCCCCTAATGAACTTATCTAGATGTGTGGTGAGCACTTTGAACCCCCCCCAGTGCTTCACAGAAGTTTATAACGACTGGGCGTGAAAATAAAAATATCGTATTTTTTCAACAAACATCTTTTAGTCCCCATTTTTTTTATTTTCCCAAGGGTAACAGGAGAAATTGGACCCCAAAAGTTGTCCAATTTGTCCTGAAAAATTATAGCTCACAATATGTGGTGATGCAAAAACTATTTTTACAATAAAAAGCGTCTTTTAGCGTGCGACAGCTGCCAAACATAAAAACCGCCATAAATAGTAAATCAAACCCCCCGCTATCACCCCCTTAGTTAGGGAAAAATAATAAAACTAAAAGAAAATGTATTTATTTCCATTTTCCGGTTAGGGTTAGGGCTAGGGTTCAGATTAGGGTTAGGGGTGTGTTGAGGTTAGGGTTGGAGTTAGAATTAGGGGGTTTCCACTGTTTAGGCACATCAGGGGCTCTCCAAACGCAACATGGCATCTGATCTCAATTCCAGCCAATTCTGCGTTGAAAAAAGTCAAACGGTGTTCCTTCCCTTCCAAGCTCTGCCATGCGCCCAAACAGTGGTTTACCCCCACATATGGGTTATCAGCCTACTCAGGACAAATTGCACAACAACTTTTGGGGTCCAATTTCTCCTGTTACCCTTGGGAAAATAAAATTGGGGACTAAAAGATCATGTTTGTGGAAAAAATGATTTTTTTATTTTCATGCCCGGGCATTATAAACTTCCGTGAAGCCCTTGGGGGTTCAAAATTCTCACCATACATCTAGATAAGTTCCTTGCGGTGTGTAGTTTCCAAAATGGGGTCACTTGTGGGGGGTTTCCACAGTTTAGGCACATCAGGGGCTCTCCAAAGGCAACATGACACGTGCAGACCATTACATCAAAGTCTGCATTCCTAAACGTCACTACTTCCCTTCCGAGCCCCGACATGTGCCCATACAGTAGTTTTCTCCCACATTAGGGATATCAGCGTACTCAGGACAAATTGGACAACAACTTTTGGGGTCCAATTTCTCCTGTTACCCTTGGGAAAATAAAAAAATGGGGACTAAAAGATGATGTTTGTGGAAAAAATACGATTTTTTTATTTTCACGCCCGGACGTTATAAACTTCAGTGAAGCACTGGGGGGTTCAAAGTGCTCACCACACATCTAGATAAGTTCCTTGGTGGGGGTCTAGTTTCCCAAATGGTGTCATTTGTGGGGGGTTTCCACTGTTTTGGCACATCAGGGACTTTCCAAACGAGACATGGCGTCCGATCCCAAAAAAGTCAAATCGCACTGCTTCCCTTACGAGCTCTGCCATGCGCCCAAATAGTCGTTTACCCCCACATATGGGGTATCCGCGTACTTAGGACAAACTGCACAATAACTTTTAGGGTCCCGTTACCTTTGGGAAAATAAAAATTGTGGGTGAAAAGATAATTTTTGTAGAAAAAATGATTTTTTAATTGTACAGCTGTACGTTATAAACTTCTGTGAAGCCCTTAGGGGTTCAAAGTTCTCACCACACATCTAGATAAGTTCCTTGGGGAGTCTAGTTTCCAAAATGGTGCCACTTGTGGGGAGTTTCCACTGTTTTGGCACATCAGGGGCTCTGCTAACGTGACATGGCATCCGATCTGAATTCCAGCTTATGTTGCAGTGAAAAAGTCAAACGGTGCTCCTTCCCTTCTCGGCTCTGTCATGCGCCGAAACAGTGGTTTCCCCCCCAACATATCAGGTATCAGCGTACTCAGGACAAATTGCACAAAACTTTTGCAGTCCAATTTATCCTGTTACCCTTGGTAAAATAAAAAAAAATTGGACCTGGTGTAATTTTTTGTGTGAAAAGAAAGTTAAATGTTTATTTTTTATTTTTTTAAACATTCAAAATATTCCTATGAAGTACCTGAAGGGTTAATGAACTTCTTGAATCTAGTTTTGAGTACCTTGAGGGGTGCAGTTTTTTCAATATTGCCATGTGAGGGCTTATTTTTTGCAGGACAAGTTGTACTTTTGAACAACATCGTTGGTTTTACCATGTAGTGTAATCGAAAACAGGAAAAAAATTCCAAGTGCGGTGAAATTGCAAAAAAGGGCAATCCCACACTTTTTTTTTGCTTGGCTTTTTTGCAAGGTTCACTAAATGTTAAAACTGATATGCCATTATGATTCTTCAGGTCATTACGAGTTCATAGATAAAAGAGAACCTAGACTTGTTTGGTGTCTAAGTGGTGAAAAAAAATTCCAAAATTTGCTAAAAAAAACAAAAAAAACAGTTGCGCCATTTTCCGAGGCCCGTAACGTCTACATTTTTCATGGTCTTGGGTTGAGTGAAGGCTTATTTTTTACGTGCCGAGCTGACGTTTTTAATGATACCATTGTGATGCAGATACGTTCTTTCGATCGCCCGTTATTGCATTTTAATGCAATGTCGTGTCGACCAAAAAAACGTAATTCTGGCGTTTTAATATTTTTCTCGCTACGCCTTTTAGCGATCAGGTTAATCCTTTTTTTTTTATTGATAGATAAGGCGATTCTGAACGCGGAAATACCAAACGTGTATTTTTTTTTTTTTTTAATTTCGATTGGAGCGAAAGGGGAGGTGATTTAAACTTTTTTTTTTTTTTTTTTTTTTTTTAATTTTTAAGCTTCTTTTTTTTTTTTTTTTAATTTTTAAGCTTCTTTTTTTTTTTTTTTTTTTTTTTTACTTTTGGCATGCTTCAATAGCCTCCCATGCTAGATACTGCCACAACTTGATCTCTGCTACATAGAGGTGATGCTCAGATCACCTCTATGTAGCAGAATGACAGCATTGCTGTGAGCACCGACCACAAGGTGGCGCTCACAGCAATCCGGCATCAACAACCATAGAGGTCTGACACACCGATGAGCCCCGATCACGTGACGGGGGTCAGCAGTGCGTGCATTTCCAGCCCGGTGGCCAGAAGCGCTTGTTAAATGCTGCTTACAGTACAGTAAATACAGTACAGTAGCTTTTTCTCAAAAACCTTACGAGATAGAAAATATCTGAAATCCTTTCTGAAATCGGCATGAAAAGAATTATCAGGAACACGCAAAAGTGTCCGAGGGACAAAACCTTGGTAACACAGTGTAATGAGTGCAGAGTAGGAGGGCTTCTTAAATAAAAACTAACAGGTCTGTAAGAGCCAGAATTCTTGCTGATTGGTAGGTGATCAAATACTTATTTCATGCAATTTAATTATCTAAAAATCTTACAATATGATTTTCTGGGTTTTTTTTCTATTGTTAGAATCTATGTCTCGCAGGTGAAGTGTACTTACTATATAAAAATTACAGACCTCTCCATAGCTTGTAGGTGGGAAAACAGGAAAACTTGCAAAATTGGCAGGGTATCAAACATTTATTTTCTCCACTGTACTTGTGCACAGTAGCTCAGTGGTTAGCACTGCAGTATAACCTTGAAGAGCTTTGCTTTTGGGTTCAAATCCCACCAAGGACTTCTGCAAATTTGGATATTCACCCTGTGATTGCGTGGGTTTCCTCCAGGTACTCTGATTTTCCCCCTCACTACAAAGACCTACTGATAGGAATTTAGATTGTGAGGCCCAATGATGTCTGTAAAACGCTGTGGAATTAATGGTGTTATAAGCAAGTAAAATAATATTGCAGCACTAGTACAAATTTGTTTCGTAATCTACACATAAAGCTGAACAGACAATATTTGTCTTCACCGGATGGTGTTCATACTTCAGATAAGCAAAAGTGCTCATTTCATTCAAGGCATACTAGGCATGGGACTGCTGGCATTTTTATTAAATATAGAAAGGCCTGGAGATGTACTGTTTGCTATTAGTAGGAAATATCATTTTTCATGCTAGCTTTCATAAATTCATGCAAATTTAATACAAAAACTGGAAAGTGATTATTTAAATAAGCACTTCAGACATCATTTCAATAGCCTGGTGCAACTAGAGAAAGGCATGGTGGCATCACTTACAACATGCAAACTCGAAGATGGAGAACTGGTCTCCACTGGAGCATCATATTCTTCACAACTTTCTGGGAATAATGGCAAATATAATCATTATAGGATGTTGTTTCAGATGACACTGTATGAAAAAAAAAAAAATCACAGCATGCACTATTCTCTCTCGGATGGAACTGACTCACGTGTGGGTGCTCACAAACCTAATTCAGATACCCACAACATCTGTCATCAGATTTATATGGACACATTTCTGAAACTTATTTGATCATATACGTGTTTTGAATATAGATGTACGATAATGGACAACACACGGGATGGAAAAGACACACGGACGACCATACGGATGAAACAAATTTTCATAGGCCCTTCTGACCCCAACCTTTTTGTGTTTGTTTGTCCACCCACTTTGAGATGTGACCGCAAGGTCACGGTGGTATTGAGATCTGAGAAGATTTCTGGGCATGAATTCAAAATTTCACTGTTTTGGTCACCAAGCCAATTAGTCATCACTGTTGCCTTGTGACAGGGTGTTCCATCATGCTTGAAAAAGAATTATTCATTACCAAATTTCCCCTGGATCGTTGGGAAAAGTTGCTCTTTGAGAATGTTTGAATCCCATTCTTTATTCATGGCAGGTGTGTTCTTAGCCATATGTTCTCCTGTTACCCTTGGGAAAATGTAACATTTGAAGCTTAAACAACATTTTTGTGGGAAAAAGTTAAATTTTTATTTTTTTTTCTTCCACGTTGCTTTAATTCCTAATAAAATTGTTGAATATGTTTTGAGCACTGTGAAGAGTGCAGTTTTTAAAATTGTCAGTTTTGGGTATTTTCTTTCATATAGGCTTCCCAAAGTCACTTCAAATGTGACGAGGTCCCTGCAAAAAAAAAAAAAAATTGGTTTAGTAAATTTTGTTGGAAAATTGAGAAATTGACAACTTTTAATCCCTTCTAACTTATTAACAAAAGAAAAAAAATGTTGTAAAAATGATGCTGCTGTAAAGTAAAGTAAACGTGTAGTAAATGTTATTTATTAACTATTTCGTGTCACATAACTCTGATTTAAGGGCATCAAAAATAAAAGATTGAACATTTCTAAATTTTTCACCAAAATTCCAATATTTTGACAAAGAATCCATGGGATCCCAGAATCAGTGGGATCTGCTTTACAGAGTTATGCCTTAAAGTGACACTGGTCAGAACTGTAAAATTTGGCCTGGTCATGATGGTGAAAACAGGACCGGAGGTGAAGAGGTTCAAATGGTGTAATTCAAAACTACAATTTGTCCTGCAGTAAACAAGCCCTAATATGGCTATGTCTATAGTAAAATTAAAAAAAATTATAACTCTTGGAAGAAGGTGAGGGAAAAAAATGTGACAATGGAAAATCTTTTAAGGGATTACTGTATTGCATGGTAGGAGAAGATTTTGGGCCAAAGAGATTGCAGCCAAACTGGTCCTGAGATGAAAACAGTTGAACTTAACTAATTTTGTGGTCCTGAAAACGAATATGATGCTTAAATTTGCCGATTAGCTCCAATTTTCAAGATCCTAAAGAGGTTGTAATTAATTGACACCACCTTTCATGCAGGCTTATTGAAAATTAGTCTTTTATTATTTCATCTTTATTATTCCATTGCTAGTAGCTATTCTATTACATCATCTTGGTAGTGGTTACCCAGTGGTTGCATGGACAGAGGCAATCTATGCCTTTTGCAGTCCCAATGACCTGGAGAGAGTCAACTGATCACACAAATTGCCATTTCTGTATGGTGGCATGACAAAATATTCTTTATATTTGCAAAAATAATGTTTCAAAGCACTGAAACTCTTATGCAATAATTATATGTAGTAAAGGGAAGACTCTATCACACAAAAAAAAGCCAACTAAAAATGTTCATTGTCAGATTTGAATTCAGGAGGTCCAAATCATTAAGAAATGGCTCATTTCATAACTGAACCTGACAACTTTTTGAAAATATGTAAAAGAGTTATTGCATTTTTGCCTGTTTTTTTGGTGTGGAGTTTTTAGTGTTTTGTTTTGGTTTTTTTTGTGCCAAATTCAACTTTCCAATTTTTTTTATATTCACTTTTTTGTTTGTTCTTTTTAATTTACCACTGTGAGAGGTGTTTAGAGTTTCCAGATGTTTTCAACTGACTCATAATTTGCGACTTTTTGAAAAAGTCGCAACATTTTTTGCAGATTTACTGCAATATCCCATGGGCTTATTTTTATATATTCCTTAAATTTAGGCACAATTCTTCACATGTTTTAATAGTACTTGCAACCTTTTGCACTAAAGAGATTATCGCATGCATCATTTTACGAATGAGAGCCTGATTCCAGCGATGTGTCACTTACTAAGCTGTGTGCTGTAGTTTCAATACAATGTGTTTCATCATCTAGAGAGAGAGAGAGAGTAACCCCGCTCCCACCACTAATTTGGCAGCTTGCTGGCAATTTAAAAATGTGTAACAGCTCTGCATTTTCTCTGCTGCTGGTTCTTCAGAAGAAAAAACATGAATTCTATTAAAACTAAACCAAGCAGTCCAGTAAGTGATACATCAGGGTCTCTGCCCCTACATAACGCTGCTCTCAGTTTACATAGCAAAAATTTGCTGACAGATTCCGTGTAAGGCTAGGGCTACGCAGTGACAATTCTCTGAAAAATTGAGCAACGAAATCATTTGTGCAACTTTCCGTTGCACAACTATCTTATCATGCAAGTAGCACTGAAGTCTATAGCAAGCTTGTGGGAGTTGCAACTACTCATGGAAAACTTGACTCCTTTGGAAACACTTGCTGCTCTGTTGCAGGAGATCAAAGGTTGCAGTGCGACACCTTAGGAAATTGTTGGATGCAGGGTCGCCCTAGCCTAATGCACGATCCGAATCTCTGTATGCACACGCCTACATGGCAGGCTGTTAATTCTTGAGTAACCCAACCCATTGGACTATTTGTAAGCCAAAACCAGGGGTGGGACAATCAGAGGAAAAGTATAATAGAAACACATCACCACTTCTGGATTTATCACCCACTCCTGGTTTTGACTTACAGATACTGATGGAAAATAATGCCCAAAATATGCAGCTTTTAGTGAACCTATCAATATTAACCCCAAAAAGATATTAAAGGGCTTGTCCAATCCAAAACTACAAGTCTGCAGTGTTGTGAATCCTCACATTGTGCGCACCGCTCACTGTGAGGATTCTCCGGTGTTGGGAGAGGTTGGGGGTGTGACCGCAAGTATGTGATTTGGATACAAGACTCTATCCAGCTTCACTCAATGCAAGAGTATTGAGCAAGGCCAGAAACAGTCTAGTTGTAATATGGCTGGAAGTATGCAAATCACATACTTGTGGTCACATGACCTCTTGCAGCTGGCACCAAAGAATCCTCACTACACACAATGTGAGGACTTTAAGTCTGCAGTCACAGAGTGAATACCTCATATTGCCTATACTGCCTGTGAGCGGCGCTAATGCTGGCGCTCACAAGCAGCACGTGACCCACGGCTGCAGCCGGCTCTTGCTTCCGCTGACGTCCCAACAAGTGCTGGCAGCAGCCGGGGGTCCCTCTTCCTCCTTCCGTGCTGGGTGCGCGTCACACCCGGCATCCACCGCACACCCATTCATTGAGAAAGCGCGTGGTGGATGCTGGGTGTGATGTGGGGGGTAACCCCGCCATCAGCCCAGCAGCCATGGCGGGGACCCACATCGTGACGTCAGTGCTGGGTCACGTGCTGCCTGTTAGCGGCCACGGATAGCGCCCCTCACAGGCAGTGTAGGCAACATAAGGTATTTACAAAATTCATTAGGGGCCCCGGGGGATTCATTGAGGGGTTAATTTAAAGTAGTGGACAACCCCTTTAAGTCCCAGGACTTGTCTGGGACCACTGTCCATTCCACTGCACGGGGAAAAAGCACATCCATTGCAGTGTACCTGACATTTGGGCTCGAGCAGGGAAAGCAGCATAGAGGAGGAGAAGCTATCCGTTTTCTTGTTGCTCTCCTTGCACATGCTGGAATGTCAATCACCCAGCTGTGCACATGCTTTTCCCTGTGCAGTGGCATTGATTGGTTACAGGATCCCGGACTAGTCCGGTGACCGAGAGCAGGAACAATGAAACTTAGTTTTTAAGCGTCTAATATTTACTACATAGGGGTTGTTCTGCATCACTTAAATTGTCGCCTTTTTTTTTTTTTTTTTGAACAGTAATTTTTTATTGAAAGTTTACATTTTACAAATAAGGTGATAGAAAATCTCAATACAGAGCTGTATTTGCAATATGCATAAGAGAGCATATAAACAGTTGACAAACAGACAAACTAACAACAGGGTAGGAGGCAAGGGAGGGGAGGGGGGTTGGTTAGATGAAATACAGGTGTGGCAAAGGGGGAGTGGTTGGCGTACTCCGCCCAGCCATATTTTCTCAAACTTACCGACTTTATCTAAGTATGGCAGATAATTTTTTGTTGATCATATACCAAGAAAGGCGTGTTTTAACCGCAGATAAATCTAAATTTGTTTTTTTCCATGCCAAAGCTATGGTTTGTTTGGCTGCCAGGAATATGAATGCAATGAGGGTTTGAGTGTGTTTAGGGATGTTGAGGATGCGTTTGAGTAAGGCCTCCCAAGGGTTTTTTTTAAGGTTTATATTTGTTATAGAGGAAACCAAATGGTAGATTCTGATCCAAAATCTACGTACGGTCGGGCATAGCCACCATGTATGGAACATATCTCCTGGGGAGTTGCACCCTCTAAAGCAATTTGGAGAGTAGTTGGCGACTGCCTTAGCCACTCTGGCTGGGGTCAGGTACCATCGGGTTAACACCTTATAGTTAGTTTCCAGCATAAGGGTATTTAATATTCCTCCAGTAGAGGAGGACCAAATTTGGGACCACTCCGAATCTGTCAAGGTGGAAACAATGTCGGACTCCCAGCGAGAAGTGTATTTAAGCAGCGCCTATGAGAGGAGGAGTTGATATGTGAGTAGAGGAGAGATATAGTACCTGGAGCATGTGGATTTTGACGGCATTTTTGTTCGAAGGGAGTAAAGGAGTAGGGAGGAGTAGAATTTTTTAGTAATGAGTTGACAAAGTTTTTAAGTTAATATAATTCACAAACATGACCCCAATGGGAGACAACAACAAGGGATATTGCAAAAATAGTGCTTTATTGAAAAATTCATAAAAAATTTACTCGAAATATACAAAAATCAGGGACATACTACCATAGAATACCAAAAAATGCAATGCTGCAATAAATATATGTGCATGCCAATTAATGAATGTAATTCTCTCAAAGTTAATATACCACACATGTAAGGTGTAGCGTTAGGTCTAGGTGTTACCACGATTTATATTATAAGCACTTGTGCACTTTATATGGTGGGCATCTGTTACATAAACCAAACTTTTTGTGCTGATTTTTACATCTTACATGTGTGGTATATTAACTTTGAGAGAATTACATTCATTGATTGGCATGCGCATATATTTATAGCAGCATTGCATTTTTTGGTATTCTATGGTAGTATGTCCCTGATTTTTGTATATTTCGAGTCACTCTTTTATTACCAATTTTTTATGAATTTTTCAATAAAGCACTATTTTTGCAATATCCCTTGTTGTTGTCTCCTATTGGAGTCATGTTTGTGAATTATATTGTCTTTGGGTGGGGATATGCCTCAAAATATTAGGGGCATTTAATATTTAGGACTTCTATGTGATCAAAAAGTTTTTAAGTTGTAGATAGCGAAATACCTCTCCAGGGGGGGAAATTATATTTTTCACTCAGGATGGAGAATGGAATAATCCCGTCAACGTTAAAAAAATGGTGGACTCTGGTTATCCCTGCAGCGACCCATAAATAAAAGTTCCTAAGGGATTCCATACCTGGGGGAAACTGGAGATTGCCCCAAAGGGGGGCGAGGGGTAAAAATGGTGAGATTAGCTGCGAGGAATATTTCAACAAGTCCCAAATCCTAAGAGAGTGCGTTATAATAGGATTCGAGTTGTGTTTTCGCTGGGCTGGGAGAATCCATAGTAGTGTGTCGAGGGTACCTGAGTAAGATTCAGGGGCCTCTAGAGATAGCCACAGTGGGGGTTCGGAGTAGGCATGATATAGGGTCAGTTAACCCAATTGGGCTGCATGGTAATATTTAGAAAGATTGGGAACTCCCAAGCCTCCTTTCAAACGGTGACGGTAGAGGGTAGCTCTATTAACCCTGGGGAGGCCACCTCTCCAAACAAAAGCATCCACTAATCGTTGGGCTATTTTGAGGTAGTGTGAAGGGACAGGGACTGGCAAGACACGAAATAAGTAAAGTAATTTGGGGAGAATGGTCATCTTTAGTGCTCGTACCCGGCCAAGCCAGGAGACATGTAGCTTCTCCCATGACTGAAGTAGTAGACGGAGTTTGCGGAGCATGTGAGGATAATTGGCTGCATAAAGGGAGTCTAAACTGGCAGTCAGTTTCACCCCTAGGTAATCCAAATGGTTAGTGGCCCATTGAAACGGAAAGTCGTGTTGGAGCTGTGAAACAATAGGTGAAGGGAGGGATATATTCATGGCATAAGATTTTGAAGGATTAACCTGTAGACCGGAGATTGATTCAAAATTACTAAGGCTTTGAAGTAGGGCCGGCAAGGATGTCTGAGGGGTTGATAGAAGAAGTAGCATGTCATCTGCGAACAAAAAGAGCTTGTGAGAAACTGACACTATTTTTACACCCTGTATATTAGAGTTGAGGCGAAGATGAATAGCTAATGGTTCGAATGCCAAAAGGAATAAGGGCGAAAGAGGGCATCCTTGCCGAGTGCCTCTACTAATGGGGAAAAGTGCAGAGGAAAAGCCATTGTAGCGTATGTAAGTGGATGGGGAGCTGTAAAGAGCGTGAATCCAAGAAAGAAAGTGGTCAGGGAACTTCCACTTCCGCAAGGCCGCAAACAGATAAGGCCAAGAAATGGAGTCAAAGGCTTTTTTAATATCCAGTGACAGTAACATGCTTGATACGTTGCGCTGTTTGCAGAGGTGCAGCACGTGGGAGACCCTCCGTATGTTGTCTGAGGCTTGTCTACAAGGGACAAAGCCTACTTGATCTGTGTATTAAGAGTTCCCAAACCTGAGTTCAACCGCTGAGATTGTCGCCTTTTTTTTTTTAAAAATATTTTGAACTATTTAAGTCTTCTGTGTTTTAGTGTATACTGTTACTGTGGTTTTCCACAAGTTAGTCCAACTTCAAAATGCGTGGAGAATGAACCACTTTTACACTTTTTTTATTAATTCCTGAATTTTGTCTACTGAATTCCTTTGGGCATATCCCAGCAAGCACAGACTGCCACTCATATCTTTCAAACAGCTGTGCCATACAACAGTTGGTTCCATGGCCGGGACAAGGAGCAGGCAGGGAGTAGGCACCTGCCTAGGGTGCTACCTCCTGCCTACCCGAGGGGGGTACATGTTTTGGGGGGAAAAACACTGACTATGTTGAATGCTTGCGGCCACCGCCTGGCACCTTCCTCTGGCTGCAGGCATTCAGCACATTGACAGTCTGAGTGCTAGTAGTCGAGAAGTCAGTCACTGACACCCCTCACCCCCCTCTCTGTTTGCGCTCCTGCTGTCGCTCTCTTCCTGCACTCAATTGTATTCATGTCTATCAGACGCGAATACCAATTTCTGTGGGTGCGACCTGGGACCAGAAGCAGAGGAGCTTTAATCAACCCCCTGCTCCGCTGAGACCTTCCGCAGAACACAGGTCACTTCGGACCTGTGCACTGAAGGAGGCTGCACACGTAGGGGATGTCAGATGTCACGGTGCAGTAATGTTTCCTTACATTCCTTTACTTAAGGGCTGAGGGTATAGTGAGGAAGGGGGGGGCCACCATCGGCTTCATCTGCCAGGGCACCAAGTCATTCTGTGCTCATAGCCCCTTTTAAAGGGAATTTGTCAGAAGGTTTTTGTTATGTAATCTAAAGAAAGCAGGAGATAGGGACTGAAACACAGAATTCAGGGACGTGTCACTTGTCAAAGTGAGTGCTGTTGTTTACTAACTGTGCAGTGTTTATCACTTCAAAGCTTAAGAAAAAGTGGTGGTAAATCCACACTGCCAACGGTATCAAATCATAATAGTTTCATGAAAAAACACCCCATTTATATAATTCAATAAGAGCATATAAATATATCATTACATGAATGGGTATTACTGTGGACATCATAGGACAATCGCAAATATAAATAATATATAAGAAAAAAACACACGAAAAAAGGTCCCATACAACAATTTTTCAAATTACCAAAATGATTTTATTAGAGTATAACAGGAATATAGGAAAAAGGTGGTAAAAAAGTCAATTCTGACCATAATTAGCACATGAACAAAGAGACCAAGGGTACACCATAGGTAATGGACATAGGGATATAAGTAATGATGTCAAACCCTAATACAAATGTAATTATTCAGCTTTATCCCATAATAATATATAGCAGCCAGTCCAGGTATGCATGCTAAAAAACTATTGTAGCCCTCACATATGGTGGAACCTGCCACCAGTGAGGATAAATAACTTAGTCACACCAAATAAATTCATTGCCTGATATTACCTCTTAGACTGGTCAAAAGTACAGGTCCACCTAGGAGTACCCAACCCGACGTACGTTTCGGCTAAGTAGCCTTCATCAAGGGGTGAAGGGAAGTAGAAAACAGGAAGTATTTAAGATATATAGCTACCAATGAAATTGTAAAAATTATGCACATGATCAGGACCAAACCAGATCATGTGACGTATTGAATAGTGTCCCTCCCACAATATGGCGTCCATCACCACATCACCATGGAGAATACAAACAACAACCCCACACAAATATGTTAAAATATCCAAATAAAAAAAGAAAAAAAGGGGGGGGGAAGAAACAAAGATAATACTATATATGTGTCTCTATGCTCCCTCATTAGATTATGGCACACTGCCCACCGCCATCTCGCACACCATTGCCAACACAATCAACCCAAATCAATTAGCCATGGTGACCCACATATAACTAAATCCCTAGCGCGCTGTGTATACAAAAATCTATCACATTAACTATGTGTCAAGAGGGTAGCGGCGAATAACCCGTGACGTCACCAGCATATGATAATTTTATCTGGCGCAGCCGCGTAATGTAGATCACCAGACGCCCCCATCAGGATGTCATAAGCGGTGCGCCGGGAGTGTGAGAGCGCGTCATGTCTCCCCTCTCTGACGCGCGCATCACCACGGCAACCCAGACACGGGGCGGCGTCGGCGTCACGTGACCGGTGACGTCACAATCATGTGACCGCTCACCAGACAACAAGAGACGCCGAGAGCCGCCGCGGGTAAGGGTAACAGTGGCGCACGCGCGTACGGGGAGGACATGAGCCACTCTAAGTGCTAACCACCGGTGGAGAAAGGCGATGAGCAAGTGGAAAATCACATATTAGAGGGGCACATACAGTGGGGCAAAAAAGTATTTAGTCAGTCAGCAATAGTGCAAGTTCCACCACTTAAAAAGATGAGAGGCGTCTGTAATTTACATCATAGGTAGACCTCAACTATGGGAGACAAACTGAGAAAAAAAAATCCAGAAAATCACATTGTCTGTTTTTTTTTCATTTTATTTGCATATTATGGTGGAAAATAAGTATTTGGTCAGAAACAAGCAATCAAGATTTCTGGCTCTCACAGACCTGTAACTTCTTCTTTAAGAGTCTCCTCTTTCCTCCACTCATTACCTGTAGTAATGGCACCTGTTTAAACTTGTTATCAGTATAAAAAGACACCTGTGCACACCCTCAAACAGTCTGACTCCAAACTCCACTATGGTGAAGACCAAAGAGCTGTCAAAGGACACCAGAAACAAAATTGTAGCCCTGCACCAGGCTGGGAAGACTGAATCTGCAATAGCCAACCAGCTTGGAGTGAAGAAATCAACTGTGGGAGCAATAATTAGAAAATGGAAGACATACAAGACCACTGATAATCTCCCTCGATCTGGTGCTCCACGCAATATCCCACCCCGTGGGGTCAGAATGATCACAAGAACGGTGAGCAAAAATCCCAGAACCACGCGGGGGGACCTAGTGAATGAACTGCAGAGAGCTGGGACCAATGTAACAAGGCCTACCATAAGTAACACACTACGCCACCATGGACTCAGATCCTGCATTGCCAGACGTGTCCCACTGCTTAAGCCTGTACATGTCCGGGCCCATCTGAAGTTTGCTAGAGAGCATTTGGATGATCCAGAGGAGTTTTGGGAGAATGTCCTATGGTCTGATGAAACCAAACTGGAACTGTTTGGTAGAAACACAACTTGTCGTGTTTGGAGTAAAAAAGAATACTGAGTTGCATCCATCAAACACCATACCTACTGTAAAGCATGGTGGTGGAAACATCATGCTATGGGGCTGTTTCTCTGCAAAGGGGCCAGGACGACTGATCCGGGTACATGAAAGAATGAATGGGGCCATGTATCGTGAGATTTTGAGTGCAAACCTCCTTCCATCAGCAAGGGCATTGATGATGAAACGTGGCTGGGTCTTTCAACATGACAATGATTCAAAGCACACCGCCAGGGCAACGAAGGAGTGGCTTCGTAAGAAGCATTTCAAGGTCCTGGAGTGGCCTAGCCAGTCTCCAGATCTCAACCCTATAGAAAACCTTTGGAGGGAGTTGAAAGTCCGTGTTGCCAAGCGAAAAGCCAAAAACATCACTGCTCTAGAGGAGATCTGAATGGAGGAATGGGCCAACATACCAACAACAGTGTGTGACAACCTTGTGAAGACTTACAGAAAACGTTTGACCTCTGTCATTGCCAACAAAGGATATATCACAAAGTATTGAGATGAAATTTTGTTTCTGACCAAATACTTATTTTCCACCATAATATGCAAATAAAATGAAAAAAAAACAGACAATGTGATTTTCTGGATTTTTTTTTCTCAGTTTGTCTCCCATAGTTGAGGTCTACCTATGATGTAAATTACAGACACCTCTCATCTTTTTAAGTGGTGGAACTTGCACTATTGCTGACTGACTAAATAAATACTTTTTTGCCCCACTGTATATATAAAAATAACACAAAAGAAACCATAATCAATGGAAATCAATACAATAACAATCCAAGGTGAGACAGAGTTGCTAAAACGCAACATACCAATAGTACAACCAATAAAACACATAAAGAAAAAAACATGCAGAATACATTAGCAAGACCTAAAGATGGTAATGGTATGCTCTATAATAAACACTGATAATTACCAGAAAGAACAGCAAGTATATAAGCAGACCTAACAGAGGAATACATATTTTACAACAAGATATGTAATAGTCATCCCATCTTATAATAGTACAACACATAATACACACAATTCGTGGGACCTTCACAGTGATAATGGATATGTTGAAAAAATATGATCCGTATCCCATCTTCATCCTCTTGAGAGGTCAAATTATTCCCAGCTGAATTTTCTTTCAGCATACATCCAAGGTCATGCGACGGAGGAACCAAAACCATCAGTGGACAACGCACTAAAATAAAATATTGAAACATTAAAAACAACCTCATAGGCAAAGAATGATCAGAAGATGTTTATAAGCCGTGGAAAAATCCTTATAAAAATGGAGCAAAGCTAATAGCTTCATTCAATCCTTTTGGTTGTACAGTGTCTAGGGACCAAATCCAACGGGTTTCACATTGTGATAGTCTCTTAGTCAGATTGCCGCCACGAATACCAGGTTTTATAATGTCAATACCTCTTACTCGAAGTAATGAACTATCACATTTATGTTTTAATTTAAAGTGCCTTGGCAACGTCCTGAGTGTGGTCAGGTCCTCATGGTCAGCTGCTGCCTGTATCCCCAACACATGTCCGCGAACACGTGTTTTTAATTGTCGGGTTGTCATTCCAATGTATATTAGGTTACATGGACATATAGCAAAGTACACCACATAACGTGACGTACAAGTAATGTAATTCCTAATGCTATATCTCCTAATCCCCGAAGAATTAAAAAAATCATTAATGCGATCAATATTGGGGCATGCGACACAGTGGCCACAAGGAGCACAACCACACCCAGGATGGCCAGCATCAAGAAAAGTTGTCTTCGGTTCAGATTGGTAATAGCTATGAACCAAATGATCACGAAGATTTTTTTGACCGTCTAATCGAGATACTAGGCACTGAAAGGAGAATCTGACTAGGGATCGGGTCCGTCTGAAGAATCGGCCAGGCCCGTTTAAGACAGTCTTTCATACGGGAGAATTGTGCATGGTAATTGGTGATAAATCTTATCTTGTTATCGGATTTCCTCTCCTTATTCTTAAATAGAAGAGACTGGCGAGTAGACCATTTAGCCCTATTAAGAGCTCTCTTAATTGATCGCCCGCTATATTTGTATGTTTGTATTCTCCATGGTGATGGACGCCATATTGTAGGAGGGACACTATTCAATACGTCACATGATCTGGTTTGGTCCTGATCATGTGCATAATTTTTACAATTTCATTGGTGGCTATATATCTTAAATACTTCCTGTTTCATACTTCCCTTCACCCCTTGATGAAGGCTACTTAGCCGAAACGTACGTCGGGTTGGGTACTCCTAGGTGGACCTGTACTTTTGACCTGTCTAAGAGGTAATATCAGGCAATGAATTTATTTGGTGTGACTATGTTATTTATCCTCACTGGTGGCAGGTTCCACCATATGTGAGGGTTACAATAGTTTTTTAGCATGCATACCCGGACAGGCTGCTATATATTATTATGGGATAAAGCTGAATAATTACATTTGTATTAGGGTTTGACATCATTTCTTATATCCCTATGTCCATTACCTATGGTGTACCCTTGGTCTCTTTGTTCATGTGCTAATTATGGTCAGAATTGACTTTTTTACCACCTTTTTCCTATATTCCTGTTATACTCTAATAAAATCATTTTGGTAATTTGAAAAATTGTTGTATGGGACCTTTTTTCGTGTGTTTTTTTTCTTATATATTATCAACGGTATCAAATGCAGAGAGAGAACTAGCTCAGCAAATGAGCATCTTGCTGTCTATAGACTTTGTACACAGGGAGCCTGATGTGGGTGGGGTTAGCTTTCTCAGCTCTGCTTCATTCTAAATCTAAAATCTCTGTGAGAACAACTGCACCAAGTAATCTAAGTGATACATCGCTGGATTCAGCTTCTCTTTGCCTACGTTATGCTGCTCTGATAAGGTATCAACAACCTGCTGACAGATTCCCTTTTAGTAGTAATAAATCTCTACCCATGAAACTATATATCTAGATGCAACTGCGCAGGTGTGGACGGCACCATCTTGGCGGAGACAAAAAAAAAATTCTCTGTAGCAAAATGGTGCTGACAGTGGCGGCAGCGTAGAAGCATCTATTGTGTTCTGAATTGGCCAGTTCCATTTTGAAGAAGAAATTTTTTTTTTTTTCTAAAGAAATGTATATGACTAAATAAAATGAAAATATAGATATTATAGATCCAATCATGCTAGAGTGCCGGCATGATGAATGTGATTTTTTTCCCAAACAATAACATACAGTATATAAAATATGGGGCAGGTCAGTGAGGGATCAATGACCTGTTATAAGCCATACAGATTAATATGCAATCAGAGCACCACATGAAGACCCCCCCACAGGCTACCCCAAAACACGAGCATCTCATTAACTCAAAACTGAAAATAAAGATTAAACAACAACCACAAGATGGATTTCATCAACCAAGGTATCATTGTAATAAGTATAACAGCGCCGACCTGACACTGTCTGTAGATTACTGCACACAATCCTGCTGACAGGTTACCTTTAAGGCAAATCGGCTTCAAGAAACTGCTTCAAAAATACTTAATGATCACATACCCATACAATACACAAAGAGAATAATTGGAGTTTACGAATAATCTACTCAGAAGCAAGTATTACACATTAGCCCTTTTCATTTATTTTTTTTTTTTACTTCACTATAAAGCTGCTGTGCGCTTTTTAATCACTTCCACTTCTTATCTGTGAAGGTTCTCATTAATGCTTCTCTCCCTCCCTATTCCATTGCTTTTACTCATTATCTTGTGTCTGCAGGCTGCAGATTTTAGCCATCTCAAAACTTTTCCCAGAATCCTTCACATATGTAGAAAATCCCTTTTATCACTTAAACAAGCAACAACTGTGAACAGCATTTCTTTAGTCTACATTTAACCCCCTGAAGTTTATGACTGCAACACAGAGCTGCAGGGCTAAAATTACTAGATATGCAAAAGGTTATAGAATTTTCTCTTGACCATCATATCCAAATCCTGGTTTTATTTTACTCCACGGCAACTACCCTTAAGGTACTGTCACACTTAGCGATGCACCAGCGATCCCAACCAGTGATATGACGCGGTCAGGATCGCTGGTGCATCGCTAAGTGGTCGCTAGTGAGCTGCCACACAGGCAGATCTCACTAGCGACATCGCTGGGGACGGGGGTCGCTACTTACCTGTCACACCAGGCGATCCTGCGTCCTCCCGCCCGGCTCCACGCGTCGCTCGTTGTCACAGCAGGAAGCGCCGCAGGAAGCTGACGACGAGAAACAGTCCAGGACGTTCTCGCGCGATCAGCGATAACCAGCGGGGGAGCCGGTTGTAGGTAAGTATCACACACAGCGATATCGCTAGCAATATCGCTATAACGTCACAAGTTATAGCGATATTGCCAGCTATATCTTTTAGTGTGACAGGCCCTTAACTAAAGTCACCAATGACCTATTAACCGCCAAAGCCTAGTGACACTGCTGTCCTCCTCCTCCTGGACCTGTCCTCTGCCACCGTGGACCATTCCCTTTTATTACATCTCTTGGCATCACAGACTTGGCTCTATCTTGGATCTCATCATACCTAACAGACCGGACATTCAGCGTCTCCAACTCGCACACCACCTCCTCACCTTGCCCCCTGTCGGAGTCCCGCAAGGTTCAGTCCTAGAGCCTGTGCTCTTCTCCATCTACACCTTCGGCCTCGGACAGCTCATAGAATAACACTGCTTTCAGTATCACCTCTATGCTGATGACACACAGATCTACATCTCTGGACGAGAGATCACCTCCCTACTAACCAGAATCCCACAATGTCTCTGCTATTTCATCCTTCTCCGCTAGATTTCTGAAACTTAATATGGACAAAACAGAATTCATCATCTTTCCCCCATCTCACTCGACCCCCCAAACAGACCTATCCATTCAAGTAAATGGTTGCTCATTCTCTCCAGTCCCACAAGCTCCCTGCCTCGAGGTTATCCTTGACACTGATCTCTCCTTCAAACCATATATCCAAGCCCTTTCCACTTCCTGCCGACTTCAACTCAAAAATATTTCACGTATCCGTACATTCCTCAACCAAGAATCTGCAAAAACCCTAGTCCATGCCCTCAACATCTCCCACCTTGACTACTGCAACCTCCTGCTCTGTGGTCTCCCCTCTAACACTCTCGCACCCCTCCAATCTATTCTAAACTCTGCTGCCTGACTAATCCACCTGTCCCCCCCGCTATACCCCAGCCTCTCCCCTCTGTCAATCCCTGCACTGGCTCCCTATTACCCAAAGACTCCAGTTCAAAACCCTAACCATGACATACAAAGCCATCCACAACCTGTCTCCTCCATACATCTGTGACCTTGTCTCCTGGTACTTACCTGCACGCAACCTCCGATCCTCTCAAGATCTCTTTCTCTACTCCCCTCTTATCTCCTCTACCCTCAATCGCATACAAGATTTCACCTGCGCCTCACCCCTACTCTGGAACTCTCTACCACAACATATCAGACTCGCCTATCATGGAAACCTTCAAAAGGAGCCTGAAGACCTACCTCTTCCGACAAACCTACAACCTGCAGTAATCACCGATCCACAAAACCACTGCATGACCAGCTCTACCCTCGCCTACTGTATCCTGACCCATCCCTTGTAGCTTGTGAGCCCTCGCTGGCAGGGTCCTCTCTCCTCCTGTACCAGTTGTGACTTGTATTGTTTAAGAGTACTGCACTTGTTTAGATTATGTATACCCTTTTTCACATGTAAAGCGTCGTGGAATAAATGGCGCTATAATAAATACTAATAATTGCGGATTTTCCCTGTACAATTGCATTGGTTGCGGAAAATACATAGGTAAAAAACACGTGTTTTCCTAAAGCGCATGTACGCTACATGTGTATGTGTCAAAGATTTGTTAAAGCAAAATGTTAGGAAGTATTAAAAATGAAGCTTTATTTAAAACACAACATTGCAAACGGAGCCAAAACGTAATGAAAAAAATGCAAGTAATGTAATGTAGCTAATAGGTGCAGAAATGCTTCAGAAAATCTGTAAGGTCAAAAATTCACCTAATACTTAATGTGAGAACGTAGCCAAAGTTGATTTCAATAAGTGATGTGTTCCAACGTTGCCAAGTTAGGTAGGCTACAAACAGTCTGATAGGTCGACTTACATCCAGCTTTTAGGAACTATGACTGTTTATAAATATTTAATGAACTGAAAGGACACCAAAAAGTCTTTATCGAATATATAATTCAAAAATTGTAATTTAATTAATAAAAAATGTAGTGACACAGTTGTGGCCAAGTAACAACTTCAGCTGTAGTGCAATCTAAGCTGCCTAAGGCTGAATTCATGGGTTCGTGGAAAACTGTATGGTTATGTGCACAAGGCTTTTTCAGGCAGAGACTCTGAAAACCTGCCTGAAAAAGTGCTAAAAAATGCTTAACCCCTTAACAACCGCCCATACGCCTTTAACGGCAGCAGGTAATGGTACTTATTCCTCAGTGCTGAGAAATAAGGGTATAGCGCCCCCCAGTGTTCGAAAATCGCCAGGGTCTCGGCTACCAGGGGTAGCGGAGACCCCGAAGAACATAATTTGGTTTGTTTTTTACCGTCCCCAGTCTGATTTCCCATTAATTTCTCTCTCCTCTGATATGATTTAGCATACCAGAAAATAGAGAAATGGGGTACCCTGGTTCATTTTGATCACTATGATAGACCCTATCACAGTGATCAAAATTAAAAAAAAAAAATAGTAAATCAACCCCCCCTTTGTCACCCCCTTAGACAAAAATAATACAATTAAAAAATGTATTTTTTTCCATTCTTTGCATTTAGAGTTGGGGGTTAGAGTTATGGTTGGGCTACAGTTAGGGTTGGGGCTAGGGTTGGGGTTGGAGTTAGGGTTGTGTTGGGGTTATGGTTGTGTTGTATTTAGGGTGGTGTTGGGATTAGGGATAGGGATGTGTTAGGGTTAGGGCTGTGTTAGGGTTGGCGTTAGAATTGGGGGGGTTCTACTGTTTAGGTACATCAGGGGGTCTCCAAACGCAAAATGGCACCCGTCATTGATTCCAGCCAATTTTGTGCTGAAAAAGTAAAACTGTGCTCCCTCCCTTCTGAGCCCTGCCATGCGCCCAAACAATGGCTTAACCCCACATACGGGGTATCGGCGTACTCAGGAGAAATTGCACTACAAATTTTGTGGTCAACTTTCTCCTGATACCCTTGTGAAAATAAGAAAGTTTGGGTCTAAATTTTTTGTGAAAATAGTAAAATGTTCATTTTTTTCCTTCCACATTGCTTTAGTTTTTGTGAAGCACCTGAAGGGTTAATAAACATCTTGAATGTGGTTTTGAGCACCTTGAGAGGTGCAATTTTCAGAATGGTGTCAATTTTGGGTATTTTCTGTTATATTGACCCCCCCAAACTCACTTTAAATGTAAGGTGGGCCCTAAAAAAAAGTTTGGTAAATTTTGTTGGAAAAATGAGAAATCGCTGGTCAACTTTTAACCCTTATGTCCTAACGAAAAAAAAAATAGTTTCCAAAGTTGGCTGATGTAAAGTTGACATGTGGGAAATGTTATTTATTAACTATTTTGTGTGACACCACTCTCTGATTTAAGGGCACAAAAATTTAGTTTGAAAATTGCAAAATTTTGTAAATTTTCCTTTCTTTTCATAAGCATAAGTTATATCGAAGATATCAAAGAAATTTTACCACTAACATGAAATACAATATGTCTCAAAAAAAATCTCAGAATCAGTGGGATCCGTTGAAGCATTCCAGACCTATAACCTTGGCTTGGTCATTAAGGGGTTAAAGACCGGTGCTGTTTACACCAGTCTTGATGAGAGGGCGTGCTGGAGTCAGTCTGAGAGCACTGAAATTTGGTGTGAGCCTCTACATAATTCTTACTCCAGTCAGGGAATAGAGTAACAATTCCAGGTTAAGGTACACCACAGTCAGTCATGAATTGGAAGAGTTATTGCACTATGCCACCCCAGCTCCACCCAATTTGGCAGTGTTGGGTGAAACTGCAAGGAAAAGGCCAAAAGTTGCAACATTTTTGGGCAACTCCTCGTTGCCTTAAAATTTTGTGATTTTTTTTTTTTCATTGCAATTTACCAGAGAATTCTAGCGTAATCGCTTATATGTTTTGTGGCCCTAATGTTAAAGGGAATCTGAAATGTCAAAAACTGCCATTAACCTGCATATGAATTGGAAACACATGTGAAATGCACAAATGTGAACACGTCGGTCAGACAGCGCTCACACCACCCATTAACTAAGATACAAGAGAACACAATAACAGATTTGCAAAAATTCTCTGCAGCCAAAAATATGGCAGTGATCAGCAAGTGCTGGAGAATAAACACAGGGTATTTAGTCGATACGTCTTTTTGCAAAAAAATGTATACCAAGCTGCCTCACCAACGTCAAGGTAACCCGTGTCAAAGCAGTCCCTATCTAATGTATTAAAAACCTGACATCTGAACAGTGTCTAATATGAACAGGATACAGACAGGCCGCTCCACAGTATGGGCTTAAGGTCAGAGACAGCTCTTTTGTGCACATCACACAGGAGAGGGGTGGGGTCTCCCAAACCATGCTAGGCAAGGAAAACCTGCATATATAGTTCTAATCTGCAGGTTAATAGCGTTCTAAAGCTGTGTGACCGCTGATACTGGGAGGAAATTAGCATTGTTCATCATGGCAGACCTCTGGTAACTTACACGCACACTTTTGAAACCAGACAATGTCTAAGAACAGTTGTTATTATTATTATTATAGCGCCATTTATTCCTTTATTCCATGGCGCTTTACAGTTCCCCAAATTAGCCAACCAAACACACTGGTTATTTTTTAAAAAAAGCTTAATGCTAAGCAAGAAATGAAAACCAAAGTTGTTCAGCTGAGATATAAATTGCCTTAAATGACAATAAAAACAAGCTATAGAATATTAACTATAACAGTCAGGTGTCAGGTATATGAAAATCGGTTTTCCAACCTAGAAATCATCTAAAGCTAAAATATAAAGATTTGTCATGTTTTCGAAATGTACAAGTTTTTTTTTTTTACAGATTACATTAATATAACACCAGAATTTCCTATTATTTTTATCAGTAACTGTACTTATTGGTAAAGAGTCTTAAATGCTTGCATTATTTAGACTGGTGGCAGAAGAATTACTGTGTAGTGCCATCTGGTTGTAGATGGGTTAAAAGCAGCTGCATGTGCATGACTGCTTCCAAAAACGAAATCATTTTGACAATGCGGAGGAGGGATAAAAGAAGGGAAATAACTGTTGTGATTAATGTTAGAGCTTTTTATTCTACCGAAAATGAAAACCTGCAACAGAGTGACCCTTTTGCATGTGATGTATGACCATAGCTAAACACATTATCCATCTTCTGATAGGATTTTTTAATCATTCACAAGACTGGCAAAGGTCGGACACTTATTCTGTTCCCTCCCTTCGATGCAGTTGGTACAACAGACAGCATCGTGCATCCCGAAAAAAGGGAGGAACTTGGCTCAGACCTTTACAGAAAGGCCTCATGGTCAACTACCGTCAGCAAAGTGACCTCTTATCTTCTCACCTGGAAGAAGTGCTCTTCATGAGATGAGGTCACTTACTGCCCGGAATTCTTAACACCTCTATTTGCCACAAGTCCCAGGATAGGGATGAAGGTCAGAATCCTCGGTTACTAAAGATGACCTTAGTCAATTGACTAAAAATGATTGTATTGGGCTTCCCTCAGATGACCACATCAGATGAAGTGAGAAATGATGGATACTGAGCCCCGGATAGCAGATTTGGCTGATGAACAGACCTCTCCAGGGGCGGTGTGTCATTCGGTTATCGTCTTCTGCTCCAAAGGAATGATTGAGGGTGTGATTGTGGTCCTCTTTCTTTGGCTACTGATTCAGGTCCTCCTCAATAAACATCAAGAAGGTGCAGATATTATTTACTCTTTATCTTCCCTTTTGTTTCTCAATCCTTCAATTACTATTCCTTATGGGTTTATTATGTATTCTTTACAGATTCTCTCATATCTCCATAAAAAAACTACTGTAACTAGCTTATATTATCCTAATATAAAATCTGCATATCACTGCTGTTAAGGGTTAATTGTAAGAGTTTTCACATTTGCGCTCTAACTTTAAATATTCACATTTGAGATATATATTTACACACGTTTTTGTTTTTTTTCTATTAGTGATGTATTTTCCATGTATTAACACTTTATAGTATTTCTTTTTGCTTCTTAGTCTTATTGGGATAGGATTATGTTACATTTACACAGTGGGGAAAAATGTGTCAGAATTTACTGAGCATATATTGTCTTCCAAAGACTGAATTTTACGGTCAGTGGTTGTTTTACTGCCTATTTTAAGTTAATTTTCTGGAAGTGAAGGTATACAGTACGTCTACCTCAAAGTATAGCCTGGAACCTGTAGACTTTTTCAAAGAGAAAGTTACCAACTACTTTCAATGTTACTCAATGGTGGTCATCAGTCCTGTTAGCTGCGTGTAGAGAAAGCTGTGATGTATTTCAAGAGCGCTGGGCAGAGGTGTATCCCCTAATGAATTCACTCAAGAGGCGTTAACGCCCTGAAAATGCAGCCATCTGTCCTTATCTTTTTTTTTTCTTTTGGCAATCTGAAAAAGCCTCCTTAACTCCTCCAATAGAAAAGTAGCTTTCCAAAGTGAGGTGTTTTCCAAATGAAGGAGGCTGATGGACAGGTTTGGTCACATGCTCCTCCATTAGCGGCCATTTTGAGATTCGCAGAGCTGTCTAGTCTGTTTGGAAAGCTGAAAAATAGATGCTACTGTGCATGCGCCGCCAATTTGCTGTAGTTATTTTTTTTTTTCCAATGATCACAATATATACTGTGCAAATACAATATTTAAAATAGGAGGCAGGTCACTGAAGATTCACTGACCTGTCATTTAAGCCCATAAGTATGAGTAATGAGAACAGAGCACCACATAAAGCCGCCCCGAAGCACGAGAAGCTCATTACCTGAAACCTACAAATAAAGATTACACTACAAAAGCAAGACGAATTTCATCAACCAGGGAATCATTTTAATCAGTATAACAATGCTGACCTGACACTGTCTGTAGGTTACTGTGCACAATCCTGATGTTAGGTCCCCTTAACGACCAGGGGTATTTTTAATTTTGCATTTTTGTTTTTTGTTCCCCTTCTTCCCAGAGCCATAACTTTTTAAAATTTTTTGTCGATATGGCCATGTGAGGACTTATTTTTTGCGGGACAAGTTGTAATTTTGAATGACATAATTGGTTTTAGCATATCGCATACTGAAAAATGAGAAAAAAATTCAAGTGCTGTGAAATTGCAAAAAAAGTGCAATCCCACAGTTGTTTTGTTTTTTTTAACCATGTTCACTAAATGCTAAAACTGACCGGCCATTATGATTCTCCAGGTCATTACGAGTTCATGGTCACCAAACCTGTGCAGGTTCTTTTTTTTTTTATTTAAGTGGTGAAAAAAAAAATCCAAAGTATGTTAAAAAGAAAAAAAAAATTGCACCATTTTCCGATACCCATAGCATCTCTATTTTTCTGCATTGATGATGACATTTATCATGGACCACATGTCATTTTAAATAATATATAGCATAAATTGTTAAAATTCCTGATAAATTTGTAATGTAGAAAAACGAATTACTGTTACATCTGTTACAAACCTCACAGTAACATTAGGTGAAGCTGCAAATGGCATTGCAGCAGTGTGCCTGCAGGCCTGGGACATGCAGGTTAAGGTGACTAAGAAATTTAATTATGAATTTTTAATCTGAATAATTGACAGAGGATCAGATAGATTAGGTAAAAAGGACATAATGGGGAATTAAAGCATTTTCGATAATGTTAGATTAAAGCGTAAAGTCACTCGTAGCCCATTATATGGCTGTTGAGCTAATGTTGGTTCAGCCAATTGTTCAGCCGTCCGGTGTGTTGGTCATCTCTTCCATACAAAAGAGCGCTCTGTCTGGTGGGCACTCCAGTATTCTCAGAGAGTCGGTGGCTTCTGTCAGGGAGAGCAAATGGATCAGTATTCCAAAATCGGACATGCTGGATCCTTAACCCCTTCACCCCCCCAGCCTGTTTTCACCTTCATGACCAGACCAATTTTTTTTTTTCAATTCTTACCAGTGTCACTTTATGAAGCAATAACTCTGGAACACTTAGGGTATGTGCACACGCTGCGGATTCCGCTGCGTTTCTGCAGCGTTTTTGGCCGCTGCGGACCCGCAGCAGTTTTAGCTGCGGTGTACAGTACCATTCAAATGAATGGTAAAAAAAAACGCTGTGTAGACGTTGCGGAAAAATCTGCGCGGATTTGCTGCGGTTTTGAAACCGCAGAAAGAAGTGACATGTCAATTCTTTCTGCGGAATCCGCAGTGGGTTCCTATCTGCACCATTGTGGAGATGGTGAATCCGCAGGGCCAAACCGCAGTCAAAACCGCAGATAATCCGCAGGTCTTTTAACCTGCGGTTTATCTGCAGTTTTTGCAAAATCCGTGCGGATTAATCCGCAGCGTCTGCACACACCCTTAGACATATCGTAGTGATTCTGAGGGTTTTTTTGTGACATGGTGTACTTCACATTAGTGGTAAATTTAGGTCCATATGATTTGTTTATTTATGAAAATATCCAAAATTTGACACATTTTTGCAATTTACAAACGTTACATTTTTATGCTCTTAAACCAGATAGTTATACCACATAAAATAGATGAATAACATTTCCCACATGTTTACTTCACATCAGTATAATTTTTGAACCATAATTTTTTTTTGTTAGGAAGTTAGAAGAGTTAAAAGCTCTCATTTTACCAACAAAATTTACAAAACCAATTTTGTTTTAGGGACCCACATCCCTTTTTAAATGACTTTGCGGGCTCTATGTGACAGAAAATACTCATTTTACTCAATACACCATTTTAAAAACACCCCTCAAAGTGCTCGTAACCACACATATGAAGTTTATTAACTCTATAGGGGTTTCACCACAATTAAAGCAATGTGAAAGGAAAAATTGAAAATTTAACTTTTTCCCTCCAAAATATTGATTTAGCCCCAAATTAAGTATTTTCACAAGGAGAAAATATACATACAACTTTTGGAGTGCAAAATTGGCTAGAATAGATAGTGGGCAAAATGTTGCATTTGCAGAGCCCTTTATGGCCTAAACAGTGGAACCCCCCCACAAGTGATTTCATTTAGGAAACTACACCCCTCAAAGAACTTACCTAGAAGTGTGTTGAGCATCTTGAACCTGCAGGAGCTTCACAGAAGTTTATAACGTTGAGCCGTGATAACAAATCACATTATTCCCACAAAATTGTTGCTTTAGCCCCATATTATTCATTTTCACAAGGGTAACAGGAGGAAATGGACCATACAATTTGTTGTGCAATTTTTCCAGAGTATACCCCATATGTGGTGGAAAACAACTGTTTTGGTGCATGGCAGGGTTCAGAAGAGAAGGGGCACGATTTTGACTTTTGAAGCACAAATTTGTCTGGAATTGATAGGGATATGTCAAATTTTTAGATCCCCTGACGTGCCTAAACAGTAGAAAACCACCACAAGTGACCCCATTTTGGAAACTTCACTCCTCACTTTGGCAGAGAACCTGAGGTACCAGAACAGCAGAACCCCCCATAAGTGACCATGTTTTACAAACTGCACCTTTCAATGAATTCATCTAGGGATGCAGTGAGCATATTAACACCACATGCACCTGATAAATTTTTATACCTTTGGGCGGTGAAGAAATAATAATTACATTTTTACCATCAAAATGTTGTTTAGCACCAACTTTTTAATTCTTATAAGAGCTAATTGGAAAAAATGAACCTTACAGTTTGTTGTGAACTTTATCCTAAGTTCACCAATTCCCTATATGTAATCAGGAACAACTTTTGAGGCACAGTGGAAAGCTTAGAAAGGAAGGTGCTCCATATTGTGGTGCAGATTTGGCTGTTATGGTTTGTGGGTGCGGTGACCAACTGGAAGAGCCCCTGAGGTGTCAAAACAGCAGAATCCCCATATAAGTGACCCCATTTTACAAACTACACCTCCCAGTGAATTTATGTAAGGGTTGACACCACGTGTGTCACAGAATTTTATACCATTGGGCAGTGAAGAAAAAATGATTACGTTTTAACCACAACATTTTAGGGAAGGAGCGCTATTTGACTTTTGCAAAGCAAATTATCTTTTAAGAGCAGAATATCCCCTCAAGTGACCCCATTTTGAAAATTAAACCCCTCTGGGAAATGATCTACAAGTGTAGTCACTATTTTTAACTACATGTGTATTTTTTTGCCAGAAACAAGCAGTAGTGAATGTTGCTGAGTGAAAATTGCAATTCTGCTATTGCAGTGCCCAGTATGTTGTTTTGCCCATACTTTTTGGCCAGATCGTGCGTCTGGAGACATGGACCCTGTGAAATAGTCGGGCTCCTATCACTACAGAAATATCAAATATGTGGATTCTAAATGTGGTTTAGGCACACTAGGGCTCAAGGGAGAGGGGCATTTGGATTTGGGAGCGCAGAATTCGCTGCATTTCGTTTGTGGGGTGAGGAGGCATAACTCTTTTCCAGAGCCTATTTCCATTAACAGATGATGGACCTGAGTGGGGACTTACTTTTTTTGTGTATTGAGTTGAAGATTTTGTCGGGAACTTTTTAAATAACATTGTGGATCATGTTTATCTGACGCATACATCAGAGTTTCCATCTAAATCTCTGTGTGACACGATTCAGATGAAACCTCCCAAGGGATCCATTCACTATAATAAGGCAGCAGAGTTATTCTGGACTCCGCCTGGCCTCTGTTCACCGGTGTCATTCTTTTAAGAGGTGCCCAAAACTGTGGCCGGCAACGCTTTTATGCACGTTTAAAAAGACTGTCTCCATTTGATCGTAAGCCAGACTGTGTCCACAGTGTCTCCATCTGCCTCATAATAGGAAATCTTCCACCAGGGGTTCCATCTGAATAACGTATTTCAGAGATTTACACAGAAACCCCGGTGTAAGCGCTCAGCATTGAAAGCAGGATAAATGTGCCAAGGAGTCTTACTTCTATCTTTGGGAGGCAGAATTAAAAAATCAACAGCAGGTGAAGAATTTGTTTATTTTTTACACCGTTCCTCGTGCAGGATAAGTGATTAGGCGACTTTATTCTTCCAGTCGATGCAATTAAAGTGATACGAGATTTGTATTTTTTTTTTTTTGCTTGACTACTATAACACACTAAAAATTCTTTTTATTGCTTGCATTGCCTTATTTTGAGAGCTATAATTTGCCTATATATCTGCAGACAGTCATGTCATGTTTTTGGAGGGAGGAGTTTACTTTTTTTTATTGGTGCCATTTTCGGTCACAACTTTTTTTGACTGCTGTCTGAACAAAATCCAGCAATTCAGGAATAGTTTTTTTTTTCATTTTTTATTTTTTTTATGTCATTCACCGTGTGGTAGAATGAAGGTAACTTTATTCTTTGGGTCAAAACGATTACAGCGATGCCTCATTTATGCTTTTTTTTTTTGTTTGTTTGTTTTTCTGCTTTTACACAGCAAAAACTATATTATACGAAAAATTATTGGTCTTGCATCGCTATATTCTGAGAGCTATAACATTTTTTTTTCTCTGATGGAGCAGTATGGAAGCTGGCTTGTTTCTTGCAAGGCAAGATTACATTTTAAGCAATACTATTTTTATTTCCATTTGACTCTTTGATCGTGTTTTATTCCACTCTTTGTTCGGCTGTATGATAAACAGTTTTTTGCCACTTTTTGTTTTTGTTTTTACTTTGTTCACTGTAGGGGTTAACTAGTGGGACAATTTTATATTTTGGATGTGGAGATACCAAATGTGTACTTTTTTAGGAGATAGTAGTTGCTACTGATGAGATTCTAGGTAGATGGGGGAGGGAGGAGCTAGAGACAGAGCCCCTCCCTCCTCTCCCTCCTATGTAAATAGAAACTGGTCAGTAGCAGCCACCATCTCCTCTCTCAGTAATGGGAAAGTCTGTCTTCAATAAACCTCAGAATTGAGAATTTTGATAATGACTTGTCAATTATGGTGGTGAAAGCAGATTTCTCTGATAACATATATTACAAAGCTTCTTATTTCCGTGTGTTCTATTGATTTATTGAATAAAAATTAAAATGACGGAGTACAGTTTAACCCCTTTACCACCTTGGGTTTTTCCCGATTTTGAGATTGTTTTTTGCTCCCCTTCATCCCAGAGCCATAACTATTTTTTTTATTTTTCTGTCAATATGTCCGTGTGAGGGCTTGTTTTTTTTGTGGGAAGAGTTGGACTTCTAAACGACAACATTGATTTTACCATATAGTGTACTGGAAATCAGGAAAACAATTCCAAGTGCGTGAAATTGCAAAAAAAAAAGTGCAACTCCACAATAGTTTTTTGGTTGTTTTTTTTAACTATGTTCAATGAATACTAGAATTGACCTGCCATTATGATTCTCCGGGTCATTACGAGATCGCAGATACCAAACATGTATAGGTTTTTTTTTATTCATGGTAGAAAAAAAATCCAAAGTTTATTGAAAAAAAAAGAAAAAAAACATTATCTGAGACCCGTAGCGTCTCCATTTTTCGGGATCAGGGGCTAGATGAAGGTATATTTTTTGTGCCTCGAGCTGACATTTGTATTGCTACCATTTTGGGGTAGATACGATGTTTTGATTGACCGTCATTGCATTTTACTGCAATGTTGCAGCGACCCAAAAAATGTAATTCTTAGGCTACTTTCACACTAGCATTTTTTTGCGCTGCGTGCGCAGTCCAAATGCATACAAAAAACGCATCAAGCGTTTTGCATGCGTTTGCTTATTTTATGCGCATACTTTTTAACCAGTTTGTAGCCATATTGACTCTTAAAACGCATGCGTTTTTAAACGCTGACATGCGCATGTCCATGTGCACGTCTGCGTTCCCATAGGCTGTAATGTGTTATTTTGTCGCATTCCGTGCGCACGCATGCGCATGCAGTTTTTGAGACCGGTTGGAAGGACCAAAAATGCAACAGGTTGCGTCCGACGCGCACCACAAAAAACGCATACGCACGAAAACGCATACGAACGCGTGCAAGCGCTAGACCATGTGCCCCCATGTTAAAGATAGGGGATCAGGACGCATGCGCATGTACGCGCACAATGCGCTGCGTTAAAAAATGCTAGTGTCAAACCAGTCTTAGTTCTTTTAATATTTTTATTGGGCATTTCTGAATGCAGTGATACCAAATATTTGTATTTTTTTTTTTTTTTGCTTGTTTTATTTTTAAAGGGGAAAAAGGGGGGTGATTTGAACCTTTATATTTTTTTTTTAAATATGTTTTAAAACTTTTACTTGCTTCAATAGTTTCCTTTGGAGACTTGAAGCTATGATCATCTGATTACAGCCATATTTTTTTATTTTTCTGTCTATGTAGCAATAAGAGGGCTTTTTTTGGCTGGACAAGTTTTAGATGACACCATTGATTTTACCACATAGTGTGCTAGAAAACGGGAAAAAAAATTTCAAGTGTGGTGAAATTGCAAAAAAAAAGTGCAATTCCACAATTTTTTTAATTTTTTTTTTATTATTTACGATGTTCGCTATATGGTAAAACTGACCTGGCAATATGATTTCCAAGGTCATTACGAGTTCACAGACACCAAACACATGTATAGGTTCTTTTTTTTTATTTAAGTGGTGAAATAAAATTCTGAAATTTGTATGAAAAAAAGATTTTGTGCTTGTCGCATTTTCCAAGACGTGTAGTGTTTCAATTTTTCGGGATCTGTGGCTGTTTGAGGGCATATTTTTTGCGGCTTGATCTGACATTTTTATGGTTACCTTTTTGGGGTTCATACAATATTGTGATCAACTCTTATTGCATTTTATTGCAATGTTGTGGCGATCCAAAAATTTCTGGCATTTCAATTTTTTTTTTCTCGTTAGTCCGTTTACTGATCAGATCAATTTACTTTATATTTTGATCGGGCATTTCTGAACACCGCAATACCAAATGTGTATTTTTTATTTCAGTTTTAATGGGACAAAAGGGGAAGACTTGATTTTTTTTTAAATATTTTTTACAACTTTTTTTCTTTGTACTCTGTTCAATAGTCCCTTTAAAGGGAATCTGTCACCCATATTTAGTGATATCATGTAAAGATATCACCCAATTGTGCGTCCCATAAAGATTCTATTAGGGCTTTTGACTCCCCCGACCCCGCACCTTTGAGGCATAAATCCCTATTTTATGTTGTTGGGGATGTATGCAAATCGCCGCGGTCCGGTCCGATGGGCGTGGCTTAGTCACCTTCTCCCCCCCTTCCTCGGCTTGCTGCACGCAATCTTCATCTGTGAATATCACAGATAACGTTGGTTTCCGAGTTTGCGCATTGTAAAGCCTCCGGCGCCTGCGCAGTATGCTTTGCCCAACTGTGGGCGAAGCATATAATCACTACTGCGCATGTGCCGGTATTTTCCAGCGCGGTCTATGCCCCGGAAGTGTGTCCTGCATGTGAAGACTTCCGGGGCATAGACCGCATAGACCACTCCTTGCCCTGGTAATAGACATGGTGGAGGAGTGGGTCTTCTCCTTTCTTCCAACTGCACCTTTAACCCAATCCCACCTCTTCCCTCCCTTATCCTCCCCTCTTTTGAACTCCACTCTGTCAGTATCTACTCTCCCTCCAACCTCCAAGTGGCCGTCATATACCGACCTCCAGGCCCGACCACTGCCTTCATTGACAAATTCTCTACCTGGCTTCTTCATTTTCTTTCAACTGACAACCCCACAGTCATCATGGGTGACTTCAACATCCCCACTGATACCCTTCAGTCAGGAGCCTTCAAACTCCTGTCCCTTACTTCATCCTTTGGACTTACTCAGTGGTCCTTAGCCACCCACACAGACAGACACACATTAGACCTGGTCTTCACCCGCCTCTGCTCTCTTTCTAACTTCACCACCTCCCCACTCCCTCTATCTGACCACCATCTACTCAGTTTCTCATCCCTGTCCTCCTCACCTGTCACCCATGTCCAGCAACATGCGCACCCCCGCAGAAACCTTGCACACCTAGACACCCACACGCTCTCTGACTCTATTCTACCACTGGCATCAATATCCTCACTCCATGACACACACTGCCACTGCTTTCTACAATGCCACTCTCGCATCAGCTATTGACGCGGTTGCCCCTCTCGTTCATGGCAGAATGCGACGTATCAACAGACAACCCTGGCACAATAACACCACTAAATGCTCCGGCAAGTGTCCAGGATTGCAGAGCGGCGCTGGAAGAAAACAAATTCGCAAGACGACTTCACCGCATTCAAACAGGCAACACTCGCTTTCAAATCTGCCCTCACCTCTGCTAAACAGGCCTACTTCACAACCCTTGTATTTTCCCTATCTTACAACCCCAAACAGTTATTCAAAACTTTTAACTCCCTCCTCCGCCCACCACTGCCCCCTCCAACTTCCCTCATCTCTGCCGAGGACTTTGCCACCCACTTCAAAAATAAGATTGACCAAACAAGGCAAGTCTTCATCGTTCAACCACCACAACCCCTTTGTATACCAGACCAATGCCCAAACCCCATAACCTCACTCTCCAACATCACTGAAGGGGAGCTTAATTGTCTCTTCTCGCACCTCACAACCTGTGCACTTGACCCCATTCCATCCCACCTCCTCCCCAACCTCACCACCACACTTATCCCATCCCTATCCCACCTCTTCAACCTATCACTAACGTCCGGTACCTTCCCTTCTGCTTTCAAACATGGCACAATCACGCCTATCCTTAAAAAGCCAACCCTCGACCCAACCGCTATGTCCAGCTATCGCCCAATATCGTTGCTCCCATTCGCTTCCAAACTCCTGGAGCAGCACGTCCACGCTGAACTTTCCTCCCACCTATCATCTAACTTGCTCTTTGACAATCTACAATCTGGTTTCTGCCCCCATCACTCCACTGTGACAGCCCTGACCAAAATTACTAATGACCTACTTACAGCCAAATCAAATGGACAATACTCTATACTCCTGCTTCTAGACCTGTCCTCTGCATTTGACACAGTTAACCACTGCCTCCTACTACAGATCCTTTCCTCCTTTGGCATCAAAGACCTCGCCCTATCCTGGATCTCCTCATACCTTTCCAACCGCACATTCAGCGTCTCCCACTCCCACACCACCTCCTCTTCCCACCATCTCTCTGTTGGAGTCCCCCAAGGTTCTGTTTTAGGACTCCTACTCTTCTCAATCTATACATTTGGTCTGGGACAACTCATAATGTACCACGGATTCCAGTGCCACCTTTATGCTGATGACACTCAGATCTACCTCTCTGGCCCAGACGTCACCTCTCTGCTGTCCAGAATCCCAGAGTGTCTATCAGCCATATCCTCATTCTTCTCCTCGCTTCCTCAAGCTCAATGTGGACAAATCTGATCTCATCATCTTTCCTTTCATCTCACAGATCTTCCTTACCCGACCTAGCTATAAAAATTAATGACATCATGCTTTCCCCAGTACCGGAAGTCCGCTGCCTCGGAGTAACCTTTGGCTCTGCCCTGTCCTTCAAACCGCACATCCAAGCTCTTTCTACCTCCTGTCGCCTCCAGCTCAAAAATATTTCCAGAATCCGTCCTTTCCTCAACCCTCAATCTACGAAAATGCTTGTGCATGCCCTCATCATCTCCCGCCTCGACTACTGCAAAATCCTTTTTTGTGGTCTCCCTGCTAACACCCTCGCACCTCTCCAGTCCATCATTAACTCTGCTGCCCGACTAATTCATCTCTCTCCTCGCTTCTCCTCCGCTTCTCCCCTCTGCAAATCTCTTCAATGGCTCCCATTTCCTCAGCGTATCCAGTTCAAATTACTACTACTGACCTACAAGGCCATCTATAACCTGTCTCCCCCATATGTCTCTGAACTAATCTCCCGATACTTTCCCTCACGTAATCTCCGGTCCTCCCAAGACCTCCTTCTCTCCTCCACACTTATTCGCTCCTCATCCAACCACCTCCAAGACTTCTCCTGAATTGCCCCTATCCTCCGGAATTCTTTGCCTCAACAAGTCCAACGTTCAACCACATTTGGATCCTTCAGACGGAACCTGAAAACCCACCTCTTCAAGAAAGCCTACAGCCTGCAATGACCCCGCTACCTCCTTCTCTCTCACCACTACCGGAGATATCACCTCAACCAACACCGGAACTGCTGCAACCCCCCAACCTACTGTCTCCTTCCCCACCATCCTGTAGCATGTAAGCCCGAAAGGGCAGGGTCCTCTCCCTTCTGTATCAGTCTCTCATTGTTAGTTGTTTACTGTATGTGATATCTGTAATTTGTATGCAACCCCTTCTTATGTACAGCACCATCGAATCAATGTTGCTATATAAATACAGTTGTGGCCAAAAGTATTGACACCCCTGCAATTCTGTCAGATAATACTCAGTTTCTTCCTGAAAATGATTGCAAACACAAATTCTTTGGTATTATCTTCATTTAATTTGTCTGAAATGAAAAAACTCAAAAGAGAATGAAGCAAAAAGCAAAACATTGATCATTTCACACAAAACGCCAAAAATGGGCCAGACAAAAGTACTGGCACCCTCAGCCTAATACTTGGTTGCACAACCTTTAGCCAAAATAACTGTGACCAACCGCTTCCGGTAACCATTAATGAGTTTCTTACAGTGCTCTGCTGGAATTTTAGACCATTCTTCTTTGGCAAACTGCTCCAGGTCCCTGACATTTGAAGGGTGCCTTCTCCAAACTGCCATTTTTAGATCTCTCCACAGGTGTTCTATGGTATTCAGGTCTGAACTCATTGCTGACCACCTTAGAAGTCTCCAGTGCTTTCTCTCAAACCATTTTCTAGTGCTTTTTGAAGTGTGTTTTGGGTCATTGTCCTGCTGGAAGACCCATGACCACTGAGGGAGACCCAGCTTTCTCACACTGAACCCTACATTATGCCATGCACATGGTCAAGCAGTCCAGTGCCAGAGGCAGCAAAGCAACCCCAAAACATCAGGGAACCTCTGCCATGTTTGACTGTAGGGACCATGTTCTTTTCTTTGCCCCTTTTTTCTCCTGTAAACTCTATGCTGATGCCTTTGCCCAAAAAGCTCTACTTTTGTCTCATCTGACCAGAGAACATTCTTCCAAAATGTTTTAGCCTTTTTCAGGTAAGTTTTGGCAAAGTCCAGCCTGGCTTTTTTATGTCTCGGGGTAAGAAGTGGGGTCTTCCTGGGTCTCCTACCATACAGTCCCTTTTCATTCAGACGCCGATGGATAGTACGGGTTGACACTGTTGTACCCTTGGACTGCAGGGCAGCTTGAACTTGTTTGGATGTTAGTCGAGGTTCTTTATCCAACATCCGCACAATCTTGCGTTGAAATCTCTTGTCAATTTTTCTTTTCCATCCACATCTAGGGAGGTTAGCCACAGTGCCATGGGCTTTAAACTTCTTGATGACACTGCGCACGGTAGACACAGGAACATTCAGGTCTTTGGAGATGGATTTGTAGCCTTGAGATTGCTCATGCTTCCTCACAATTTGGTTTCTCAAGTCCTCAGACAGTTCTTTGGTCTTCTTTCTTTTCTCCATACTCAATGTGGTACACACAAGGACACAGGACAGAGGTTGAGTCAACTTTAATCCATGTCAACTGGCTGCAAGTGTGATTTAGTTATTGCCAACACCTGTTAGGTGCCACAGGTAAGTTACAGGTGCTGTTACACAAATAAGAGAAGCATCACATGAATTTTCGAACAGTGCCAATACTTTTGTCCACCCTCTTTTTTACGTTTGGTGTGGAATTATATCCAATTTGGCTTTAGGACAATTCTTTTTGTGTTTTTTCATTTAAGACAAATCAAATGAAGATAATACCAAAAAATTTGTGTTTGCAATCATTTTCAGGAAGAAACTGAGTATTATCTGACAGAATTGCAGGGGTGTCAATACTTTTGGCCACAACTGTAATAATAATAATAATAATAATAATAATAATATGCTTCGCCCACAGTTGGGCAAAGCATACTGCACAGGCGCCGGAGGCTTTACAATGCACAACCACGGACACCAACGCTATCTGTGATATTCACAGATGAAGATTACGTGCAGCAAGCCGAGGAGGGGGGGGGAAAGAAGGCGACTAAGCCATGCCCATCGGACCAGACTGCAGCGATTTGCATACATCCCCAACAAGATAAAAAAGGTATTTATGCCTCAAAGGTGCGGAGTTGGGGGAGTCAAAAGCCCTAATAGAATCCTTATGGGACGCACAATTGGGTGATATCTTTACATGATATCACTAAAATCACTAAATATGGGTGACAGATTCCCTTTAAGAGACTTGAAGCTGCAATCTTCAGATTGCACTGCTTGGCCTTCCCAGCCCTTATCCACATGTACTGTATGTAACTTGACAAATGGTAAGGTTTTTATACTAGCAGTTAGGACCTTCCCGAATAAGGTCACTGTGACATGGTGGGTTGGCGTTAACCATAATTTTGATTTTAAAAAAAATGTAATCCTAGCAACCAATATAATTTTCATGCACTATTACTATTTATTTACTGCAGGTTTTTTGCTTGCTATATTTTTATTTTGGGTTTAGTAGCCAGTGTGACCGTGGCCTACACGCTGCATACACACCACCGATGGGTGGGACTTGTGATGTGCTTCCGACTGGCAAGTGTTAAATGCCGTTGACCGTGATTGACAGTCGCATTTAACTGGTTAAAAGCCACAGATGGAGCTTGGATCCACCCGTCGCTGTTAAAGGCACTTGATGGCTGATTAGATTAGCCATTAAGTATGGTAAAAGATGTGAGCTCAGTGCCAAGGCTTGATTACAGCCACACTCCCAGTATACTGAGCTGTAATGTAATCACTCCCCGGCACTGTCCAGGTGACTCGGAGAGAGTCGTTACACACAGGTTACAACATAATTCAAACATTTTAACTGTGTAGCTGAATTTTAACTCAGATGGTTACAAGGGGGTATTAAAGCTATTCACCTACAGATTAACTCCATATCTGCAGGTGAATGGCATTTATGTTGATGTCAGATTACTTTTAAGTTCCTTATTCACCAATAACATGTATTGTAAACAAATACTGATGTACCATTATTATAATTTGCCATTCAGCCCTCTAGTTATTTTCAGCTTCTTACTGAAATCTAGCATAAAATAAAAAGTTATGCATTGCTATATATTTTTTTAAAGAGGGAGGGGGAGCGGTGGGTCACAGGCAGGAGCCGGCAGCTGTGGCTAAAGCCTGTGCCGCTGCTGTAATAGCGTACAGTGCCAGCCGCAGGCTTCTAAAATACATTATACTTGCCTAACTGCACGCCCTGGGTGCTTGCACTACATCTCGTTCCGGCCGCTGGTGCCTGCAGCTCTTCCTGCTGAGCGATCACGTGGCCCCGCTCATTAAGGTAATGAATATGCACTGCTCTCCACTCCCATAGGCGTGAAGCGCATATTCATTAGCTTAATGAGTGGGGCCACATGATTGCTCGGCAGGAAGAGCTGCAGGCGCCGGCAGCTGGAACGAGATGCAGTGCCAGCACCCAGGGCGCTCAGGTAGGTGAGTAGAATGTTTGTTTTTTCAATAGGAAACATGCAAACAGGGATAGGGGATAAGGAGGCATGCATACAATGACAGGGACAGGAGAGGCATGCATACAATGACAGGGACGGGGAGGCATGCATACCGAGACAGGGGAGACGTGTAGAATCGCAGGAACGCAGGATCCAGTCGCGCACGGGGAGGCAGAACAAGGGTTAAACAGGTTTATTTACAGGGGAATGTACTCCACGCAGGGAGTGAGGGATTGTAGGGTGATGGTAAGGAATGGGGCAGAACTGGGAGAGTGGGCAGGGTAGGTCAGGGATGAACGAAAGTTCAGTAATAAAGAGGTGAAACTTATCAGTCTGTAGTCTTCTTGGGTGCAGCTCCTCAGGGTTACAACGGTGGCACCGACAACAGTGGCACGTGACGTCTTGGTGAGATCTGTAACAGGCAAGGATCCAACGGTGGCACCGACAACAGCGGTGCGAGACATCTCGGCGAAGTCTCTGGGCGGCAGAAAGATTTCTTGTGCTCAAACCTATTTAACACTATACTGAGTCTAGTGTGGGGAACTGTCGGAACGGGACTTGGCAGTGTTTTTTTTAAGACTAATAGATCACAGACTACACATGAGTTAACAGTGTGATGCAGCAGCAAAAAAGGCTAACACAATTCTAGGATGCATTATGAGAAGCACAGAGTCTAGATCACGCTAAGTCTTCCCCACTACTCCCCCTTGCTCAGGCCTCATATGGAATACTGTGTCCAGTTCTGGGCACCACATTTTTAAAATACATTGAAAGACTAGAGTAAGTTCATAGAAGAGCTACCAGGATAGTGAGCGAACTGTCAAGTATGTCCTACTAGGAGAGGTTAAAGGATCTGGGAATGTTTAGCGTGCAAAAAAGATTAGATATTAGGAAAAACTTTTTACAGTGAAGGGTGTTCAATGAGTGGAACAGGCTGCCACGAGAGGTGGTGAGCTCTCCTTTAATGGAAGGCTTCAAACAGAGTCTGGACAGACACTGAGATGGTTTAGTGAATCCTGCATTGAGCATGGGGTTGGAAACGATGACTCTTGAGGTCCCTTCCAACTCTACCATTCTGTGATTCTATGAGACAGCAAAAACATAATGTTTTTATGCAAGTATGAAAAAGATGAACACTGGCAAGACGTACGCCAGACAGTTTCCAAAGCAGGGGTGGGATTCAGCCGGTTCTCCCCGGTTTGGTGGAACCGGTTGTTAAAAAGCACCTGGTTCCCCGAACTGGGGAGATTCACAGCCGCGATCCGGAACTGTGTGCTGCCATGCCCTCTTTTCTGTGACGTGGCCGGCAGCAAATACAGCTGCCCGTGTCACAGTGTATCGGGCAGGGAGCTGTGCACGGCCGTCACACAGCGTGACAGCTGCGCAGCTCCCGCTCCCTCTACTTCCGGGTCAGGTGTCAGACCTGCGCGATGATGTCATCGCGCAGACGCTGACATGTACCTGGATGCTGGCTGCTGGGGAGCGGTTGTGAGGTAAGTATGGAAAACCGTTTTTTTTTTTTAAATGAATTCAGTGGGTGAGGGGGCAGCACATGATGGAGGGGGGTGAATGGGGCAGCTGTACATGATGGAGCGGGGTAAATATGGCTGCACATGATGGAGGGGGGTGATTGGGGCTGCATATCATGGAGGGGGGTGCGAGGGCTGTACATGATGGAGGGGGGTAAATGGGGCGGCTGTACATGATGGAGGGGGGTAAATATGGCTGCACATGATGGCGGGGGTGAATGGGGCTGCATATGATGGAGGGGGGTGAATGGGGCTGCATATGATGGAGGGGGTGCGGGGGCTGTACATGATGGAGGGGGGTGAATATGGCTGCACATGATGGAGGGGGGTGAATGGGGCAGCTGTGCATGATGGAGGGGGTGAATATAGCTGCACATGATGAGGGGGTGAATGGGGCTGCATATGATGGAGGGGGGTGAATATGGCTGCACATGATGGAGGGGGGTGAATGGGGCTGCATATGATGGAGGGGGTGTGGGGGCTGTACATGATGGAATAGGGTGAATGGGGCTGCACATGATGGAGTGGGGTGCGGGGGCTGTACATGATGGAGGGGGGGTGAATATGGCTGCACATGATGGAGGGGGGGTGAATGCGGCTGCATATGATGGAGGAGGGTGCTGGGGCTGTACATGATGGAGGAGGGTGAGTGGGGCTGCACATGATGGAGTGGGGGTAGTGAGGCTGTACATGTACTGGGGCTGTACATGATGGAGTGGGGCTGCACATGATGAAGGGGGAGTGGGGCTGTACATGATGGAGTGGGGCTGTACATGATGGAGTTGGGTTAGTGGAGCTGCACATGATGAAGGGGGAGTGGGGCTGTACATGATGGAGTGGGGCTGCACATGATGAAGGGGGATTGGGGCTGTACATGATGGAGTGCGGCTGCACTTGATGATGGGGGTAAGGGGGATTGCACATGATGAAGGGGACTGCACATGATGAAGTGGGGGTAAGGGGGACTGCACAGGATGAAGTAAGGGGTAAGGGGGACTGCACAGGATGAAGTAGGGGGTAAGGGGGACTGCACAGGATGAAGTGGGGGGGGTAAGGGTGACAGCACAGGATGAATTGGGTAAGAGTGACTGCACATGATGATGGAGGAGTGGGGGGGGTAAGGGAGACTGCACATGATGAAGTGGGGGTTAAGGGGGACAGCACATGATGAAATGGAAGGGGGCTGCAAATGATGAAGGGGCACAGCAGATGAAGTGAGGGGTGATAGGGGACTGCAACGGATGAAGTAAGGGGACTTCAAATTAAAGTGGGGGGACTGCAAATGATATGGGGGAGAGGACGGGGGACTGCAAATGATGAATTCAGTGTGAATGACGGGGCACAGCAATTTAATTCAGGGTGAGGAGAGCAAATGATGAATTGAAGTTGGGGATGAGGAGAGTAAATGATCTATCTGGAGAACAAAAAGAATTTTGAGTGTGGGGGAGTAAGTGATGTATTGAATGTGGGGTAGAGCAGTTGATAATGAATAGAGGGTGGGAGAGAAAGACAAGACAATGAATTGAGGCGGGAGGGGCATGTAAATATAATGAATCCGGGGTTAGGGTTAGAGCGGGAAGTACATAGTGGGGGGCGTTGAGGTTGAAGTGCCTGGTAATTAATTGGGGGAAAGAGTATAGGTGCTAATTTATATATTAAATGGGGAAAGTGGCATTTATAGTTAGTGGGTGCACAGTGGTGGATTATAATTTATATTTGGAATGGTGGGTTGCATAATAACCAATTATGTATTAATGGTGGGTGCACATCTGTATTCAGATGTGTACTGTAGAAGAAAGGGAAAAAGTGGGGAATGTGCTCTGGAAGCCGTGCTCTAGGTAACTGTGTTATTTCATGCAGAGACGAGTCCTGGCTGGAAGAAGTGATGGCGGTCTGCGCTTGATGAAAAAGAAAAGCAAAGATGAAGGACTTCAGCTAGAGACGTCACTGGTGAGTCAGTGTGTTACCTGTACACTGACAGTAAATACAGAGTTTCTGTATACAATTGCACTTAGTATTGTGTTTTTAATTAATGATCTGCATTGTAGCATTCAGTCACTATCTGGTGGTAATATGTGGCCTGGTCATGGTGTGGCGGTATTTGTTCGTTGTATGTGGTATTATTCGGTGACTATGTGGTGGTAATATGTGGTCTGGCCATGGTGTGGCGGTATTTGTTCCTTGTATGTGGTATTATTCGGTGACTATGTGGTGGTAATATGTGGTCTAGTCATGGTGTGATGATATTTGTCCCTTGTATGTGGTATTAATGGTTGTTTAAAAAAAATTTAAACGTATGTGGCTCATTCCCTTAAAGAAAAATACATAAATATATATTTATTTTTAATAGTTTAGATTAGAGTAGGGCCCGGCCGAAAGAGTCTCCTGTGTTGTGGTATCAGCTTAAAAATTATTTTGGCCAGAACAAAAGCTGCTGGTTATATGAGTGATCTGGTGTTTGATGGTAAATATCAGAATGTAGTGCACAGCCTAGCCAGCCGGTCAGTCAAGTGAGACAGCTGCATAGAAATATATGCAGCTGTCACACTCGGGTCAAAAGAGCCACTGGCCAGAATTTGCACTGTTCTGATCTCATTCCAATTTATTTATTTTTTTTCAACTGTTTGACTGCCCCCCTACTTGTGTGTGTTTGAGGAAAAGGTGTGTCTTGAATGGGTGTGGCTTAAATGGGAGTGGTTTAAATGGGTGTGGTTTAAAATGGGTGTGGTTTTCTTACACATAAACACAGAACCTGTTGTTGAAAATTTGAATCCCACCCCTGGTCCAAAGTGACTGTCAGAATCCTGTTTTTTGGGGACAGTCACTGACGCAGTTCCTATTGGAGAGCACTGTATGTGTGTGGACCTAGCCTTAATTGTGTGAATGTTTGTAATCCATGTTTTGTGGTAATATGGCAGAACCATGATGTCTAATGATGCAATAATTCTAGGTCAGAGCTTCTTTTTGAGCTTGAGCATTTGTTAATTCTACTTGTATACAGGTACAATATTAGCCAGTTGCAGGTTTAGGCGGTGTATTACAGATTCATGCAACAGGAATGTGTAAAAAGTGCATCAAGCCAAAGAGTAACAGAATTGTTATACATATTTACCAGCTCCACCTGTCTTTATAGCTTACAGCACTACTTGAAAATCTCAGTATTTACTAGGGCATCGCTAATCCCAAGAAAATGCTATGGAGCGTTTAAGATACTCCCTTCAAGCAAACATGCTAATAGTCCAAATCTTTTCTTCATCAATGACGAACAGATGTGGCATTCACATTCATGCTCCAGAATTGTAAAATTACTTGTGCAAACTAGTCATATGTTGAGAATTTATAAACTCAATCTATGGTATATTTTTCTTAAATGTAATTTAACTACTTCACAAATTAAAGTTATTGTTCCTAAGATGGTATAAGAAAAAGAAAAGCCTATACTGACCCTTGGTACCAATACTGGTCCTCAGTACTCTACTGGCATGAACTTCTGAACATCAGGGAGGGGGTTTCACCTGACCACTGCAGTCAATCAGTGACCTCACTTCAGCTGCAGCCCTCACATTTCATCCGAATAGGAAGAAATCGTCATAAGAAATGTAAAAGCTGCAGCCACTCAATGTCCGTTGATTGACTGTGTTGGTCATGTCACCCCAACTGTACCAGATGTTAATGCAAGGAGACCAAGCATGGGAGACATTACAGAGTGTTGAGGAGCAGCACCAGTCAGGAGGATTAGTATAAGGTTGTTTTGTTTTGTTTTGTTTTTTTACACTGCACTGCACCCATTTGCATTATCTTGTTGACTTAAAGAAGTTGTCAAGGCTTTTCATAAGGTCTGCAGTCATTCTATGTCAATCCGCACATTGTGAGGATTTTCCTGTGCAGGAGGTGAAACTGAGCGAGCAAGTGTGACCGCAAGTATGTGATATTCTCATTTCCAAAAGAGGCCGCGCACATCTTGTCCGAATGTGGCTGGGAATATGCATATCACAAACTTGCTGTCACATAACCGCTCAGTCTCGCCACCGGCACCAGAGAATCCTTACAGCACGCTCTGTACATAGAGTAACTACAGATTGTGAAAGCCTGGAAAACCTATTTAAGTGAGTTTATTGCTATTACATTATGTAAGGGCTGCACGGTAGCTCAGTGGTTAGCACTGCAGCCATGCAGCGCTGGGATCCTGGGTTGAAATCCAACCAAGGACAACATCTGAAGGAGTTTGTATGTTCTCCCCATGTTTGCGTGGGTTTCCTACGCGTTCTCTGGTTTCCTACCACACTTCAAAGACATACTGATAGGGAATCTAGATTGTGAGCGCCAAAGAGGACAGTGATTTCTGGAAAATTCCTGGGAGTCCTTGAGAAATGTAGTGACACTAATTGAGGACTGAAGATTAATTGGGACAAGTCATGTGTTTTGCCGATTGATGGAGATAATGACTGTATTGAGGAAGTGGAAGTAAGTACTAAATTAAAGGTGGTTCAAAAGTTCAAGTACCTAGGTGCATATAGCTCTTCCACTGACGAGGTTTATGGAACTTAATTTAGGCCTGTTACTGCAAAGAATACGTACAAAGATTTCAGTGTGGATTAAGTTACATCTATCGGTGGTGGGTAGAGTGAACCTCCTCAAGATGATTGTGATGACCCAGTTATTATATATGTTACATACCTCCCCAATTTGGCTTCCCTTGTATAAGTTTCGCAGGATAAAATCATTCGGTGAACTAGTATGGGGTGGAAAGTCTCCGAGACTCAAACATGAAAAGCTACAGAGGCCAAAAGAAGAGGGAGGGCTGGCATTTCCTAATCCCTGGATATATTTTCTTTCTGCACAATGACAGCACCTCAAAGGATGGGGAGGAGTTAGGGAAGGGAAGGATACCTAGTAGTATGAGGTATCTAATTAAGAACTTGCCCTTAAGTATGGGTCTGGAGGCGGGACTTTTCAAAAAATTGGGATCTCAGTACCACACTATTAATCTTTCTCATAAGGTACGGCAGAAAACGAAACAGATTAGGGGGTAACGGGTTTCACTAATTTATCGCCTATATAGGATAACAGTTATTTCCAGGAGTTCAGTCATATGGAGGGTTTTGGGACATGGAAGGAGGGGGGGCATTAGTCTGATAGGTCAATTGATTTACCAGGGAAAGCTTAAATCATTTGAAATGTTACAAGAGGAATTTCAGCTCTCAGGTTTTGGATCTTTATCAGTATAGACGGGTTCAACATGCGTTTCAGTCTCAAAGTAGAACAGGGCCCATAGAGATACAAATGGATCTCACGTTAGACTTTGTACTTAAAAGTAGTGGAACGAGGGGGGAAATTTCAGAAGTATATAGTGACTTGTTACACGCTTTCTTGGGAGATCACCCTATCAAAGCTAAAAGAAAGTGGGAGATAGATTTGGGGGACATAAATGATGATAGTTGGGAACGTATTCTAGAATACGTACCTAAGTTATCCATGAGTAAACCTGGGAGACTGTCACAATTGTATGTTATGCATAGGGTGTATAGAACCCCTGATATGTTGTTTAAGGCTGGGCTGAAGTCTAACTCTGAATGCCCAAGGATTTTACAATCCCATGCAGGTATATTACATATGCTCTGGCATTGTAACATACTCTCAACATTTTGGGTTGTTGTGCTGAACCGTATTGGAGTGGTGTGTGGGTGCGTGGTCCCTAGCCAGTATGTGGAGGAAATACTAGCTGACAGCAGGGCAGCCACTAGGAATTTTGGGGCCCAAAACTGACAACATTTTCAGGGCCCCCTTGAGACTCCGTCCAGGCTTCACCCAAGCCCCGCCTCCACCCCTCGAACTGTCCACAGCTCCACCGCTCTCTCATGGAAAAACTCCACATCTCAGCAATCACACATTAACAGTTTCCATCACCTGATCACTCATATAAACAGCAGCCTTTGTTTTGGCCAAAAGATTTTTTAAGCCGCTACCATGACACGGTAGACTTTTTTGGCCGGGCCCTACTCTACTCTAACCTATTAAACATTTGTTAAAATATGTAATACAATTTAGGTATATTTTTAAATTTTTAAAATGATCAATAATATCACACACAAGGGACAAATAGCACCGTACCATGACCAGACACCATATTACCACCACATAGTGTCCTATAATACCACATACAAAGAACAAATACCGCCACACCATGTCCAGACCACATATTAAAACCACAATGACCGAATAATATCACATACAATGGACAAATACTGCCACTCCATGACCAGACCACATATTACCACCACATGGTGACCAATAATACCACATACAAGGAACAAATACTACCACACCATGGCCGGATAACATACTACCACCACTTTGTGACTGAATACTACAATACTGATCAGTAATTAAAAAAACACAATACTAATATCACCATATGCACCATTATACACAGAAGATCTGTACTTAGTATGTGTTAGGCTGGCGGAACGCACCAAATAATAAAATGAGGTGCGTTCGCAACCTGGGGTCCACCGTGCAGAGATGTTAAACTGCAGCTCGGTAATGGCGGACACAGTCTGGCCGTATAGCAAATCCACACGGGTTAACTTCACCCGGTGAACTAGAAGGCGAACCCTGTTACTTCACAGGGCCGCATTACCGCAAAATGAACGCTAGGGTTCAGTCACAGGAGCCTACCCCAAAGACACGGGGTTAGAGTCCGTCTAGACCCCCTAGCATTCGGCAATGCTACAGCGGTGCCTGGGAGACCAAACTAAAGATAAGCACTAGGTGTGCATATGTCGCGGTCCAGGCGGACGCCACCAACCACTCTAAGCTTGGGGTAGGAAAGCGCACTATTGCGCACGGTGCCGCTCTGATGGACGTTCCTGTAGACGCAGTACAAACGTGCCTTGTGCTGGGATGGCACTATATGGCGCTAAGTGTGGTGCTGTGACGTGATGGCTCAGTGGCACCAGACTATGCCACTAGCAGGCGCTGACTCTAACTCTAAATCCCTAAAACATGCGTATCCAAGGGAGGAGAGTTATAATGCGTCAGTTACCAGATACATGCATCCATCATCACACACACAACTAACCATTATAGTCTATACTAGCGCATGGCCGAGCGGCCATGCAAACCATTTATAGCAGCGTCCTTCTGGGACCTTCCTGATGGTCCAATCCGAGCTGGAGAAGGACCGGAGCATGTGACCTCCGATCTCCAATGAGAGATCGTCCCACTAGCATGCTCAGTGGACCGAAAGGAGGACTTAGTCCCTGGAGTAGCTCGCTGCTGATCAGCATGCGTTGCTATAGCTGGACCAGAGGTGGCAGCAGCAACCAAACCCACAGTACTAGTCTGAGCAGAGCGCCGGGATCGATGAGTCTGCTGAGCAGCCTCCTCTGCGGCCGGAGAGGAATGGGAGACCGCCGAAGGCAAGGCTCTGGATTCCCGCTTTGCAGCGACAGGAACCCGACGCCTAACATTACCACCCTTCCTAGGGCCCCCTCCTCTCTGAGCCTCGCTACGCTCTAATGCCGCAATGAGAAGTGGAGCGTGGATGTTCTCCACTGGCTCCCAGGTCCGAGCCTCTGGACCATGACCCTTCCAATCCACCAAATAAAACTTTTTACCATGCACCACCGTGCATCCCGCGATGGCATTAACCTCAAACTCGTACGAGGACTGGTCTGATGTCCCGGTAGATGACTCAGAGAACTGGGACATGTGGACAGGCTTAAGGAGGGACACATGGAAGGTGTCAGTGATAGCCAAGTGTGGTGGAAGGGCCAGATGGTAGACCACAGGGTTGATCTGCTCAAGGACCTTGAAGGGGCCAATGTAGCGAGGTGAGAATTTAGTGGACTTGACCTGCAGCCAGATGTTGCGGGCGTAGAGCCACACTAAGTCGCCAGGAGCAAAGGTCGGAACGGAGCGCCGGTGTGTGTCGGTGGAGACCCTCATTCTCTCCTTGGAGGCCCAAATGTCACGTGCCTCCACTGCCCAGTCTGCCACCCTGGAATCGGTGGACAACACGGGCATAGGGAAAGGGACGCGCGGATGCTGGCTGTAATTAAGGAGGAATGGGGTCTGACCGGTGGAATCGGCCACAGCGTTGTTCAAAGCAAACTCCGCCCATGGTAGCAAGGATGTCCAGTTATCCTGCCTGGCCGAGACAAAGTGTCATAGGTATGTGACCAGGGTCTGGTTGGCTCTCTCTACCAACCCGTTCGTCTCAGGATGATAGGCCGTGGAGAGATTTAGCTCAATACTGAGCAGATTACAAAGCTCTTTCCAAATCCAAGACGCAAACTGGGGACCCCGGTCATTGTCTATCTTGTCTGGCATGCCATGCAAGTGAAAGACATGCTTAACGAACAATGCCGCCAGGCCCCGTGCAGAAGGTAGCCACGAGAGTGGCACCAGGTGCACCATCTTGGAGAAATGGTCGGTGACAACCCAGATAACCGTGCTGCCACTTGACTTGGGCAGACCCACCACGAAGTCCATGCCGACCATTTCCCAGGGCCTGTCTGCCACTGGCAGGGAGTAAAGTAACCCAGCTGCCTTTGCCGAGAAGGCCTGTTCTGGGCGCAGGAGACACATGCCCGAATGTAGTCTCCAACACCCCGGGCCATATGCGGCCACCAATATGTCCTCGCCAGTAGCTCAGAGGTCCACTTCATCCCAAAGTGTCCACCCAGCCTGGATGCGTGAGCCCAAGAGAGGACCTCCGGTCAAAAACGGGCAGGGACAAATGTCTTGCCCGGAGACACCGACTCAAGGGCGACTGGAGCCACAATCCTTAGACTCTTAGAAGGGACACTTAGCCGAGGCTCCTCATCCTCCTCCTCCGCTGACACCACGGAGCGAGAGAGCGCATCGGCCTGGACGTTCTCACCGGAAAGGAAATAAAGGGTGAAGTGGAACCGGGAGAAGAAAATGGACCATCTGGCCTGGCGAGAATTCAGCCGCTGGGCTGTCTGTGGGTAGACCAAGTTCTTATGGTCGGTGAACACCTGGAAAGGGAACTGAGCCGCTTCCAGGAGGTGTCTCCTCTCCGAGAAGGCCAATTTCACTGCTAGCAACTCCCTGTCCCGATTGAATAGTTTCTCTCCACTGGTGAAAAGGTCTTGGAATAGAAGAAGCAAGTGTGCTTCTGACCCTGAGCGTCCTTCTGAAAGAGGACTGCTCCAGCACCGATGGAAGAGGCATCCACCTCCAAGATGAATGGCCTATCTACATCGGGGCGATGTAGAATGGGAGCACTAGCAAAATGGGACTTGATGGAGGAAAAGGCCTTGGAGACCTGTTCCGACCATAACTTGGGGTTTGCTCCCTTCTTGGTGAGGGCAACCAAGGGAGCTACCAAGGTGGAGAAGTGGAGAATGAACTGGTGGTAGTAGTTCACGATCCCCAGAAAGCGCTGCACTGCTTTGAGGGAGTGGGGTTCCCACCAGTCCATTACTGCCTGCAGTTTGGCTGGATCCATAGCCAAACCCTGGGCAGAGATAATATAGCCAAGGAAAGGCAAGGACTCCTGCTCAAACAGGCACTTCTCCAACTTGGCGTAGAGGGAGTTGACTCGCAAGCGGGTGAAGACTTTGCCAACCTCTCTCCGGTGGGAGTCCATATCTGGAGAGAAGATGAGGATGTCATTCAGATAGACAACCATCGAAGTGGAGAGCATATCTCGAAAGATATCATTGACAAAGTCCTGGAAGACGGCCGACGCATTACAAAGACCAAAGGGCATGACCAGATACTCATAATGGCCATCCCTGGTGTTAAACGCTGTCTTCCATTCGTCCCCCTCACGGTTGCGTACCAGGTTATAGGCCCCCCCGCAGATCTAATTTGGTGAAAACTCTCGCTCCCCATAATCTATTGAACAGTTCTGATATCAGGGGCAGAGGATACTTGTTCTTAACGATAATAGCGTTAAGACCCCTGTAATCGATGCAGGGACACAGTTCTCCATTCTTCTTCTGGATGAAGAAGAATCCCGCCCCCGCTGGAGACACTGACTTCCTAATGAATCCTCTTGCCAGTTTTTCCCTGATGTATTGAGACATGGCCTCTGTCTCCGGGAGAGATAAGGGGTACACTCGACCCCGGGGAGGCTCAGCACCCAGCAAGAGATCTATAGGACAGTCATAGGGGCGATGCAGTGGAAGGGTTTCTGCCGCCTTTTTGGGGAATATGTCCGTATACTGTCGATGGTGTTTGGGGAGCGAGGAAAGATCTGCGGGGACCTTGGTAGAGGCAACCTGGACACACTCCCTCAGGCATCTACCCTCACATGATTTACTCCAACCAAGAATTTTCCCCGAGGACCACTCTATATGGGGAGAATGATACCGCAACCAGGGGACCCCTAGAAGGACCTGGTCGATACCCTCGGGCATGACGAGGAGGGATATCATCTCCTGATGAGATGGAGACACTGAGAGTATCAATGGAGCAGTCTAGTGGGTAATCTGTGAGGGTAGAGTCACGCCGTTCACTACTCTGATGGTGACTGGCTTAGATATCATAACCAGTGGTATTGTGTGCCGTTGAGCGAAGGTAGGTGACATAAAATTGCCCTCCGCTCCAGAATCCACGCAAACCTCCACCGCCAGAGTGGAAGAACCAAACTCAAGTGTCCCCTTAAAGGACAGCTCGGAGGAAAACGCCACAGATTCTAGTGAGCTTCCTCCTACGGCCACTAGACGTGAGCGATTTCCCGGCCGCTGTGGGCACCTGTTAACTGGGTGACCAGACTGCTGGTAACTGTGACAGACCACGGGTAGTCGCGCTGACCGGAACCTGGATCCCGCATGAGAATCCCCCATGGCCTCTTGGAGCTCGGACGCCCAATTGGGAGATTCCAGAGGTTAAACAAAACTGAGTGCCAACCTAAACCTCTGCCTACACTGGGACCGCTCTAACCTTTGCTCCGAAAAACGAAGATCTATGCGGGTGGAGATGATGATAACCTCCTCCAGTGTGGCGGGATCTCCCTGGTGGCCAGAGCGTCTTTTACATGGCCAGCCAGACCTCTCCAGAACACCGGAATGAGGGTCTTATCTGACCACTCCAGTTCTGAAGCCAGCGTCCGGAACTGGATGGCACAATGGCTGACCAGAGACTAGCCCTGCGATAATGCCAGCAGCTGGAGCACGGTATCTTGGGTTACTCGTGGTCCCAAGAAGACCTGCTTCAGAGTGCCCAAAAACTGCGAGGCACTCTGCACCACATGATCACCACGCTCCCACAGCGGTGTGGCCCACTCCAAAGCCCTGCCCGACAAGAGGGAAATGACAAATCCCACCTTAGCCCGCTCGGAGGGGAATTGTGCAGCCAGCAGCTCTAGCATTATGATATATTGGCTGATGAATCCCATACAAGAAGCACTATCGCCCGAGAACTTCTCGGGCAGCGGGAGGTGGGATAAAGTTGAGGCAGGGATGGCAGTGGACACACGGGAGACAGCCTCTGTGGCTGCCTGAACAGCGACCGCGGAAAGATCCACAGCTGAGGTTGAGCTCTCAAGAGCCGCCAACCTGCCCTCCAGCTGCTGGATGTTCCGGAGGAGTCGCTGTTCATCCGCCATTACTAGCCAGACCCTGATGGATGTTGCTGTAGACGCAGTACAAACATGCCTTGTGCTGGATGGCACTATATGGCGCTAAGTGTGGTGCTGTGACGTGATGGCACAGTGGCTCCAGACTATGCCACTAGCAGGCACTGACTAACTCTAAATCCCTAAAACATGCATATCCAAGGGAGGGGAGTTATAATGTGTCAGTCACCGAGCAGCCATGCGAACCTTTTAAAGCAGCGTCCTTCTGGGACCTTCCTGATGGTCCAATCCGAGCTGGAGAAGGACCTAAGCATGTGACCTCCGATCTCCAATGAGAGATCGTCCCACTGGCATGCTCAGTGGACCGAAAGGAGGACTTAGTTCCTGGAGTTGCTCCCTGCTGACCAGCATGCGTTGCTATAGCTGGACCAGAGGTGGCAGCAGCAACCAAACCCACAGTGCTAGTCTGAGCAGAGCGCCGGGATCGACAAGTCTGCTGAGCAGCCTCCTCTGTGGCCGGAGAGGAATGGGAGACTGCCGAAGGCAAGGCTCGGGATTCCTGCTATGCAGCAACAGGAACCCGATGCCTAACAGTATGCAGTGTCAGTGTAGAGGTAATACAGTGATCACTGGTGACATTGTACACAGGACTGCTGTATATAGTATACAGTGTTTAGTATCAGTGTATAGGTAACAAACTGACTCACCAGTGACACCTCTAGGTGAAATCTTCCATTTTCATCAAGCACAGATCGATGTCACTTCTTCCAGCCATGGCTCGGCTCTGCAGGAAATAACACGGTTATCTAGAGCACCGCTTGCAAAACACATTACTTATTTTTTTCTCAACTTTTACACTACACCAAATGAAGAAAAAAAGGCAACCTAGTATCACTCTGCACAGTAACAGGACCGCCTCCCCATTTAAAACAGTATTCTAAAAAAATAAAATACATCACTGCAGTAATAATATCCCTTAATTAGCCCTTATGGTAATATTATCCCCCATCCTGGCCCCTGTGTGTCTCATTCCTGGCTCCAGCCATATGTTCTCCCATCCTGCCCTCATGAGTATCCATCCTGCCCCATATGATCTCCCCATCCTGCCCCATCTGTCCCATGATCCTGCCCCATCTGTCCCATGATCCTGCCCCATCTGTCCCATGATCCTGCCCCATCTGTCCCATGATCCTGCCCGATCTGTCTCCATCCTGCCCGATCTGTCCCCATCCTGCCCGATCTGTCCCCATCCTGCCTGATCTGTCCCCGTCCTGCCCGATCTGTCTCTGTCCTGCCCGATCTGTCTCTGTCCTGCCCGATCTGTCTCCGTCCTGCCCGATCTGTCTCCGTCCTGCCCCATCTGTATCCATCCCGCACCATGTCTCCAATCATGCCCCCTGTGTCTCCAATCATGCCACTGTCTCCAATCCTGCCCCCATATTTTTTTCATCCTGCCACCATGTCTCCCATCCTGCCCCTGTGTCTCCAATCCTGCCCCCGTGTCTCCAATCCTGCCCCCATATCTTTCACGCTGCCACCATGTCTCCAATCCTGCCCCCATATTTTTCATCCTGCCCCCTGTGTCTCCAATTCTGCCCCCTGTGTCTCCAATCATGCCCCCTGTGTCTCCAATAATGCCCCCATATCTTTCATCCTGCCCCCTTTCTCCATTCTGCCCCCAGCAGGATGGACACTTGTCTCCATCCTGACGGCTTACTGCTTTCAATAAAAATAAAACCTTTCTCCTTACCTTGCAGCGCTCTTGCGGCGAGCGATCTTCCCTCAAGGTTGAAAGCGTGCACTCTCGACGTGTGCACTGACGTCAGCTGCCAGCCTCCGATTGGCTAGCGGCTTTAACTATTGCCATGCGAGCCCGGGCCCGCACGGCGATAGTGTTACTGAACCCTGCGTCTTGGAAGCAGGGTTCAGTTACTGCACCGGCAAAATCCTGCCGCTGGGGCTCGATCAGCTGAAGAGACGGGGCCCAATGCGAGCCCCCTCTGCTGACTGGGCCCCATACCCCAGTCAGGGCGATAATGCCCTGATGGCGGCCCTGATTGACAGTACGACCAAAATTTCATTTGTAAGACTATTGTTTATTGCAAGGAAACTGATTGTTAAATATTGGATTAGAGAGGAGACTCCTTCCGGACGTGAATTTATTGCTCAATCGGACCATATAATTAAACTATAAAAAAGTATTTATACCAAGAGAAATAAACTGGAACTATTACAGAAACTATGGCAGCCGTGGTTGGAGAGGATTTCTTAAAGATGTACCAGTATACAGAAATGTTGAGTTACATTTACGACGAACTGAACCAACGCCTGATATTGATAATGATTGGTGAACTGTTGTCTGCTCTTGGAATGGTCTCCATTAGGGAGGGGGGATGGGTTATTTACTGGAAAAATGTAAATGAGTATCGAGTCTGGATATATGACAGGTGATATATGATTCTAATGTTCTTGAGCTTAATAAAAATTTATCTAATTAAAAAAAAAAAGAGGACAGTGATGCTGTGGAATTAAAGGTGCTATATAAGTGAGTAAAATAAATCTGTTACTTTTTGTGCAGACTTATGACCTTGTGTAAATGCATCTCTACATACCTTATTAACAACAAAGGACTCGTATAAGAACCAGAAAAATTGGCACAACTCATATAATATACCAAAACATTTTTGCTACACACAGCTGTGGTTTTCATGCCAACCCATCAGCGCCCTGCGATCATGTGACAGGGGCGCCAATGGTGATTCCACCTGCGGCTGTTAGGGGCACATGACAGCTGATTTCATCAGCTGTCATGTGCCGGAAAACATGCAGGTTGGGAGCCGGAACTCTTGTCAAACAGAGGGAGGCGACCTATGACGTACCTATATGTCACAGGAAGTTGTAAATGGGTTAAACAGGTACGGGAAAAATTGGTACCAGTGTTTAATCTTGTGTATGTTTCTACCATTAGTGAGAAATAGATTACAAAGCTTCTCCTATCCTTTGCAATGTTAAGTAAAAGGACAGCGCATGGAGTGTACACTGATGCCATCTGTGTGCTGTACATGTTTTTCATAGACTTATATTGTCACTTTTTATTTGTGATTTCTAAGAAAAACAGACATGTCTCTGTGAGACACCCAGTCTGTGAAAAACAAATATATGCGAATAGCCTTTTACGCTATAATGGATTTATAAAAAAATAATGGGAACGTATTGTATCTGAGAAAAACACGGACAGAACATGTGCATGCAACATGGATGTCTGAATGAGGTCTAAACAGTAACACTACAGTTCATTACATACACGCCCTTCGCCTATACAACTAGCTGTCTGGCCAAAACACAGTGATGACCTTTTGATTGGATAAGTCATCAATATTAGATTTTTGTGGTCAGGTTCCCCTGCTGATCTCTGTTAATTGTAACATGATGAAAACACTTTCAATAGAGCTGCAATGTGTGGGTGCTGCGGTTTAGCAGCTGCTGCTAGGTATTGTAGAACGGCTGCAGCTATAAGGGTATGTGCCCACAATCTGCTACACTTTTGCCGGCGCTTGCGCCCTTTTGGCGCTGCGCCGAACGCACAAAAACGCGCCGTGTTGCATTTTTGTGCGCTCGGCACAGCGCCAAAAGGGCGCAAGTGCTGGCAAAAGTCTACCAGCACACAACCAGCATACCCAACGCTAAATATAGGGTACGCTGATCGCGTGCAGCGTCATGCGATCAGAGGAGGAGCTTACCGGAGGAGACGCAACAGGGGCGGAGCTTAGCGGCGGCCCTGCGCTGCACCTCCGAACGCAAATCTGAAAGTAGCCTTAGACGTCATGAACTGAATTGGCCTATTACCGCTGATGAGCATTCTCCCTACCTGTGCGGCCATTACTAGCGCTCACTAAAAAAAGCAGTGGATACTGTATAGTAGCACTTAAACATTTTACTCACTGCTTTTTAGTCTGTGGCTCCCAGTTACTGTGCTGCTGGCATGACCGTGATCTTGACATCTCCCACACGCTAATCTCATGCCAGCAGTGTCAGAGAGGCCTGTCTTTACAGATTTCAACCTCCAAACTTCATTAGAAAATCACTTAGTTTTCCACTAAGTCTTCAGAATGAAAACGTGCTCCTCCAAACTGTATCTGTACATTGTTAGCGAATAAAGAAGGAATTTGGCAGAAGTGAAATGCAAGCACCACTTATAAACTACCGACACGCAGAAAAGCGACAACGGGGGGGTCAAAAGGTTGGCAAGACCACTCGACGCGAGGATATTTCTCTTTAAAGCACTTTTTACTGGTAAAGTAAAAAGTGAATCACCCAGTAGCATGATCATTGCCTCAAATTGATTTGCCTCCTCTGTTAACTCACTTCCACTCTGTATTTGCTTTTTAGATTCTATTTTCTTATCAGCAAACCTGGAGATTAAAGTGTTATTTTTTCCATGACCAAACTGTGCTGTAGCTATTGTTTCATAAACTTTGTACAGAGGCCATTGCAGCATGCACATTATTATATAGACAACACATTATACAAACATACCATACCATAGCTTATCGTGGTAGTGTTCCAGGATGTCCTACAGGGTAATGTATGTATATTGGGGAATGTACTGTTTGTGACTATCTTATAGAGTACTTGACGTAGCCATGGTAAATGAAAATCTGCAAGGTCATAGTACAGTAGACCGAATTTTCCATATTATTTTTCCTAAGAGAGTCATTGTTCACATTTTTTCATTCTATTCATACAGTGGAGCTTGAAAGTGTGTGAACCCTTCAGAATTTTCCACATTCTGTATAAATTTGACTTAAAGCTATATCAGATTCTTTTATTATTCATATATTCATATACTACAAAAAAAAAATGACCATTACCTCCGAACACAATAAAGCAAGTGTGAACAGGTGTTTTGCAGTATATTATTGAATGTTTGGACCGCCTCATTTTCTGACTGAGCATTCCTCCTATCAGCCAAAGGCTGTTTTAATTAGTGTTGGATACTACCTGCTCTTTAAATTTGTAGGCTTGTAGCCTGGTAGAGGCATGACATTAGGTTAGTGTCCCATCCAAGAAAGATATGCCTTTTGTGGCTGCTGGGCTCTCACTAATTGGACAATTTATAGCTAAGTACCTTCATTTTTATAAATATATTCTATATAGCAGTAATGCAGTTCAAATTTGATATATTCAATGTTTGCATACAACTTGGCGCTTACAGTTTGCTGCTATATTCTTTTGTTTGTATGTTATGGAGTCATCACAGCTAGCACCTGTTCACACTTGCTTTATTCTGTTTGGAGGTGCTGGTCAGATTTTTTTTTTTGTCGTATATTATGGATGCAACACCTGGACATTCCACAATATAAAACAACTGTAGTGATAGCATTTTAGGCTTTTACGGTGCGGTGATCTAACTTTGCTTCTGATGAACCATAGAAGGTCAGGGTGTTGTGTCTGCAATAAGGTCCCCAAAAATTACCCGTATTATGCCAATCTAAAAGTGCCCTAAGATTGAGAAGACAGAACTCACATTCCCACATAATTATTTGCATGATTGGTCCAAGAACTTGTCCACAATCATTGCAGGAACCAACCTATTCTTGAATGCTGTAGTCTACAATGAATGCAATATACTAGGAGTATAAAAATCTGTATATGCGCATAATAAGTGCATAAGTTAAAGGTAGGTAAGAAAAATCATAAGAAAAAACTGTTGATGTATTTTATTATACAACCCTTTAATTCTTTTGCTCAGTCCACTTACAGGTGCTGCTTGGAGCTGGTCTGGCACTTCTATGCTTCTGCCTGCTGCTTGGCTGTGCCATATGTTGGTACAAGAGCAGCAAACAACAACCTTCAACCAACACTGATAGTGGAGACAAAGGCTGTAAGCAGCAGTGTACCAGGGACTTGGAGTTATTGGACAGTGTTGCAGAGCCTATTAATGCGGCCATGCATCAACAGTATCAAACTTTGGATACCAATCCTATAGGTGGAGACAGAGGAATATCACTGCCTCAACAGAGTCTGAACTTTATGTCTGAGAGGAATCGTCATGTTAGAGCATCTCTGCCCAGCCTCTACCACCTATCATCAAAGACTAAGCGTGCTTTGTCACGTAGGAGCACAGTTATGGGTTTCTGTTCATTAGATGGTGATCATGCCCGGCTGGTAAGAGTGCCACAGTCTTCCACTGACCCCAATGGATTGTCTTCCATCAGACAAAAGTCTCAACCCCTTGTGCATTTTACTTTATGTTACTCATTGGCTGATGAAGCATTAACTGTTTTATTGACTGGTTTTTCCAATCTGCCAAAACGATTGTATCAAAAAAGAGACTCATTTGTCAAGGCCTATCTGCTACCTGGATTTATGGAGCCACACTCTGGGCAGACAGAGGATTCAGATGGCATACAGAAATTCACTTTTCTTGGATATAAACCAGAAGATCTGAGTGATAAAACGCTGAGGCTGGCAGTGTATGCCCGTGACAGAAGCTCAATGAGGGAAGGCTTCATTGCAGAGGTGCTTTTTTCCTGTGCCAGTTTGGACTGTTACTCCGAGGCCACACCAGGCTTTACGAAAGAATTGTCCATTACGAAAGCAAAGCTGAAGAAGGTCAGTGTACCTTTAAATGTATACATTTTGTAACTTTGTGCATTAAAAGGGTGGTCCTCATCTCTAACAAGTATGTTTGTGCGTAAATTATATTGGCAGCAAGTGAATGTGTTCAGTTTCTACATAGGAGAGAGATTGGATCCACATCTTTAAGACATTATGGTATCTGTGCATGTTTGAGATGGAAATATCACTATAAACGCATTTTTTGTACAAATGATTACCCACTAATAATCCAAATGTTCTTTAAACTTAATTGTGTTATTTGGTCAATAGAAGTTGAGGTGTATTAGCATTGTATCATACTTTCTTGTGCTGTACAACTCAAGATTGCCTGTCAGAGTAAATTCCTCCACTGGAAACACAATCCATTTGCCAGAAACAGGGCCACTTTTCACTTGAACAATAATGAGCAGACCTATTTTTATATAATCTCTTACAATTCAGTAAAGGGGTAATCTGGCATTAGGCTACACTGAGCGCTGTGAGGATTCTCCGGGCCAGCACTGGGAAGTGGGTAGTCGTGTGATGGCAAGTATGCGATTTGCATACTCCCGGCCACATTCCGACTAGACTGTGTCTAGCCTCAATCAGTTCACTTGCATTGAGTCAGGCCTATCTAGCTGGCATGTCACAAATCACACACTTTCGTTGCCTGCCACTCCCATCACCAAAGAATCCATACAACGTGCAGTGCGCACTATGTGAGGATTCGCAAGTCTCCATTCAAAGTTTTGCTTCCTTGAAAATTTTAGGTGATTATGATAAACCAATTTGAGCTAAGCAGAAATACAATTTTGGATAGTCTGTATCACATCGAAATTTTGAGAAACATGAGATTACGTTTTACTGATTATGAAGCATTTAAATGTTACCCTCATCATTAGTTCAACTGAATCAAAATTGTTTTGCTTATGCAATTCTAGGATCTATTAACAGAAGCATACAATCTAGCTCACGTGAAGTCATTATTGCCCTCTACTCCTCTTTGGTCAGACCTCATCTGGAATACTGTGTCCAGTTTTGGGCGCCACATTTTAAAAAAAGACATCAACAAACAGGATCAAGTTCAGAAAAGAGCGACCAGAATGGTGACCGGTCTGCAAACCCTGTCTTATGAGGAAAGGTTGCAGGATTTGGGAATGTTTAGCTTGCAAAAGAGAAGACTGAGAGGAGACTTAATAGCTGTCTACAAATGGGCATGGGCTGTCACATTGTAGAAGGATCATCTTTATTCTTATTTGCACAAGGAAAGACTAGAAGCAATGGGATGAAACTGAATGGGAGGAGAGACAGAATAGATATTAGAAAAAACTTTTTGACAGTTAGTGATCAATGAGTGGAACAGGCTGCCATGAGAGGTGGTGAGTTCTCATTCAATAGAAGTCTTCACACAGAGGCTGGACAGACATCTGTCTGGGATAATTTAACGAATTCTGCTTTGAGCATGGGGTTGGACCAGATGGCCTAGGAGGTCCCTTCCAACTCCACGATTCTATGATTATTATGATTTTCATTTATACTCAACGTCCGGTGCATCCCATGTTAGTGTCCAGAAATAGCTAGCATTGATTCCAGTAGCCTTGATAACGCTTTTCCATGGTGGCAATATCTTGGTGAAACTGTTCGCCATGTTCATCACTGACTGCACCAAGATTTTCATTGTAGAATTCCAAATGTTGATGCACAAAATGAATTTTCAATGACATGTTGTACTCCATCGCTTTCTAAGATTCAAGAAGCTTGTCAACCAATTCCAGGTAGTTAGGTTCTTGTTAGTTTCCAAGGAAATTCTCTGAAACATCCTTGAATGATTTCCAATCAATTTTCTCAGGCCCTACCAGTATCTCTTTGAAGTGGTTTTCATTCATGATGTGTCAGATTTGTGGACCAACAAAAATGCCTCTTTTTAATCTTGACATCGGTTATTCTTGGGAACATTTGCCTCAAATAATGAAAATCTTCTTCCTTGTTCACTGTTTTCATAAAATTTTTCATCAGCCCGAGTTTTATGTGAAGTAGAGGCAGAAATATCATTGCTGGGTCCACAAGTGCTTTACGTGCAACATTTTTCTGCCTAGGAGTCAACTGGTTACAGATTGGCCACTTCTTTCTACTGTAATGTGACTGCTTAGCACGGCTGTCCTATTCAAAAATGAAGCAGTAGTACTTGGTATATCCGAGCTGCACTAGAAGCAACAGTGCCACTACTTTTAAATCTCTACAGATGTTCAAGTTGTAGTTGCTGTACTTGATATGTTTCAACAACCATTCCATGTTCTCATATGTTTCTTTCAAGTGTGTAGCATAGCCAACAGGTATAGAAGGATCAACATTACCACCGTGTAACAAGTCAGCATTGAGACTTAACACTGATGAGTTAATAAAGAGACCCCAATGTTCATGCTCACTACGCAAACTGCGAACAACCCATGAATGTCGGTGCAGAAGTACAGGTTGTCAACCTGGTTAAAAACTATGTTAAGTCATCATAGCGGCTTAGAAAAAGAGAAACTTTTCTACCAGGTGACAGCAAATACCATCCTTGAAGTCTTGAAGCCAGTAACTCTGCATTTGCTTTTGATAAATGTAAGTCCCAGACCAAGTCATTCAGTTCTGACTGTGTTATAAGGTGAGGCTCACCAGACATACATGGCTCAAAGTCTGAATCAGCATCGTTCCCTTTCTCTGATCCATGGACTGCAACATCTTCATTGGCTACCTCCTCTAGGATCCATTTCTCTGTTGGCTTTGGTACCAGAAGAGTGTCATCATGTGGCGCTGATCTCATAACTAAAGGAAGATTGGGATATTCAATGAATTTCTTTTTCTTAGCAGAGAAACCAGAGATATTGTTTAGACGGAAGTTGTAGTCTGTCACATGATCCTTCTGTTCCTGCCAGATCATTGGGACAGCAAACAGCATTGACTTGCGAGAACTAGTGATGGGCGAGCACTAAAATGCTCAGGTCGAGCAAACTGGAATGCTCGGGTGCTCGACCCAAGCAACGAGCCCAATCTAAGTCTATGGGAAACTCGAGCATTTTTCTGGTGCCCCCCCAGCGGTTTGCAGAGAGACTAGAAATTGCGGAAATAGATGGAAACAGTGCTCAAATGACACGGGAACAGCATGGGGAAGACCCCTGGAAGCATTTCTGACTCTCAGGTCACTGCTTTGAACAATGTTGGAAGATTCTTATGCCACTTTTACAGACTCACAATAAAACATACAAAAACGACACCAAAATGGATTTTCTTGGGAAATATGTTAAGGAACATGCTTTCCAGGGTAATGACTTGTATATAAGGCAAAATAAATAACCAAAAACAAAAATTGATGACATGAAATAGTTAACATCCAGCGCCTCTTTAGACGAATGATCCCAGGAAATACAAGGTTTCTTAAAACATCTATTTTTTTCTTCATATTAAAAACAGGTACCAAAAAGGTCAGGCAGTTTGGATACACTCATTATTTAAAAAATGGCATAGAAACCAACATGTTTCAACCTGAACAGGTCTTAATCATGGAGTTGCATCTGTATGTCTGTTTGGAAGTCTGAGATGTCTGAGAGTACCCCACGCCTCAGGACCTGTGGGATGGGAGGGTCTGAGAAAACTCTCCCAGAACTTTTCCAGTGTTCTCCTGCCTCTGCTGGATTGGAGTTGTGTGTCTCTCGCCTGTACTCCTTGGTTGTCCAACGAACTGTGACCTCTGCCGCCAGTGTTTTCAGATGGGAATTTTTTTAATTCCGCAACAAGGTACTGCCCCATTTTAGTAGACCTGTCTGCCTCGGGAATAAATGATAGAAAGTTCTCCTTGTAGCGTGGGTCTAGAAGTGTCACCAGCCAGTAATGACTGTCACCCAAAATTTTCAGAACGTGAGGGTCACGGGAAAGGCAGCGTAACATAAAATCAGCCATACGTGCCAGACTGCTAACAGGCAAGACTTCTGTGTCCTCCCCAAGAGCATGACTGACCATGCTCTCTTTGTCCTCAGGCCATCCATGCTGAACAGACGGTATGACAGTTGTGCAGGTAGTACCGTCTATACACATGAAACTAGCTCCTGTTCTTCCTCCTCCTCTTCCTTATTGTCATCCAATAAACGTTGGGATGAGATGAGACTGGGCTGTGTGTAATCACCATGTATGGTTCCTTGCTCCATCTCATCGTGCTCTGCCTGCAATGCATCTGTGGCGCCCCTGAGGCTCGGTCGCCACAGAGGTACTGCACCTTCTCCTAAGGTGTAGTGCCCCATCAACTAGGTAAGTTGGGAACTCCTTTCCACACTCCAACACCTGCACCCACACACAGGATAGTTCAGCAATGGACCAGATTGCGGCTCCATGCTGAGAGGATAGCAGAGCACCTTTCGTGGGTCCTTGCTTCGTAACACGAGATGTGCTGGGAGGTGGATGGAGTTAGGTATAAAAGAGTGGGAATGCTTAGAATTGGAGTTCAGATCAGTCTGGAGGAGAGGCTGAGAGCAGGCAGACAGGAGGTAAGCCTGAGGGGAGCTCAAGGCGGAGGAAGGCAGTCAGGCGAGGCTGAGGACTGGTCTTGGTGGAACGAGCTCCTCAGAAGAGAGATAGAAGAGGGACTGCTGCAGCTGCCTCAGTGACCTGAGCCAGCTGGCGCTGGGAAAGGAACAGAAGGAGAGAGACGTAGAACTGCAACCTAAGCTTCCATAAGAGAGAAGGAACAGCGCGGAACGAAGGAGTAGGAGAACAGAGAGGAGTTGGGGGTTGGAAGAGGAACCCTGCCTATAGGTTCTCAGCACAAGGCCGGGGCCCGGCCTCCGAGGTTGTATGGACACTTATGGTTTTGCAGCAGACACCGGTGGAGTAGTTGGCTGTAAATGCATTACTCCCATCCAAGACTTGGGACACAACAGCAACACGGATAGAGAGCCAGGATCCAGGAGGTCCCTGATCAGGCTACAGCTGTCTGTCATACAAGTAGAGTTGTTAGGAATATCTGACAGGAGGAACTTCAGAGTACCACGTGTTATGAATGAGTCACCGTAGGAGGCAAAAACAGAAATACTAGCTAAGTCCAGAAAACCAGAGAAGTTGGCAGCTATCGGATTGCAGACCCCTGAACCTATCAACAACAACTAGCAGTAGCCGTGGGGGGTTCCTACTGTGCCCTAGACCCCTCGATCACAGCCGGAGAACTAAATAGCCTAAAGACAGAAAGGGAAATCTAAACTGCCCCAGAGCAGACCCCAAAGCAATAGGCAGCCCCCAACATATAATGACGGTGAAGCAAGATGAAAAACACTCACACAGAAAGATAGGCTGAGCAAATGATGGGGCCCAAGCTAACTAAATAGGACAGGATAGAAAAGCTGCTGTCTGCAATCCGCCAAAACCCTATCAAAACAAGAGCCAACAGACTGATAGGGAAAAAAGCCCTGAAGACGCTAGGCTTCAAAAAGACTATATCAGTACTAAGGTATTTTCTGAAGACAGAGCAAAAAGGAATTCAGCTCACCCCAGCAGGGAATGGCAGAAATCCAGAAAAACAAGGCAAAACAAAACCAAAAAACAAATGCAAAAAGCAGAGCAGAAAACTTAGCTTTTGAGGAGCAGGAATCAGACTGGTCTCCTAGAATCCCTCTGAGAAATCACCAGCAAGGCAGAAGGGCGTCGGCTGCCTTATATCCAGTCAGTAATTCCAGTCACCCAGTCATCATCATCCTGCTCAGGTGCTTGGTAATCAGCCTCACTACCTTCCTTCACCAGAAGAGGGAGTTCATCAGACCTCAATGGTGAAGGGGAAAATGAACTCACAACAACCACGGTACTGGAGCTCTTCACACTAAAGGCGCAATAGAGGAGTCGTTCAGGAAAGGTACATGTTGGCGGAGTGTTGGAGAGGAGAAGCCTAACTTGCCCGGGAGGTTGATTGAGTCTCTGCTCCGGAGGACACGGCATGGAAGCGGGCACCAGTGGTTACCAAGAACTGTGAGTAAAGCGTTGAAACTGCAAGCCCTGGTGTCCTCCATTCCTTCTTGCGTCCGCCAGCACTGCTACATTCCCTGCTCCGGACACTACACCATCAAGGTGTCCCCACATCTACACTGCCCTGGGACAAAAGCCCTGCCTGTGGAGGGCTATACCACCATTGCTGCATCCCACCATCTGTCCCAGAGGATCTGTCTGCAGCATCGGCTTAACATCTCCCATGCCGAACACCACAGGTGGCGTCACGAACTATTCAATTCCATTAACTACATCCCCATTGACATTGGGCGCCCAGGGCCAAGGACCGGGTCACTGCTGCTGTGACACATCCCCCTGACAACGGCCCGGTACCGAGTACCCCACTGCCCTGGGACTGGAGGGCGATCCACATCCTCTTTGATTGTGAGCAGAGAGCATTTCAGAGCACAGAGAAGCAGGATGGTGATGCAAATTATGGCATCATCGCCGCTCACCATCTTGGTGGAGTCCTCAATGTTTTGGGGATGGTACATATGTCTGACATCAATGTCCACTCCTGAGGTCTTATGTGTGGAGTCTGAGCTGAATACCGATGGCCTTGTTGTGTTGATGCTGGTAGTCAACAACTGCCCTCTTCTGTTCACAAATTCATTCCAACATCTGCAGTGTAGACTTCCAATGCGTGGGGAAATCACACAGCAGTGGGTGAGCCGGAATCTGCAAATGCTGCTGAAGCACGGCAAGGGTGGCGGAAGCTGTAGCTGACTTCTTAAAATGGGCACAAAGGTGGCGTACTTTGACAAGCAGATCCGGCAGCTCCTGGTAGGTTTGAAGAAACCGCTGAACCCTGAGGTTAAGCACATGGGCCAGGCATGGTACGTGTGTGAGCTCGCCTCGCCTCAGAGCCGCCACCAGATTTCGGCCATTGTCACACACAACCATGCCTGGCTGTAGGTTCAGCGGTGTCAGCCACAGATCTGCCTGCTTTTTCAGAGCTGTCCACAACTCTTCAGCATTGTGCGGTTTGTCACCTAAGCATATTAGCTTCCAGCTTGTGACTGATGTGATCATTTCGGAGATGGAGGCTGAAGAGAAGGAGGAAGAGGTGGTGCAGGAACTGTAGACTGTGGGGGCAACCCTGATTGACCTAGGGCCTGCAATCCTTGGCATCGGGAGGTGTTGTGAGTTCATTTTCCCCTTCACCGTCGATGTCTGATGAACTCCCTCTTCTGGTGAAGGAAGGTAGTGAGGCTGATTACCAAACACCTGATCTGGTAGATGATGACTGGGTAACAGGAAATTCTGACTGGATATAAGGCAGCCGACGCCCTTCTGAGTCGCTGGTGATTTCTCTGCTGGATTCTTGGAGACCAGCCTGATTTCCTGCTTCCCAAAGATAAGTTTTTGCTCTGCTATTGAACTTATTAGTTTTGTTTACCTTGTTTTTTGGAGTTCAGCCATCCCCGGTCGGGGGTGTGCTGAGTTCCATTTTTGTCTCTGATCAGTTTGTCTCTTTGCTCTGTCTTCAGAATTTACCTGAGTGCTGATATAGTCATTTTGAAGTCCTAGCGACTTCAGGGCCTGTTTTTCCTATCAGACGGTTGGGACATTTTTTGGTAGGGTTTTTTGCGGATTGCAGACAGCAGCTTTTCTATCCTGTCCTTTTTAGTTAGCTTGGGCCCCATTGTTTGCTCAACCTATCTTTCTATCTGTGTTAGTGTTTTCATCTTGCTTCACCGTCATTATATGTTGGGGGCTGCCTATTGCTTTTGGGTCTGCTCTGGGGCAGTTTAGATTTCCCCTTTCTTTCTTTAGGCCTATTTAGTTCTCCAGCTGTGATCGAGGGGTCTAGGGCATCGTAGGAACCCCCCACGGCTACTGTTAGTTGTTGTGGATAGGATCAGGGGTCTGCAATCCGATAGCTACCAACCTCTCCGGTTTTCTGGACTTAGCTTGTATTTTTGTTTTTTCCTCCTTCGGTGACTCATTCATAACAGGGAGGATGTGTTCCAACCCAAGGTCTGACTGGGTCCCGGCTATCACTATGTTAACCCAGTGTGTCATCAGTGAGATGTACCATCCCTGCCCACAAGCACTTGTCCACATGTCCATGGGTAGGTGGACTTTCCCAGTAACTGCATTGTTGAGGGCACAGCTAATGTGGGACACGTGCTTGTGTAATGCGGGGATGGCACACCAGGAGAAATAGTGGCAGCTGGGGACCGAGTACCGAGGAAAGGCCACCGCCATCAGGTTGTGGAAAGGTTCCGTATACACGAGCCTAAAAGGCAACATTTCGAGCGCAAGCAGTCGCAAAATGTGTGAATTTTGTAGTGTTGCCTGTGGGGCGTTGGCTGCGTATTTGTGCATGCGTTCCAAGGACGGGTATGGACAACTGAACGCTGCACTGGGACAAGGATGTGCTTGCTGATGGTGCTAGTTGAGTGTGTGCAACGACAGGTGCAAGGCAGGAGGCATCTTCGCATGGCCCATGGACAGGGCATTATCTTGCATGCACAACAGCGGAAGACGCAGTGATGTCACCCACTGACACTGTTCTTGGACACTGGGGTTTGGCCCACAATGTCGGGTGCTTTGCAGCCTGTGCCTGATCATGCTGGTGGTGGTCAGGCTGGTAGTTTTGCTACCGCTGCTGATGCTGGCCTGGCAGGTGGTGCAAATGGCCTTTTTGGGGTTATCGGCAGAGTCTTTAAAAAACAACCAGACTTGGGAAGACCTAACAGTTGGACTGGCAACTTCCGTCATGTTGGTGTTACTGGGAACAGTTGTCCGCCTTCTGTCCGTTGCCACCACACTGCTTCATCCTGCCTGTTTGGGTGCTACGCCTCTCTCCCCCTGTATGCTGCTGTCTTCGCTCTGCATGTCCTCATGCCAGGTTGTCTCAGTTACTATATCATCAACCTCCTTGTCTTCCACTTCCGCACCCTAGTTCTCCTCCTGACTTTCTGGCAATTATGTCTCATCATCGTCCACCTCTTGTGACTCTTTCTTACCGTAGCTTTCGTGTGACCGTGGCTGCTCAAATATTTGGACATCGCTACATGCGATCTCCTCCTGCCTGACTTCAAGTGGACCGTGCGAGAGGCCGGAATCTATAAATGAAAAAGTGAACAGCTCTTCGGAGTGTAGTTGTCTCCGGGCACTCGGCATGGTGGGAGGAAGGAGGATCAGGGTGAGGAACATGCAGTCCACACTCATGGCTACTGAGACTCGAGCGTGTGGAAGACAGGGTGGTGGTGGTGGCAAAGTGACTGGAAGTATTATCCGCTATCCAACCAACAACCTTTTGACACTGCTCTGGGTTCAATAGTGGTGTGCTGCGGTCCCCTAGTAATTGGGACGGGACAGGAAGATCGGGTGAGAAAGTGTGGGTGTTTGTTGTGGCACAATTTCAGCTTGCCCATGGCCTCGGCCTCTGCATGCACCATCACCATCACGTTCAGTTCCCATCCCTTGCCACGCGCCATTTTAAATGGAGGACAATATTTTCCATGTTCACTACAAATGGCTGAATTTGGAGCAAACTTATATGTGATCCATGTGACGGACAAACCACAGTTTGAAATAGCTGGCCTATAGGTAACTATTGTTACCAGCAAACTGGTGTCAATAGCTTCGCTAACACACTGCAACAAAATTTAAAGGGAGGCCAGAAATGGCAGAATTTTGAGCGCACTTTTTTTTTTTATCTCTGATCCCTGTGATGGACAAACTACAGTTTGAAATAGCTGGCCTGTAGGTAACTATTTTTACCAGCAAACTGGTGTCGATAACTTTGCTAACACACTGCAACAAAATGTAAAGGGAGGCCAGAAATGGCAGAATTTTGAGCACACTTTTTATCTCTGTTCCGTGTGACGGACAAGCCACAGTTTGAAATAGCTGGATTTTTAGCGCTGTAATATGGAAAGGATCTGCCTGTATTCTGCAGAAAAACAGTGCTCTCTGGATTGCTTTTTAAGCAAATAATCAGGATTAAGATTAAAAAAAAAATATTCCTGGCCCCTGATACCTGGGGCTATGTCTAGAAATATCTGTAATAGCATCAGCAGCAGACAGAACTGGAATGGACCCTCTTGCTTGCTATATGCACTGAAGTCTGCCACATACACTGCCTGCCTAGCACTGATATCTATGCAGCTTTATTAGTCCTCAGAAGGACTGTTAGTTGAGATGGATATGTGTACAATAGATGGTATACCCACACTAAGTAAGAACCAAGCCAATCTCTCCCTAGCTCAGCAGCAACTCTCCCTACACTACCTGATTCCATAGTAGACTGTGGTGAGCATGGCGGCACCAGATCTGATATAGACCTGATGACGCTGTGCGGCCAGTCAATCACTGTAATGCCACAACCAACATGACTGCGCAGCATTACAGTGTGTGGCAGACAATCCCTGCATGTTCTTTGGCTCTCTAAAGAGCGCCAAAATGCAGGGCGGGGACCCGAGCTCATGCCGAGCAACCCTGGAAATATTCTGCGAGCTTAGAGCATCGCGAGCACTGCAATGTTCGGGTGCGTACCGAATAGTGGCGAGCATGCTCGCTCATCACTAGTGAGAACCTCTCAGACAACCTCTAACAGCAGCACATCTTGCACAACAGATTTGTGAAGCCCATGGTTTGTCTTGATCACCAATCATGCATCCAAAGTACAGCTCATAGGCTTTCATGAGGAGAGCTGTCATGGTGCATCTTTGAGGCTTAAGCGTGAACTCTCCGCAAACGTAACAGAAGGTATCGCGACTGTTCCGACACTAACTAAATATTTTAGCTATATCAGATAGTACTGTAATAGCTTATAGTTGTGGGTCGCCCTCCCAGGGCTGTGGGGTACTCTGTACTGGGCCGGTGTCAGGGGGATGTGTCACAGCAGCAGTGACCCGGTCCGTGGCCCTGGGCGCCCAAGTAATGGGGAATGTAGTTAATGGAATGGAATAGTTCGTGACGCCACCTGTGGTGCTCGGCAAGGGAGATGTTAAGCCAACGCTGCAGACAGCTCCGCTGGGACAGATGGTGGGGTGCAGCAGTGATGGTATAGCCCTCCACAGGCAGGGCTAATGTCCCAGGGCAGTGTAGCGGTGGTTGGCAGGGAGATGTAGCAGTGCCGTAAGGGTAGGAAGCAGACAAGACACAGCGGGGTGCAATTTCTGTACCTTTACTTGATAACTACGGTCCAGGGTCCTGATTACAGATGGTATTGGAGCAGGCTAGCCTGGAAGCAACTCAGGGATTCTCTCTCACAGACGGGCTGTGCAGTCTCCTTCCTAGCGCTTTGTGGTGTGAAGCACTCCAGTACTTAGTTACTCTGAAGTTCCTCCTGTCAGATGTTCCCCAGAACCTCACTTGCACGGCAGACAGCTGTAGCCTCTCTCGGGGACTCCTCTCTAGTCCTGGCTCTCTATCCAAGCTGCTGTTGTGCCTCAAGTCTTAGATGGGAGTAGGGCATTTACAGCCTCCTACTCCTCTGGTATCTGCTGTAGGACCTTTAGTATCCGTACAGCCATGGAGACCAGGCTCCAGTTCGTGCGCTCTCAGCTGAGGGAACTCTCCTTCCTAGCTCAACCTCCAGCTTCTTTCCACACGTCTGCACACTTCACCCTCCACAGACTATCTGACCACTCCTTCCTCTCGGCCCTCAGAGGGCACCCCTCCCCTCCATCCTGGTTCAGAGTTCCCCCTGGTGGCCTGGAGTGGAACTGTGTTGCATGTATGGATTGACTGAGAGAGAGACCCATCATTGCCTCCAAGCCTGGCATTTCCCTCCCCTGGAGGAAAGCAAAGCCACTGTGGCGGCCATACTCCTGGGGGCGCCACAGCTGCTTAGATTTGAGAACTTGCAGACTCTTTGCAAGTTGATTTTACAGCCTCTGCAGGCAGTATCCAGACATGTCTGTGTGCCTAGTCTGTAATAATTCCACTGAAGGTTTGCAACATCAATGAAATGCAAGGAATTCATGCTTTTGCTTGCCTATAAATTACATAACAGCACATATATTGTGGAGAATACTGGAAATATGAAAAAAATAAATTGCTCAAACAGAATATTTCAGGAAAATAGTACATGACAGGAAAATTTCAAGGTGATTTTCGTGATCAGCAGCTCAAATTACATAAGGTTCACCCAAACGTGTTCAGGAAACAAAATCTTCACTATTCAGTGAATTGGCCCGAATCTTTTGGATGAGAGCATCTACAGCCGTCTGACCGTATCGTTACTGATTAGGACCGCCCATTGGACTCCAAAGCCAGAATGGGCAGAGGTTTAACCCCTTGTTGATGAAGACAATTCTGACCTTAATGATTGAGAAAATATCTTAAATTTGATGACAATGTAGAAAAATTAGCAATTTTAAATGCTTATATCCTGAAACTTTATCAAGTAAAATTATAAATCCTATTTTTATATGGCCCTATTCAATGTTGAAGTGACTCTGATGGACCTGTATATTTAGGAAAACCTACAGAAGTGATACCAGTTTAAAAACTGCTCCTCTCAAATTATTCTAAATTGCTGTCAAGAATTGTGTTAACTCTTCAGGTGCTACATAGAAATTAAGGCAAATTGAAGCAAAAAAAATATAATTTTTTTTTCCCTCTAAAAGATTGATTTAACCCCAAATTTTTCATTTTCACAAGAAGTAATTTGAGGAAATAGCTCACAAAGTTTATTTTGCAATTTCTCTCGAACATGTATCATATTACATATGTAGTCAAACACTATTTGGCTGGAATAGATTTTGGCTGAATATCTGAAGATAATTGTCTCAGCCAGATTCTGAGAGCTCTAGCCACAAGGACTGTTGATAGAGAAATTTTGAAAATAAAGACAGTCACAAAATAGTCTCTTGTCAGAAAAGAATTTGTCTTACGTTTCATGAAATTTTTCAACAAAGATACTTCATCTGATGGGAAGATGGACTTCTCTGATAAACAAGCTTCAGCAAGGTCAATTATAGACAGACTCCCATTCTGCTACCTCTTAGGCTGAGTGCAGACGGACTTTTTAGCCCTGCGGATTTTTCCGCGCAGAATGGAAGAAATCCGCAGGTCAAATGACCTGCATTTTTCCTGCGGATTTCTTCCATTTTTCCTGCGGTTTTATTGCGGTTTTTGTGCGGTTTTCCACTGTGGTTTTCCCCTGCGGATTTGGTGACGGGGAGGTGGAAAACCACACAAAAGAAGTAACATGCTGCGGATTTTGTACCGCGGAAAAAACCGCAGCGTCTGCACAGCGTTTTTTTTTTTTTTCATTGATTTTAAGGCTACTGTACATCACAATGCGTATATGCAACGTTTCTGAGCGGTAAAATCCGCTGCGGATCCGCTGCAAATCTGCATCGTGTGCACACAGCCTAAAGGGTTTGGTTTTAGAGTGCTTTAAACCTGGCCCTCTCTTAGACTAAATGTTCGGTCCCAATAAAATAATAAAGCCTATACTCACCTATGGTGCCTGCGCCGTTCCTGCGGTGTTGGCACTTGCTCTCCCCGGGGCTGGAATGTGGTGTTGTGACACGTGACGCCGGCACCCAATCAGTGCTGGCGTCACTGTCTCTGCCTTTAGACAAACTGAACATGAAGAGGAAGTCAGGGATCAGCTGCAGCCCAGATGTCCACTTCATGTTCAGGTTGTCCGAAGGCGGAGACAGTGACTCCAGTGCTGATTGGGCCCCGGGCATCACGTGTCTTTCCACTGCATCACAGACCCGGGACTGCGAGTGCCGCCACCGCTGGAACAAAGCCAGCATGGGAGGTGAATATAGGCTTTAATATTTGATCAGAGATCAACATTTAGTTAATGAGGGGGTTGTCCTAGTAGTGGACAACCCCTTTAAGCCATTCTTTCTGCAGGCATTCTTTCAAAACTGGGTGGCTGGCCTGGAAAACCTTTTTTCCTGTTTAAAGTAAAAGAGACGTTATTCCTTGTTTATTGTTAGTAGCTTTTGCAGATTCAACTATACGTTTGACTTCTTTTAAGAGACTTGGTGTGCTATCACTATGGAAGAGATCCAGATCACCTGTCGCAGTATCTGAACTGGATGAAGGTTCACCCTCAGAAAAAATAGCAGAGGTAGAACTTAATTCCACCTGTGCTTGAGTATGTCCATGAGACCTTTTGCGCTTCCTAGTGACTCCCTAAAATTCTTGAAAGGTTTCGGAGAGTTGCTCTTTTAAACGACTGGCGGAAACTGGCTGTTTATGACTAAAGCAACTGTGGTGTATCTGAGGCAAGGATACTGGCAGATACATTCTGTATATGATCCTCATCTAATGTCTGCTGTCAAGATGAGCACTATTAATTTCTGGATTTTCTTGTCCTCTTCCTAGAACTGGACATCTAAAACTTAAAGAAAACTATAAGTTATAGGTCCCCTTTAAAGAGGGGATCCCCAGACCATAGAAACTAATTTAAAGGTATTGTCCACTACTAAGACAACCCCTTCTTGTCCCAAATGTTTGGCCCCGATAGAATGAAAAAACTTATACTCCCTTCAGCACTTGCTCTAACCAGGGCTACCGTGCTGTTGTTGTGTCACGTGAACTCGGTGCCCAATCAGCACTGGTGTCACTGTCCCCACCTTTTATTGAATTGAACATGGAGAGGAAGTCCGGGCTGCAGCTGATCTCTGACTTCCTCTTCATGTTCAATTCCACAGAAGGCAGAAACAGCAACGCCCTGATTGGACGCCGGGGTCACGAGTCACAAGAATAGAACAGGAGCCCTGGGGAGAGCGAGTGCTGACACCATGGGAACGGCGTCGACATGGGAGGCGAGTATAAGCTTTTTTATTTTTTGGGACCAAGCTTGAGGTATAACAAGGAGTTGTCCAAGTAGTGGAGAACTTCTTTAAGTCAGAGAGGGATCTACTGGCATGTCAGAGCATCATGAGAGCAAGGTGCTTTAAATGAATTGCTCTATATACTCCGTGCATGTGCAGAGAGGACAGGGGGATGCTGGGAACATGTTTTTGAGTTATATTTCTGGGATTCAGAAACATGTCACCGATTGCAGTACAACTGTGCAAGCCAGGAAACACTAGAGGTTGCAGTGTGCACAATACGGATTGCAGCACACTGCGTATGTGTGCCCCACGCACCAGGAACTCAAAAGTTTGCAATAATAATTGTATTGTGACAGAACAGAGCTTACCTAATGAATAAGGGGATATTCCAAAATATATGACACTCTACGTATGGCAAGGCAGAGGCAAGGTGCATGAGGATACCTGATGTGTTCAGGCAGGCTAACAAAACCAAGGGACATGAGAACACCTAATTTTGTGCAAGCAGATAGACAAAGCCGACGTACATGAGAACACCTCATGTATGCAGGCAGGTCGGGGCAGGGCCATGGGCAGTAAAGATAAGATTCAATTGAGAACTATGGAGATAACTTGTCTTCTTCACTTAACAAGAAGAAACAAAAATATAGTGTCCTGAGGTTGTCTGTCTCCTATGCTGTGTGCAGGGCACCTGGATTCATTAACCTAATTTTCTCATTTTATTTATTAACTAGCTGAAGAGCCCGGCGTTGCCCGGGCATAGTACTTAACTGTGGGTCCCGCTGTCTTCCTTAACAGCCCCGGTCTCCACCCGCTGTGCCGTTCTATCCCTCCGCAGCCGCCCTCTACATCCGTGTCCCCGTGTCCCTCCACAGCCCCGCTCTCTTCTTCCACAGCCATGCTGTCCCGCTCTCTCCCTCCACAGCCCCGGTCTCTTCGTCCACAGCCCTGCTCTCCCGCTCTCTCCCTCCACAGCCCCGGTCTCTTCGTCCACAGCCCTGCTGTCATGCTCTCTCCCTCCACAGCCCTGTTCTCTTCCTTCACAGCCCTGCTCTCCCCGTCCACAGCCCCGTTCTCTTCCTTCACAGCCCCGCTCTCCTGCTCTCTCCGTCCACAGCCCCGCTGTCTTCCTTCCTCCACATCCCCGCTCTCCATGCACCACACGCGGTGACACCGGGACCAGGAGAGAGGTGCGCAGATTGTTAGTTCGGTCAGAGTGGGTGGAGCTAGAGCGGAGCTGCAGTGCATTTGATTGGGCGGCCTGCGGGGGGCATGGCCTAGCGCTGTAGTAGGCCGCAGTAGAATGCGGGGACTAAATTTAGGCCGGGAAGCTGCAGGGGAGAGGGGGGATAGCGCAGGTGGCGATGGGGAGCGCCGACTGAGCCAGGACAGGGTTGGGAGGGTGCCGGCACTATTCGGCCCCTGTCCTGAAGACTGTCTTCCTCCACAGCCCCGCTCTCCATGCACTGTCCTGCTGTATCCGTCCTCAGCCTCGCTCTGCTGCTTCGTGATTGGTTGGTGTCCCACTCTGCTGCTTCGTGATTGGTTGGTGATATACACACACACATTCAGATTTATATATAGAGACTAGCTGAAGAGCCCGGCGCTGCCCGGGCATAGTAACTAACTATGGTTAGTTATAACAAATTATAATGAATATATATATATATATATATATATATATATATATATATATATATATATATATATATATATATACACATCATCCCGTCAGCCAGAGCCACCAGACTACTACCCCTAATATCCCACATCATCCCATCAGCCAGAGACACCAGACTACTCCCCCTAATATCCCACATCATCCCATCAGCCTGGGGTTAGAGCCAGAGTGCTGCGTGGAACGGTCCTAACGTCCATAAAGGGATCCCTTTAATAGAGGCCTGGGGTGAGAATCAGAGCGCTGAGGGATTTACCCTAACTTCCATACCGGAGATCCCTTTAAGAGAGGCCTGGGGTCTGTACCAAAGCGCAGAGTGGATTTGCCCTCACGTCCGTACCAGGGATCCCTTTAAGAGGGGCCTGGGGTCAGAATCAGAGAGCAGAGTGGATTTGCCCTCACTTCCATACTGGGAATCCCTTTTAGAGAGCCTGGGATCAGAACCAGTGCGCTGAGAGGAAGAGGATTTGCCCTGACTTCCATACCAATGAGCCTTTTAATAGAATCCTGGGGTCAGATTCAGAGCGCTGAGAGATTTGCCCTAACTTCCATACAGGAGATCCCTTTAAGAGAGGCCTGGGGTCATTACCAGAGCATTTGAAGGCAATTGCCCTGACTTCCATACCGGGGATCCTTTTAAGAGAACCTGGTGTCAGAACCAGAATGCTGAGTGGAATTGCCCTTACTTCCATACCGGGGATCCCTTTAAGAGAGGCCTGGGGTTAGAACCAAAGCGCTAGATGGATTTGCCCTGACTTCCGAACCAATGATCCCTTTAATAGAGACCTGGGGTCAGAATCAGAGCACTGAGGGATTTGCCCTAACTTTCATACCGGAGATCCCTTTAAGAGAGGCCTGGGGTCATTACCAAAGCGCTGGATGGATTTGCCCTGACTTCCATACCAATGATCCCTTTAAGAGGTAAGATGTGCCCATGGGATGGAGGATGTGTGATGGGTTTATGGGCACGGGAGGGGAGGATTAATTTCTGTTATGCTGTCTGCTCCTTTCTGGGGGGCAGACAATGGCTGTGAGCTTATGTTCCCGGGGATGCTAGATTTCTCAAACCATGTCAGTGTCTGCTGAGGTGTTTTCTGGAGTGGGAAAACTGTTGCTCATAGCAACTAATCACAACTCAGCTTCTTTTAACCCCTTTCCTACATTGGACGTACTATTCCGTCCATGTGACCTGGGACCTAAGTCCCAAGGACGGAATAGTACGTCTAATGCGATCAGCGGCGCTCACGGGGGGGAACGCAGCTGATCGCGGCCGGGTGTCAGCTGATTATCACAGCTGACACCCGGCACAATGTGTCAGGGGCGGTCACGGACCACCCCTGGCACACCGCGATCAAACATGATCGCGGTGTACCGGGGATTAAAGGAAGCATCGGCAGGGAGGGGGCTCCCTCCGTGCTTCCCTGCGACCCCCACAGCAGCACGATGTGCAGCGCCGCTGCGTTGGTCGCCTTCCCTGCAGGTCCCCGGATCCGATATGGTGACAGGGACCTTCAGGGGCCTGCAGGGAGCTGGCTTCCTCACTGCCCGCAGAGCGCAGGCATGAGGAAGCCTGCAGCAGTGCCTGTGACAGATCGTGACAGTGACAGTGATGTCCCCCATGGGACATTATAATAAAGTAAAAAAAAAATTCCCTAAAATTCATTTTTTGAAAATAAAAAAAACAAAAAAACAATAAAAGTACACATGTTTGGTATTGCCGCGTCCATAATGACCCACCCTATAAAACTGTCCCATTAGTTAACCCCTTTAGCGAACCCCTTAAAAAATAAAAATAAAAAACGAAGCAAAAAATGATTTATTATCATACCGCCGAACAAAAAGTGCAATAACGCACGATCAAAAAGACGCATATGAATATCCATTGTACCGCTGAAAACGTCATCTTGTCCCGCAAAAAACGAGCCACAGCACAGCGTCATCAGCAAAAAAATAAAAGTTATAGCTCGCAGAATAAAGCGATGCAAAAATAATTTTTTATATAGAAATTGTTTTCATTGCATAAAACCGCCACAACATAAAAAAATGACATAAATGAGGTATCGCTGTAACCATACTGACCCGAAGAATAACACCGCTTTATCAATTTTACCGCACGCAGAACGGTGTAAACGCACCTCCCAAAAGAAATTCTTGAAACACTGGTTTTTGTTCATTCTGCGTCCCAAAAATCGGAATAAAAAGCGATCAAAAAAGTCACGTGCCCGAAAATGGTACCAATAAAAACGTCAACTCGTCCCGCAAAAAATAAGACCTCACATGACTCGGTGGGTCAAAATATGGAAAAATTATAGCTCTCAAAATGTGGTGATGCATAAACTATTTTTACAATAAAAAGCGTCTTTTAGCGTGTGACCGCTGCCAACCATAAAAACCCGCTATAAATAGTAAATCAAACCCCCCGTTATCACCCCCTTAGTTAGGGAAAAATAATAAAATAATTTTTTATTTATTTATTTCCATTTTCCATTAGGGCTAGGGTCAGAGCTAGGGTTAGGGTTAGGGTTAGATTTGGAGTTAGAATTGGGAGATTTCCACTGTTTTGGCACATCAGGGACTTTCCAAACGCGACATGGCATCCTATCTCAATTCCAGCCAAAAAAGTTAAATGGCGCTGCTTCCCTTCCGAGCTCTGCCATGTGCCCAAATAGTGGTTTATCCCCATATATGGGGTATCAGCGTACTCAGGACAAATTGCACAATAACTTTTGGGGGCCTGTTACTCTTGGGAAAATAAAAATTGGGGGGTGAAAAGATCATTTTTGTGGACAAAATGATTTTTTTTAATTGTACGGCTGTACGTTATAAACTTCTGTGAAGCCGTTGGGGGTTCAAAGTGCCCACCACATATCTAGATAAGTTCCTTGGGGGGTCTAGTTTCCAAAATGGGGTCACTTGTGGGGGGTTTCCACTGTTTAGGCACATCAGGGGCTCTCCAAACGTGGCATGGCGTCCAATCTGAATTCCAGCCAATTTTGCAGTGAAAAAGTCAAACGGCGCTCCTTCCCTTCCGAGCTCTGCCATGCGCCCAAACAGCAGTTCCCCCCACATATCAGGTATCAGCATACTCAGGACAAATTGTACAATAACTTTTGCAGTCCAATTTCTCCTGTTACCCATGGTAAAATAAAAAAATTGAACCTGAAGTAATTTTTTGTGTGAAAAAAGTTAAATGTTCATTTTTTTTAAACATTCAAAAAATTCCTGTGAAGCACCTGAAGGGTTAATAAACTTCTTGAATGTGGTTTTGAGCACCTTGAGGGGTGCAGTTTTTAGAATGGTGTCACTTTTGGGTATTTTCTATCATATAGACTCCTCAGGCTATGGGCCCACGTAGCATTTTAAAACGCTCACTAAAAACCGGACTCCTTCCCAGAAATCGCTCGTTTTTTTTCCACGCGATTTTACCGCGATTATAATCGCGATTTTGCCACGATTTTCGCGTGCGATATTCAAGCACTTTCCAAGCGATTTGAAGCATCGCTTGGAAAGTGATTGACAGGTTGGTCACACTCGTCAAACATAGTGTTTGACAAGTGTGACCAGGTTTTTACTATTGAGGCCGCCTATGCGGCATCAATAGTAAAAGATAGAATGTTAAAATGCTAAAAAAAATAAAAAAATCGGGGTATATTTACCTTCCGGCGTCCCGCGCTGCATTCCCGGGCCTCAGCGTTCCCAGTAATGCCTTGCGAGACCTGTGATGACGTAGTCTCGCGTTGCTATAGCGATCTCGCGAGACCGCTAGAGTCACGCGAGACTACGTCATTACAGGGCCTTGCCGCAAGGCATTACTGGGAACGCTGAGGCCGGGAATGCAGCGCAGGACGCCGGAAGGTAAATATACCCCGATTTTTTATTCTTTTTTTTACAAGGGTATGGTACCCAGGGCCTGGAGGACAGTCTCCTCTCCTCCACACCGTGGGTACCAACCGCACATGAGACGCTTAACTTCCCGCATGGTGGGCATAGCCACATGCGGGAAGTAAGCGATTCTCATGCATTCCTATGGGTGCGGAATCGCGGCAATTCTTTGCGATTCCGCACAAAAGAATGAGCATGCTGCGATTTTTTCCGCGATGCGATTCCGCCGCGGAAAAAAGCGCAGCATTAGCACAGCATGTGCGGAATGCCATAGGAATGCATGGGGGGCGTTCTGTACACGATTTTTAACCGTTTTCGCAGTGTTTTCGCGCCGAAAATCGCGGCAAAAACGCTTAAAAATCGCTACGTGGGCACACAGCCTCAAAGTGGCTTCAAATGTGATGCGGTCCCTAAAAATAAAATGGTGTTGTAAAAATGAGAAATCGCTGGTCAACTTTTAACCCTTATAACTTCCAAACTAAAAAATTTTGGTTCCCAAATTGTGCTGATGTAAAGTAAACATGTGGGAAATGTTATCTATTAAGTTTTTTGAGTGCCATATCGCTGTTATTTAAGAGCATAAAAATTCAAAGTTGGAAAATTGCGAAATTTTCAAAATTTTCTCCAAATTTCCATTTTTTTCACAAATAAATGCAAGTTATATGAATTCAATTTTACCACTAACATGAAGTACAATATGTCACGAGAAAACAATGTCAGAATCACCGGGATCCATGGAAGCGTTCCAGAGTTATTACCTTATAAAAGGACAGTGGTCAGAATTGTAAAAATTGGCCCGGGAGTTAACGTACAAACCACCCTTTGTAGTGAAGGGGTTAAACAGCTCTGGTGAAATGAAAGATGCATCGTGATTAGTTGGTGATACACACACACATTCATTTTTATATATAGCGATGTTGTGTAACTGTCACGCTGGATGAGGGAGAAGCCAGGTGCACAACAGCAGCAAGAGGGTGGGGAGCCCAAACACTAGGAAAGGGGGGAGTGGAGACCCTTAGGCAGATCTGACAATACCCTGTCTGCCCTTATGTCCCTAAACTGTTTCCACACCTATCGCCGAGCTGGAACCTAATCCTTGACTGCCCCTAGCGACAGTCCCTTGATTGTGAGGGGATGGGGTATAACTAGTCAGCCCCCCACTACAACTAAAGACAACACAGGAAGACAAACGAGGGAATACACTTAGCTTGAGACGACACAAGAGAGTAGTAAGCATTGCTTGACGTCATACTGAGAGGGGTGGATGTGGGGCCATATTACTGTGAGGGGTCTTGTGGGGCCATCATACTGAGTGGGGGGGGGCTGAGGACTATCATACTGAGCAATGGACTGGCATTGGGGACAACCATACTGAGTGGGGAATGGCATTGGGGCTATTATACTGAGTGGATCTGGACCGTGGGGGACATCATATGGAGTAAGGAGCTTTGTGGGGATCGCACTGAGGGGAAATCATTTTGTATAAGGGGTTGGGGGACTGTGATACTGTATTGGGTGGGGAGCTGTGATTTTTCATACTGAGGAGGGTGATCATACTGAGTGGGGGCTGAGGAAGCCTCACACTGAGGGGCTGTGGGAGCAGCATATTGAGGAGCCATCATACTATATGGTGGGCTGTGGGGGCAATGATACTGTGTTGGGGTAGCATACTGAGTGATAGCTGTGGGCGGCATCATACTGACTACAGTAATAGCAATAAACCTGACATTCAGATTTTTGTACGCGTGAAATAGATTTACTGGCAATCCATGTAATAAAATGTTTCGGTCTTCTCAGACCTTCATAAGAACTGATTGCCATCTGGAGAAAAGCTTGAAGTCTGCAATAACAGCCCTGTGTCAGTATGTGTTCTATGTCACTGTAGTATGGCGCCCGCAGAAACAAACGTGATATTATATGGATTTCTAATAAATCTACCGTACTTCACGCTTACAAAAATCTGAGTGCCATATTTATTGCTATCACTGAGTTACGGGTTGGAACCCTATTTGGGCACCTTATTTGCTCACTAGGAGTGCCGTATATCCCTCCTCTTCATACTGACTGCGGGCCATCATACTGGCAGGTGTGGGGGTATTATATTATACTGTTTGTGAGTGGGAGCAGCTTCGAGATTTTCAAACTCTATAATGATTATGAATGGGGTTTCATGGGTGACAACACTAAGGGCTTGCAATATGGTGTATAATTACGGTGTATGTGCCGCAATACATGATCTTCTTCCTTTTTATAAAAGTTGGCAAACATGATGCTGCAAATCTATTGCTATGGGGCCACATGAATTTTATGTACATCTCTGCTGTAATATAACAAATACTATGAATAGTAAATGATGTGATATGTTGTATGTATGGAAAGACCACAGCCATTTCTTGATCATTTTACAACTATGAACACTGATTTGAAAGCAATGTGCTGTAAGTAGTAACTCTTTGTAACCTATGTATGTTGATAGAGTTTGAGCACTTTGGATGGGTTTTCACCCCTCGCATCCAATTTCAAGATACCAGGACAAATATTGATACTTCTGCAGCATCAAGTGTTAGCCAATCGTATCAAAGTGATGGTGCAAAAGGCCAAGAACCTGGGCAAACTAACTCGCATTCCTGGAGCCCCTGGTAAGAATTTGCTTCTCAGTTGTTTTACTAAGATGAAATGAAGAATAAAAAAAGATATTATCGTGTATTTGTATATTTTTAATGAATCTCCATTCTAGACCACTTTGTCAGCATTCGGTTGATTCAGGAAAGCCAAGTGATGGATATCAAAGAGACCCGGACAGCTTCAGGCTCCAGTCCAGTGTGGAATGCCCCTTTCCTATTTGATGCGCCTCTCGAATTTGTGCAGAGTCCATACCTACAACTAGAATTTTTAGTCATGCAGGTGAGTTATCAGGAACAGATAATGTTGTGCTTTATTTATTCATTTTTCTATTTAAATAAAAGCATAACTTCTCCATACTTTACTTTCCACTTTGTGTTTAGGAATGGATAGTAGCATATTATTATTATCATTGCTATTTTTTTAAATGGTCAATTTCATTTCAATAACTTATCTTCCTTTGATGCAGCTAGTATACGAAATAGAAAAATTGTAAATCACTTTATGTACAGATAATTTAGTCTTACTTGTGTGCCCTAATGTGCAAGGCACGGAGTCTCCCTCCGGTGTAACTTTCTGGCCACTGCCTGTTGTTAGGTCTAATCCATCAGAATTGGCAAAATGTATAGAGATGCCAAAACATGAAAGAATGCACTCATATGCAACCAGTCCCCATCTACTTTTTCTGCTCTGTGAGTTAACATTGTACATGGCTTATTGGTACAAATCCAATAATTTTGGGATCTAATATTATTTAAGGTTTTTGTGAGAAGCATTTTTCCACTAAATTTTTAAACAAACTCATGAACCAGAAGGGTATTATAGAATAAAAATAATCTATACCCACCTTTCAGAGGAGCACCACTCCTTTGTCACAGCTGTGTCCCCCCACCAAAGTGCCATCATCAACATCAAAGGGGAGGGTGAAGAGGGGCATCACATGACAGCTGTAGCCTTCTCATTTCATTTAAGTCAAAATTCTTGATTCGGATGGAGTTTAGAAAGCTGCAGCTTCTCAGCGCCAATTCTAGACTGGACGTAATGAGAAGACTGAAACTGTGTCCACTGTGGGCACTGATCAGTGAGGGATCGGTGACTTGTCAGCAGTCTGCATTATTAATACCTAATCAGAGCACCACATGGAGACCCCCCACAGGCCTCCCCGGAGCACGAGCATATCATTAACTCAAAACTGAAAATAAAGATTAAACAACAATTACAAGACGGATTTTATCATCCAAGTTATCATTTTAATGAGTATAACGGCGCCAACCTGACACTGTGTGTAGGTTGCTGTGCACAATCCTGCTGACAGGTTACCTTTAAAGAAGCACTCCCATCAAAGTTTTTCTCCACTTAATATATTGCAGTCATCATATTATATAGCACTGAGTACTTAAAATTGCTCACTCTGCCTTTCTACCCAGCTAATTCTTCTCTTTTCCATTAGGTCTTATGAGATCATGTTATTAAAAACTGACTTGCTGAATCCTTCTACGCACTATGTAGAAGCACGACTTATTAGTCACTGCAAAAGTCCCTTGAAGAGGGAGGAGGGAGCAGTTGGGTCAGGAGTTGTAGAGAGGAATGATTTTTCAGGGAAAAAAGACTTCCAGTTTTTACATAGAGCAGAGAAAAGTGAAGAATTTACTAGGTAGAAAGGCAAAATAAGCAATTGTAAGTACACAATGCTATATAATATGATGTTTGCAATATATTAAAAGGATACAAACTTTGATGGGAGTGGTTTATTAAGTGGCATTTTCTAGATTTAATTTTTTTAATGATTGTTTAGGAAAAAAAAAAGCTATGGTGAATGTAAAACTGTTGACAATAAACATGAAAAAGTTTTCTATGATTTTAGCCTAGATATACTGGCCTGTATAGATATTTTTACCTAGAATAGTGATTTCTGTGCTTACTTTCCAGGGCAGAATTTGTAATCGTGCTCGTATTCTTGGGCGTGTGGTAATTGGTGCTAGAACCTCAGAAGATGGCATCTTTCACTGGCAGGAGATGTGTAACAAAGCACCGGTGGAGTGTTCCCATTGGCACACACTACAGACAGATGTGTTTTAACATGTTTTATGGCCGCACTGTGACATCTGGAATCAACTAGCAGTTCGATTATGTGCAGCTTTGTGAAGAAAGTGAATTATATAAAAGTTTCAGTGTATAAAACCACAAAAATCATGCTTTTATATATCACGGCATGTTCCACCAAGAGGTTTTTATTAACCCCTTCAACAGAAGGTTGCGTGCTTTTGTCCACCACACCTTCCTAAAAAATTGCAATAAAAAGTGATCAAAATGTTGTATCTACCCAAAAAGTAGAAATAAAAGTCAGCTCAACAAGCCCTGAGTTTATAAGAATGGAAAAAGGTAGAATTCCAGAATGTTCATTTTAAAGCACCACTCCACTGTTTGTTTTTATGACGATGCTGGAGTGGTGCTACTCAATTAAGCTCCCTGTCCCGATCTTATAGTAAGCAGCCATCATCTTCATCTGTTCTCAACACCGCTCCTGTCGGTATTCAGCCGTTTGTGCCCTGTGATTGCTCCAGCGTTTGCTGGGCAAGGTGGAAATCAATTCTCAAGTAAGTCTGAGTGCCAGAACAAGGCTCTCATAGATTAACATTGAGAGCTTGTGACCGTTACCTCTGACTTCCGGTCAGTCAGAATTTGCAGTCACAACATGGCGCCGCAGGACTGGAGTGGTGCTGGGAACAGCTAAAGATGGCAGCTGGTAAGTAGAATACTAGGCTCAGGGAACTTACATTACTAGCACCACTCCAGAGTTGCAATAAAAGACCACGCTGAAGTGGTGCTTTAAAAGGAGTCGGTCTCCCCCAGATGGATTTTAAATGAGCTATACTGTAATAGAGGGGACTTAGCCTTTATAAAAATCAGAGAGGAGAATGTGCGCGGCCTCTTTGTGCACCCACGGCATAGCACAAACGGTGTCAGTGTGCACAATGACACACCAGCTGACTTTAAGCAGAGGTATCACCCAACATGTAAAATGCAAGGACAAAACAGTGCACCAAACTCATAGTAACATAGTAAGGCCAAAAAAAGACATTAGTCCATCCAGTTCAGCCTATAAAATTCTGTCAGAATAAATCCCCAGATCTACGTCCTTCTAAAGAACCTAACAATAACTGTAAGATACAATATCGTTACGCTCCAGGAAGACATCCAGGCCTCTCTTGAACCATTCGACTGAGTTCGCCATCACCACCTCCTCAGGCAGGGAATTCCAGATTCTCGCTGCCCTAACAGTAAAGAATCCTCTTCTATGTTGGTGGAAAAACCTTTTCTCTTCCAGACGCAGAGAATGCCCCCTTGTGACCGTCACCTTCCTTGGTATAATCAGATCCTTGGAGAGTTATTTGTATTGTCCCCTTATATACTTATACATGGTTATTAGATCGCCCCTCAGTCGTCTTTTTTCTAGACTAAATAATCCTAATTTTGCTAATCTCTCTGGGTATTGTAGCTCCCCCATCCCCTTTATTAATTTTGTTGCCCTCCTTTGTACCCGCTCTAGTTCCATTATATCCTTCCTGAGCACCGATGCCCAAAACTGTACACAGTACTCCATGTGCGGTCTAACCAGAGATTTGTACAGAGGCAGTATAATGCTCTCATAATGTGTATCCAGACCTCTTTTAATGCACCCCATGATCCTGTTTGCCTTGGCAGCCGCTGCCTGGCACTGGCTGCTCCAGTTAAGTTTGTAATTTACTAGGATCCCCAAGTCCTTCTCCATGTCAAAATTACCCAGTGGTTTACCGTTCAGTGTGTAATGGTGATATTGATTCCTTCTTCCCATGTGTATAACCTTACAAAATGCTGAATCTGAAGAAACCAGCTTCAGCATCGATCTACCTGGGACGAAACTAGTAAAAGTGACCTCTAAAAAGCTGTTCCTGGCCCGTACGGGGATCGAACCTGCGACCTTGGCGTTATTAGCACCACGCTCTAACCACCTGAATGGTTTTTATAATTCCTAAGTTCACTACGTCATAGTATAGCTCCTTTAAAATGCATCTTGGGGGTGACAGACTCCTTTTAATATACTTTTTTCTAATATCCTAAGGGAAATCTGAAGATTTTGCTGTTTGTGCGGCTCAGACACATAATGAATTTCCAGGTTAAATTTTACCAGCGCTTTCGATGAGATTTTACAGAATCTGCAGAGTAAACTCAGTGGTGCTGCAAATCACTGCCCAAGTCTATAAATTTATATTATGAGTTTCTACAGCAAAATCAGCATTAGGCTGTGTGCCCACGATGCGATTTTTAAGCGTTTTTGCCGCGATTTTCGGCGCGAAAATGTTTAAAAATTGTGTACAGAACGCAACCCTTGCATTCCTATGGCATTCCGCACATGCTGTGCTAATGCTGCGCTTTTTTCTGCGGCGGAAACGCATTGCGGAAAAAAATCGCAGCATGATCATTCTTTTGTGCGGAATCGCAAAGAATTGCCGCGATTCCGCACCCATAGGAATGCATGAGAATCGCTTACTTCCCGCATGAGGCTATGCCCACCATGCGGGAAGTTAAGCGTCTCATGTGCGGTTGGTACCCACGGTGTGGAGGAGAGGAAACTGTCCTCCAGGCCCTGGGTACCATACCCCTGTAAAAAAAAATAAAAATAAAAAAAAATCGGGGTATATTTACCTTCCGACGTCCCGCGCTGCCATCCCAGGCCTCAGCGTTCCTAGTAATGCCTTGCGGCAAGGTCCTGTGATGACGTAGTCTCGCGTGACTCTAGCGGTCTCGCGAGATCGCTATAGTAACGCAAGACCGTCATCACAGGTCTCGCAAGGCATTACTGGGAACGCTGAGGCCTGGGATGGCAGCGCGGGACGTCGGAAGGTAAATATACACCGATTTTTTTTATTTTTTTTATCATTTTATCTTTTACTATTGATGCCGCAATAGTAAAAAGCTGCTCACACTTGTCATACACTATGTTTGACGAGTGTGACCAACCTGTCAATCACTTTCCAAGCGATGCTTCAAATCGCTTGGAAAGTGCTTGAGAAAATCGCGGCAAAATCGCGAACAGAATCGCGGTGAACTCGCGCGGAAACAACCGCGCGATTTCTGGGAAGGAGTCCAGTTTTCAGTGTGCGTTTTAACACGCAACGTGGGCACATAGCCTGAGTGTAGATTTTACCACTATGAATTCTGTCATCTGGATTCTGCAGATTTTATCCTGCCGCATATTCGCTATGGAAATGTCACATGTGGATGTAACTTGACACAACTATAAAGTTAAATACATAATTCCAGCTTTCTACAAGCTGAGCTCACTGAAAACATAGCTATTTTTCCATGGTACATGACGGCACCACGAGAGAGGGGATCCGCCCCACGAGGACAGGAAACCTTCAAGATAAAAGGGGCGGCTCCTCTCTCCGCATCAGTTGGTTTCCTGTCCTCGACGGGGAACCCTCAAGATGAAAGCCTCTTTGAAGGATTCCGAGAAGAGGATGCCTGGGCCTGGGTCGGGTGATTAATGGCAGGCATGGGTCTGCTACACCCGACACCGGGTACCGGTAGTCGCCTCGGGGGCCGTATATGCCTATGTCCCCCCTGAGCGAAGGCATGGCCACAGCCGGAGGGATGCCCAGGCGAAGCGACCCTCCAAGAGGTCAGCGAGAGGTCCAGGGAGGCCACTGGAGTGTTCCCTCCCTGTTGACATACAGTGGCCATGCAGCCCGGGAGGCACATCGGTGCCCGGGCAGAGAGCTCCTCGGAGGCCACAGACTGTGTACCCTCCCTGTGAGCACCAGACACCGGACCCCGCAGCGGAGAGACAGCATGGTGGCCCAGTGGAAAATACTGATGCTCTGCAGCATGGGAGGCCAGGGTTCGGATCCCACCATGGATGTCTACACATACCTGCACCATAGGGATGGGGTCCACCATGCAGGTAAGAGGTGTCTGGGGGTCCCGAAATACATGCGCTCACCCGGGCGGGTTCGTATGGCCGCACCGGGAGGCGCGCGCGCTGGGAGCGCGCATCATGGCCAACGAACCGGAAGTGGTCGCGGCGACCCGGAAGTAGGGCGGCGCGCACAGCACCGCGGGGCCTGGGAAAGGCAGAAGGTGTGCACGGTCCCGGGGGGGCACACAGAGCACGCGCACGTCCACATTAGCATGCCCCCTGCGCAAGGATGACACGCATCAGGCGCGGCAGGTGCGAGACCAGTTGGTCTAAAAAAAAAAATAAAAAAAAGGGGGCTATTTAAGATCACCAGAAAAAGCGAGCAGGCGTCACAGCACCAATTTGGAGTGGAAGTGACTGCTTGCAGCCATAAGCAGCATAATGGAGAGCCCTTCGCCAGAGCATGTGCAACCGCGCCAGGAGGCAAAAGAGAGGCGGTCGTGCTCAGAGGAGAAAGCAAAGACACACCGCAGCAGTAGTGGGAGCCACTCGGGCAGCGCACGGGCGGGTCGTCACCACAGGAAAGAGGGGTCCATAGTCTCGTTGGGAGACAGTGAAAGGACCAGCCAACCTCCAGATCCGGTACCCGTTCTATGAAGCGTCCGAGTGGTGAGTGAACTTCGAGAAAGTCCAGTAATCTAATGTCTGTTCTCTTTCTCCTTTCTCCTCTCTTTCCCTCTCCTCCCCCTCTTATATACATTGGCGGGGTGGAGTATAGGAGGTCCCTAAGAAATGTAGAGGGAAGTCAAAAAATAAAGAATGTGCTTTATGTAAAAGTCCCACAGAAGCAGCCTGGAACAAAAAGTTGTGCCAGGAGTGCATTAACAAAACCATAGCGGAGGAGACACCCTCATTTTCGGATAGTCTGAGGGCCATAATTCAGACAGAAGTTTCCAAATCGGCAGAGAGGCCGAAAGTTTAGAAGGCAACAATTCAAAGACCGTGACAGAAATAATTCTGACAGACGATACAGAGGAGGGAGAGGCTTCTATTTTAGTAAGCCCCCTAGACAAGCCAAAAAACCCGCCCAGTGACGGTCCCTCTCAGGTGGGGGGAAGGCTCTCTCACTTCCTCCCAGCCTGGGAAAGGATCTCATCCAGTACCTGGATCCGACAGATAGTAGGGTCAGGTCTGGAGTTAAAGATCCACCACTGGCCACCACAAAAATTCATTCAAACTCCGGTACAATCATCCCAAGAAAGACAGAAGAGTTTGGAGGGGGAGGTGTTATCGCTTATACAAAAACTCGTACTGGAAGAAGTTCCAGAAGGGGAAAAGAAGGAAGGCTTTTACTCCCCTCTATTTCTGATAAAGAAACCAGACGATTCCTGGAGGACGATTGTAAATCTGAAAGGCCTCAACAAGTATCTAGTAGTCCCATCGTTCAAGATGGAGACGATAAGATCTACAGTGAAACTCCTCTTCCTTCGGTGTTACATGTCGGTCCTGGATCTCAAGGACGCTTACTATCATGTCCCGATCCGGCAGTAAGACCGCAAATATCTCAGAGTGGCAGTCCAGATAAACTCTCAGTGGCATCATTTTCAATACAAGGCTCTACCCTTTGGGGTAGCAACAGCCCCCCGGGTCTTTACGAAGTTAATTGCGGAGGTCACGGCACATCTCAGAGAGAAAGATGCTCTAGTAATACCATATCTGGACGACTTTTTGATAGTGGGGAAAGATTTCGCTCACTGTCAGGAACAAGTCAAGACAGTGATAGAGACTCTTCAGACTCTGGGTTGGCAACTGAACTTCAAAAAATCCAGGTTGGAGCCAACGATGGTCCAGAATTTTTTGGGCCTAACAATAGACTCGGTAATACAGGAGTGTCGCCTCCCAGAGGGAAAAGAAGAGAAAATCAAAAACCTAATCAAAACAACATTAAGAAAGCCAACAATGACTCTGAGGAAAGCCATGTCCGTGCTGGGATCCCTAACCTCCTGCATACCAGTGGTAAAATGGGCACAATTTCACACAAGGGAACTTCAGTGGTGTGTGTTACAAAGCGATCTGGCGCTTCAGGGGCAGTTAGAACAGAAGCTCACTATCCCGGTTCCTGTACTCCAGTCGCTAAAATGGTGGTTACAGATAGAGTCCGCTCCAAGGGGAGTACCCTGGACATATGCAGCCTCCAGAGTAGTCACGACAGATGCCAGTCCCTGGGGCTGGGGAGCCCATCTAGACACCCTGTGGCTCCAAAACCCTTGGGCGCAGGGGGAAAAAGATCTATCCTCAAACGAGTGGGAACTACTAGCCATCGAAAGAGCGCTGGAAGGGTTACTGACACACCTAAGAGGACATCATGTGAAAGTCCTATCAGACAATCGTACAGCGGTTGCATACGTGAACCATCAAGGGGGCACTCGTTCTCGGTCATTGATGGAAATAGCAAAAAGAATCCTGACTCTGGCGGAACGTCAGTTCCTTTCATTATCGGCCCTACATATCCGAGGCGTGGACAACCTGAAGGCGGACTTTCTGAGCAGGAACCACTTAAAACAAGGAGAATGGTGCCTAAAAGAGTCCATTTTTCAGCAAATTGTGCAGAGGTGGGGAAAACCCATCATAGATCTCTTCGCCTCAAAAACCAACAGAAAAGTTCAAAAATTCTGCTCCCTAAGACCAGCAGACATGCCACTGGCGGTAGACGCCTTCAGAATGAAATGGACATCAGGTCTCCTGTACGCCTTCCCTCCGATATGCCTTATTCCATTAGTCCTGAAGAAAATCAGGGATGATCAAGCCAGAGTAATCATGATAGCTCCCTTTTGGCCAAAAAGGCCGTGGTTCTATTGGCTGAGGGTGATGTCAGTGACAGACCCATGGGTGCTCCCAGAGGATCACGACCTCCTAACACAGGGCCCCTTCAATCATCCTCCGAATTCCAGGCTGCATTTGACAGCCTGGAATTTGAAAGGTCACTGTTAGAGAAGAAAGGGTTTTCAGCAAGATTGATTTCCACCCTAATCAGTAGCAGAAAGCCAGTGACCACAAAAATATATGGGAGGATATGGAGGAAATTTTTGTCCACCTCAGGCCCAATACAGGAGGGGGAAGTGCCTGTGAGGGCAGTACTAGAATTCCTACAAAAGGGTTTAGACTTGGGCTTAGCGGTCAGCACCCTGAAAGTACACGTTAAGATTAGATCCAGCATACCTCCCTAAGGTAGTGTCGAAATTCCACAAAGCCCAGGAAATAATCTTGCCCTCCTTTTGTCCTAACCCCGGTAATAAAAAGGAAGAGAGATTACATTGCTTAGACGTTAGGAGATGTATCCTACAGTATTTAGAGGTGACAAAACCATGGAGGAAACAGAGGGCCTTATTTGTCTAATATCAGGGGGCAAGGAAAGGCCTTAAAGCCTCTAAGCAAACTATAGCTAGATGGGTGAGAGAGGCCATCATACTAGCATATAGTAGTGCAGGCAGGGCTGTTCCAGAGGGCCTAAAAGCCCACTCCACGAGGGCCATGGCAACGTCCTGGGCGGAGAGAGCGGACGCCTCCATCGACCAAATCTGTAAGGCGGCCACTTGGTCCTCTCCATCTACCTTTTTTAGACATTATAGATTAGACCTATCTGCTACCTCCGATCTCACATTTTGGAGAAGAGTGTTACAGGCAGTGATCCCCCCTAAAAAAGAGAATACAAATCTCTGTAACTCTCTCGTGGTGCCGTCATGTACCATGGAAAAACACGGGTATTACATACCTGGTAATGTGTTTTTTCATGAGACATGATGGCACCCTTATATTCCCGCCCTATTTGATCACGTCATTAGTTGGGTGTTTGGTTAGTATTATACACTCCCTTGGTGTTGGAAATTTAGCAGTGTAAAATATGTATTGTCCATGTGTGCACTAACCTGCGGAGTTCCTCTCGTGCTCTGTAAAACAACTGATGCGGAGAGAGGAGCCGCCCCTTTTATCTTGAAGGTTTCCTGTCCTCGTGGGGCGGATCCCCTCTCTCGTGGTGCCGTCATGTCTCATGAAAAAACACATTACCAGGTATGTAATACCCGTGTTTTGCTCCCAAAGTCAATAGTATAAATCTAAGTACATAGTGCATCATATGCAGAAGACTGCTCTGCCCCTATTTTTCGGAAGCTTGAATAATCCAGGAGAGGAGAGTAGACACGTATACTATAAGGGGGTGCTGGACCTACATATCCTATAAATTACTTTACAGTACATATTGGGCACATACGTGTGATCTCTATGAAATATTGTGATTTAAATATAATAATGTACTTATTTATTCAGATTGTATACAAGGTTGTCTGCATATGATCATGCAATTCACATTCATGAACTGGGTGATTCCAATATCATACTCATTATTTATTGCATGTCTTGTCATCTAACCTTTGGAATGAAGAAGTCAGAAGAATCATTAACAATTGTATGAATAAATGTAACGAGAAAAATGCATGTAAAGCATCCACATATGGATTTTCTGTCCATTTCACTGTGACCTGTCCATCACTCCCAATGTGAGGTGCTTCACAGACCATCTATTAAATTTGATATTTTACATTAAGCTTTTGTTTCCCTCTTTTTTGCTATATAACATAAACAATAAAGCAGTTAATTAATTTAGCTTCACATTATTTAATATATCTTTATTTCTTATTTTCATCTTGTGTAAGATATTTGCAGCCAATTGCTCATTTAACCCCTTCATGACTAGAGGTGTTTCCGTTTTTGCATTTTCGATTTCGCTCCCCTTCTTTACAGAGCCATAACCTTTTTATTTCTCCATCAATATGGCCATGTGAGGGCTTGTTTTTTGCGAGATGAGTTGTAAATTTGAACGACACCATTGGTTTTCAGCATATCGTGTACTGGTAAACAGGAAAAAAATTCCAAGTGCGGTGAAATTGCAAAAAAAGTGCAATCCCACAGTAGTTTTTTGTTTTGCTTTATTACTATGTTAACTAAACGCTAAAACTGACCTGCCATTATGATTTTCCAGGTCATTATGAGTTCATAGACTCAGACACCAAACATGTCTAGGTTATTTTTTGTGTGGTGAAAAAAATTCCAAACTTTGTTAAAAAATTGCGCCATTTTCCGATACCTGTGGCGTCTCTATTTTTCAAGATCTCGGGTTGGGTGAGGGCTTATTTTTGTTTGTCAAGCTGACGTTTTTAACAATACCATTTTGGTGCAGATACGATCTTTTGATCGCCCATTATTGCATTTTAACGCAATGTCATGGCGACCAAAAAAACGTAATTCTGCCGTTTTGACTTATTTTCTCGCTACGCAATTTAGTGAGCAGGTTAATCCTTTTTTTATTGATAGATCAAGTGATTCTGAACGTGGCAATGGCAAATATGTGTATGTTTGATTTTTTTTATTTTGAATGGGGCTGATTTGAACTTTTTTATATTTTTTTAATATTTTTAAAAACATTTTTTTTTTACTTTTGGCATGCTTCAATAGTCTCCATGGGAGACTAGAAGCTGCCATAACTGTCGGCTATGCTACATATAGGCAATGATCGCCTGTATGTAGCAGAATTGCTCACTTGCTATGAGTGTCGAACATTGTAGACCATAGAGGTCTGCAGGAGACCTCTGGTTGTCATGCCGATCCATCGGTGACCCATGGAATGGCCAGAAGCGCGCATTAAATGCTGCTGTCAGAGTTTGTCAGCTGCCTTTAACGGGTTAACACTGGATCATTGTCCTGCAGCATAACCAAAGTGTGCCTCAGCTTGAGGTCACAAACAGATGGCTGGGCATTTTCCATCAGGATTTTTTTGGTAGACAGCAAAATTCATGGTTCCGTTTACCACAGCAAGTCTTCTAGGTCCTGAAACAGCAAAACAGACCCAGACGATCACGCTACCACCAACATATTTTACTGTTGGTATGCTGTTCCTTTTCTGAAATGCTGTGTTACTTCTACGTCAGATGTAATGGGACACATACCTTCCAAAAAGTTCAACTTTTGTCTCATCAATCCACAGAGTAATTTCTCCAAAGTCTTGGGGATCAAGATGTTTTCTGGTAAAATTGAGATGAGCCTTTATGCTTTTATTGCTCAGTAGTGGTTTTGTCTTGGAACTCTGTCATTTTTGCCCAGTCTCTTTCTTATGGTGGAGTTATAAACACTGACCTTAACTGAGGCAAGTGAGGCTTGCAGTTCTTTGGATGTTGTTGTGGGGTCTTTTGTGACCTCTTGGATGAGTCATCACTGCACTCCTGGGAAGGATCACCACTGTTCCATGTTTTTGTCATTTGTGGATAATGGCTCTCACTGGTTTGCTGGAGTCTCAAAGCTTGAAAAATGTCTTTATAACCTTTTCCAGACTGATAGATCTCAATTACTTTGTTTCTCACTTGTTCCAGAATTTCTTTGGATCGCGGCATGATGTCTAGCTTTTGAGAATCTTTTGGTTTACTTCACTTTGTCAGGCAGGTCCTATTTAAGTGATTTCTTGATTGAGAATAGTGTGGCTAGGGAATTTCAATTCTGCTTCCCAAAGATGTGATAAACCACAGTTAATTTATATTTTAAGTGGAACAGGGACAATCACTTTTTCACACAGGGCCCTGTAGGTTTGTATTTTTTTCCCTTAATAATAGAGACCTTCATTTAAAAACTGAATTTTGTGTTTATTTGTGTTATTTTTGTATAATATTTAAATTCGTTTGGTGATCCGAAACATTTAGGTGTGACAAACATGTAAAAGAATAGGAAATCAGGATGGGGCAAACACTTTTTCACACAACTGCATATGGCTTGAACTACGGTCATAATATTTACTTATCTATTATTTATTAAATGGACAGTACTGTTTAGGAAAATGCATTATAAATATATTTTTAGATGCTGTATCTTATGGTTAAAAAAATCCCCATTTTATCTATATATAAAATTGAATGTGTGTGTATCACCAACCAATCACGAAGCATCTTTCATTTCACCAGAGCTGTTTAAAAGAAGATGAGCTGTGATTGGCTGCTATGAGCAACAGTTTTCCCACTTGACAACACCTCAGCAGACACTGACGTGGTGGGAGAAATCTAGCATCCCTGGGAACATTAGCTCCCAGCCATTGTCTGCGCCCCCCCCAGAAAGGAGCAGAGAGTACATGACAGAAATGAATCCCCCCCCGCCCATATCCCCATCACACATCCTCCATCCCATAGGCACATCTTCCCTCTTAAAGGGATCTCCAGTATGGACGTCAGGGCAAATCCTTCAGTGCTCTGATACAGACCCCAGGCGTCTCTTAAAGGGATCATTGATATGGAAGTTAGGGCAAATCCATCCAGCGCTTTGGTTTTGACCCCAGGGTCTCTTAAGGGGATCCACGGTATGGAAGTTAGAACCATTCCACTCTGCGCTTTGGTACTGACCCCAGGCCTCTCTTAAAGGGATCCCCGGTACGGAAGTCAGGGCAAATCCATCCAGCGCTTTGGTACTGACCCCAGGCCCCTCTTAAAGGGATCCCCGGTACGGAAGTCAGGACAAATCCATCCAGCGCTTTGGTACAGACCCCAGGCCTCTCTTAAAGGGATCCCCAGTATGGAAGTCAGGGCAAATCCATCCAGCGCTTTGGTACTGACCCCAGGCCTTTCTTAAAGGGATCCCCAGTACGGAAGTCAGGGCAAATCCATCCAGCACTTTGGTTCTGACCCCAGGCCTCTCATACCAGGGATTCCTTTAAGAAAGTCAGGGCAATTGCCTTCAAATGCTCTGGTACTGACCCCATGCTCTCTTAAAGGGATCTCCTGTATGGAAGTTAGGGCAAATACCTCAGCACTATGGTTCTGACCCCAAGGTTCTTTTAAAGGGATCATTGGTATGCAAGTCAGGGCAAATCCTCTCAGCGCTCTGGTTCTGATCCTAGGCTCTTTTAAAGGGATCCCCAGTATGGAAGTGAGGGCAAATCCACTCTGCGCTTTGGTACTGACCCCAGACCTCTCTTAAAGGGATCTCCGGAATGGAAGTTAGGGTAAATCCCTCAGCGCTTTGGTACTGACCCAGGACTCTCTTAAAGGGATCTCTGGTAAGGAAGTTAGGGTAAATCCCTCAGCGCTCTGATTCTCACCCCAGGCTTCTATTAAAGGGATCATTGGTATGGAAGTCAGGGCAAATAAACTCAGCGCTCTGGTTCTGATGCCAGGCCTCTCTTAAAGGGATCCCCGGTATGGAAGTTAGGACCGTTCCACTCAGCGCTCTGGTTCTTACCCCAGGCTGACGGGATGATGTGGGATATTAGTGGTAGTTGTCCGGTGGCTCTGGCTGACGGGATGATGTGGGATATTAGGGGTAGTAGTCCGGCGGCTGTGACGGGATGATGTGGGATATTAGGGGTAGTAGTCCGGCGGCTGTGACGGGATGATGTGTGATATCTGTGGTAGTAGTCTGGTGGCTCTGGCTGACAGGATGATGTGGGATATTAGGGGTAGTAGTCCGATGGCTCTGGCTGACGGGATGATGTGGGATATTAGGGGTAGCAGTGAATTATAGTGAATGTGGCTATGCGGAGTGGGCGGGGCTATACACTCAGCTTTATATATATATATATATATATATATATATATATAATCATTATAATTTGTTATAACTAACCATAGTTAGTTACTATGCCTGGGAAACGCCGGGCTCTTCAGCTAGTATTTATATACAATAAAACCCCAAAGTTTAACTAACTTGACCAACTGACTGTATAGGATAGTCCATATAATTGCTATAATTGCATGTGGATGGCTTATAGCACTGTGCAATGAAAAAGAGACAATATAGCAATTAGAATAAGACAAAAAAAGTAAATCAAACATTTAATGTTTTATAAGGTGTAAAAATGTCTTGTTTATTAGAAACATATGTAATAGAGGGGTATACTCAACATATCTGATTAGTCCGACATTTGCTATAATTCAGCTAAATATATATGTACTTATTGTGCATAAATATAACATCTCAAGTATCCAGTAGTGAGACAGCTTGGTCAACTGATAGAGACTATAGTCAAACAAATGGATCAATAAAAGAACACTATAGGACAAACAATCCTTTATGATCTCTCCTGATTGTCTGCTTTATTCATCAAATCAAGCTGAAGATACAACTACCTGTATATAGCCAAAACATGTGATTTCACACCTCAGTATAATAATCTTATGTATGAAAAATAATAAATATATAGAATAAGTTAATTTGCAATGCATATACTATATTTTTCCATCACAAATTGGTCTTGGCACCTATAAATAACATACATAATATCATCTTGCAGGGCTCCTTCTGCAACAACAGTTTTAGGATGTTATTCATGAAAATAATTAAATTTAAGGTGATACTTTAGTAAGCAGATGACTGAAAGATTATATGCATGTGAAAAATACATGCTACTTAACAAACAAATGAGTAAAGCCAAAATCAATCAATATTTGTCATGGTATAATACATTCATGACTTATTCTGAAATGTGATCTCCAAATCTTTCTGTCTACATTGATTTTCGAGGCTGATAGGGCCTAGGGGACAGAAGTGCTGAAGCCCTAGGTGAGAATGGACCCAGGGCCTCACCTGATCCCTCCATCTCACTCTGACTTCGTGGACTTAGCGGAGATCCCTCTGCGTGACTCCTCCAGCTCTTGCTCATCGCTCCAGGAATATTGAGTCTCGCTGGAGAATGTGTAGCACTTGTGTTTATAGGTGTTGGAGATCTTGAGCTTTGAACAGAGTCTGACCAGAATTCTTCTGGAGTCTGGTTTCCAGTTACTGATGTTAATGATCCTTGACTGCCTGACTCAGCTTCCTGAAGATTTCTGGAGCCTCCAGATAAACGGGGCACAGTAGGGTCTGTAGGTTCTTTTTTCTGACCAATCTGGGAAATACTTCTTATCTGTTGGACCTGCTGCTGGAAACGTAGCTTAGCTACATACAGACAGAAACAGAGAAATATAAAACTTTCATAAAAAACATGTCACAAGTATGTCACGCCAACCTAGGAATTCTGTGGAGTAGAACATCAATGTGTATTGTGAATTGCAGATCTTCTATTTAGTCTGTGTCTTTGTATCCCATATTAAATTAATTTGGTTTCCTTTGGTGCTGAAGAAGTTAACGACCCTTTCTATGCTGGTCAGAAACATGCAGCTCATTTAAGCTCCTTCTGATTTGGTCATTAACTCTGTCTCTTCCTATAAAACCTGGCCAGACCTTTTCTGTCTTGCCAGTGAAAGCTCTGCTTCCATGCTCTTAGGAGACACTATGCTGCATAAGAGTTTGTTCTTGCTATTGGAGATTCGTCTTCCTTTGCTGTGTTCTTAAACTAAGTGTTTTGGAGAGAAGTTGTACAAGTGGTTCTGTTGTATGCGTTGTGAGTTCATTTTCCCCTTCATCGCTGAGGTCTGGTGAATTCCCTATTCTGGTAAAGGAAGGTAATGAGCCTGATTATCAGGCACCTGAGCCTAATGAGGATGATTGGCTGAGTGGAGTCACGGACTGGATATAAGGCTGCCGACGCCCTTCTGCCCTGCGGGTGATTTCTCTGTGGACTTCTAGGACACCAGTCTGATTCCTGCTCCTCTAAAGCTAAGTTTTCTGCTTTGCCTGTTAGCATTTGTGTTTTGTTTTTGCTTTCCTTGCTTTTCTGGATTCTGCCATTCCCTGCTGGGGTGAGCTGAATCTCCTTTTGCCGGTTGCTCTGTCTTCAGAATATTCCTGAGTACTGACATAGCTTTTTTGAAGCCTAGCGTCTTCAGGGCCTTTTTCACTGTCAGTCTGTTGGCTCTTATTTTCATAGGGTTTTTCACGGATTGCAGACAGCAGCCTTCCTGTCCTTTTCTATCTAGTTAGCTTGGGCCCCGTCTTTGCTCAGTCTATCTTTCTGTCTGTGTTAGTGTTTTCATCTTGCTTCACCGTCATTATATGTTGGGGGCTGCCTATTGCTTTGGGGTCTGCTCTGGGGCAGTTTAGATTTCCCCTTTCTTTCTTTAGGCCTATTTATTTCTCCGGCTGTGATCGAAGGGTCTAGGGCATCGTAGGAACCCCCCACGGCTACTGCTAGTTGTGTTGATAGGTTCAGGGGTCTGCAATCCCATAGCTGCCAACTTCTCTGGTTTTCTGGACTTAGCTAGCATTTCTGTTTTTGCCTCCTATGGTGACTCAATCATAACATGTATGTGTGTTTATCTCCTGGTCCCTGGTCCCATTTAGTTTATTCCTCCCTGTCTCTATCCTTCCCGTATTGTTGGTTGGTGCTTTTGTATGACACAGGTTTTCGGTTATCCCCGTTTTGTCTATTGTGTTTTGTTGACATTACATTTGTGTCCCATGCCTCATGGGGTGGGAGAGGGGACAGATTAGGGTTTAACAGGAGCATAGTTATGTCAAAGACTCTGGCCTCTCTACCATCAACAGTAACCCCAGGACACGGATACTTAGGGTCCCAGTTCCAGGGACAGTTTGAGGCCCCCTACCCTACCTAAGACCATCACAGCGTGACAAAATATAAGGAAAGTAGGGTCAGTGTAATAACTTATGAAAAAAAACACCCAACCTTCTTCCTGCAAAAAATGGCTAAAGGCACAGAAATTCATTTGGTTATAACAATAATAACAAGAGGGCAAAGTCACGTTCATAAGAAAGCCATAGGCATACAAATAATTTAGCCGTCGTGATAACTGGCATTCATTTTGACAGAACTCAGCAAGTAAAATCCAGTATTTTTAAACAATTATACATACAGTGGGGAAAAAAAGTATTTAGTCAGTCAGCAATAGTGCAAGTTCCACCACTTAAAAAGATGAGAGGCGTCTGTAATTTACATCATAGGTAGACCTCAACTATGGGAGACAAACTGAGAAAAAAAAATCCAGAAAATCACATTGTCTGTTTTTTTTTCATTTTATTTGCATATTATGGTGGAAAATAAGTATTTGGTCAGAAACAAAATTTCATCTCAATACTTTGTGATATATCCTTTGTTGGCAATGACAGAGGTCAAACGTTTTCTGTAAGTCTTCACAAGGTTGCCACACACTGTTGTTGGTATGTTGGCCCATTCCTCCATGCAGATCTCCTCTAGAGCAGTGATGTTTTTGGCTTTTCGCTTGGCAACACGGACTTTCAACTCCCTCCAAAGGTTTTCTATAGGGTTGAGATCTGGAGACTGGCTAGGCCACTCCAGGACCTTGAAATGCTTCTTACGAAGCCACTCCTTCATTGCCCTGGCGGTGCGCTTTGGATCATTGTCATGTTGAAAGACCCAGCCACGTTTCATCTTCAATGCCCTTGCTGATGGAAGGAGGTTTGCACTCAAAATCTCACGATAAATGGCCCCATTCATTCTTTCATGTACCCGGATCAGTCGTCCTGGCCCCTTTGCAGAGAAACAGCCCCAAAGCATGATGTTTCCACCACCATGCTTTACAGTAGGTATGGTGTTTGATGGATGCAACTCAGTATTCTTTTTCCTCCAAACACGACAAGTTGTGTTTCTACCAAACAGTTCCAGTTTGGTTTCATCAGACCATAGGACATTCTCACAAAACTCCTCTGGATCATCCAAATGCTCTCTAGCAAACTTCAGATGGGCCCGGACATGTACAGGCTTAAGCAGTGGGACACGTCTAGCACTGCAGGATCTGAGTCCATGGTGGCGTAGTGTGTTACTTATGGTAGGCCTTGTTACATTGGTCCCAGCTCTCTGCAGTTCATTCACTAGGTCCCCCCGCGTGGTTCTGGGATTTTTGCTCACCGTTCTTGTGATCATTCTGACCCCACGGGGTGGGATTTTGCGTGGAGCACCAGATCGAGGGAGATTATCAGTGGTCTTGTATGTCTTCCATTTTCTAATTATTGCTCCCACAGTTGATTTCTTCACTCCAAGCTGGTTGGCTATTGCAGATTCAGTCTTCCCAGCCTGGTGCAGGGCTACAATTTTGTTTCTGGTGTCCTTTGACAGCTCTTTGGTCTTCACCATAGTGGAGTTTGGAGTCAGACTGTTTGAGGGTGTGCACAGGTGTCTTTTTATACTGATAACAAGTTTAAACAGGTGCCATTACTACAGGTAATGAGTGGAGGAAAGAGGAGACTCTTAAAGAAGAAGTTACAGGTCTGTGAGAGCCAGAAATCTTGATTGCTTGTTTCTGACCAAATACTTATTTTCCACCATAATATGCAAATAAAATGAAAAAAAAACAGACAATGTGATTTTCTGGATTTTTTTTTCTCAGTTTGTCTCCCATAGTTGAGGTCTACCTATGATGTAAATTACAGACGCCTCTCATCTTTTTAAGTGGTGGAACTTGCACTATTGCTGACTGACTAAATACTTTTTTTCCCCACTGTATATTATTATATGGCAGGCCAAAGTGCGTCCACTCACCCTCCTAAGTGCTCAGGCACACAGCCATGCAATATCCATAGTCAAACATTGGTATCAATATGGCTCTTACTGTAGAGTTCTGTAACTTGACATATGGCAACAGTGTCACACTGCTGCTATGCAGGTAGATGCAAGCTCCACTAGATGGCAATAGAGTGGAGGGAGGACTGCACACAGCAAGAGCAGACCTGCAGCAGCGAGGTTACCAGCAGGTGGCAGCAGAATAGTCAAACAAGCCAGGTCGATATTAGTTGTAGCGCAGTACCAAAGGAATAAACAAACACAGAGTCAGAACAAAGCCAAATGGGTCAGTACCAGTGAGGAGCAGATATGTCAAAGACAAGAGACAAACAGCAAGTCAGGGTCCAAGCCAAGTCAAATACCAGAGAATCCAAAACATGAAAGGGGGAACACAGAGTGGGGACGGAAAGAGGGGAACAAAACAGACACTGGCAAAGTCAGCAACAGTAGAAGGACAAATCAGGGTATACACGGAGTCAGCTACTCACGCCGTAGGCAGAAACTATAACTGACACCGCCTGCAGGATGCACTGAAGACAAATAGCCAGCACGGCGCTAGAACAAGACAGAGAAAGTTAACCCTTAACATGATCAGACCAGGAAAGGGAGATAGGATACAAAACCCGGCCTGGATCATGACAGTACCCTCCTCTCAAGGGGGGCCACCAGACCCCCAGGCTTCCCAGGATAAGGAGCATGAAAGGCCCGAACCAAGTGATCAGCATGGACAGGGACCCACTATCGATCCTCAGGACCATAACCCCTCCAGTGAACCAAATACTGAAGTGATTGGTGGATCATGTGAGAATCCACAATCCATTCCACTTCATACTCAGTCTGACCATCCACAGAGACAGGTGGCAGAAGGGATGGCGACCCAACAAAGGAAGATACAAATGACTTCAGGAAGGACTTATGGAACATATTGGGGATCCGCAGCGACGGAGGAAGGCGCAAGCGAAAGGCAACTGGGTTGACAACCTTCATGATCTTGTAAGGGCCAATAAACTTAGGACCCAGCTGAACAGAAGGAACCTTCAACAGTATGCTCTTGGTAGACAACCACCTTATCGCCTACTAGAAATACCAGCCCTAAAGACCGTCCCTTGTCAGCAAAATGTTTATGCTTGCCCTGAGCCTCACCAATGTTCCTACCTCCACACCTCCCCAACTACTGAATTGCCAAATCAACCCCTGGACACCCTGAATCCAGCCTGGAAAATTCACCAAAATGGGGGTGAAAACTGTAGTTACAAAAGAACGGAGAGGTGCCAGTGGACTGATTAATCCTATTATTAAATGCAAACTCAGCCACAGGCAATGAAGAGCACCAATCATTCTGCTGAGACGTGGCAAGACACCGCAAAATTTGTTTAAGTGACTGATGGGTCCTCTCGATCTGACCATTGGTCTCAGGATGGTAGGCCGAGGAGAAAGTCAAGCAAATACCCAACCTTTTACAAAAAGCCCTCCAAAATTTGGACACATTGTACCCCTATATCAGAAACGACGCTCAGAGGCACGCCATTTAAACTCACCACGTGCTCAACAAACAACTTAGTGTTTCTGTATTAGGCATACCTGCCAAAGGTACAAAATGCGCCTGTTTACTCAACCTGTCAACCACCACCCAGACCACAGTTTTGCCATTAGAAGGAGGTAGATCAGTGATAAAGTCCATGGACAATTGAGTCCAAGGTCTATCCAGAATTGGCAATGGCACCAATTTCCTGCCCGGCCGGTTATGGGAAACTTTAGCACGTGCACACGTGTCACAAGAGGACACAAACACAGGATGTCAGAAGACATGGAGGACAACCAAAACAGCCTAGCAATAGCTCTTCGAGTGACCGAGATTCCAGGATGCCCACTAATAGCAGAATCATGGAACTCCGTAGCACCCTCAACCGGTAGCTTGTTATCAGGCAATGACAGAGGAGCAAGAGACTGAGCCTCACGAATCTCCCTCTCCAATTCTGATGACACCCCTGCCATGACCACCCCGTGCTGAAGAATAGAGGAAGGAGGTTCGGGAGGGGATATCGGATCCAAGCTACGAGATAAGGCGTAAAGGCAATTTTTGGAACCAGGTCAAAAGGTGATGGAAAAATGAAAGCGTGAAAAAAAAAAAGCGACCACCTCACCTGTCTAGGAGTCAAACATTTAGTGGACTCAATGTAGGACAGGTTTTTGTGGTCCATAATCACCATGATCCAATGAACAGCCCCCTCCAAAAACTGCCTCCATTCTTCAAAAGCCAACTTGATGGTTAATAACTCCCGATTCCTGACATCATAATTTCTCTCAGCAGGAGAAAATTTCTTAGAGAAGAAGGCACAAGGTCTTAAGTTAGCTAAAGTGACGGGTCCTTGGGAGAACACCGCCCCCCAACCTCCGATGCGTCCACCTTAACAATGAATGGTTCAGATGGATCAGGCTGGACCAAAACATGGGCAGACATAAAACATTCCTTTAATAAAGAAAACGCCGCCACTGCTGGAAATGACCAGTTTTTAAGATCAGCCCCCTTATGAGTAAGATCAGTGAGGGGCTTGACCACCTGCGAAAACCCCTTAATGAATTTCCTGTAATAATTGGCAAACACCCAAAAAACACTGAAGACTCTTAAGGCCTCTGTGTTGCACCCAATCCACAATGGCCCGTACCTTCCCAGGGTACATACGAAACCTGTTGGCAGACAAGATGAACCCCAGAAAGCACAGCTCTTGGATGAAAAATTAGCACTTTTCAGGCTTAGCAAAAAGAGAGTTCTCCCGTAACTTCTGGATAACTGCACGTAGATGACCCATGTGATCTTATTTGTCAGATGAAAATCCAAAGATATCATCTAAATAAACCACCATAAAGTGCCCAATGAAATCAGAAAATACAAGGTTAATAAAATTCTGAAAAACTGATGGTGCATAAGTGAGACCAAAGGGCATGACCAAATTCTCAAACAAACCCTCAGAGGTGAGAAATGCTGTTTTCCACTCATCCCCCTCCCGAATACGGAAAGGTTATATGCTCCCCTAAGGTTCAATTTAGAAAACCACTTGGCCCCAGACAATTGGTTGTACAGATCAGGGATGAGTGGGAGGGGGGATAAGTATTTCTCACCGTAATCTTATTTAAATCACGAAAATCGAGGCACGGGCGCAAACCACCATCCTTTTTTTTTTTTACAAAAAAGAATCCAGCCACCACAGGAGAGACAGAGGGACGGATGTGATCTTTACGTAGGCTTTCTGAGATATACACCTTCATCGTGGTTCGCTCCGGGCCGGAAAGGTTGTACAGACAGGCCTTAGGCAATTTAGCACCCGGAATCAGATTGATAGTACAATCAAAAGGGCGGTGTGGTGGTAAGACCTCGGCCTCCTTTTCGGAAAAACATCCTCAAAATCCTTCAGGTACTCCGGAATACCCTCCAGATTAACGAATGGCACAAGTACAGTTGCAAGACAACCCTTAGAACAATTAGGACCCCATTTAACAATATCCCGAGATTCCCAGTCTATAACAGGATTGAGTAACTGTAATCAAGGAAATCCCAACACCAGTCCCGCAGGAAGATTGTCCAGAACCAAACATGAAATACGTTCCTGATGCAAGGAACCTACCTTGAGGAGAAACTCCTCTGAGACAAATTTAATAACATTCTTAGCCAGCAGTGTTTTGTCAATGGCCACAATATGAATGGGAGTATCAAGAGTAACTGTCCCTATCTTACACTTGGTCACCAAATTAGAGTAAATAAAGTTCATGGATGACCCACAGTCCATGAAAGCTGAAGTGGGCGTGTAGCAATTCCCACAACAAAGTTCCACTTCCAACAATATCTTATGAAATAAGGAAAAAGGTACCCGAGAGTCTGGGTGACCTCGACAATCACCCAGACTCAACAGCTTGTTAGTCAGTGGGCAGGAGGGGCAGTCTTTTTTCCAATGTCTGGGATATCCACAGTAAAAACATAGCTTTCCTTCACGTTGCCGTCTTCTCTCCTTCTCCTTGAGGTTGGTGACCCCCACTTTAATAGGTTCAGAATGTGGCATCACATCAGGATTAGTAGAAAGCAAAGGAATTACACCTCTCCCACAGCCTCCGATCCATACGGATGTCCTGAGTCAGCCTCCTCCAAGGAGCTGGGTGGTGGATGGAGAGCCAGAGCATCCTTCAGATGATCCAACAGTCCCCTCCTGAACTGACATCTAAGCTCAGTGTTGTTCCGGGACACCTCAGTGGACCATCCTCTGAACTCAGAGCAATACCATTCGGCAGAGAGCTTACCCTGGAAGAGACCCGGTCTGGTTCATCAAAAATAAGTCCTAAGGCCTCAAAGAACCTATCCACAGACACACGTTCAGGGGCAGTCACAGGTAAAGAGAAAGCCCACGATTGAGGACCCTCCCGCAGTAAGGAAATAATTATCCCCACCTGCTGACTGTCATCTCCGGAGGGTCGGGGTCTAAGAGAGAACAGAAGCTTACAATTCTCCCTGAAGATACGGAATTTCTCCTTTTCTCTGGAGAAGGTATTTGGGAGCCTGACTGTAGGTTCAGGAGAGTGCAGCAAAACATCAACATTGTGAGAGTGCTTACAGACAGATTGGGAAATAGATTTAACTGTCTCAAAAAGCTCCCTCTGCAGTTGGTTATGAGACATGGCCAGAGCCCTATGTTCCACAGACAAGTCCTGCATCATTTGCGTTAAACTAGACATCTGATCTGCCAAGGTATGGAACGGATCCATAGAAAGGGGAGCAAAGGAAAAAAAAACTGTCTGCAGTCAGATATAATGTCACGCTGCTGCTATGCAGGTAGATGCAAGCTCCGCAGATGGGAATAGAGTGGAGGGAGGACTGAACACAGCAAGAGCAGACCTGCGGCGCAGCAGCGAGGCTACCAGCAGGTGGTAGCAGAATAGTCAAACAAGCCAGGTCGATATTAGCCTGTAGCGCAGTACCAAAGGAATAAACAAACAGAGAGTCAGAACAAAGCCAAATGGGTTAGTATCAGTCAGGAGCAGATATGCCAAAGACAAGAGACAAACAGCAAGTCAGGGTCCAAGCCAAGTCAAATACCAGAGAGTCCAAAACATGAAAGGGGAACACAGAGTTGGGAAGAGGGAAACAAAACAGACACTGGCAAAGTCAGCAACAGCAAAAGGACAAATCAGGGTATACACGGAGTCAGCTACTCACGCCGTAGGCCGAAACTATAACTGACATCACCAGCAGGATGCAGAGAAGAGAAATAGCCAGCCTGGCACCAGAACGAGGCAGAGAAAGTTAACCCTTAACATGGTCAGACCGGGAAAGGGAGACAGGATACAAAACCTGGCCTGGATCATGACACACAGTATGTAGGCAGATGCCAAAGGTCAGTTTGAGGAATATCTGATATAGAATTGACATTTGTCAACTGTAAATGCTGTATTTGCTAAGTTAGATCACATAGTGGAGCTGCCAAGTACTGAATCACCTTGTGTATAACCTGCCTATTCTGTGTCGCATCACTCACTACAGCAGCACACAGGAGCTGCATGCGCAGAGCCATATATCAGTGGGGTGGTGTAAAGTTTGCCGCTAGATTTGGTGAATACCTGGAGAATATTATAAATTTACACACATGAAACACTGTTCGGTTAAGGTAGGTGGTATATGGCTGTTTTTCAGGATTTGGACTCAGCCCCTTATTTACAGTAAAGGGAAATGTTAATGCTATATCATACACAGACATGTTGGAGAACATTTTAGAGGAAGGCACTTTAATGTTACATCACGGTCATGTTTCTGCGCCCAAAGTGAAGTCCATAAAATTGACAATTTTGGTGAGGAAGAATTTAGCTGCACAGAGCTGAACGCAACCCCACTGAGCAACTTACCAATGAATGATAACAAATTATTTGTACCAACCTTTCATTAGAGAGTCATTTTTCTCTTTTAACATTTTGATTTCGGAGGCCATTGTGGATATCTGAAGAAAATCAAGTCAATATATAACCTGTAAGTCATTTTTAATTTTCTCAGTCTTAAATTTTCATCATCATCCTTGCTCGAGCTTTAATTTTTGGGCATTCACTAAAACTTTTAAAACCGGTTCACAGTTTGGATTTTTCTGTAGTTTTCTTCATGATTTATATTTGAGACAAAACTGAGAATGGATTTCAAAATGGAGATGTATCAGTGTATATTATTGCCTGCATTGTGCCCATGCTGTATCTTCACAGGCTTATTGGGGCACTTGAAGTTTTTCACATTAATCAGTGAGAAAAACAATTTAAGAAAATCAGTTATGCCATGCTTCATTGCAAACAGTATTGCCTTGGTATGCTAAAATATTGCTTTCAGGCTAGATTAATGGGCTTCACAGAGTAATCATATGTAAGCACATGTTGACGGAAATCTTGCCAAGTACACAACCCTTCCTTATAGCTTGCAATTATAAGTCTACCCCTACTAAGTTCACTCATCAAATAAAAATGTGTTTTTTTTTCATGCCTCTCAGAGTCTCTCCTAGCCACGTTTCCCTCAGCAAAACCAATTCATATTCATATTTTTAATGTGGTTTTTAATGTCATTGTTGCTCCCTATTCACTTTAAAGATCCACACCGGTATCATATCAATGTGGCAATATGATCTGCATCAATTTTTAAAAAACACACATCATAATCCGAAGACTGCATTTTTTTTCTCATTGTGAGAACAACAATGTGTACATTTAGCTGCCCCAATAAATTACTGGACCAAGCAGTCGTAAACAACGTTTTTGTGTAAAATACCACATGATTAACCCCTTAACCCCTGGAGCTTTTTTCGGTTTTGCGTTTTCGTTTTTCGCTCCCCTCCTTCCCAGAGCCATAACTTTTATATTTTTCTGTCAATATGGGAGTGTGAGGGCTTGTTTTTTGTGGGACTAGTTGTACTTTTGAACGACATCATTAGTTTTACCATGTCGTGTGCTAGAAAACGGGAAAAAAATTTCAAGTGCGGTGACATTGCAAAAATGTGCAATCCCACATTTGTTTTTTGTTTGGCTTTTTTACTAGGTTCACCAAATGCTAAAACTGACCTGCCATTGTGATTCTCCAGGTCATTACAAGTTCATAGACACCAAACATGTCTAGGTTCCATTTTATCTAAGTGATAAAAAAAATTGCACCATTTTCCGATACCCGTAGCATCTCTATTTTTTGTGATTTCTGGTTGCGTGAGGGCTTATTTTTTGCTTGCTGAGCTGATGTTTTTAATGATACCATTTTGGTGCAGATACGATCTTTTGATCGCCAGTTATTGCATTGTCGTGGCGACCAAAAAATGTAATTCTGGCATTTTGACTTTTTTCTCGCTACGCCGTTTAGCGATGAGGTTAATCATTTTTTTTAAAATTGATTGGGCGATTCTGAACACGGCGATACCAAATATGTGTATGTTTGATTTTATTTTTATTGTTTTATTTTGAATGGGGCGAAAGAGGGGTGATTTGAACTTTTATTTATTTATTTTATATTTTTAAAACATTATCTTTTTACTTTTGGCATGCTTCAATAGGCTACCACAACCTGATCGGCTCTGCTACATAGAGGTGACGGTCAGATCGCCTCTATGTAGTAGAATTGCTCACTTGCTATGAGCGCCCACCAGTGGGTGGCGCTGAAAGAAATCCGGCACTGACAACCATTCCAGGTTGATTAGATTGTTTATGGCAGTACAAAAATCATTGTTCTTGGCAGCACATCACCCAACCTACACTTCAGACTGTTGCTGATAACATGATAATATATGGGGACAGATTGATCTACCAGTGATCGCTCTGTGCCCATCATTCATCCTCATCCGGTGTAAAGAGGCTGGGAAACAAGCATCAAACAAGTTCAATATTGTCCATCGTGCTCATTGAACAGCCTGAACTACACTGCATATAAATGAAACTGAAATGTTTGAGTGTGACGATACAATATGTTAGCATTTAGGGCCTCATTTTAGACTTTTGCCCAGGGCCCCACTTTATCTAAAACTGGCCATGCATGTCCCATGTCCTACTACATTTCAGTGCAGAGGAAGTGCTGTCTCCAGCTTCACCCAACTGTGTCTTTCCAGCTCGAGCAGGTTAAAATTACAAAAGTAATGAAAACTAGTAATACTGTACTTTTTCAGATTTTTCCTCAAGCTGCCTTTGCAATTTGCGGATATCTTTCTCAGCTATCTCTCTTGGTGGGTTCTGGAGATCAACTTGAGGGTCCATTTTGTCCTTTGATAGATCCTTGTTGACCTTTACAGATCTCAAAACATTCTATAAGACAGGACACATTAAGAAAAAGTGTACACCATTAGCATCTCAAATTAATTGATGAGTATTACATTATGGCAGAGTTTATGATGAGAAAAACAAATGTGTAAGGCCGTGTGAACACTTGATGCCAATTTACCACATTTTTTGCAACATTTTGCGAAACGTGCAACATTTCCCACTAGAAAGTCGCAAACTCTGTTAAAAATAGAGGGAAAAAAAGGCAATTTCAGACTTTGGGGCAAAATTCATTAATCACGTGACCATTTTGTTGAAATTGTATGCTTTGTAATATGATGTGCCTAGACTGCCTGTATTTGGAGATTTATTTGTAAAAAAAAGATAAATGAAACATTTTTGGAATTCTACACTAAATTTCTTTGTAAAAGTGAGTGGAAGAGAGACCCCCACCAGTATACATTGTTGGTTATTGGCCACATTGTTGGTCTTGATTCATTATATTATACCACTAGTATAATCTGTGGTCCAGAAACATTGCTGAAAATGTGTTTTATCAGATTAAAAGTGGTCTCAGCGGAAATATTTCTTCTTGTGGAGAGTGCCGAACCAGTGTAAGGAGACATATAGGCCATGCAATGCATCTTTGGGAATTTTAATATGCAAATAGCATCTTCAGAAGAAAGATGACTTGATCCCTGGTGCCACCTATTGGTTTTAGCAATCTTAAAAGGTTTTCAGATAGAATTTTAGGATTGCTACATCCAATAGGTGGTGCCAGAGATCATTTCCTCTTCCTTCTGAAGAGGCTATTTGCATATTATGAGGTTAACAGGACACTTTCCCGGGAGCTTTGTGTTTATGCTGTTCCTCACATAAGATTATATGAAGTTCTGTATTGCTTGCTCTTGTTTGGATAAATCTCCAAAGCTTTCTTTTTTTTCTGGCATTGAACATTCACAGAATGTCACAGGCACTGGGAGTGTAGGTCTCCAGTATAGCAGGTTACATGAGGTGAATGTCAGTTTGCATATAAATTACCTTAACTAATCTAGATTTCTCTGTCCAGTCATCTGCTGGCTTCTCCTCTTGGGAAATTTTCTTGTAGGCATTTCCCAGGCTTTGTTTCTCTTTAAATAACACCTTGAGCTGTACAAAAGACATAGCATAAACCACAGAGAAAAGTAATAATTTTCAGACGGCGTTATCTGTGATCTGTGGGTTCCAGTATAGACAGCTCTGTCAAGCTAACATAGCGCAGAGTAAGACGGTTTCTATGAGGGTCCGAAAAGACATATTGGTGGATTATGTGTGTAGTGATGGGTGATGGGGGAACAAAAGGAGTTATGTCAGGTATTTATAAGGATTTAATGCACACCTTTTAACTAATTACCCGATTAAGGTTAAAGAGAAGTAGGCAGAAATGTAGAAATTTTTGCAAATGTATTAAAAAAGAAAAACTGAAATATCACATGATCATAAGTATTCAGACCCTTTGCTCAGTATTGAGTAGAAGCAACCTTTTGAGCTAGTACAGCAAATGAGTCTTCTTGCGAATGATGAACAAGTTTTTCACATCTGGGTTTGGGGATCCTCTGCCATTCTTCCTTACAGATCCTCTTCAGTTCCGTCAGGTTGGATAGTGAACGTTGGTGGACAGCCATTTTCAGGTCTCTCCAGAGATGCTCAATTGGATTTTGGTCAGGGCTCTGGCCGGGACAGTCAAGAATGGTCACAGAGTTGTTCGGAAGCCACTCCTTAGTCATTTTGTCTGTGTGCTTAGAGTCATTGTCTTGTTGGAAGGTGAACCTTCGGCCAAGACTGAGGTCCAGAGCACACTGGAAGAGGTTTTCATCCAGGATATCTCTGTAATTGGCCGTATTCATGCTTCCTTCAATTGCAACTAGTCATCCTGACCCTGCAGCTGAAAAACACCCTCATAACATGATGCTGCCACCACCATGTTTCACAGTTGGGATTGTATTGGGCAGGTGATGAGCAGTGCCTGGTTTTCTCCACACATACCGCTTAGAATTATCACCAAGAAGTTCTATCTTTGTCTCATCAGACCAGAGAATCTTATTTCTTATAGTTTGGGAGTCCTTCATGTGTTTTTTTAGCAAACTCTATGTGGGCTTTCATATGTCTTGCACTGAGGAGAGGCTTCCGTAGGGCCACTCTGCCATAAAGGCCCGACAGGTGGAGGGCTGCAGTGATAGTTGACTTTGTGGAACTTTCTCCCATCTCCCTTCTGCATCTGTGGAGCTCAGCCACAGTGATCTTGGGGTTATTCTTTACCTCTCTCACCAAGGCTCTTCTCCCACGATTGCTCAGTTTGACTGGACAGCCAGGTTTGGAAGACTTCTGGTGGTACCAAACTTCTTCCATGTAAGGATTATGGAGGCCACTGTGCCCTTATGAACCTTGAGTACTGCAGAAATTTATTGGGCAGATCTGTGCTTTGCCACAATTCTGTCTCTGAGCACCTTGGCCAGTTCCTTTGACCTCATGATTCTCATTTGGACTGACATACAATGTGAGCTGTGAGGTCTTATATAGACAGGTGTGTGCCTTTACAAATCAATTCCTATCAGTTTAATTAAACACAGCTGGACTCCAATGAAGGAGTAGAACCATCTCAAGGAGGATCACAAGGAAATTAACAGCATGTGACTTAAATATGAGTGTCTGAGCAAAGGGTCTGAATAGTTATGACCATGTGATATTTCAGTTGTTCTTTTTTAATAAATTTGCAAAAATTTCTACATTTCTGGGTTTTTTTTCAGTCAAGATGGCATGCAGAGTGTACATTAGTGAGAAACAAAATGAACTTTTTTGAATTTACCAAATGGCTGCAATGAAATAAAGAGTGAAAAATTTAAAGGGGTTTGAATACTTTCCATAACCCCTGTACATTATATAAGTATCTAAATAACACGTCCATTAGGATCGGCCGTGCTCCAAAGCTATAATAAGCAAACCAACTACCCCAATCTATAGTCTAGTCCTGTGTACTGGTATTTCCTTCCTTGGTCATCAGAAAATCAAATTATACAGATCTGTGATCCCATCCAATCATTCCATAGTGGCTTCAGGTCAGACCACATAAGAATGGGCAGTCAGTGTTGAAGTCATTAAGAACCCTTTGCGGCTGGGACTAATAAAAAACTTTATCCGTGACACAAAGATTGCAGTATGCCACTGTTATATTGCACCATAATGTGAGTGTGGTGGTATTTGACCATTAAGTTACAATGACAGTGACACACAAGGTGAAAGGAATCTTAATTATGGTATTTGGGTTTTTGCCACTTGTGTGTTGTATTCATGTAAACTTCCTGGATGCCACTTGAGATACTGTGATATTTCGCTGCAAACTATATGTTGTGCTCAAAGTCACCGTAAAGTCAAAGCCTCTAGTCCTGGGTATAAAATGTTTCTTTTGGGGCAAAAATTAGATTGAAAGGTTTATTCTACAGGATCTTTAGCAGTTTTATTTTAATAAAGAAGGTAACTAGAAGTATATTTTCTTACTTGTTCTGTGACCAGCTTGTGGTGGTTTTTGAGGGTCTCGTTGTCCACCTGCAGAGCTTGTGCCACTTGTTCATTTACCTTAGTCTGCTTTGAAAGGTTCTGTGGAGGCAAAAAAATATATTCTGAAGGCATAAAAGGAATAAATACCTATAAACTATAACATTAAAACCAATAGGTAAATATTGTGTAGGTCTCCCTCATTTCCCTCATCAGCGAAGATGATGTTTGTAAAGTGCTAAGGGATTAATGGCACTATATAAGTGAGTAAAATAAATACATAAAATAACTAAATTCTAGCAAAACAGGCTCAAGTTGTCAAGGCATGGATCCTACAATATCTCTAAAGGTGTCCTGTATTACCTGATACCAAGACGCTGGCAAAAGCTTATTTAAGCTCTGTAAGTAGCAAGTTCTGGCCTCAATCGATCGGACATGTTTTCCAGAACATCCCTCAGTTGTTTGATTAGACTGAGATCTGGGGAATTTGGAGGCCAAATCAACACTTCCATCTTTGTCATGTTCTTCAAACTATTCCTGATTGATTTGTGAGGTGTGACAAGACACATTATTCTGCTGAAAGAGACCACTGTCATTAGAGAACACTGCTGCTATAAAGGGATGTACTTTGTCTGGATCAATGCATAGATTCTTAGATTGTGTCAGTCACATCCACAGGAATGCCAGGAACCAAAGCATCTCAGAGTGTCACACTGAGTGCATCGGCTTGCCTTCTTACCATAAAGAATCTAAAAGGAGATTCCATTGTGGAAACATCCTTGTAAATCTTGGTAAAAGGAATTGGTCTGATGAAAGTCATCCCCTACTTAAAGGTTGGAAGATAAGTAGCCCTTTTTGACAGGAGGAACTAATGGTTAACTACTGCTTTATTGATTGTCTATGATACTGCCAGAGAACGTTGAGTACAACATACAACTATTTACTGCGGTCCCAGACACAATGAATGGATTGTAGGCCGAGCATGCGCCACCCCAGCATCATTATGACAGCGTTCTGCAAAACTCTGTTCCCGGTATCATTGGGGACTCCAAATGCTCTAATTCTGGAAGACTTAGGCCAGCAATGTATTTAATGGATGACCATTCTTATGAAGAGCTGCCATGCATTACTACATTTCAGAAGAAAATGTATGGTTGGCCAAGTCTAAGGAATCAGATTCATTTATCTCATATTAAGGGGGCTATATGTAGTGACACAATCCATTAAAGAGTTCTGTTTGGGTCTGGATGCAACACAAATATTCAGTATAATTTTTTCTCTTACAGCAATAGAAAGTAGAAGGAGCCCCATGATTTGTAAAGGCACCCATACATATTAGGTAGCTGATGGCCGACTGATAGTTTTCATTTGCACAATTTCTTCCAATTTCTGCATACATAAGAGTGGACTCCTATGACAGAGGCTTACCTCCCAATCTCCCACAGTTAAAAATCCAACAGGCCAGATCTTTCTCTCAAAGGGTTAGGAGGCCCCTATACATATTAGACACAGCCAATATTGGCAGGTTTGGCTAGCTGAGTTTTGTCTAATATGTATGAGGTCCATACATAGCAATGTTCTCACAATTGTAATTTTTCTAGTCTTCCTTATATCCAAGATGTACACAAACTAACTAGGATTATTGTAAAGGCAAGAGGACCCGGCTGCCTTCCATTGAAGATATCACCACGTTTTATGTCATATGACTATTATTTTTATTTCTGAATACTGCTTGTCAGACACCTTACTCACTTACAATTATAACTCCTACAGGGTTATTTATTACCTTCTTTAATTTCTATTTTAAGTGTTTGCTTATTACACCAATATACTGTATGGATCAACACTGAGTTCTCAATCGAGTCAACATTATACATACTTATAAGATACTTATCTTATTCATGTGAGCACAACTGGAAGATAACCTGACATCATGCCATAAGATAACTATGATACAATTGTTGAGTGTCTTGTGACACATTTAACAATGGAGACTGTGTACCTTGCTGTTTTTTTCTCCTTTTTTTAGCATTGTTAAATCAAATTTCTTTCTGTAATATTTACATAATTTGGTAAATGGCAGGATAACCTTTCTTGTGCTCACTGACAGAGGAGGTAGAAATAGTTACCTTTAGAATATCTTGCAGTTGGTACAGAGACGCCAGTGTTTGGTCCTTTTGCTCCTGTAATTCCACATTACGTTCCTGGCACCCTGGTTAAAATGCAGATCTGGTTATTTTTATAATATGGAACAATATATATTATTACAATGTACACCATGGAAAGGGCTGTTCTGTCACACACCTCGTCCATCTGATATTAGTACTAGTGATGAGTGAATGTGCTCAGATAAGCTGTTATCTGAGCATGCTCGTGTGCTAACCGAGTGACTTCGGAGTGCTCAGATAATCTATTCGAGTCCCCGCGGCTGCATGTCTCACAGCTCTTCAACAGCTGCAGCACATGCAGGGATTGTCTAACAAACAGGCAATCCCTGCATGTGTTGCAGCTGTCGAACATTTTTTGATCACGCCGAAGACACTCAATTAGCACTCGTACATGCTCGCATAACACCTTATCCCAGCATGTTCGGTCATCACTTGTTAGGACCTTGCATGAATAAGCAATTTCTCTGGCTTTGTCAAACTCAGGTAATTTGTGTATGCAATAATACATGTCTGGCTGGCCATGCCTTTTCCCTACAAAATCATCTGTTTGCCAGGGGCCCAATGATCAGACATTGCCTTCATCATTTACATGCTTTTACTAAATGCAGGTTAAGTTTATATCGTTGTTGTTGCCTTTAAGGTAAAGGCATATTATTAGCATATTATTATTTCTTTATATAGCACCATTGATTTCATGGTGCTGTACATGAGAAGGGGTTACATACAAATTACAGATATCACTTACAGTAAACAAACTAACAATGACAGACTGATACAGAGGGGAGAGAGGACCCTGCCCTTTCGGGCTTACATGCTACAGGATCAGCGTCGGACTGGCCCACCGGAGAACCGGTGGATTCTCCGGTGGGCCCTGGCATCTGGTGGGCCCTGGCACCTGCTGGCATACAGGGCCAGCAGTTGCCTAGGGCCCCGCTGCTCCAGGGGCCCCCAGCCAGTGGTGTGTCGCACACCATGCAGCTGCTATGGGGGCCCCTGCCAGCGGAGCAGCAGCGGGTGTCAGGAGGCAGGAGCCCCTGTCCCCGCTGCTAAAGAGAAATGAATATTCACTGCGAAGCAGTGAATATCATTTCAGGTCTCCACCCCCAGAGGCCCCGCCCCCAGCCCAGTAAGCCGCTCTGCAGACTACAGCTGTAAATCAGGGCCGGCGCCGCCCTCAGTCCTCTCTGCTCCTGGCTCACAGCCAGTGCGCGATGACGTCACTACATCGCGCACCCGCTGTGTGTCTGGCAGAGGGGGCAGCTCCTGACACTGAGGCCGGGATCAGCGTGGGAGCGAGGAGGAGAGGTGAGTATTGTGTTTTGTTATTTTTTTTTATATCTCTCGCTCTCTCTATCTATCTGTCTCTATCTATCTATCTATCTATCTCTATATATCTCTCTCTCTATCTCTCTTATATCTATCTATCTTTCTATCTCTATCTATTATCTATATCTATCTATCTCTATATCTATCTCTATCTATCGCTCTATCTTTATATCTATCTTTCTATCTCTATATCTATCTATTATGTCTATCTATCTCTATATCTATCTATCTTACTCTATCTCTATATCTATTATCTCTATATTTATTATCTATCTAGCTACCATCTATATCTATCTTTATCTATATATATATATCTCTATCTAATATCTATATCTATCTATCTCTATACCTATCTATTTATCTATCCGTTATCTATCTCTATATCTTTTCTCTGTATCTATCTATCTCTATATCTATATCTCTCACTATCTATCGCTCTATCTCTATATCTATCTTTATATCTATATATCTATCTCTATCTCTATATCTATATCTATTTCTCTCTATATCTATCTCTATATCTCTCTCTATAGCTATCTATCTATATATCTCTATCTATCTCTATATCTATCTCTCTGTATATCTATCTATCGCTCTATCTCTATATCTATCTTTCTATCTCTATATCTATATATCTATCTATCTTTATCTATTTATCTCTATATCTTTTCTCTGTATCTATCTCTCTCTATATCTATATCTATCTATCTCTATATATATCTATTATCTCTATATCTATATCTATTTCTCTCTATATCTCTCTCTATATCTATCTATTTATCTCTATCTCTATATCTATCTCTCTGTATATCTATCTATCTTTCTATCTCTATATCTATCTCTATATCTATCTATCTCTATCTATTTATCTCTATCTATTATCTATATCTATCTCTATCTATCTATCGCTCTATCTCTATATCTATCTTTCTATCTCTACATCTATCTCTATATCTATCTTTCTATCTATCTCTATATCTATCTATATCTATATCTATCTATTATGTCTATCTATCTAGCTATCTCTATTATCTATATCTACCTATCTCTATATCTTTCTATCTTACTCTATCTCTATATCTATCTGTTATCTCTATATTTATTATCTATCTTTATCTATCTATCTCTATCTATTATCTATAGCTATATCTCTCTATTTATCGATCTCTGTATCTATCTCTCTCTATATCTATCTCTCTCTCTATCTACCGCTCTCTCTATCTCTATCTATCTTTATATCTATATCTATCTCTATATCTATCTATTATCTCTATATCTATCTCTATATCTATATCTGTTTCTCTCTATATCTCTCTCTCTATAGCTATCTATATATTCTATCTATCTATCTCTATATCTATCTGTTATCTCTATATCCATATCTATCTCTATATCCATATCTATCTCTATATCCATATCTATCTATCTCTATATCTATCTATCTCTATATCTATCTATCTCTATATCTATCTTTCTATCTAACACTATATCTCTATATCTATCTCTATATCTCATTATCTATCTCTCTCTCTCTCTCTCTTTATCTATCTATCTATTGATCTATCCATCTATCTCTATATCTATCTCTATATCTATTATATCTATCTATTATCTCTATTATCTATATCTATCTATCCATCTATCTATCTAGCTATCTCTATCTATCTCTATATCTCTCTCTATATCTATCTATCTTTCTAACTCTATATCTATCTATCTCTATACATATCTCTATATCTAGCTATTATCTCTATATCTATCTCTATATCTATCTTTCTATATCTATCTGTCTCTATATCTATCTCTATATCTATCTATCTCTATATCTATTATCTCTATATCTATCTCTATATATATCTCTATATCTATTTTTATTTATAGCCATCTATCTATATATATTTATCTCTATATCTATCTATATATGTCTATATTATTATATCTGTATATCTCTATCTATTATCTATCTCTATCTATATATCTATCTCTATATCTTTCTATCTATAGCTATCTATCTCTATATCTATCTATCTATCTATCTATCTATCCATTATCTATTTTCTATCTATCTCTATATCTATTTACCTATCAATCTATCTATCTATCTATATTTCTTTCTATATCTATCTTTATATCTATCTCTATCTATCTCTATGAATCTTTCTATCTATATCTATCCATTATCTACTTTCTATCCATTATCTACTATCTATCTCTATATCTATCTATTTCTACATCTATCTTTCTATCTATATCTATCTAACTCTATATCTATATATCTATATAGCTTTATACCCTATGAGGGGGTGCATTATACCCTATGAGGGGGGCAGTATTATATTCTATGAGATGGCTGCATTATATTCTATGAGGGGTCTACATTATATTCTATGAGGGGGCTGCTTTATATTCTATGAGGGGGCTACCCCAACTCCTGCTACATAATTAAGACATGTACAACCTTATATTATACCCGGATATTAGCGTGTTTTACCGCACAATTGGTGGTCTGGTATTTAACTCTATGCAGCTACATAGTGGGCCCCAAGAATGATTTTCTCTTGTGGGCCCAAGGTGTTCCAGTCCGACGCTGTACAGGATGGTGGGGAAGGAGACAGTAGGTTGGGGGGTTGCAGCAGCTCCGGTGTTGGTGAGGCGGAAGCTCCGGTAGTGATGAGGAGGTAGCAGGGTCATTGCAGGCTGTAAGCTTTCCTGAAGAGATGGGTTTTCAGGTTCCATCTGAAGGATCCGAATTTGGTTGATAGCCGGACTTGTTGGGGCAAGGAATTCCAGGGGATAGGGGATATTCGGGAGAAGTCTTGGAGGCGGTATGCTTTTACTTTATAATCATCGGTGTATAAACTGCTCATGAGAGCAAAGGTAATACAAAACTGGTTAACTGCATTATTTATTGCCTTTTTCTAATATCCATATATAGGGAATTGCAATGTGGTGTCTTAAAGAGAAACATTCATCAGTTTGAGTATGATATACAGTACATCATGTAATAGTGGCTGCAGTACTAAATAAAACATACCTGAAAGATACTTGAAAGATAAGAAAAAAGAGTTAGATTATACTCACCAGGGGGCGGTCCAGTCTTGGTCCGATGGGTGTTGCGGTCCGGCGCCTCCCTTTTTCTAACGGTGACATCTTCTTCTTTGCTGCCTGTCGTGGCTCCTGTGCAGGCAAACTGCTCTGCCCTGTTGAGGGCAGAGCAGTGCGCCTGCGCAGGAGCCACGACAGGCAGCAGAGGATGTCACCATTAGAAGATGGGAGGCGCCGGACAGGACGGCGACACCCATCGGACCGGACCGAACGCCACTGTGAGTATAATCTAACTTTTTTTTTATCTTTCAGGTTATATCGGGGGCTTATCTACAGCATTAATGCTGTAGATGCAGCATTAATGCTGTAGATAAGCCCCTGATGTCAGTGTCGGCAGCTGATAGGTGAAAAATAGGGTGACAGATTCCCTGTAATTCCCTACACAGAGATATGGGAATATGCAGTTAATCAGTTCTGTATCATCTTAGTTCTCAGGAGCAGCAATATGTGATTACTTTGAAGGAAACAAAGCAAGCTTTTCACTTCAAAAGTAGATTACAAATGACCTACCTTTAATTGCCTTGTCTAGTTGTTGCAGGAAGACTTCACAGCGCGGACAATTATTTTTGCTCTCTTCATTTTGGGACCCTATGTGACTGCTACTTTTTTGTTCAGTGTGGGAAGCATTGCCAATATTGAATGAGGACACTCTCCCATTTGGCTCTTGCATCTCCACCAGCTAAAAAATCAAGGAGGATAAAAGCAAGACACAAGTCAATACAGTATAATAATTACACCAACATAAGAAAGTAAAATTATTACAGACGTTAATTTCTGGATCATTGCTAATTGTGACGAAAAATAAATCTATGAAGTCTTTGATTGCCGTGTGATGCCTAAATGCTCAGTCAGCCACACATCAGTTACAACATAATATCAACAGTGCAGGCACATTACTGGACTTAAAGGTGAGACTCTGTAGGGACAAAGTGCTATTTGCCTTCTGGAGCGCAGATTTTCCTAGAATAATCTGCGGACTCCATGTACTGAGCCCCAAAGTGCCAGAAGAGCAGAATCCCTCTCTCAAGTGACCATATTTTGGAAATTATACTCCAAAAATTTATACTCCAAAATTTATCTACAGGTGTAGTGATGATTTTGACTCCATGGGTGTTTTCTGGTAACAAGCTGAATGTTGCTGAGGAAAAATTCCAAACTGCTGTTGTAGTGACCATAGCGTTATGCCCAGCTCATGCTTCTCGAATCCCGCACCTGTAAATTAGGCTGGCTCTCATCGCTTCAGAAATGCCAAACATGTGAACGCTATATGTGTTTTAGGCACACTGTGGGGCTCAGAAGGGAGGAGGCATTTGGATTTGGGAGTGCAGAATTTGTTGAATTTCTTTTGGAGGGTGAGGAGTCATTTTGCTTTTCCAGAGCCTTTGGTACTACCAGTAACATGGAAGCCTGTTATCAGATGATGGGGGTTTTTTAGTGGATTGAGTTGAAGCTTTTGTTAAGAACATTTTACATAACTTTTGGGTTAACACTTATCCGACGCTCTATGCTGCTCACTTACATTAGGGCTTCCATCTAAATCTCTGAGTAACGTGAATCAGATGAAACCCCTGAGGGATACATTCACTGTGATGAGGCAGCAGAGTTACTCTGGACTCAATCCTAACACTGAAATAGCACAGAAAGAGGACTTAAAAATCCTCTAATAATAGAAAACAGCAAAGGAGCAAAAAGGTTTACCCGTCCAGGCCTCCAGACAAATGCACTATCAGTATGCAGTGGACCCATATAATTAAGATGGCAACACAGGTGTAAGAATACCGATGTTGCCATGTTTATTTATAGTTGTCTTTTTGAACGCATTTTATTCCACTTTTTGTTAGGCGGTATGATGATAAAGCATTGTTTTTTGCCTTTTTTTATTTATTCTTTTTTGCAGCTGTCAGGAGTATTCTTGCGGACACAGGGAAGAGCGGTGATTTTGTGGATTTTATTTGTGATGGTATTCAATTTATTTTGAAAACGAATGCTTTTAAGTTTTTGGACACATGGTACTTGCAACAGGTGGGTACCGCGATGGGGCCCCCTGTTGCATGTACGTTTGCTAACATTTTTCTTTCCGTTTTTGAGGAGAAGTATATCTATGCCATAGAAAATCCGTTTTTGAGGTATATCAAATTGTATATCCGTTTTGTGGATGACATTTTTATAATTTGGGACGGGTCCTCAGAGTCCTTTGGTAGTTTTGTGGTATATCTTAATGTTTCAAATACAATGAATATGAAACTTGCCAGTATTTTTGAGGGCTCCCGTATGGAGTTCTTGGATGTATTGGTTTTAGAACATCAAGGTAATTTTACCACAGAGGTATTTAGAAAACCCTCATCCACAAATTCACTTTTGTATTTTCATAGTGCACATCCTATGCATATAAAAAGATCAGTGTCGTTCAGTCAATTCTTAAGAACAAGAACAAAAAGGATCAACAATGATCCCGACCGCTGTGTTCAACAATCCATAGACTTATTTCATAGGCTTTTGGCAAGAGGTTATCCAGCGCCTTTGTTGAGGGCAGCATGGGACAGAGCAGAGCTTCCTGCTTCATCTATTTTTTCTCCCCCATTTACAGCAGAGACTTCGACTGTTAAAAAGAAAAATGATATTAAAAAGCAAAATGGTTTTATGTTCAGTTTTACATTCAGTCCGATGGACAGACAGATTAGATCAATCATTAATAAACATTGGCACATTTTGGAAAAGGAGGAAGGGGTTGCTGATATGGTTATCAAGGGGCCCTTTAATTTCAAATAAAAGAGCAAAAAACCTCAAAGATTTGTTAGTTCAGAATCGGGCTAAATTGAAATCTAAAAACTGGTTGGAGGAAGGGATTCCTAAAGGGAACTTTAGATGTGGAAATTGTTCATTTTGCCAGTTCCACTTGACAACAAAAGAGTTAATTATAGGGAGTGTGAAACATAGTTCAGGATTTCATTTCTTGCCGCACTTGTTTCACAGTTTATGTGATTTTTTTTTGTCACTGTAGATTTTTTTTTTATATAGGGAAAACAATCCGTCCATTATTTGTTCGCATTAGAGAACACTTTAAAAATTCTATTCAGAATAAAAAAGGTGTCCCGAGATTGATAAAGTGTGTACATGAGCAACATAATGGGGATTCCACCATCTTAAGATTTGCAGGAATTGAGAGATTTAATGCCCCGTCTGAAGGAGGTGACCACCATAGGGAGGCAGAATGGATTCTGCGAACATGAGCTCAGGGTCCAGGTGGTTTTAATGACAAGGTAGATATGGCTGTATTTTTGTAATTTATTTTCTTATGTTCATCCATTTTTTATTGAATGTTTTTAATTTGTTTATTTGTGAAAAAAACTTTTTTTGTGTGATCATTTGATCTAAAGCAGGGATTAAGGTACAGAGTGGGGCGGCTCCTTGCATTCTTTTGTATAAGAGCCTTGTCACTTCCCATTTGTCCAGAGACCTGTAGAAGCGCACACTCACGCGAAACAGCTGTCGTCCTGATTTTGTATCCAGCAAAAAAAAAACTCTCCTGCCTCTGCTATTTTAAGTTGTCAGAATAAAGCATTGGAATTTTAAGACGGTGAATGCCATCTACTCTCTTTTTTTCACATATGTTTGCTGCAAAACTATGGGCAATCATTGTCGCCTGGTCGCGCTGATCTCAGGGAGACCAGGCGACAATGATGAGAACTGCTTTCAGCACCTGGGATCATTGCGAACTGTACCACTTTTCCCAGGCACTGGTACGTGTCACACAGAGATATACGGGTGTCACGTGGATGTCACATACATACATACGGATGGCACATGAACACAGACCATGAATTTCACCAGTACTGGTTTTTCCTGTACAGGAATCACCAGGACGTGTGAAGAAGGCCTAAGTGTCGTGTTCTGACACTTACACAACAGCAAATGAAAATGACAGCCTCCAGTGACTGAAATTAAAAATAATGTTAATAAAGTACATTTTACTTTATTTTAAAAATAAATATTTATAACATTATTATTAATTAAATAAAAATATTGCGATACATTCCCATTTTAAATGTCTTATAAGTTACTTTGTACCTTCAACTCCAGTGACGATTTTTCTATGCTCATCTCAGTCTTCTCGACCTCCCTAATGTGCTGAAGATGTTTCAATGCCCGTTCCCTATGCAAGTTGTAAAAAATAAAAAAAATAAAAAATTTCAGCCAGTCACTGTGATATGGTTATTGAAATAAATCGAAAATATTGTAGTTAAAGGGCATTTTAGCAAAAGTACTAATTTCTGGATGACAGGCAACCCTGCCTCTGAGAGATGGCGTTGTCTCCTGGTTGGTTGCTAGTGTAGACAGGAGGGCTTGTGAAGCGGCCAGTACCTTGATTACAGAACATGAAAGGATTGCCTCTTGGGTCATTGCACTATGGAAATTCTTTGGTGTGAAAGAACTTGAATCTCACACCATTGGGTCAAACTAGAAGATGGCGAACCAGGTCCTCCTTCCCAACATCAGTGTCTGACCTCGGAAATGCTCCTCTGGTTGAATGAGTAAATAATGATGCAAAGTTTTATTTATATAGCGCCAACCTATTCAGCAGCACTTTACGATTCGGATATTACGTGTAAAAAATCTAGCTGCGAAGGGACCGTCTCATTGTTAACGCCTATAGATTTAGAAAGGGTCATAAAAGCTCCTGTGGTTGTAATGGGTAGGTTTCCCAATACTTTGGTCCATACAGTCTATGTATTTCATGGCTGGCAAAGGCAGGAATAACTTACTTTTCTTCCACCTGTTTCTGTAGAGAGTTGACCAGTTGTTCCAGTCGGACTTTTTCTGTACTGCATTCTGTATACTATTTAAAGTATAATAAATATAGACATTTAAAATAAACTTTGTCACCAAATGGGTGTCCAAGAAGTTAATAAAATATCAAACAGCAGAGAATGTGATAAAATAAAAATACCTATTACTCACCTGTTAAAAGGGTTGTCCCAATTAAAATATTATTATTATACTATATGCTTGCAGACTTCTAAAAACTCAGTTTTCACTCCCCCTCCCAAGGTCCGGTGCTGCCTCTCCAGTCTTTGTTGATAGGCTGCAGTGGTGATGTCAAGTTGACAGCACTACACTCAATCACTGAGCTCAGAGGCTTGAGTGGTCATTGGCAGATCTCCTGAGCCCAGCGATTGACCGTAGCATTATAGATGTTGACATCACAGCTGCAGCCTATCAATAAAAATGAGGGTAATGTCAGAGAGGCAACGCTGGACCTGGGGAGGGTGAGTAAAGAACAGTTATTTTAAAAGTTTGCATTGGTCACCGGCATGTACGCAATGTCATCACTACAATGAACAAAAACTAGTAATCCTAGACAAACCCTTTAACATTACCTGACTTATTAGTTGTATTTCTATTTTAACATGTATCAGTACAAGTATTTATTAAAGCATATGGACACCTTTAGGGGCAATTTTCTAAATACTTAAAGGCATATATTTTTGGCCACAAAAATTGCACCACTTGTCTTCTATATCCTCTTTATTGCACTGTGAATTGCTGGAAGAGGGAATGAGTTAACTGAGAACCTGTCAGTGAGATTGTTCAGATGGGAGAAGTTTTAACTTTTATTCCTTTTTCTGAGCTCCTCTCAGTTGATTTATGACTATCATATTTGAGCTGAACTTTGTGGTCATAAATCAACTGAGAGAGGTTCACATGAAGGAAGATAAGAGCTATAAACTCTCCCATCAGATTATAAGCCAACAACAGAAGTCATAACACACAGGCTGCAGAAGACAGATGGTGCAAAATTTTTAATGAAACTCAATTGAAAAAATGTTTAGCCAAAAATACATGCAGTTAAGGATATATGACATATCCATATCCTTTAACATTTTCCTGACATATGCCGCACATGTGTAAGCAGGTTGCGGGATGCAATGACAGACAGTAGGAAGAGCAAGGGTTAACAAGATGTAACAATTTAATAGAACAAGGTATGCACTCCTAGCAGGGAGGTTAATGGCTAAAGGAGGTGTAAGGGGGGTGGTGCTGTTATGGACAGTAAGAGTAAGTAAGAGACACGCTGTCACTTTAAGAGACAGCACCCCCTTGTTTGGTGTGATGGAATGCTCTGCTCCACCTGCAAAAGACTGAGGGGAGGAGTTGAGCCTGTTAGAGGGAGAGAGAGAAGAAGCTGCTGCTGAGAATGGCTGTGCTTGTAGCTGTGTAAAAGGTCTCACAGCCTGGATGAATTGGACTTGTAAAATTGAACAGACCCTTCGGGTGTAGCAAAGGTGGCTGTCCTGTGCTATTTTGAGAAGCCACGTAGAGACCGAGAAAGGGATTTACAGTTTCCGGGAGCACCTTCAGGACCCTGAAGCAAGGAGAAGACCACGTTTCACGGATCTACCAGACAGCTGTGTGCACCACCGTACCGGACTATTGGGGGCCCCCGGGACTGGACCTAAGTACCCAACGTTACCGTGAGTTTGTTCCCATTTGTGCACATGTCAGGGCCTAGTGTAGGCTTCAATAGACAGAACACGGCAGGCGTGTGGCCTGTTTAGTAGAGGTCAGGGAGGCTGTACTTAGAGTAGCATCATTCTGTGTTCGTTGTTTGGATTTGCCTGTTTGAAATATATTGATCCTGTAATAGTTGGAGCACAGTGCAATTTGACGGCCCAGCTAAAGAATACAAACTCTTGTCAAATTATCTTTTGCCACTGCATACCCCTGTTTGCACCTTCCTTATCCACTTCATTCCTGCACGTGGTGGTTCCCCGGCCATTGCTTCAAGTGGCGCTGCGAGCAGGGTGACTGTCACCAAGATGGAAGCAGCAGACAGCAACGGTTGGAATGTTAATGTTAGTGAGGATGCTGTGGGCATTGGTGGAACCCCTGCAAGGACACTCCCTATGGGCACCACATTTAGTTTGACGGCAATAATATGCCACTGTCTGACTTGGTGTCCCGGCTGCAAAGCATCCTGTCAGCACTGTCAGAACGGGTCCGGGCAGATCCGGCTCTTACATTTCGTCAAATCCTGGCAGAAACAGTGGCCCGAAGCAAAGAAGACAGTTACGTGTCTGGGGTGATAAGTGTCCAGGGCTCCAATACCAGAGGGGACCCAAACCATCAGGAGGTGCTGGTCCAGGTGGTGCAAGACTTGCAGTGGTCCCTTGTCAATGTGCAAAACAAACTGACCCAGATGGAGCAAAGAATGGGAGATCTGTCTGCTGAACGTCCCTACTCGGCTGTGCCAGCCCCTGTCAGCCCTGCCTGTTGCCTGCCGTGGCAGAACAACAGTCTGACCCATCGTACTCATAAAACCATTCTTCGGCCCGACCGATAAGGGATCAGTGGGTGCAAGCTCCCTCCCATCAGGCATTGGAGGCACAAGGACAGGCATGAGGTGCTCCCCGGCAAGGAGGAGGCATCCAATGCTGGGAATGTGTAGGACGGGGGCACCTTGCCAGAGACTGTCAGAATTATGCTCAAAGCCAGCGGAAGCCACCGTTAAACTACCAATCCCCCCGCAGTAGTGCAGTAGTAGGCCGCTCATTATCATAATAAACACTTGATTGCTGGGAGTCCCATCCTGCATGCTGAATTCGAGGGTGTTCCAGTGGATTGCTTGATAGATACCGGGTTACAAGTGACGACGATGCCAGAAATGTATTTCAAGCAGCATTTTCAGGCCCTGGCCAAGCCAGAGAAGGAGACATTGATACGGTTGTTTGCTGCCAACCAACAACCAATCCCTATCACAGGGGTCGTGTGGATGAATATTCAAATCTGTGGGCAAGAAGTGGGGAGAAAAGGGATCCAGCTAGTCCCTGCGCCCACCAAAGAAGATGTACCTGTAGTACTGGGAATGAATATCCTACGTGAACTCGATCAGATTATTTTTACCAAACGGGGACCCAGTTATTGGAAGAAGGCTACTACACATAAAGCCTTCTCAAGATGCCCTTCAGTGACTGATCCACATCTGTGGGACCCAGAAGAGTGTGCCATCTTACCAGACAGTAGGTGTCATCAGGGCCCCTGGCAAAGAGCCTGTAATCCTGCCTCCCGAGCAAGAAAGTATATTACACCTTCCAGTGGGGACTCGTCGCAACCTCGACAGGTTGAAAGTGATTGTTCAGCCTGTGGTAGACAGAGGAGTTGACCAAGAAGTCATGATAGCTCGAACGATAGCTGTGGTCCAGCGAGGACACTTCCCCACAAGAGCTTTGAATGTGGGCCCCGGGGAGGTCACCTTGCCAGGAGGGACAGATCTGGCCCTGGTATACCTACATAAGGGTGAAGTAGTGAGTCAGAAGGAGATGTCTTTATCGCCGATGGAAGGTGCGGGGTGGATCCTATCAGTTGCTGCGGGGGCCGAAGAGACGCCATCCCCGGAGTGGAGTGGACGGGTCATCCTTGATCAAATGGAAGTGGATGTGTAGGCTCTTGGCCCTGAGCGTGTGCAGGCAATAGAAGCTATGCTGTGGGAAAATCAGGCTGCATTCGCCCATCACACCGAAGATTTCGGCTGTACTGAAGCCATCACACACAAGATACCGACCGGGGATGCTCGTCCAATTTGAGAACGATACCGGCATAGCCCACCCAAGATATACCAAGAGGTGAAGACATTACTGAGGCAGATGCTGGATTCAGAAATGGTGCAGAGTAGTCAGAGCCCTTGGGCGGCCCCAGTGGTGCTCGTCAAGAAAAAGGATGGGACCATCCGGTTCTGCATAGATTACAGGAAACTCAATGCCTGCACTGTTCGAGACTCATACCCATTACCCCGCATCGAGGTATCCTTGACAGCGTTGGGGAAAGCCAAGTACTTCTCCACCTTGGACCTAGCAATTGGATGCTGGCAAATAGTCTTGGCAGAGAAAGACAAAGCAAAAACCACCTTCATCCTCCCTATGGGATTGTTTGAGTTTAACCAGATGTCTTTCGGGCTCTCCAATGCTCTGGGCACGTTTCAACAGCTGATGGAAAAGTATTTGAGAGACTTAAATTTTGAAGCTACCCTGATCTATCTGGATGACATCATTGTGTTTTCTGCCTCGTTCGAAGAACACCTTGCCCGGCTTGGACAGGTACTCAGAAGACTGCGAGCTCATAAACTGAAGGTGAAGCCAAAGAAGTGCCACCTCTTCAAGAGGGAGATCGAGTACCTGGGCCACATAGTGTCACAGGATGAAGTTCTACCGTCACCAGAAAAGGTGGCTGCTATCCAGAAGTGGCCAGTCCCTTGAACAGTGAGAGAACTCCAGGCCTTTCTTGGGCTCGCCGTGTACTACCGCCGGTTTGTCAAAGATTTTGCGAAGATTGCGGGTCCTCTGAATGAGCTGCTGAGGGGGACCGCCGGAGCGCCGAAGAACCAGTGCGTCCCTTGGGCCCAGAGACAAGATGAGGCCTTCCAGGCTATAAAGAGTGCTCTTACTTCAGCCTCGATTTTGGCCTACGCAGATTTCGATCAACAGTTCCTGTTGAACACAGATGGTAGCCTTCATGGACTCGATGCAGTACTTTCTCAGATACAGGATGGACATGAAAGAGTCATCGGGTATGCCAGTAGGTCCCAGCGAGACAGGTGGTCATCCCGGGAGCAATGGCTCAAGAAGTAGCTAAAGAAGCCCACTAATTCGGAGCTCACTTTAGGCCCACAAAGACCTACCAATGGTTACAGCAGTACATGTACTGCCCCAGGTTGGAGTCTGTGGTGGAAGAGGCTTGCCAGCACTGTTGAATATGCAACCTCATTAAAAGTAACGAACAAAGGGCACCCATCCAGACCATACAAACTAAGCAACCGCTAGAAGTCTTGATGATCGACTATCTTCTCGTGGGACACTTGGCCCAGGGGCTACAGTACTGTTTGGTGATGACCGATCATTTCTCCAAGTTTGCAGTAGTCACCCCAACTAGAGATCAGACTTCTGAGTCGGCGGCATGGGCCATCTGTCAAGACTTCATCCGGATGTATGGGTACCTAAAGCACATCCACTCTGACCAAGGCGAATGCTTCCAAGGCAAGGTGATGGAAGAACTGTATCGCATGTATGGCATTGAACAGTCCTGGACCACCCCTTACCATCCTCAAGGTAACGGAGCATGTGAATGCTTCAACCAAACCCTACTTTAAATGCTGAGGAGGATAAGAAGGCATGCTGGCCAGACTACCTGCCAGAGTTGATCTGGACCTACAACAATCGGGTCTACTCCACCACGGGTTACACTCCATATCTACTGCTGTTTGGAAGAGCTGGACTAGAGATCATTGAGCTGAAGTTGGAACAGCCAGAGGAGCTGATGGAGCGAACTGTCACTTCATGGGTGAAAGAACATCGGCAACGATTACACACGATACGGCGGTTGGTGGGTCAGCAGCTACAGAAAAAAGAACATACGGGCCGTAAACCAATTCAAGAGATACGGCTCCAACCTGGGGACCGAGTATTAGTCAGAGAGAAATGCCCCAAGGGTAAACTAAGTGAGAGATGGGAAGTACAGCCTTACAGAGTACTCCAGCTAGTGTATGCTGATGGCCCGGTCTACAAGATGCAGATTGAGAGTGGGACGTCCGCCCCTAGGGTACTCCACAGAAATATGCTGCGGCCATGCCGGTCTGAGGTCTGTTCTGTGCCATTGCCGCCTGAAGGTGCTCCTCCACTTCCTGAATCTGTCTTGCCTGCTGGTGAAATCAATGATGAGTGGTGGACTGTCCCTGACACCGTGGGAGGTCCTCAGCCGTACAGAGACGGTAATCTTATGGATGTACAACTACCACCATGAGAGGACGAGACCCGACAAGAGCTCCCTACGACTCCTGCAGCAAGTGTTCCTCTGGAAGATAGCCAAGAACTCCAGAGATTTTAGAGGTCTTCTGCAGGGGTTCCAAAAGTCCGATACGTAGAACAGTGTTCTCTGCCTGTTTTTCCGATTCTGTTGCCTCCTCTATCGATTTTGTTGCCTCCTCTATAGGTGCTCTTCCTGCATTGCAAGTTTCTTCATTACACTGCATCCTTGATGTTGTTATGGCTGAGGACGACCATTCTTAAGTAGGGAGGCATGTAAGGGGGGTGGTGCTGTTATGTACAGTAAGAGACACGTTGCCACTTTAAGAGACAGCACCCCCTTGTTTGGTGTGATGGAATGCTCTGCTCCCCCTGCAAAAGACTGTGCTATGAACTGCCCAAGACTAGAGAGGGGAGGAGTTGAGCCTGTGAGAGGGAGAGAGAGAAGAAGCTGCTGCTGAGAATGGCAGTGCTTGTAGCTGTGTAAAAGGTCTTACAGCCTGGATGTATTGGACTTGTAAAATTGAACAGACCCTTCAGGTGTAGCAAAGGTGGCTGTCCTGTGCTGTTTTGAGAAGCCACGAAGAGACTGAAAAAGGGATTTACAGATTCCAGGAGCACTTTCAGGACCCTAAAACAAGGAGAAGACCACGTTTCACTGATCTACCAGACAGCTGTGTGCACCACCGTACCAGACTATTGGGGGCCCCCGGGACTGGACTTAAGTTCCCAACATTACCGTGAGTTTGTTCCAATTTGTGCACGTCAGGGCCTAGTGTAGGCATAAATAGACAGAACACGGCAGCCGTGTGGCCAGTTTAGTAGAGGTCAGGGAGGCTATACTTAGAGTAGCATCATTCTGTGTTCATTGTTTGGATTTGCCTGTTTGAAATATATTGATCCTGTAATAGTTGGAGCAACATGCTATTTGCCGGCCCAGCTAAAGAATACGAACTCTTGCCAAATTATCTTTTGCCATTGCATGCCCCTGTTTGCACCTTCCTTATCCACTTCATTCCTAGCCTTCCAATAAATTTTACCCTTTGTTGTTTGCACCTCATATTGTGCACCGTAGTCTCCCTGCACCGTGGAGGTTCCCCGGCCTTCGCTTCAGAGGTATAATAGGGATAACAAATGTAAAGCAATGACAGTCCAATGAAGGAATTTATCGTGTCCTGTATGCTCCTCTGCATCAGATGATCCCGCGGGGGGTTGTAGAACCGGCAGCGGCTGGGTGATGTCCTCAGATGGGGTCCTTTAAAGAATTATCCGTCTTCTGGAGGCAGCGGTCGGTCTCCGGATTCGTTCCACTGAGCCCCTAGTCCATATGCATGTGCAGCCGAAGCAAACAAGGCCGCAGGTCTTTCCAAGTTCAACGTGGATCGGTCAATGTTCTCTGGCAAGGAAGGCCGCCGGTATACGTCCGGTACCCGTCCCTCTCTACTCTGCACGTGCGCAGTACTCACAGTCACGGAGCATACGGCACCTCGCTCTCTGACAGACGCAGGGCACCCGGCACCTTGTCAATCACTCTGGTGGTGGCGGCAGCCGGCAGGCACAGACCGTCGCAGCGCTGGTGCTCAGCCTGAAGCACGCTGCTTGTTAACGCCAAACTGCCTGCGGCTGCACGTGCTTTGCTTTTTAAGCTGCCCCTCCTACCCAGGTCAAGAGGTTCACAAACAAGAAGTATTCAGCTCACCCCTCTTCACTCCTGATCACAATTATTATTTTATCTCCTGGAGACACTGGAAGAATCCTTCTTTATGTTGTGCAGGTCAAGAGGTTGGTCCGGCTCCACATTTCTTCCCCCAGGCCACAAGGGAGGCAGCCTCAACGGTTCCGGACCTGGCTCGGTACAGGTACCCGCGGCCCGGTCTTCCTCCTTACACTTGTACTGCACAAGTCTAGTGTGGGTGTAAGCAAAGGGCTCAAGAGCTGAGCCTGCACCATAATTATTAGATAATGATCGTATTATACAGCCAGCATTTGCCTTTTGCAGCAGCTAAGACAGCAAATGCAGCTGTCAACCCCTTAAATGCCACTAACAATATTTGATAATAGGCATTTAATGGGGCTGGTCACTTTCTCTTTTTAATACAGCTTTGCTCACAAACCCCAGCACTTCTGCCCATAACATGGCTGCTGAGGGAGAAGCATATGATCAGACCAGACCAGCCTCATCGAATTGTAAAACTTCTCACAGGGGAAAGCTACTTTTCTATTGGAGGAGACTAATGAACTGGTCTCATCACTTGCTCCTCCACCAGCTGCGATTATACATATATATACAGAAGTGATGGTCTGTTTGTGAGGAAATCTGCACTAACAAGAAAGAGTAGTCAGCCTTTTTAAAGCAAATCGTCTCAAGGTCATGCCATTATGGACAATCATCAGCCTCCTGAAGCATGATCAAGGAGTGCTGATGGGTTACAAATGCGGCCAAGGGGCTTGCTGAAGGCCCCCTTGGCTACCATGTTGATGCTCTTGTGAAGCCCAGCAACAGCCAGTTTTCAAAGCAATCAGTCATTTTAGCTTTATACTGCAATACAGTTGTAGTGCAGTACAAACAGACAGAAAATTGCAGGTTCAAGTCCCCTAAGGGGATTAAAACTTATAGACCAGACATGTATATTAACCCACATTTATTAATCAGTATTTGTCAGTTTTTGCAGTAAACTAAACTTCAAAAAGTTGCAACTTGCACACAAATGTGTATAAAGTCGTGACCCCAACAACTTTCAGACAGGTATATTTAGCTTTATGTCAGATTTTTTTTTGCAATTCTGCACCTGCTCTTAGACATAGATTTTATTTTTCTGAGACCGTTTTGTTAAGAATTGTGTATTATATGCCAATCTAAAAAAAAATATTGGAGAATACTGCACCAAATTTATGAAAAGGCAGAAACTACTTAAAAAAATTATCACAATTTTAGACTATCCTAAATTAAAAAAGTAAAATCTAAGTTTGCTAAAGGCAGGTGTAGATTTAAATACAAATTTAAGACATTTTCTGACGTGGCCCTTAATAAACCTGGTTTTGGCCATGCCTCCTCATGGTACCCCACGTCCATATTGTCAACTTTTGTTGAGCAAGGCGCACTAAATAAACTTTTTGCACAATTTGTGACTTTTTGTAGAAGGGCTATTGGTTTATATCAGAGATTCTCAAACATTTTCAACAGAGGTCTCTATAGTGGACATTCATGCCAAAATGAACACTGTCCCTCTATTTTTTTGTCTTTTAAATACAAGTAAAACATTAAAACAAGTACAAAATGGGTCAATTATGCAGCTAAACTAGAGATTATGTTGTCATAAAAGAATAGTTAAGAATATACTTATGTGTATGAAAAGTGCCTAACAGCTGAATCTCACCAACAACTAAGGGGTGCCTTCCTGGTTCATCAGTACATCAGGGCACATCTGCCAGGGCGAGAACATTGTGATCACAGAATGAATTTCACATGAGTGGTCATTACAAACCTGGTCTCGCGCAGATTCCAGTTCATGGTACTGCTCTTCTAGTTCCGTGTCTTTTGTTTTCAACATGTCCCAGACCTTCTGTAGTTCTTCCCGGACCAGCATTAATTCAGAGTCCACTTCCTCTAAGGAAACCTGATTAAGAAACATCCACATCACATACCACTGAAGGACCAAACATTAACATTGATAGGGATTTTCCAGGCTTTCTATATTGATGCCCTATCCATCAATATCAAATTCATGGGGCCCGACATCCAATATCCCTACCAATCAGATGATATCAGCTCTGGCGCAGGCCAAATGTAAACAGTGTATAGAACCGAGAGGGCGCAGCGCCATTTACTGTGTAATGGCTGTTCTTAGGTGCTGCTCAGATTGAAGTGAATAGGAGTTTAGCTGTAGTACCCAAGAATGGCCACTATGCAGTGAATGTCGCTGTGCTTTATGGCTCTTTTCACAGTTAACTTACAACCACCAGCAGAACTAATAACAGCTGATTGAAGGGGGGCACCCAGGTATTAGACCCCCAGAGTCTGATATTGATGATTTATCCTACGGTGTATAAAGCTGCCAAGATTTTATCAGAGACACCAGCTTTTTGTCTTTATAATGTATTTACTTGCCCAGACCTTCGAAACCTATGCAATGGTGGATACCAACAATGGTTAGCTCATCTAGTTTTCTACTTTTATAAATCATCAATGTACGAGAAATCCTGGCGAGCCCCTTCAAGATTGTGCTGCCGGAAAGTGCCTTTTGTTATTCCATTTTCACAACAGGACACAACATAAACATATTATCTGATGCTCACCTTGAATTCTCCAGATTTCTTACGTTTTAGCTCATCCAGTTCCTGTTTTAGAGACGGAACAAAATTCAATATAGTAAGACAGTATTATGTAATAAAATGATGAAGCCAGTATGTAATTCAAAACATCCTTTTATTCAGCTTTGCAACATGGAGGCTTTATCAAGATGCTATACAACTTCACAAATGGGCATCATATTTCTAGGACGCGAGGTAGATAATTGTGTGCTACATGCAGAACCTATCCAATTATTGCCCTCTAAATAATTAAAGGGATTGTCCCCTACTGACATATTGATGACCCATCCGAATGGGTCATTAATATCAGATTGGTGGGGATCCAACACCAGCACACACACGAATCATCTGAAATTCTCTATGCAGAGGCCATATATAAGTGATGTACACAGCCCCATATATAGCTTAGTGGACGCTGGCGAGTACTGCACTTTATCTCACATTCACTTGATCAACATCAATATGTAAGTACTGGACACCCCCTTTAAGAAATACTGTAAATATTAGTAGGGTTCAAGTACAAAAAAGATTTTATGCCTATTGCTAGATTTACAATTTCTCACCTCTTTTAGATTAAATAAAAGATCATCTTTCTGCTTCTTTGCTTCTTTTTCCTTTTCCAGCTGCTGCTGTAATTTGTATATTTCAGATCTGAAATCATACAAAATGATATTGAAGATTACAACATAAGAAGAAAAAAAATCCATCCATAGGATAGATTGTCAATGTCTGATCAGTCATGGTTCGACACCCGGCACCTCCACCTGATCAGCTGTTCCTGGTGTCATCTGTGGCAGTCAGAACTGCCCAATTGCGGACTTGCACCTTCTTCTGATAGTGGCCGCGGCTGCTACTGCACATCTGCCCCCTATGGATTTGAATGAGGCGGATGTGCAGTACCCTGCCACAACGACTATCAGAAGATGGAGAAACTGTGCATTTGAACAGTTCCGGATGGTTTTATTTCAAATAAATTACTTTATACTTGAGGTGTCTTTATTTAGAATGTAACTATAGGATTAGTAATGGAGAGGCGTCTTATAGACGCCTCTTCATTACTAAGCTGTGGGCTTGATATCACCCATCAATGCAAAGGTGACAACAACCCCAGTTGCCACTGCCACAGGGCAAGTGGGAAGAGACTGGAAAAGCGCCAGAATTGGCACATCTAATAGATGCGCCTTTTCTGGGCGGTTGTGGGCTGCTATTTTTAGGTTGGGGGGGTCAATATCCATGGCCCCTTACCAGCCTGAGAATGCCAGCCCCCAGCTATCTGCTTTAGCTTAGCTGGTTGTCAAAAACTGGAGGGACCCAACACCGTTTTTTAAATTACTTAAATAATTTAAAAAAAATCAAAGGGGAACCCCTCTATTCTTGATAACCAGCCTTGCTGAAGCTGACAGCTGCGGATTGCAGTCCCCAGCTGTGAGCTTTGCCTGGATGGCTTTCAAAAATACAGGGGAACCCATGGCGTTTTTTTTCAATTATTTATTTACAGCATGGGTGCCGGCTGATGAATATTCCCATCAGCCGCTCCTGCTCTCGTTGCTCTAATCCCATCAGCCGACACCAGTAACCGAAGGTAACTTTATACCTCCGATCACAGGTGAAGATTCACACTGTCATTTGAGAGTGTGGGAATCGTGGCTGTCTGATTGGCAGTGATGATTTTACGGCTGATCAGAAGCAGCGTTTGCCGCGTCATGCACATGACAACGCAACAAACACCTGGTATTCGGGGTACCGAACCCAAACAGTATCACGAACTTCCTGATGAAGTCCGTGATCAGTGTTCATGTCCGAAAATTAGATGTTCGGTATGGAAGCCAAACTTAAATGTTCGGATTCGCCCATCTCTACTGTACAGTTCTCTATACAATGTGATGGTACACAACAAGGTAAATTATGATTAATGGGATAAGAGGTCTTTATATTTTAGTTTACATTGATACCTTCCCTCTGGCTATTTTTGAAAAGGGAGTGGAAAACCCCTCTAAATATCAGCTGTGCTCTTAAGTATATAGTGTAACTTTGCAGGTATTATACAATATGCAAAGATTCTTATTCTCGCCCATGCACTTGTAACTCTACTAATTATTAAGCTGACAGTCCTGGAGTAATACTGCACACAGTCATCCTCTCTTTTATCACCAGCTCAGAGAACGGTAATTTTTGGTTAGCTGAATTAGCAGTCAGGATCAACAGACTCAAACGTTTTCCAGTTTTAGAAATGGACTCTACCAGGAAACCAACCTTTGTGATAGGGTCATAGGGCTCTGGATTTCCACATTACCAAGACAGTCCTGAAAAACATACAACATATATACAGGTGCTTCTCTCAAAATTAGAATATTATCAAAAAGTTAATTTATTTCAGTTCTTAACTGCAAAAAGTGAAACTCATATTATATAGAGTCATTACAAGCAGCGTGATCTATTTCAAGTGTTTATTTCTGTTAATATTGATGATTATGGCTTACAGCCAATGAAAACCCAAAAGCAATTATCTCAGTAAATTATAATCAATAACAAAAACACCTGCAAAGGCTTCCTAAGCTTTTAAAAAGGTCCCTTAGTCTATTTCATTATGCTCCACAATCAGCGTCGGACTGGAGCACCTTGGGTCCATCAGAGAAAATCATTCTTGGGGCCCACTATATAGCTACATAGAAATAAATACAAGACCACCAATAGTGTGGTAAAACACGCTAATATCAGGGTATAATATAAGGTAGTACCCATCTTAATTATGTAGCAGGGGTTGGGGTAGCCCCCTCATAGAATATAATGTAGCCTCCCTCATGGAATATAATGCAGCCCCCTCATAGAATATAGTGCAGCCCCCCTCGTAGGGCATAATGCAGCACCCCACATAATATTATGCAACCCCCTCATAAGGTATAATGCAGCCCCTATAGAATATAATGTAGCACCCTCCACAGGGGTGCATTAAAAGAGGTCTGGATACACATGATGAGAGCATTATACTGCCTCTGTACAAATCTCTGGTTAGACCGCACATGGAGTACTGTGTACAGTTTTGGGCACCAGTGCTCAGGAAGGATATAATGGAACTAGAGCGAGTACACAGGAGGGCAACAAAATTAATAAAGGGGGTGGGGGAACTACAATACCCAGAGAGATTAGCAAAATAAGGATTATTTTGCCTAGAAAAAAGACGACTGAGGGGCGATCTCATAACTATGTATAAGTAAATAAGGGGACAACACAAATATTTCTCAGGATCTGTTTATACCAAGGAATGTGACGGTCACAAGGGGGCATTCTCTGCGTCTGGAGGAGAGAAGGTTTATCCACCAACATAGAAGAGGATTCTTTACTGTTAGGGCAGTGAGAATCTGGAATTCCCTGCCTGAGGAGGTGGTGATGGCAAACTCAGTCGAGGGGTTCAAGAGAGGCCTGGATGTCTTCCTGGAGCGTAACAATATTGTATCTTACAGTTATTAGGTTCTTTAGAAGGATGTAGCTCTGGGGATTTATTCTGATTGTTTATAGACTGAACTGGATGGACAAAAGTCTTTTTTCGGCCTTGCTAACTATGTTACTATGTTACTATAATTTGCAAACAACAAAAAGAAAACTCAGGAGTATCAAACACCATATATAAAGCATATTAAATGTATTGAATGTATTCATGAATATTAATCACATAATACATTATAAAAAGTTGTATAAAAACCTAGAAGATGTGAAGGACACAAGACATAAAGTCCAACAGAGTTACAATAATTATAGATTGGGAATACTGAGATCATATAAATTCTCTTGTAACAACATTTGCTATTATAACATTTCACTAGTATCAGATACGTCATGAAAACATCTATATGCCACTCTGGGTACACATATTCAGCATAGTACCATTCTAATACTCAACCCAAAAGAGCCTAGCAATAAAAATCAGATACTAGAAGGAGTCTCACCTGAATAAATCTTTGCAACTGGTCACACCAAGCAGCCCCAACGCGCGTTTCGCCTGGGCTTCCTCAGGGGGCTGTCAAGTAATATTGGAGTATACCTGCTGATTGCTTTCAGTGTTAATTTTAACTCTTTTTTCTGGAACTTTTTTATTTATGTTACTATAATGTAGCCCCCTCAGAGTATAATGCAACCCCCTCATAAGGTATAATGCAGCCCCCCATAGAATATACTGTAGCCCCCTTATAGGACATAATGCAATCCCCCCTCATGTAGTATGATGTAGCCCCCAGAATATAATGTAGCCCCCTGAGAGAATAATGCAGCCCCCACACAGAATATATTGCAGCCCCCCACAAAATATAATGTAGCCCCCTCATAGGGTATAATGCAGCCCCTATCCACTTCCATCATTGTTTTCCCTCTCCACTCCCATCATTGTCCTCATCACCACCTCCATCATTGCCTTCTCACCCACCACCCCTATCATTGCCCTTTCCACCACCTCTATCATTGCTTTCTCCCCCACCACCCCCATCATTGCCCATTCCACCACCTCCATCATTGCCTTCTCCCCCACCACCACCATTATCCTTTCCACCTCAACCATCATTGCTTTCTCCCCATCATTGCCATCTACCAGGAAATTTTAGAGCACTTCATGCTTCCCTCTGTCGACAAGCTTTTTGGAGATGGAAATTTCATTCTCCAACAGGACTTGACATCTGTCCACACTGCCAAAAGTACCAATAACTGGTTTGAAAACAATAGTATCACTGTGCTTGAAAAGCCAGCAAACGTGCCTGACCTTAACCCATAGAGAATCTATGGGGTATTGTCAAGAGGAAGATAAGAGACACCAGACCCAACAATGCAGATGAGCTGAAGGCTGCTTTCAAAGCAACCTGGGATTCCATAACACCTCAGCAGTGCCATAGGCTGATCACCTCCATGTCACACCTCATTGATGCAGTAATTGATGCAAAAGGAGCCCCGACCAAGTATTGAGTGCATTTACTGAACATACATTTTAGTAGGCCAACATTTCTGATTTTAAAATAATTTTTCAAGCTGGTGTTAGAAAGTATTCTAATTTACTGAGATAATGACTTTTGGGTTTTTATTGGCTGTAAGCCATAATCATCAACATTAACAGAAATAAACACTTGAAATAGATCACTCTGCTTGTAATGACTCTATATAATATATGAGTTTCACTTTTTGTATTGAAGAACGGAAATAAATTAACTTTTTGATGATATTCTAATTTTGTTAGAAACACCTGTATAACATAAATGCATTATTTAAATCAGCATCAGATAATTGCATTATAATTCAGTTTGAAACATGACAAAACATTTTAGGTCATTTATGCTGCGGCTGCTCTTCTGTGAGATTGGAGAAGACAGGCTAGCCTTCAATCTCCATGTGCATCAATAAGTCTTGTTTGGCAATGATTCTGTCGCCAGTTCACCGGTTGTCCTTCTTTGGCTCACCTTTTGGAGATCCTAGTAACATCAAACTAAGATGACTCAACAATTAGAGCTATTTACTGGTGCTCTGACCCAGTCATATAGCCTCTCAATTTGGCTCAATAGCAGATCTATCCCTATGATATTCTTCTTTTTCCTGTTTCCAACATCTCAATTTCTAAAATCTTACTATTCACTTGTTGCCAAATATGTCCCTCCCATTGTCAAGTGCCGTTGTAACAACCTATTATTCACTTCACTTGACATTGCTTTCAGTGAGATCATGCCCTGCATACATCAATTGCGCTCATGGACTATGTTGTGAATGTTTGTACACAATGACACTGACCTGGATCTTCTCTGCTGCAAGTTTACTTTCCAGTTCTCCCACCCTGCACTGTAGAGCCTCCCGGCGACTTCGTTCCAATTCTAGTTGCTGCCGGGAAGCATCCAGCTCAATGCGAAGAACAGATCCATTTTCACTCTGTGTAACATATTACTGTTATAATTGTAATTGTCTATTAATATGATACAGCCCTTACCTATAAAAAGTTCACCAGCCTATCACACTTTAATATACACATATCAAACCTATATAACCTTACCAATCCACCAATTTACAAGTGGTGTGATGTGCATCATAACATACCTTATCTACTGACTGTCTTAAAGGGGTTTTTCAGTCTTCTGATATAAGCCTGAAGTCACTCTGTGTGACTGCAGACTTCTGAATCCTGACAGGGTTTGGTGCTCATACTTTAAGGATTCACCAGTATTTCTAGAGAGAGCAGGGGCGGTTACATGACTGCAAGTATGCGATTTGCATACTTCTGGCCACATTCCAACTAGTCGTGTATGGCTTCTCTCAAGGGAATTGAGAGAAGCTGAGCACATCTAGTTGGCATGTGACTGAATGCAAATTGCATACTTGCGGTCACATTTCTGCTTGCTCTCTCCGTAAATAACGGTATTGCACGTTGTCAGGATTCAGAAGTCTGTAGTCACCTAGAGAGACTGCAGATTTTTGTCAGAACACCGGGGAACTCCTTTAATTTTGCCATACACGAGATAGCTATTGGATAAGCATTTGTTTGGCCAACAGCTATCTCTTCTGACTCCCTTGTACACATGAGCGCTCAGCTCAGCTGAGCATTCATATGCTTTTTCCTCTGAAAACAAAAGCATCAGCTGCTTCAACTACCAGATCCCTCTCAATCGAGAGACCCCTATACAAATCAGTTTGTCAGAAATCATTGTCTGGCCTATTTTCCTTTAACATGTATGGGGGTTTCTACCCTATTCCCAAAGAAAGGATATAATCTTTAATGAAAAAAATAGCGTCATTTTATCATGGTGTACAAAATGACATTTTAATTTCACATTTCCACATTTTTTAAATGGCATTTGCCAAAAATGGAATTCTTCCTGTCAAAAGAGGCTTGTAGTAACGGAAGAAGACTGGAAATAAGAGAGAATTCCAGTGTAATTATAATAATAAATTATAATCATCGGTGCTACGGTATAAAAACAACATTGTTTGTCAAGATGCGAAAACTGTGATGGGTAACAAATAATATGTACAGCACGAAATCTTTGTAGTAATAACTATGCACTAAGGTACTAAAATCATGTCGGATGATAAGTGTATAAAAACCAAAATAGAGACAGTCATCTCACCTTCAGCTTTCTCATCTCCAATTCCTTGTCTGATCGTACAGATTCCAGCTCCTTTATCTTCTCACTGTAGAGATAAGTCATATCCAGTCACCATCAACCCCTAATAATCTACACAAATATATTCTACATTCCAACAGAAAATTTGCCCCTTAAGGGAGTGCCAACACAATACAATGTACTCAGGCATTATTAACCCATTGTGCCAGCTCCTGTACATCAGGAGGGCCCAGCAATACTTATGAAAGGTAGACAAGTAACGTCGTACGGATACAAAAATCACGCAAAGCCCAGAAATGTTCTGCACACCTACTATGCTGAACACATCAGAATGTTTCCATGGCTTTAACCGTATTGTGATGTGGACTCATTTTTACTGTCTAATTGCAAATTATTTGCCATTCTTTTCAAAATTATTATTTTGCTGGCAGATAAGCATGCAAAGAAAATGTGTATATTACAATAGTCAGGTGAAGGGCTATACAATAAATACAAAAACCTATGATAAATTTTGCACCCTAATTGTCTCGGAGTACAAAAGTGCCATCCACTCCATGGACCAAAATAGATGTACAGAGACTGCCTATTGTGAAGGATGTTAGAGTCAGTAATGAGCGGTCAGAGGAGCGCTTAGGAAGCAACCCAGGGGCAGATTAGAATGTCAGGTCTCTACCGCAGCTCCAGCCGAAAACCTCCGATGGAGGATAGGAGCAATGAGAAAAATCCACCTGATGAAGGCGGATTCTCAGTCGAAACGCGTTTTGGTTTAACCCCATCTCTCATCTGAGTCTCTTTCCTGCGCTCCTAAGACCGTTTTCCATTTTCTCATTATCATGAAGGATGTGGTAGAATATACAACAGAGGCTGATTACTTACCAACTTTATAAGATGTACAGTATGTATAATATTGGACTGGCTAGTGGAAAAGGCTGTTGGTCCCCAGAGAATGACACCTCCAGAGTTTATCAGGTAATAGACGCCAGATAGAGAGACTGGAGTAGACATGATCATAGCCAGGGATTGAGCTAAAGTGTCACTAAGACACTAGGCCTCCTAGACATTTGGTCTGATCACAATGATCATTGCATATAATTAGATTAAAGGGAACCTAACAGGTCCCCCATGCCCCCCCAACGCACCAGTATTTCTATATTTGTTGTTAAATACCTTGCCTAACCAGCCCTTTTTAGTGTTTATCACCTAAATACATGTTTAACCCAAATAGTAACCAGGACAAAATTTTCAAGTCAGAGTTGTCACTTTATGTTGGCAATACCTTTGTAATGTATCAACATATCCCAGTGATTTTAAGAATGTGTTTTGTGACACAGTTTACTTTGTGATAATAATAAATTTAGGCTGATCTGTTTTACATTTATTTTTAAACATAACAGAAATGCGTCAAAAATGTCTAAAAATTAGCAATTTTCAAATTTTGAATGATTATCCATTTAATCCACATAGTCATACCACACAAAATAGTTACTAAATAACATTTCCCACATGTCTGCTTTACATCAGCACTTTCTAAAAAATGTTATTTTATTTTGTTAGGATGGTAGAAGTTTTAAAAATTTAACAGTAATTTTTCATTTTTTCAAGGAAATTTACAAAACTTTTTTTTTATGGACCTATTCAGCTTTGAAGTGACTTTGGGGAACTTATATATTGGAAAAACCCCAAAAGTGATACCATTTTTAAACAGCACCCCTCAACATATTTAAAACTGCTTTCAGGTAGTTTATTCACCCTTTAGGTGATTTTCAGGAATTAGTGCAAAGTGGCGTGACCGGAATAAAAAATGTTCTTTTACCACCTAAATGTTGCTCACTTCTGAACAGGCTGCTGTAGCCGGCAGACTGCAAGGCCGTTATTTGGCTGTGAATTGCCATAAAACCATCAGAACCACACAATTATGATCTCCGGGCGCTGATTGGGTTAAAGAGGGAGTCCCCCCCACACACACACTCTGTTAGCCATCTAGATGCAGTAGTCATTATTGACAGCATTGGTTAATCGGCCATAGTCGGTGCCTATACTGATCGTGACTGATGTAGCAGGGTGTCAGCTATAGTGTACAGCTGCTGCTTTTTCACCTGTTGGGGGATACTATTCACTTATAAATCAGGTCAGTTTTAAGTTATATGAGTGGTCACTAAGTGGTTAAAAAATTCTTATAAACTTTGCTATGCTAATTAGCTCTTTGACTACTCAATGGGGCGTTGTTGTCCCCAATCGGCCCTCACAGCAGGTTATCATGCCCCTCTGGGCATGATGACGTGATTTGCAAGAGTTGGCGTCATCACCAGACCAGCTCTTTGCAAATCTCACACATGCGCACGGCTTTCTTTGCCCACATCATTGTGCATCCAAAGTTGGGTGTGCGCTTTCCTGCTTCAGAGACGCACTGAGTATGTCCAGAAGTGAGGAAGACATCTTCTTCACTTTCGGACTTATGCAGTGCACCTCTGAAGCAGGGAAGCGCACACCCAACTTTGGATGCGCAATGATGTGGGCAAAGAAAGCCGTGCGCATGTGTGAGATTTGCAAAGAGCTGGTGATGACGCCAACTCTTGCAAATCATGTCATCACGCCCAGTAGTCAAAGAGCTAATTAGCATAGCAAAGTTTATAAAGAATTTTTTAAAACATGTATTCAGGCGATAAACACTATGAAGGGCTGGTTACGCAAGGTATTTAACAACAAATATACTAATGCTGGTGGTGGGTTGTAGTACATGAGGGTTTGTCAGGTTACCTGTACTCTAATTATATGCATTGTCATTGTGATGAGACCAAACGTCTAGGAGGCCCTGTCTTACTGACACTTTAGCTCCATCCCAGGCTATGGTTATGTCTATTCCAGTCTCTGTTTCAGACGTCTATTACCCGATAAACTCTGGAGGTGTCATTCTCTGTGGACCAGCAGACTTTTCCACTAGATAGTCCAATATTATACATACATCTTATAAAGTTAGGCGGTGACTTGAAGCAATGGGGACCCTTTGTGGTCTCATCCCTCTTTACATACTTTATACAGTTGCTTTTTGCTTGCCTTTTCTACATATAGATACATACTACAGGTGCTTCTCACAAATTCAAAATATCATCAAAAAGTTTCAGCTCTTCAATACAAAATGTGAAACTCATATATTATATAAAGTTATTACAAACAGAGAGATCTATTTCAAGTGTTTACTTCTCTTAATGTTGATGATTATGGCTTACAGCCAATGAAAACCCAAAAGTTATTATATCAGTAAATTAGAATACTTTATAACACCAGCTTGAAAATTGATTTTAAAATTCGAAATGTTGGTTTTAGGGTTGGCGGAACACACTAACATATAATGATAAAGTGTGTTCGCAACCCAGGGTCCACTGTGCAGAGATGTAAAACTGCAGCTAATGTGAACAATGGTGAACTAAAGACAGCGAAGCAGCAAGCAAAACGCACTGTGTTAACCGTCACACTGTGTGAACAGAAAACAAAGTTCCAAGCTCTGTTACTCCACAGAGCGGTAACGTACAGCAGAAGACTGAGTGCTATACCCTGTTAACCGTCACAGTGATACAGCAAATATGATGCTAGGTGGGGTCCCTATCGCTCCCCCCAGGGTAGGCTAGACTGGTGGTTGTGCTTGTTCTGACACTCGGCTGTGCTAACGGCACCTGCCACTTAGGACACTGCCTGCCTAGACACACAATCACCGCTATTAGGCTATGTGCACATGTTGCAGATTGGCCTGTGGAATTTTCTGCGCAGATCTATAGATAGATATATCTATAGACAGAAAAAATCTGTGTTAGGCCTGGGTCACACATGCGAGAAACTCGCATGAGTCTTGCACCTCAATACTCAACACTGCCGCCGGCACTTGGACCGGAGTGTTCAGCTGCATAGAAATACATGCAACTGCACACTCCGGTCCCAAGTGCCGGCGGCAGTGCTGAGTATTGAGGTGCGAGACTCGTGCAAGTTTCTCACAAGTGTGACCCCGGCCTAACGCAATATCTGTTTAATGGAAATAAAATTGAAAAAAAAAAATGGCGAGGGCTCCCGCGCAATTTTCTGCACCAGAGAGGGAAAGCCAGTGACTGGGGGCTGAGATTTATAGCCTGGGAAGGGGTTAATACCCATGGATCTTCCCAGGCTATGAATATCAGCCCACAGCTTTATATTTAGCCTTTGCTCCCTATTAAACTAGGGATATCCCAAAAATAAAATGACATGGGGTCCTCCTATAATTAATAGCCAGAAAGGCTGTGCAGACAACTGCGGGCTGATATTCATAGCCTAGGAAGGGGCCATGAATATTGCCCCCCCATTGGCTACAAACACCAGCTCTCAGCCGCCCCAGAAATGGCGCATCACTAAGATGCGTCAATTCCGGCACTTAGCCTCTCTCTTCCCACCGCTGTGTAGCGGTGGCATATAGGGTAATAAGGGGTTAATGTCACCTTTGTATTGTAAGGTGACATCAAGCCCAGTTAGTAATAGAGAGGCGTCAATAAGACGCCTTTCCATTACTAATCCTATAGTTATTAATGGGTTAAAAAAAGACACAGCTAGAAAAACTCTTAATGAAATTAAATACCACACAGATTTCGATCTTTTATTGTACGCCTAATTCCCCGAAGCCATCGATCTCCTGTAAAAAGCAAAAAATAATAAACCAACAGTATACTTCCTGGTCAGATGTAATCCCTTTAATAACGATTGTCCCACGCTAATCTCCCCTATAGCGCAGTCACATCAGCAGATGTGACCGCTCTACAGGGCCTCTGATGACACACTGACCGGAGATAACCCTCCCACAGTGTATCATCAGAGTTCAGGCTCTCACTGCTGTGTGAGAATTTTCTCATGCAGCAGTGCCGTAAGTGAAAGGATGAACTCAGGTGACCTGGCGGCGGCGTGATACAGTGCGGAGGATTATCTCCATCACTGTACACCAGAGCCCCTGGAGAGCGGTCACATCTGCTGATGTGACAGCTCTACACGGGAGATCGTCGTGAGACAATCATTAATAAATGGATTACGTCGGAACAGGGAGTATATTGTTTGTTTATTATTTTATTATTTTTTTCAGGTGATCAAGGGCGTCGGGGATTTGCTCTATATGGTGAGTATGTGTACTTTATGTGTGTGTTTTTTTTAACTATTCAACACATTTGCCGGATGATGGGTCTTCTACTGTCCCATCATTGGCTAATGGTGTCACTGTAGCAGGCATAGCCGGATGGGACTTGTAGTCCCATAGGACGATGTCTGCATACACACACACACCCAGAGCCCCGCAGACCCACACACAGCCCCACAGACCCCCCACACACTGACACAGATTCACGCAGACACCCGCACACAGACACGCACATATTCTCCGCACACACATAGCTCCGCCTACACACTTCCCTCCTCCTGATCTGCAGCGTTTCTCCCACATCCGCAGCAAATCCACAGATCTTTTTTACATCTGCAGTTTTTCTGTGGATGTGCCTGACTCAATGGAAGTCAATAGGTGCAGAAACGCTGCAGATCCGCAAAAGGAATTGACATGCTGCGGAAAAAAACCCGCTGCAAATCTGTGCAGATTTTTCTGCAGCATGTGCACACCAATTCTTAACTTCACATTTACTAACATTGGCTGTGCACTACATTGCGGATTTGATGCAATTCCGCGTGTCCAAAAACGCTGCGGAAACACATCTAAATCCGCAACGTGTGCACACAGCCTAAGAGCGGCCCACACAAATGAGCACAGCGAGTGGTCGCGTATCCAAGCACAATCACAAATGATACTAGTAACTACACATACAGCACGAGCCTGGGCAAAGCGCTGGGACTGGAGTCTGTGCTGAGCAGTCATCTCAGTGGCCGAGCCTGAATGGGAGACTACTGCACCAGACAAGGCTTGGGATCTATCCTGCGCAGCGGGAGAATCTCAGCATCTCATGGTTGGCCTACTGAAATGTAGTCAATTCTTGGTCAGGGCTCCTTTTGCATCAATCTGGCGTGGCAAGTGTCATGCCTTTATACAAATGCATATAATCAGTTTTTCTATGCTTGTCTAGAACTATGGTGTATTGTGATAACTTATACACCAGCGCTATCTATTGACAATGTTCTAATTACAGTTTACTTTCTGTTTCATTGCTTTCTGTGCAATTTAATATTTAAGGATCATCAAGGCTTCCGTAGTTCCCCATCAGCCTCTGCATTAGCCTTGCCCCCTTCTTCTCCAGTAGCCATTTTGGCCTCATGGATACTGACATGCTGATTATCTCTCCGTGATTTTCAGCCCATCTGGTTGTTTACCTCCACATAGCACAGTCAGTGAGACATTTCCCCCTTGTTAAAGCTCACCATATTGCATTATATAACTACTTTGTCCATATGTTTTATATCAAAGTAGTCTTTTGATATTACAGATGTTTATACTACCCAATGCTGTGCAATTACACTGTGAATGTCCTGTACCATACATAATTCTCCTGTATGTATTTAGATATGTTGTATGCCTTGTACTGAGTACTTTCATTTTCCTTATAGTTTTACACTGATCCTATCAATAAAAGTTGTAAAGGACCCCATGCATCTACCTCAATGCATTGATAGGAAAGAATTTAGCTCTCTGTCAACTATTTTTTCTTAAGCACAAAGTTGTGGGTGCCAGATCAGCAAGGATGTGATCAGCCTGTGGTACTGCTGAGGTGTTATGGAAGCCCAGGCTGCTTGGGTAGCAGCCTTCAGATCGTCGGCATTGTTGTGTCTGGCATCTCTCATCTTCCTCTTGACAATACCCCATAGATTCTCTATGGGGTTAAGGTCAGGCGAGTATGCTGGCCAATCAAGCACAATGATACTACTGTTTTTAAACCAGGTATTGGTACTTTTGGCAGTGTGGACAGGTGCCAAGTCCTGCTGGAGAATTAAATTTCCATTTCCAAATAGCTTGTCGACAGAGGGAAGCATGATGTGCTCTAAAATTTCCTGGTAGAGGGCTGCGCTGACTTTGGTCTTGATAAAACACAGTGGACCTACACCAGCAGATGACATGGCCCTCCAACCATCACTGATTGTGGAAACCTCACACTAGACCTCAAGCAGCTTGGATTGTGTGCCTCTCCACTCTTCCTCTAGAGTCTGGGACCTTGATTTTTAAATGAAATGCAAAGTTTACTTTCATGTGAAAACTACACCTTGGACCACAGAGGTACAGTCCAGTTCTTTTTCTCCATGGACCAGGTAAGACGCTTCTAGCGATGTCTATTGGTCATGAGGGGCTTGACAGAAGGAATGCGACCAGGGGTGGACACTGACAGCTTGGGGCCCCTGTGCAAGAACTGTGTCTGGGCCCCCTTCCTTTTATGGTGACAAAGCTACATATATATCTATATATATATATATATATATATACATATATATATATATATATCCACACACACACGTGTATATATACTGTATTACATAGTCTCCTTTATTATGTATATTGCCATCCCCTATTATACAATGCCCTCTCTTGTTAAGTACAGTACCATCCCTTACATATTGGATTATATAGAGCCCTGTTTTTTATTACATACCGTCCTGTCTTGTTAGATGTATAATGCAATGATGACTGATGGAGCATGGGAAAGATTCTTATCTGCTGGAGGAGCTGATGGACTGGTCTGATCACCGGCTCCTCCATCAGCAGTCATTTTATATCTAAAAAGAGAGGGGACTATGTAATAAAAGAATACACTATATAAGAGATAGCACTGTACATAACAGCAGAGGAAGCTATATAATAAGGGATGGCACCATATATACAGTCATATGTAAAAGTTTGGGCACCCCTATTAATGTTAACCTTTTTTCTTTATAACAATTTTTGTTTTTGCAACAGCTATTTCAGTTTCATATATCTAATAACTGATGGACTCAGTTATATTTCTGGATTCAAATGAGGTTTATTGTACTAACAGAAAATGTGCAATCTGCATTTAAACAAAATTTGACCGGTGCAAAAGTATGGGCACCCTTATCATTTTCTTGATTTGAACACTCCTAACTACTTTTTACTGACTTCCTGAAGGACTAAATTGGTTTTGTAACCTCATTGAGCTTTGAACTTCATAGCCAGGTGTATCAAATCATGAGAAAAGGTATTTAAAGTGGCCACTTGCAAGTAGTTCTCCTATTTGATTCTCCTATAAAGAGTGGCATCATGGGCTCCTCAAATCAACTCTCAAATGATCTGAAAACAAAGATTATTCAACATAGCTTTTCAGGGGAAGGATACAAAAAGTTGTCTCAGTGATTTAACCTGTCAGTTTCCACTGTGAGGAACATAGTTAGGAAATGGAAGAACACAGGTACAGTTCTTGTTAAGCCCAGAAGTGGCAGGCCAAGAAAAATATCAGAAAGGCAGAGAAGAAGAATGGTGAGAACAGTCAAGGAGAATCCACAGGCCACCTCCAAAGACCTGCAGCATCATCTTGCTGCAGATTGTTTTGAGGAGCCCATGATGCCACTCTTCATAGGAGAATCTAATAGGAGAACTACTTGCAAGTGGCCACTTTAAATACCTTTTCTCATGATTTGATACACCTGGCTATGAAGTTCAAAGCTTAATGAGGATACAAAACCAATTTAGTGCTTCAGGAAGTCAGTAAAAAGTAGTTAGGAGTGTTCAAATCAAGAAAATGATAAGGGTGCCCATACTTTTGCACCGGTCAAATTTTGTTTAAATGCAGATTGCACATTTTCTGTTAGTACAATAAACCTCATTTGAATCCAGAAATATAACTGAGTCCATCAGTTATTAGATATATGAAACTGAAATAGCTGTTACAAAAACCAAAATTGTTATAAAGAAAAAAGGTTAACATTAATAGGGGTGCCCAAACTTTTACATATGACTGTAACTAGAGAGGATGGTACATAAAAAGGGAAGGTGTTATACATAATAAAAGAGGAAACTATGTAACTAAGGATGGTGTTATACAGAATTAGTGAATACACTATATGCTAAGGGACTGTGTTATACATAATAAGAGAGTATACTATACATATACTATGGGACTGTGTCAGACATAAGTGAGTACAGGCTGCACATGCGATATTTCCGCCCATGAATGCGACATTTGCAGCCCATGTCTTGGATACGTCTGTGTGTGGTGGCTCTTGAAACAATGACTCCAGCAGCAGTCCACTCCTTGTAATTCTCCCCCAAAGTTTTGAATGGCCTTATCTTAACAATCCTTTCGAGGCTGCGGTTATCCCGGTTTTCTGCACCTTTTTCTACCACACTTTTTCCTTCCACTCAACTTTCCATTAATATGCTTGGATACAGGTCTGTGTGAACAGCCAGCTTCTTTAGCAATGACCTTTTGTGGCTTACCCTTCTTGTGGAGTGTGTTAATGACTACCTTCTGGACATCTATCAAGTCAGCAGTCTTCCCCATGATTGTGGAGTCTACTGAAAAAGACTAAGGGACCTTTTTAAACGTTTAGGAAGTCTTTGCAGGTGTTCACTGGCTGTAAATCATAATCATCAACATTAACAGAAATAAATACTTGAAATAGATCATTCTGTTTGTAATAACTATATAATATATGAGTTTCACTTTTTGTATTGAAGAACTGAAATAAATTATCTTTTTGATAATATTCTAATTTTGTGAGAAGCATCTGTATATTTGTATTCAGAATCTCACAGCTGTCATATTTTTATCTTAAAGGGGTTGTCCCCTTTCAGCAAACTGTCTTCAATATGCTGCGGTATAAATAGGAAAGAAAACAAGTATTACTTATTGATCCCGGTTCCAGCACCGCTCTCTGCTTTTACTCCTGTCTCTGTTGTATGTTGGTAGCATTGACGTCATGTTGACAGCATTGCAGCTAATGAGTGAGATCAGCAACTCTGCCCTTGTAGACGTCACAAGCTACTGAGCTCAATGATTGGCTGCAGCTCTATCGACGTGATGTCAGTGCTGCAGACAAATAACAGGGATCAGGGCAATGGTGGAGAACCTGTGCAGGATGTGCAGGACCTGGGGGAGGGTAAGTAATACTCTGTATTTTTAGCTACCGAGGCCTGTGAAAGGAAGTTTAATGAAAGGGGACAACCCTTTTAAGCTTATATGATGGTAGCAAAAAGTAGTAGAATTACTATGTGTTTGTGACATTGTATTATGGGAGAGTGTCAATCGGGTTAATGCACAACTTACTGAGATTTGTGTAGCTCTTTATATAAATCCTTCATTTCATCAGTCTCTTCTTCTGTATTTTCTTTCTGTTGACAAATGATTATAAAAACATTAGAACTAAATGTATTTACTTTGACAAGCAATGATAGTGATAGCTCACAACATGGGAAACCAGCGCATATGCAGTGCAATGCAGAGTGAGGCTGCTGGGAGGCTGTTTATAGATGGGTCTGGTCCTAAGCCACCTCAAGAAAGGCTATTTTAAGGAAGAGAGTGCTGTACAGTCCATGGAGTAGACTGTACTTCTGTGTACAGTGATTTACAGGAGAGGACACTAGGTCTGAGCTGCTGATAACAGGCAGGAAAACAAGGATAATTACCAACCATATACTTAGTATATCACACAGGATCACACCAATTTCAATAAGTGATGGTCACAGCTCACCTCCTCCCCTTTCCTGCACAATGACCTCTGCACAGATGAGAACAGGCTTAAAAAACTCTCCTATACAAACTAATAAACATCTTTTGTCTATTCTTTCTCATTGGTGATTTGACTGCTGTAAAGCATACCTCCAGATGTTATTAACAGCATCTCAGACAATATGGATGACCTCATAATAATGTACAGAAAACAATGAAACAGATTAAAAAAAGGAATTTTTTATCGTATCTGATTTTAAATACCGTAGTAAACGAATATAGGTGATGGGTGATTGCTCCATGCCCCAGTAAAAGATGTTAAAGAGTAACTGTTGGTTTAATTTGTATTTCATAAATCAATAGTACACATGAAAATAAGCAACTTCGTAATCTTTCTCTGCCAGGACTGATCAGTCATTATCAAACTTCTAAATTCTGAGGTAAAACCTGTATTCAGTGAAGAATTTCCCATTTCTGAGATAGGAGATGGCAGCTGCTACTGATCAGATTCTATGTAGATGGAAGGGGGAGGAGCTCTGTCTCTAGCTCCTCCCTCCTACATAGAATCTCATCAATAGCGGCCGCCATCTCCTATCTATAGATAGGAGGGAGGAGCTCTAGCTCCTCCCCTCCCACCTACTGTACATAGACTCTGATCAGTAGCAGCCGCCTTCTCCTATCTCCGTAATGGGAAAGTCTTCACTGAATACAGATTTTACCGCAGAATTGAGAAGTTTGATAAAGACTGATCAGTCCTGGCAGAGAAAGAAGCCGATTTCTCTGATAAGATATATTACAAAGTTACTATTGACTTATGAAATAAAAATTAAAACGGTTACTCGTCTTCACACACCTCTGACAATCATATGTAAGGAAAGCATTAAAGTAATATATATTTCTCTGCATATTTATATTTGGTTTTACCAGCGATCTGTGGAGATGTTCAAGGCGATTGCTTTGCTCCAGTTCTTTTACTTTCTTTGTTAATTGGTTATTTTCACCTTCTAATCTGAGAAAAACATAGGTATGGTATTTCAATGGTAGATACTCAGGGTGGATTTCTAATAGAAAAAGTACTATGAAAACGTGATTGACTGTGATCTTTTGGGTTAGAGGGACATTGTAATTATTTTGTTGGCTATCATTATCCCTATGGCTCACAGTTTAATTCACATGGATATGACTTCTAATAGTGTAATACACAGCAACCACGAAACACCACTCCAGCGCTTAGATTTTATTTCAGCGCTGGAGTGATGCCACCAATCTGAGTTCCCTTACCTTAGTATTATGCTCACCAGCCACTGCCGTCTTCAGCTGTTCCCAGCGCTGCTCCGGTCCTGTGTTGGTAACGGTCATAAGCTCTCAATGCACAGTAAGTCTGTGACGACCTTATTCTGGCTCTCATAGACTTACATTGAGTTGTGACTTCTGGCTCATCCATCAAGCACTGAAGCAATCCAGCAGCTCACAACCTGAGCAGAACACCGAACTGGAGCGGCGCCGATACCAAAAGAAGACGGTGGCTGGTAAGTATAAGACTAGGGGCAGGGAACTTAGATTAGTGACACCACTCCACTGGTAAAATTAAAATAAAACAGCTGGAAGGGTGCGTTAAAGGGTTATTCCCATCTTTAGCTATTATCACCAATTCATCGGATAACTCCAATCCAGAGAACACTCTGTATGAATAGAATGGTGGCAAGACATGCACACCACCACTTGTTTCATTCTTTTTGGGACTGTGGAGATAATTGAGTGAAGCACTCAATATATACGGCAGTCCACAGAGAATAACCATTTACAGACTAAAAAAAATACTTATTGAGTAACTGTACATTGGAGCACAATTTATAACAATTGTTGTTTGCCAAAAGTTTTTGATATAAGAAAGATGGGGCAATTTCTATGTGGCTTGAGTTAAATTCACAAAATGTTGCATGGATATATATTTCAATTTGATGCAAGGGTAGCGTGCTCTACGGTAGGCTGGCCATGGTTATGACATCAGAAAATGTTACACACTTTCTATGAGGCTACATGCCCATGATCAGAAATAGTAGCATTTTGGATATAGCGTATTTTCGCTGCTTCCAAAGCGCTGTGTTCTGATTACCGCATTTATTTTTTAGTAGATGCGGATTTACCGCGTCTAATAACATTCTATTGGTCAAAATATACAACGGAAATTGACATTCTGCGGCTCGTAAACCCGCACCACAGGTGAGTTTACGCAGTGTTAATAAAGGCACAGTGGGCATGGGATTTTTATAAATCACATCAACTATGCTTGTATGTAGATCGCAGCGTTTGAGATGCAGCGCAAAATCAATAGTCCAAAACACTACTATTCCTGATCGTGGGCACGTAGCGTAGCCTAAATGTAGTGCCTATTTTCAACAAGTGAAAATCTAAAACAAAGTGTTTGCATTCTTTTTAAATATTGTAGAAACCCTCCTATTTCTAATAAAACTGGGATTAGGATTGCATGGTCACTAAGGGCATTTCACCTGTTATTACTGAAGGGGGAGCCACTAACCCGAAAGGTGTATGAGAATACAGTATGGCTGAACAGAATGTTCCCATTGCAGTTTCCTCAGTTTATCTGTCTATGATTCCTTAATGGCACAGGACAAGTGTGATCAGTTTTCTACTGCACGTAATCATCTACAACCAACCTGCTTATAGTTGATTTAAGTTCACAAAGCTCCTCATTCTCTGTTTGCAACATTTCACAGTCCTGCAGTAATTCTGTGTTCTAGAATAAGGACAGTAGTTTGTAAAATTCAGACTAAAATGCTAAATGACTTTTCTCAATGACAGTGAACCAACAGAACAGAGTAGGAAGATAAGGACTGCCATGAGGACTACAGCTAGCTAGACCCTCAAGAACGGTGGCACAAACAATTTTTCTTCTTTCCTCTGTTCAGCTCAAAATCCAATATAAAAAGTACAAAGACCTTTCTAATGATCTTTTTACTCTTAGACCTGTGACGGGGACAAGGGGGCATCCGCTACGTCTGGAAGAAAGAAGGTTTATGCATACTCACAGACGCGGATTCTTTACTGTAAGAGCAGTGAGACTATGGAACTCTGCCATATGATGTAATGAGTGATTCCCTACTAAAATTTAAGAAGGGACTGGATGCCTTTCATGAAAAGTATAATATTACAGGGTATATACACTAGTTTCCTTAATATTGCGTTGATCCAGGGAGCTAGTCTGATTGCCGTATGTGGAGTCGGGAAGGAATTTTTTCCCTAATGTGGAGCTTACTGTTTGCCACATGGGGTTTTTTGCCTTCCTCTGGATCAACATGTTAGGGCAAGTTAGGATAGGATATGAGTTGAACTAGATGGACTTAAAGTCTCCCTTCAACCTTAATAACTATGTTACTATGCCACCAAGGTTGGAATATGTCTAGTCTATTTCCTAACCTTATCAGATGCATTCTGACACTGAGCTCTCTCTTGCTCCAGTAGCTCCTCTGTATTTTTCAAGCTAACAGCTGTCTGTTGCCATCTTTCTTTCCAATACAATGTAATTTGCTGCTGCTCCTGGATTTGGGAACCCAGGTGTTCATGCGCTTGCTCCAAAGCCATTTCCAAGTCATTGCACCGGGCTTGTAACTTGTCTTTTTCTTCTTGTAGCTGGGTATGAGAAGCTCTGGAGATCAAAAACAATACTAGTTAGAGCCGCTGCTCAGTTTGTACTGAGCGGAGACTGAAGTTGCTCTTTTATGACTGAAAGCTGGAGGCCATCAGGAAGAAAGAAGTTCAGTTTCTCCCAGCAGCTGCATTCTGAGAGCGGCAGCTGCACAGCTTTAGAATGCTATTAACATGCAGATAACGCCATCTCTGCAGGTTAACAGCATTTTTTTTTACATAACAAGTTCCCTTTAACCAAGATACTCAGTTCATGAGTTTGGGGCCATATATCTACTTTGTAAGGCTACTTTCACACATCAGTTTTTTGCCATCAGGCAGGATCCGGCTATTTTTAGAAAAATTTTTTGGAGAACTGTAGAAACGGATCCGTTTTTCTGCCGGATCCGTCTAGCAGGTTATATCTGTTTCCTGGAGGCTGGCCAATTGGTTCTGAGCATGCACAGACTTAAAAAATCGTATCCGGTGGCTGGATCCGTCTTTTTCTGGATCCGGCGCATTCCGGCGCCCATAGACTTTCATTGTAGCAAAAAACCAGAAGCGTCGGATCCAGCGCTTCAGGCTTTTTCGTTACAGTAGCCGTTTTTTTCAGACGCCGGAAAGAGACAAGTAGCCGGATCCGGCAAAAAACGGACAAACCGCAATGCCATCCGGCGCGATCCGGCGCTAATACAAGTCAATGGGGAAAAACCGGATGTGGGATTGCATTTCGCCGGATCCGGTTTTACAAAAAAAAGCCGGATCTCGCCTGACGGCACAAAACGGATGTGTGAAAGAGGCCTAACATGTTTTGATTGATTCTGTATCCAGGTACCTGAGCTCTTGGACACATTGGCTATCGTCATCATTCTCCATGACAGCCATCAGTGTTTGCTTCTCCTCTAAGAGTTGCTTGCGCTCATCCTCAAGTGCAGATGCAAGGTTGCTGGAGATCTTGTGCTCTGCTTGAGTCTGGTGAAGCTCTTCCAATGCATTCTGAAGACTTTGCTGTATATGACCCAACTCTGCTGTCAACTTCTCATTCACCTGGTTAAAAAACAAGCGCAATGGTATCATATATCACTTATTAAACACAATGGCTGGACAATACCTTTGTCATGTACAGTATGTACATCCAAAATAAAAATGGATTCTATTATAAGCTGTGAATTAGAAAGAGTTTCTATTGAGTACTGTGTAATATCATTTAGACAGAGTAGAAAGATTAAAGGGAATCTGTCACAACATTTTTGCCATCTAGCTGAGAGCAGCATCATGTGCAGACATAGACCCTGATTCCAGCGGTGTGTCACTTACTGAGCTGCTTAGTGTAGTATTGATAAAATCACTCTTTCATGAGCAAGAGATTATCATTAAAGAACTAGCAAACCTGTTGCCATATAGTCCTCCATATTTATGAGCCCACACCACTGAATGGCAGCTTTCTGAGTACACTGTGTACAGGCAGAACGCTGCCAATCAGTGGTGTGGGCAGAGTTATACATTCAGAGAACTAGTACATCTGCAGTAGATAAAACAAGGATTTTATCAAAACAACAGTAAGCAGCCCAGTAAGTGACACATCACTGAAATCAGAGGATCCTACGTTATGCTGCTCTCAGATAGGATAGAAAACAAACTGGTGAGAGATTCCCTTTAAAAGTAGCGTGATTGAGTTTGCAGGATATGCTTAATTTGCTGAAAAATGTGGGACCATCATCAAGAATACAGGGCTTGTCTCTAATATTCAGATATTTGCATGTTGATCATGCTATATGTGTATACAGTGGCTGAACAGGCGCCTTGTGCAAGAATGGTATATGGGCTCTTTGCAGTCCAATAGCTCATCACAATGCACGATTACACATGCCTTGGAGGTGAAAGTGGGCGCCCCTACCTATTCGGTGGCTGCACCGTTTGCTCCCATGATATGTTCGATCCTATGTGTATATGTACATTTCTACAACTTTCGACTTGCTTGAAACTCAGGACAGTGAGAGTCCACAATAGGTGCCATTTTGCATGGATGGAAGAAAGTGATTGTCTTCTATAGATTTTATAACACTTTTGTACTTCATATCCTACTTTTGCATAAGACTTTTTCACTCCTTACTTGTTTCAACACCACCAATTCTTCTTTCATTTGCACCTTCTCTTGATCCTGTCGATTTGCTTGTGCTTTGGCCCCAACTAGTTCAATATGGAGGTCACTGACCTGGTCATTAAACCCTTCCCGTCCTCTCCGGGCCCTTTCCAGCTCTAGAGATAGCTCCTGTGATTGTCGATGCAGCTCAAGCTTTTCCTAGTAATGGAAATCGGCTCAAGTCAATACTAATATACAATCTAAATGTGTCATCTTCTTAATCGTGTCGTTATTATCTGTACCTTCAGAAACCGCTCTCTGTCGGATTGAGCAACTTTCAGTCTTAGAGTCAGGTCTGAAACTTTCTCGTCCAATCTTAATACTTTGGAGGACAGAAGTTCTTTTTCCTGTTGGAAGCAACGCCTTTAAGAATTTAAAAGATATGACATGTTTGGAACAGCTAGTCCTGTTTCTAAGCTCATACCAGATTCATGTTGTTGAAGTTTAGCTGGAGGTCAGCAAGCTCATCCTGAAGGTTTTGATGAGTTCGGAGTGTATCCGTTGCTCGCTGGTTTGCTTCATTTGTTTGGCTGAAAGCCAGCTGACTTCCCTGTAAAAAGTGAACCGTCAATGTTATGTCTGAGACGCTTACAGTGCTTTAATTTTTTTTTTTAAGAGTGCTGACTTTTTAGTAAGAAAGTAGCTAAATAAAAGTTATTTTATGTTAATAATCACACTACAAATAATGAAGTATCTGTGACAGTTCACATCTGTTTGACTGTAAACAAGTCCTCCTGAAGTGTTCCATGTCCCCTCGGCTAGATATAATAGCATGCCTACAGCTAATCTATTCATTTTAACATATTTTCCATAGCAGTAATGCAGTTCCAATTTCATGTATTGAATATTTGCATATTACAGCATTTCAGAGATCAGCTGTTTTTTTCTTAGCTTTACAGTAATTCTTAAGCAGGGTCTGTTACCATATACACTGAATGCACTAATAAACAGATCTTATGGACCTGATGAGACTAGTCTATTTACTATGAAGATATGAAATAGTCCCATCGTTGACTTAAGATACTCTAAGGCCTCATGCACACATTCAGTATTTGGGGAGTTTTTTACCCCAGTATTTGTAAGCCAAAACCAGGAGTGAGTGAAAAATACAGAAATGGTGCAAATGTTTCTATTATGCTTTTCCTCTGACCGTTCCACTCCTGGTTTTGGCTTACACATACTGGGGTAAAAAAACTCATCAAATACTGAATGTGTGCATGTGGTCTAACTGTGAAATGCAATTTGATACATAACCGATACACCGCATGCCTTCCAATATGCTATACTGAAGTATTTTTACTTTTGTATCCGTGTTTAAACTCTCAATAACATTAATAAAGAAAAAAAATAGCATTTTATCAGTCCAGCTATATAGATAGATAAAGTGCTTTTTATAATATGAAACATTCAAAAACGGTTGTTTAGCCATTCCAACTAGGATTTTCAAAGTTAGATCTATGAAATCAATTTAAAAGGGTTTTTTTTAAATGGTAAAACTGCTATCTGCTTTGCAGTTTACAACTTATTTAAAAGCATCTCAAACCTCCAGGACAAAAGAATTTTATTTTAAAGTTTACTACTCATTGCCTTGGTTTCCTGCCACCTCTGATAATCTATCAGAGATGGATAATTTCTTTGGCAAGGAGCATGTGCTTGCAAAATGTGTTTGTTGAATCCAGCCAGTTTCAGTACCTCGGCATTCTTCCGTCACTACAGGAATGTCGAGGAAAGCGAACAATAAAAACCAGCAGCGTTGTTTACAAACAGGCAAGTAAATGTTTTACATTCCCAAAACAATCAGCTGGGATCCCATACTGTAATGTCTGTATACTTTCTTGCTTCCTCTCCTGCCCAGGAGCTGTGGTATGATCAGACCATGTACGGTCAGACACGGCCATTACATAGTATACAGCAGGGGCACATGTATAAGATTATCTCAGCACTGGAACATTTTATTTAAACACATCTGTGGCGCCCCCAGGAGCATGGTCGCCACAGTGGAATTACCTTCCTCCTAGGGAGTGTGATGTCATGATTGGAAGCAATAAAGGGTCTCTCTGTCAGGTAAAATCAACACACAGCACAGTTCCCACTCCAGGCCAGCAGAGGGAGCTCTGAACCAAAGCTGGGGGAGGAGCTGCTCTCTGGGGGCCGGGAAGGGGAAGTTAGTTAGTTCGTGTGAGGAGGGCGAAGTGTGTGGACGGGAGAAGAAGAGCTGGGGGAATGAGCAGAGTTCAGGCTCACTTCTAACGTAGCGCATGGTCCGGAGTCCGGTCTCCGAGGTTGTATGGATACTGATGTTCCTGCAGCAGAAACCGGAGGAATAGGAAGCTGTTAATGCTCTGTTCCCACATAAGACTCGGAGGCAAAACAGCAACGTGTGAGCCAGAAGAAGGAGGCGGCTACAGCTGTCTGCCATAGGAGGGGGTTCTAAGATAGAGCAAGCAAGAGGAACGTTAGTGTAACTCAGTACTGCATGTACCTCAGATAAGCACTAGACAGGAGACTACACAACCCATCTGCATAGAGAGATTATTGAGTTGCTTCCAGGCTGGCCAACTCCTGTTCCATCTGTAATCTGGATACTGGACTGCACTTGCAAAGTAAAGGTAAAGGAAACTGCACCCTGTTGTGTCATTGCCTTCTGCCTGCAACCCCTTCAGCACTGCTACATCTATGTGCCTAACACTGCACCCTCTTCCTCAACACCTATTACTACTGCCCTGGGACTACAGCTCTACATGTGGGGAGCTATTACATCTTGCTGCCTAATACTATCTGTCCCAGATAGTATTAGGCAGCCTGCAGCGTCGGCTTAACCCCTTCATTGCCGAGCACCACAGGTGGCGTCACGTATCATCCACTTATAAACTTTAATCAGCCACACTTAACCCTTTTACATGGACGCCCAGGGCCACGGACTGGGTCACTGCTACTGTGGCACTTCCCTCTGAGATACCGGCCCGCTTCCGAGTACCCCACTGCCCTGGCGGGCGATCCATTTTGGCATCACAAACAGGATTTACGGAGCCCGGTGCCACCGGGTCCTGTGTGCCAGAGACTGTGTTGTGTGCCATAGGCCTATTGCCGCCATTACCCCGCCATTTGGCATGCGCGGGAAGCCAAAGAGGCGGGCCGTTTTGGGGGTGGAGCCAGCTGGAGAGCGCGAAAAGTGAAGTGCTGCACGGGAGGAGACCAGCGTGCGGGAAGTGAGGAGCAGAGACCTGCTGTTGTGAGTTCATTCTCTGGTTCACCAGTTGTGAGTTCCCCTTCCAGACTCCCTCTGGTGGTGACAGGAGGTGGTGAGGCTGGTTTGAGGATGCCACCTGAGAATGAGGATGACGATTGGACCTCAGGATTCTCAGATTGGATTTAAGACAGCCGACGCCCTATTCAGTTGCTGGTGATTTCTTCTGGCTTGTCAGCTCTTGGTTTTCAGCTCTGCTCCAGTCATCTAAAGCTAAGTTTTTCTGCTATTGTTCACACTTGATGTTGTTGGTCTGTTCAAGTTTTTTGTGTGGCCAGCCAGCCCCGGCTTGAGGCTGTGCTGAATTTCCACTCTTATTTATCAGTATTTCGCCAATTGGCTTTTTGTCCCTTACTAGTTCGGTCTCTTTTTGCTCTGTCTCAGAATATTTCAGAGTGCTGATATAGTGGGAGAAGTCTAGTGACTTCAGGGTTAATTTTGCTATCAGAAGTGTTGGACATGATTTTTGTAGGGTTTTTTGCAGGTTGCAGACAGTGTCTTTCCTTTCCTGTCTAGTTAGTTTGGGCCCCATCATTTGCTCAGCCTATTTTCCTGCCTGTGTTTGTGCCTTCATCTTGTTTCACCGTCAATACATGTGTGGGGGCTATCTATTCCTTTGGGGTCTGCTCTGGGGCAGTTAGTTTTCCCTTTTTTTTGCTTTAGGCTTATTTAGTCCTCCGGCCGTGACGAGGCGTCTAGGAACATCGTAGGCACGCTTCACGGCTACTGCTAGTTGTGTGGTAAGATAAGGGATCTGCAATCTGCATAGTTACCAACTTCTCTGGTTTTCTGTGACTTAGCTTGTTTTGCTTTTTTCTCCTCGGTGACCCATTCATAACAGAATCACCAGCCATACCGAAGATTCTAGGGTACTCAAAAGCAGGAAGGAGTTGTTAAAAAAAAAAAAAAAAGTGTCAGAATTTTTTTTAAAATATTTTTTCTTCTTTTTTCTCTGGGGCCGTAGGAGGATTTTTTTCTTCTTTTTCCTAATGGAGATTAAGCAATTGTCTGATCGTGTGGAGCAGCTGGCTGCTGAAGTGCGGGGAATTTCCACCTACCTCATTCAGTCACATGCTGCTGAACCTGAGATCCCTACTCCTGATGTGTTTTCTGGGGATCGGTCTAAATTTCTGAATTTTAACAATAATTGTAAATTATTTCTTGCCTTGAAGCCTAACTCATCGGGGAGCGCTGTGCAGCAGGTTAAAATTGTCATCTCCTTGCTGCGCGGCGATCCCCAGGATTGGACTTTTTCTCTGACACCTAAAAATCCTATTCTGACTAATGTGGATGCATTTTTTCAAGCCTTGGGGTTGTTGCATGATGAACCTAATGCTGTTGATCAAGCTGAGAGAACCTTGTTGGCATTAAACCAGGGTCAGGATTCTGCAGAGTTATACTGTCAAAAATTCCGAAAGTGGGCGGTCCTTACTACATGGAATGATAGTGCATTGGCAGCGCTCTTTCGGAAGGGTTTATCAGAGACCATGAAAGATGTTATGGTGGGATTTTCTGTTCCCTCTGGTCTGGATGATTCTGTCATTAGCCATTCAAGTTGATCGGCGTTTACATGAACGTAAAACTACACGGGAGGCGCTGCCACCTTTTGAACAAACGTCTGAACCTATGCAATGTGATGGGGTTTTGTCTAGGGCGCAACGTCAGGAGTTTAGAAGGCGTAATAAGCTGTGTTTTTTCTGTGGAGACGTCTCTCATACTATTTCTGTCTGCCCAAAACGAGAGAAACGTTTTGCACACACATTTGCTGTGGGCAGTATACAACCTAAGTTTCCCTTGGCAATTACTCTGGTCTGCTCCTTATCCATGTTTTCCACGAAGGCTTTTGTGGATTCAGGAGCAGCGTTGAATCTGATGGATTTGGACTTTGCTAAACGTTGTGGTTTTTCCATGACACCTCTGCGGATGCTTATTCCTTTGAGGGGTATTGATGCTACTCCTTTGGCGGAGAATAAACCTCAGTTTTGGACCCAGGTGACAAGGCGAGTTGCCCCAGACCAATAAAATTGTAAATTTTTGGTGCTGCATAATTTGCATAATAATATTGTTCTGGGTTTTCCTTGGTTGCAAACTCATAATCCAGTTTTGGATTGGAAATCTGGGTATGTGGTGAGTTGGGGTTGTCAGTGTGTTCTTAGGGACACTCCTGTTTTCTCCACCTCTCCTCAGTCTCATGATATTCCTGATTATCTAGCCGATTTTTCTGATGTATTTACTGAAAAGCAAGTCTGCGTCTTTGCCTCCTCATAGGAGTTATGACTGTGCAATTGAGTTGATATCTGGGTGTAAATTTCCCAAGGGTCGGCTTTTCAACTTATCAGTACCCGAACATGATGATATGCGATCCTATATTAAGGAGTCATTGGAGAAGGGCCATATTAGACCATCCTAGTCACCTTTAGGTGCTGGGTTTTTTTGTGGCCAAGAAAGATGGTTCATTAAGACCGTGTATTGATTATCGTTCCCTTAACAAGATGACGGTTAAATATCAGTACCCGTTACCTCTGATGTCTGATTAATTCTCCAGAGTTAAGAGTGCCTGCTGGTTTACTAAGTTTGACCTCAGGGGGGTGTATGATCTTATTCGCATCAAGCACGGGGATGAATGGAAGATGGCGTTTAATACTCCGGAGGAACATTTTGAGTACCTGGTGATGCCTTTTGGGCTCACTAATGCCCCTTCTGTCTTCCAGTCCTTTAGAATCATAGAATCGTAGAGTTGGAAGGGACCTCCTGGACCATCTGGTCCAACCCCCTGCTTAAAGCAGGATTCGCTAAATCATCCCAGTCAGATGTCTGTCCAGCCTCTGTTTGAAGACTTCCATTGAAGGAGAACTCACCACTTCTCGTGGCAGCTTGTTCCACTCATTGATCACTCTAACTGTCAAAAAGTTTTTTCTAATATCTAATCTGTGTCTCCTCCCATTCAGTTTCATCCCATTGCTTCTAGTCTTTCCTTGTGCAAATGAGAATAAAGTTGATACTTCTACAATGTGACAGCCCTTTAGATATTTGTAGATAGCTATTAAGTCTCCTCTCAGTCTTCTCTTTTGCAAACTAAACATTCCCAAATCCTGCAACCTTTCCTCATAAGACAGGGTTTGTAGACCGGTCACCATTCTGGTCGCTCTTTTCTGAACTTGCTCCAGTTTGTTGATGTCTTTTTTAAAATGTGGTGCCCAAAACTGGACACAATAATCCAGATGAGGTCTGACCAAAGAGGAGTAGAGGGAAATAATGACTTCACGTGATCTAGACTGTATGCTTCTGTTAATACATCCTAGAATTGCATTTACCTTTTTTGCTGCTGCATCACACTGTTGACTCATATTCAGTCTGTGATCTATTAGTATACCCAAGTCTTTTTCACATGTGCTGTTGCTTAGCCCTATTCCTCCCATTCTGTATATGCTTTTTTCATTTTTATTGCCCAGATGTAGTACTTTGCATTTTTTCCTGTTAAAAACCATTCTGTTAGTTGCTGCCCACTTCTCCAGTTTATTTATATCTTTTTGAATCCTCTCTCTCTCTTCTCTAGTATTAGCTATCCCTCCTAGCTTTGTGTCATCAGCAAATTTAATCAGTTTACCCTCAATTCCTTCATCTAAATCGTTGATAAAGATGTTGAACAATACAGGGCCCAGGACAGAGCCCTGTGGTACCCCACTTGAGACATTTTTCCAACTGGATGTGCAGCCATTTACGACCACTCTTTGGGTCTGATCACTAAGCCAATTATGAATCCACCTAACAGTTGCCTTGTCCATTCCATACTTAGTCATTTTTTCAATAAGGATTGTATGAGATACTTTGTCAAATGCTTTGCTGAAGTCAAGATATACTATATCTACAGCATTTCCTTGATCCACCCAATCAGTGATTCTGTCATAGAAGGAAATTAAGTTAGTCTGACATGACTTATTAGTTACAAACCCATGCTGACTCTGTTTAATCACTTCATTCTTATCCAGGTACTGACATACATGTTGTTTAATAATTTGTTCAAAGATCTTTCCTGGTATAGAAGTCAGACTCACCGGCCTATAGTTGCCTGGGTCCACCTTCTTCCCCTTTTTGAAGATAGGAACAACATTTGCTCTTCTCCAGTCTTCTGGGACTTCTCCTGTTCTCCAAGAATTTTCAAAGATTATGGAGAGGGGTTCAAAAATTTCTTCTGCTATCTCCTTCAGTACTCTGGGGTGTAATTCATCTGGACCTGGAGACTTGAATTCATTTGGGTTAGCTAAGTGTTTCCTCACTATATTTCTGTTTATAGATATCCTGGATTCTTCTATTCCCTTAATAGGACAGTGAAGAAAAGTTGATGTTACATTTCCTTTCTGAGAGAAAACAGATGCAAAATAGGAATTTAAAAGTTCGGCCTTCTCAACATCCTGTCTTACCATTTCATCATTTTCATCCTGTAAAAATCCTATAGCATCTTTGACTTTTCTTTTACTTTTGACATATCCCCAAAATCCTTTATTATTGCTTTTGACATCTCTTGCAAGCCTCAATTCATTGTCAGCTTTAATAATCTGATTTGTGCCCTTCAGGTTCTGCAGACAGCATTATATTTTTCTTTAGATATGCCTCCCTCTTTCCATTTTATAAACATTTTTTTCTTCCTTTTTAGCATGTGCTTAAGTTCCGTGTTCATCAATCCTGGCTTCCTTAAATGCTTCCTATTCTTCCCTCTTTTCGGAATTGTTAACAATTGTGCTTTGAGAATTTCATTTTTCAAGATTTCCCATCCTTCCTGGACATTTTTGTCTTTAAGGATATCCAGCCATTGGATCCCTCCAATTCTCTTTCTGAATCCCTTAAAATCTGCCTTTCTGAAATCTAACCTTGACGTCTGAGTCTTCACAGGTCTTCCTCCTCTAGTTATCCAAAATTCTAAAATAGCATGGTCGCTACCTCCTAGGGTCCCAGCCACTTTTACCTCCTCAACCATTTCCTCCCTGTTTATAAGGATTAGATCCAAGGTAGCAGTTCCCCTTGTTTTCTCCCCTACCTTTTGGAAGATAAAGTTGTCAGCAAGAGAGGATAAGAATTTCCTTGACCTGTTAGTTTTGCCTGAGAGTGATTCCCAACAAATGTCTGGATAGTTGAAATCTCCCATGACAACTATGTCATATTTTTTGGAGAACTTGGCCATTTGATGCATAAAGAGTTCATCCATATCTTCAGCTTGCACAGGCGGCCTGTAGTAAATGCCTACAATGGTGTCCTTTCCATTGTTCTGTCCTTGTATTCTTACCCAAACAGTTTCCACAGAACTCCCAGTCTCTGAAGCTTCAATCTCTGTGCAGATATACGCGTTTCTAACATACAATGCGACACCTCCTCCTCGTTTATCAAGTCTGTTTCTTGCAAATAAGTTGTATCCTTCTAGTCTTGTATTCCAATCATGTGTATCGTCCCACCAAGTTTCAGTGATTCCAATGACATCATATTTCTTTTCCTGTGTTAGTAGTTCCAATTCTCCTTGTTTGTTGCCCATGCTTTGTGCATTAGTATAGAAACATTTTAGTTTGTAATTGGTTTCTCTTTCTCCAATATTTTTATTAATTAGATTCTTTTGTCTTTGTTCTTCCTTTCCACTTCTAATAGCAGAGTTCTCAATAGCATTTGTCAGGTGTTTGGCTTTTTCTGAATCTTTATGAATGATATTTTCCGTGACTTTGTGGATAAGTTTTTGATCATCTATCTGGATGATATTTTGATCTTTTCTAGGGATTGGGATTCTCATGTGGAACACGTCCAGACTGTGTTCCAGATTTTGAGGGAGAATTCACTGTTTGTTAAGGGATCGAAATGCCTCTTTGGTGTACAGAGGATTTCATTTTTGGGATTTATCTTATCTCCATCGACAATTGAAATGGACCCGGCCAAGGTACAGGCCATTTATGATTGGGTTCAGCCTACTTCTTTGAAGGCCCTCCAGAAGTTTTTGGGTTTTGCTAATTTCTATCGTAAATTTATAGGTAATTTTTCTGGTATTGTCAAACCACTGACTGATCTGACCAAGAAGGGCGCTGATGTGCTGAATTGGTCTCCTGAGGCTATCTCAGCATTTCAGGAGCTTAAGCAGAGATTTACTTCAGCTCCAGTTTTACGGCAACCTGATGTCTCACTTCCATTTCAGGTGGAGGTAGATGCTTCTGAGATTGGTGCAGGAGCTGTTTTGTCCCATAAAGACCCTGTGACTTCTAAGATGAATCCCTGTGCCTTCTTTTCTCGAAAGTTCTCCCCATCTGAACGCAACTATGACGTGGGGAATCGGGAATTGTTGGCCATGAAGTGGACATTTGAGGAGTGGAGACATTGGTTGGAGGGAGCTAGACATCAAGTTGTGGTCCTCACCGATCACAAGAATTTGATTTATCTGGAGTCGGCCAAACGCTTGAATCCTAGACAGGCTAGGTGGGCCTTGTTTATCACGCATTTTAATTTTGTGGTCTCTTTTCTTCCAGGCACTAAGAATGTTAAGGCAGACACCCTTTCTAGGAGTTTCTTTGCCGATTCTCTTAGTGTGACCGAGCCTACTACCATCCTAGGTGAGGGGGTAGTTCTTTCTGCCGTTTCGCCCGATTTGAGACGCGCCCTGGAGGAATTTCAGGAGGATAAACCTGAGCGTTGCCCTATGGGAAAATTGTATGTTCCTGACCAGTGGAGAAAGAGAGTGATGTCTGAAATTCATTGCTCCGCATTGGCTGGTCATCCAGGTATTTTTGGTACCAGAGATTTGGTGAGTCGGTCCCTTTGGTGGCCTGCCTTAACTCGTGACATCAGGAATTTTGTACAGTCCTGTGGGACTTGTTCTCGGTCTAAACCCTGTTCTCGTTCTAGTGGGTTGCTGATGCCCTTGCCGGTGCACAAGAGTCCATGCACCCATATCTCAATGGATTTTATTTCTGATCTTCCTGTCTCTCAGAGAATGACTGTTATCTGGGTGATTTGTGATAGATTTTCAAAGATGGTCCATCTTGTACCACTCCCAAAGTTGCCATCTTCCGCTGAGTTGGTGCCCTTGTTTTTACAACAGGTGGTTCGGTTACATGGGATTCCTGAGAACATTGTGTCTGACAGAGGAGTCCAGTTTGTTTCCAGATTCTGGAAAGCCTTTTGTTCCAATCTGGGAATTCAGTTATCCTTCTCCTCCGCGTTTCATCCTCAGACCAATGGACAGACTGAGAGAACAAACCAGACCTTGGAGTCTTATTTGAGATGTTTTATATCTGCTGATCAGGATGATTGGGTCTCATTTTTGCCCTTGGCCGAATTCGCACTGAACAATAGAGCTAGTTCTGCCACTTTGATGTCACCCTTTTTCTGTAATTTTGGGTTTCATCCTCGATTCTCTTCAGGGCAAGTGGAATCTTCGTCCTGCCCAGGTGTGGACACTGTGGTTAAGAGAATGCAGCAGATATGGGACCAAGTGGTGGATAAGTTGTCACTCTCTCAGGAAAAGGCCCAGCAATTTTCCAACCGGCATAGGACCATTGGTCCACGGTTTAAAGTGGGTGATATGGTTTGGTTGTCATCTAAGAATATTCCTATGAAGGTTGCATCTCCTAAATTTAAGCCAAGATTTATTGGTCCTTATAAGATTTTGGAAATTCTTAATCCGGTTTCGTTTCGATTGGCTCTTCCAGTTACGTTCAAGATCCATAACGTATTTCACAAATCTCTGTTGAAAAGGTTTGTTGAGCCAGTGGTTCCTACGGCAGCACCTCCTGACCCTGTGTTGGTCGAAGGCAATGTGGAATATGAGGTAGTGAAAATATTGGATTCTCGTTTGGTTAGACGGAGACTCCAGTATTTGGTCAAATGGAAGGGTTATGGTCAGGAGGATAATTCTTGGGTCACTGCCTCTGATATTCATGTCAATAGATTGGTTCGTGCTTTTCACCGGGCCCATCCTGATCGGCCTGGTGGCGTGGATGAGGGTTCGGTGACCCCTCCTCAAGGGGGGGTACTGTTGTGAGTTCATTCTCTGGTTCACCAGTTGTGAGTTCCCCTTCCAGACTCCCTCTGGTGGTGACAGGAGGTGATGAGGCTGGTTTGATCGGTGGAGGTCTGCCACCTGTGAATGAGGATGACGATTGGACCTCAGGATTCTCAGATTGGATTTAAGACAGCCGACGCCCTATTCAGCTGCTGGTGATTCCTTCTGACTTGTCAGCTCTTGGTTTTCAGCTCTGCTCCAGTCATCTAAAGCTAAGTTTTTCTGCTATTGTTCACACTTGATGTTGTTGGTCTGTTCAAGTTTTTTGTGTGGCCAGCCAGCCCCGGCTGGGGGCTGTGCTGAATTTCCACTCTTATTTATCAGTATTTTGACAATTGGCTTTTTGTCCCTTACTAGTTCGGTCTCTTTTTGCTCTGTCTCAGAATATTTCAGAGTGCTGATATAGTGGGAGACGTCTAGTGACTTCAGGGTTAATTTTGCTATCAGAAGTGTTGGACATGATTTTTGTAGGGTTTTTTGCAGGTTGCAGACAGTGTCTTTCCTTTCCTTTCCTGTCTAGTTAGTTTGGGCCCCATCATTTGCTCAGCCTATTTTCCTGCCTGTGTTTGTGCCTTCATCTTGTTTCACCGTCAATACATGTGTGGGGGCTATTTATTCCTTTGTGGTCTTCTCTGGGGCAGTTAGTTTTCCCTTTTCTTGCTTTAGGCTTATTTAGTCCTCCGGCCGTGACGAGGCATCTAGGAACATCGTAGGCACGCTCCACGGCTACTACTAGTTGTGTGGTAAGATCAGGGATCTGCAATCTGCATAGTTACCAACTTCTCTGGTTTTCTGTGACGTAGCTTGTTTTGCTTTTTTCTCCTCGATGACCTATTCATAACAGCCTGCAGTCCCGGCGTCCCCCGATCATCCAGCCTGCGGAGCGGCGACCGGTAAGCCAGCGCAACACAGGGCCTGGCCAACGTTAACTAGAGGGGGATGAGAATGTCTGAGGCAAGAGAAGATGCAGCGGTGAATGCCACCGCACCCCCCACAGCGCCGCAAGATGCAGGGGCAAGCGCAGCTGCGGCCCCAATGGCACCGCAGAATCCAGCGGCCAGCGCCACTTCCAGAGCCCAGCAGGAACAAGCGCCCATCACAGAAGTCCCCATAATGCCGCTGTCCATGCCCTATATACCGGGAGCAGCCTGGTTACTGCAGTACTCAGGGGAGTCACATACCCTGAGTGAATTTAAAGAGAGACTGTGCAATTTGTTTGAGGTGTATCCTCTGTCTGAATACCAAAAAGTGAACATCCTTATTGGGCAGCTAACTGGTGCAGCGCAAAGGGAAGTAAAAGCTTGGCAGGACACTAATAAAGAGACTGTTAATACGTTTCTGGCTAAGCTAAGAAGCACCTTTGACACCCGCAATGCAGCTGAAATAAAAACGAGATTCTTTGGGTGTAAGCAGAGAGTGCAGGACAGTATACGGGACTATGCTCTTAACCTGCAGGAGGCGCTGCGAGCCATAAAGCAGATTGACCCAGACAGTGTGAAAGATGGAGACAAACTGTTAAAGGAGCAATTTATTGAGGGACTCCTATCCAGTACCCACAGAGCACAGCTGCGCATCATAGCCCTACAAAACCCTGACCTAGACTTTGCAGACTTCAAAGACAGGGCTATCTGGGTGCTGCATGAACCAAATGTCAGCCGTCCAGCGCCCCTAGGCGCCCAGCGGTCACATACCACCAAGAAGCAGCATCTTTCCCTCCCAGCCCTGTGGGGACTGATGCACAGACTCTGGATAATGATCCATCTACAGATCTACGCCTTCAGGTCCAAGAGCTGACCAAAAGTATAGGTGCACTTGCCAAAACTGTGCAGTCCATGCACAGATCCAGCTGGCCTCCAGTCCAGAGGATGTCCCGTGGCTACAGAAGAAGAGGATCCCGCCACGCCGAGGGAGAAACAGCGATCGCTATGACCAGGACGGACATCCCATTTGTCGTCACTGCCACAAGGCAGGCCACATCGCAAGATTCTTTTATTTAAACAAGCAACCCCTGGGGCAGAGGGCCAACCCCCAGGAGTAGGACCACAAGGCCCAAAGAACTGGCGAGCCAAGTATGTTGGAGGGCGACTGGTCCTCCCAGTGGTGATTGACGGCATCCCCATGAACGCTTTGCTGGACACTGGCTCTCATGTGACAACTATGGCATATATCCTTTACAAGCGGTATTGGGCGGCCTCTGAACTTACCCGTGGCACAAGTGATGAGCTCACAGTAGTTGCCAGCAATAGTCAGTCTTTGCCGCAAGTAGGATGTAAAGAGATTACCATTAAAGTGGGGCGAGTGGAGTTAAAATCTCAAGGTCTGATAGTTGTAGACATTGATCGACGAGAATGTAACCCAATGATGACCTTAGGTACTAATATGATTGAAAATTGTCTTGCCGAGGTTATTGTTTTGTTGCAACAGATAGCCGAGACTGCTGGTTCCAGTGAACAACGAGTCCTGCAGAAGGAGATCAAGGCCCTGATGCAAAGACAGCAGGTAGAACTGTCTGGCGGAGAAATTGGCAGCATCAGAGTGAGTGATTCTTTCCCCATTGCGATACCCCCCAGATGTGAAATGTTGATTTGGTGTCGAGCAGCCATAGGTCTCAGAGGAAAAGATTACCAAGCATTGGTAGAGCCAGTGTACTCTGATAGCCGGCCCACTGTCCTGACAGCCAGAGGGGTATCCTGAGACATAAAAATACACAAAGAAAATGGGAGACGTTTATTAGCATCCTGAATAGGACCTGTGCACAATATATACCGTATGGGAACATGCGAGAAATAGGAGGAAACCACTATGGCTAAATAGAGCAGTAAGGGGAGCAATAAGAGATAAAAATAAAGCATTTAGAGAATTTAAGCAAGTAGGTAGTGATGAGGCATTAAATAAATACAGAAAATTAAATAAATTCTGTAAAAAGCAAATCAAGACAGCAAAGATTGAGACAGAGAGACTCATTGCCAGAGAAAGTAAAAATAATCCCAAAATATTCTTTAACTACATAAATAGTAAGAAACTAAAAAATGATTGTGTTGGCCCCCTTAAAAATAGTCTGGGTGAAATGGTGGATGAGGATGAGTAAAAAGCCAATATGCTAAATGACTATTTTTCAACAGTATTTACACAAGAAAATCCCATGACGGTTAACATGATCAGGGATAAAAATTGTTCGTTAAATGTCACCTGCTTAACCCAGCAGGAAGTACGGCGGCGTCTAAAAATCACTAAAATTTACAAATCCCCGGGCCCAGATGGGATACACCCCCGAGTACTGCAGGAATTAAGCACAGTCAAAGATAGACCATTATTTTTAATCTTTAAGGATTCCATAATAACAGGGTCTTTACCACAGGACTGGCGTATAGCAAATGTGGTGCCAATATTCAAAAAGAGGACAAAAACTGAACTTGGTAATTATAGGCCAGTAAGTTTAACCTCAACTGTGGGTAAAATCCTGGAGGGTTTTCTAAGAGATACTATACTGGAGTATCTGGAGAAGAATAACCTTATGACCCAATATCAACATGGGTTTACAGGGACCGTTCCTGTCAGACTAATCTGATAAGCTTTTATGAAGAGGTAAGTTCCGGACTGGACCAAGGGAATGCAGTGGACGTGGTGTACATGGACTTTTCAAAAGCTTTTGATACGGTGCCACACAAAAGGTTGAAAAATAAAATGAGAACAATGGGGATAGGGGAAAATATGTGTAGGTGGGTTAAGAGCTGGCTCAGGGATAGGAAACAAAGGGTGGTTATTAATGGAGCACACTCGGACTGGGTCACGGATAGCAGTGGGGTACCACAGGGGTCAGTTTTGGGCCCGCTTCTTTTTAATATATTTACTAATGACCTTGTAGGGGGCATAGAGAGTAGAATTTCAATATTTGCAGATGACACTAAACTCTGCAGGGTAATCAATACAGAGGAGGACAATTTTATATTACAGGAGGATTTATGTAAACTAGAAGCTTGGGCTGATAAATGGCAAATGAGCTTTAATGGGGATAAATGTAAGGTCATGCACTTGGGTAGAACGAACAAGATGTATAATTATGTGCTTAATTGTAAAACACTGGGCAAAACAGTCACTGAAAAAGACCTGGGTGTATGGGTGGACGACAAACTCACATTTAGTGGCCAGGCAGCTGCTGCAAAGGCAAATAAAATAATGGGATGCATTAAAAGAGGCATAGATGCTCATGAGGAGAACATAATTTTACCTCTATATAAGTCACTAGTGCGACCACACTTAGAATACTGTGTACAGTTCTGGTCTCCGGTGTATAAGAAAGACATAGCTGAACTGGAGCGGGTGCAGAGAAGAGCGACCAAGGTTATTAGGGAACTAGGGGGTCTGCAATACCAAGACAGGTTATTACACTTGGGGTTATTTAGTTTGGAGAATCGAAGGCTTAGGGGTGATCTTATTACAATTTATAAATATATGCAGGGACAATACCAAGACCTTTCTAATGATCTTTTTACTCTTAGACCTGTGACGGGGACAAGGGGGCATCCTCTACGTCTGGAGGAAAGAAAGTTTAAACATACTCACAGATGCGGATTCTTTACTGTAAGAGCAGTGAGACTATAGAACTCTCTGCCATATGATGTTGTAATGAGTGATTCCCTACTAAAATTTAAGAAGGGACTAGATGCCTTTCTTGAAAAGTATAATATTACAGGGTATATACACTAGTTTCCTTAATATTGCGTTGATCCAGGGAGCTAGTCTGATTGCCGTATGTGGAGTCGGGAAGGAATTTTTTTCCCCAATGTGAAGCTTACTGTTTGCCACATGTGGTTTTTTGCTTTCCTCTGGATCAACATGTTAGGGCAAGTTAGGATAGGATATGGGTTGAGCTAGATGGACTTAAAGTCTCCCTTCAACCTTAATAACTATGTTACTATGTCCGCAAAGGGAGAGTACCTGTACGCCTCTTGAATTGTGAGGAAGAGGAGGCCACAATACCTCGGTATGCCACAGTTGCTAAGCTGCTTACTGTCAGTAACAATGCAATACAGGCAACAGAGCCCTTGGTCTTGTCCGACCAGGCAGGGGACAATGGCTCTGTAAAGCAGCTGGAGGAGTGGTGTCAGCAGCTGCAGGTGGGAACTGACTCCACCCCTTCACACCAAAAGAGTGGGGTTTACCGAGTGACTCAGGAGTATGAGCGGGTATTCAGTAAACACCCTCTGGACTTTGGGAAGGCAAAAGGGGTTCAACACCATATCCCCACTGGAGGTCATCCACCCATTAAAGAAAAGTACCGGCCTATACCCCCAACACAATATCAATGTGCCAAAAGTATGTTGCGGGAAATGAAGGAGGCTGGGGTGATCAGAGACAGTTGTAGCCCCTGGCCAGCTCCAATAGTCTTTGTGAAAAAGAAAGATGGTACCATGAGAATGTGTGTTGATTACCGAAAAATTAACAGCATTACACATAAGGATGCCTACCCATTACCCAGAATTGAGGAGTCATTAGCTGCACTTAAAACTGCTAACTATTTTTCCACCTTAGATCTCACTAGTGGGTATTGGCAGGTTCCCGTGGCAGAGGCAGACAAGGAGAAAACAGCGTTTACCACCCCAATGGGTCTCTGCGAGTTCAACTACATGACATTCGGGCTCTGCACCGCTCCAGGGACATTTCAATGGCTAATGGAATGCTGTCTTGGACACAAGAACTTCAAAACAGTCCTGTTGTACCTTGATGATGTCATTGTTTTCTCCAAGACTTATGAAAACCATCTGAAGCACCTGGCTGAGGTGTTTGGCTTGAAAGTGAAGCAATCCAAATGCCACCTCCTGAAGCCCAACGTACAGTACCTCGGTCATGTAGTGAGTGCAGAAGGTGTGGCACCGGATCCTGACAAAGCCACTGTCATCCGGGACTGGCAAAAGCCCAGCAACCTCTATGAGGTACGTCAATTCCTCGGGTTGGTATGCTACTACCGAAGGTTCATCAAAGGCTTCACAGAGATAGCCACCCCTATGCAAAATCTTCTGGTGGGCCAGCCCAAGAAAGCCAGGAAGAAGAGTCCTACATTTGATTGGAATGAGGAACTGGAGAGGTCCTTCACTCGACTGAAAATGGCTCTCACAGGAGATGAAGTTCTCGCCTACCCAGATTATGACCAACCATTTGTTCTGTATACTGATGCCAGCAACGTGGGACTGGGAGCAGTACTGTCACAGGTACAGAATGACAAAGAAAGAGTGATCTCCTATGCCAGCAGGAAGCTTCGTCCCACTGAAAGGAACCCTGACAACTACAGTTCCTTCAAACTGGAGTTCCTCACCATAGTCTGGGCTGTGACTGAACGATTCAAGCATTACCTAGCTTCAGCCAAGTTTACCATCTTCACGGACAACAACCTGCTAACTCACTTGGAAACTGCAAAATTAGATGCACTGGAGCAGCGATGGATGGCCCGGCTGTCTAACTATGAATTTACCATCAAGTACCGAGTGGGGCACAAGAATGCCAATGCTGATGCGCTGTCCAGGATGCCCAATCTGCCAGATGGGGGAGAAGACCCTGAGGCACTCGAAGAAATAGAGATACCTGCCTTCCACCCGCCAATTGCGGCCCAACGTGCCCAAGGAATGAGAAACAGACGATCTATCGTGAAAGAGGCCACCCTAAATCCATTGCCTCATCATGATTGGGCAGAAATGCAGGATAGCGACCCCACAGTCCACCTGGTAAAGGAGCTACTGTCACAAGCTGACTCACGCCCAGGTCCAGATGCTCCTGAAGAAACCCAGCAGTTGTGGAAGGAAAGAGGCAGGCTGTTCATCTATGAGGGAAAGCTGTGTCGGAGGAGTATCAATGCCCGCACTCATGAGTTGGTCTGGCAGGTGGTAGTCCCAAAGAGGGAGGCATCAATGGTCTTGGAAGCATACTACAATGGAGCTGGACACATCGAATGGAAGAAGTTGGAGGCCTTGCTCCGGGGGAGATTCTATTGGGCTGGTATGAGGAAGGCCATTGAAAATTGGTGCCGGGAGTGTGGACAATGTAACCTGCACAGGAAGGACTGTAACAGCCAGCGAGCTCCTTTGCAGCCAATAATAACTAAACCGCCACTTGAGTTGGTAGCCCTGGACCATGTGAAGCTGGTCCCAAGCTGTTCAGGCTACGTTTATGCTCTTACCATCGTTGACCACTACTCGAGATTCCTGGTAGTCGTGCCTGTCAAGGATCAAACAGGCAGGACAGCAGCCAAAGCATTCCAACAGCACTTTTGTCAACCACACTGATATCCAGAGCGAATGCTTACAAATCAAGGTCCAGCCTTTGAGGCAGAAGTGTTCCAGGAATTCTGTAATTTGTACGGTTGCAAGAAGATCAAGCCAACACCATACCATCCACAGACCAATGGCATGTGTGAAAAGGTGAATCAAGTGGTGATCGATCTACTGAAGACCTTGCCTTTGGAAGAAAGGAATCTGTTGCCAGAGAAGTTGCCAGATCTGGTAGACCTCTACAATCACATTCCTGTGAATTCCACCAACTGCACTCCAGCCTACCTAATGAGAGCGAGGCCTGGCAAGTTGCCTATTGATTTGGATATGGGAGTCCTTACACCTGAGGTGAGATCACCAGATGCTGACTGGGATACAGAGCTGCAGCAGCAGTACCGAAGAGTACAAGAGTGCGTAGAAAAGAGTCTAGCTCAGGTGAGCCAAAAACAGGAAAAGAACTACAATCAACATGCACCTGCAGTTCCCTTGTCACCAGGAGAACAAGTCCTAAAGAGGAAAAGAAGGATGCATAAATTGGATGACCAATGGGAAGCTGAACCCTACACCGTCCTACCATCAAACTTTGACAACACCAAAGTGTTCCTTATCAGTAAGGATGGAGGAGAAACCTCATCCGCAGTGTCGAGGGATAATCTGAAACTGTGCCCTGACCAACTAAAGGACAGAATGGAAGAGTAAAACAACCTTCAGCCCATAGAGGAAGAAGAAGAAAAGGTCAGTACTGTACTCGGAGAATTCCCTGCAAATTGGACTAGAGCAAATCAAGCCATAGTGGTGCCGGTATTGACTTTTCCCCACCTGGTAGTACAAGAAGAAGTGACTCAAGACCACCCCGAAAACCATCAAGTACAGGCAGCGGATGCCACACCAGCAGTGGAACAAGAGAATTCTCACCCTGCCAGTGGTGAATCTGTCATGCCCACAGGGAGTAGAAGGGGTCCTAGGAAATCTAGTATTACTGTGCTACGCAGAACCAACAGTAATGTAGCCAGTACAACACACCCTACACCAGTAGTTAACACAAGGCATCCAGTAAGGTCCCCAACAACACCAGTGCTACGTAGGTCTGTCCTTATTACCCAAGGTATACCACCCCTAAGGTTTCGTATATAAATAAGTTAATGTACATGGTAAAATGTAAATATGCAACCTTTTCAAGCTTCTGTGCCTGCAGAGACTCTGTAAGAACCTTTTGAGCAATCTCAGTTTGTTTTTGATGGACAATTGGGCCACAGGACTATGTGTGTCAAAATTATCTTGTACATAGTTTACCAACTGCCCAGGAAATGGACCATGGACATTGACGCATGGACTAATCGTCATCAGGACTATTTTTGAGCTTTGGTTTTTGTAATTTTTCATTTTTCAAATCTTGTTACATTTACAATTGTTCATTTGATAATATATTTTGCATGTTTTCTTCACTCTGGGAGTACTGAATTGCACTAGGGGGAATTTGGCGCCCCCAGGAGTATGGTCGCAACAGTGGCATTACCTTCCTCCTAGGGAGTGTGATGTCATGATTGGAAGAAATAAAGGGTCTCTCTGTCAGGTAAAATCAACACACAGCACAGTTCCCACTCCAGGCCAGCAGAGGGAGCTCTGAACCAAAGCTGGGGGAGGAGATGCTCTCTGGGGGCCGGGAAGGGGAAGTTAGTTAGTTCGTGTGAGGAGGGCGAAGTGTGTGGATGGGAGAAGAAGAGCTGGGGGATTGAGCAGAGTTCAGGCTCACTTCTAGCGTAGCGCATGGTCCGGAGTCCGGTCTCCGAGGTTGTATGGATACTGATGTTCCTGCAGGAGAAACCGGAGGAATAGGAAGCTGTTAATGCTCTGTTCCCACATAAGACTCGGAGGCACAACAGCAACATGTGAGCCAGAAGAAGGAGGCTACAGCTGTCTGCCATACGAGGGGGTTCTAAGAGAGAGCAAGCAAGGGGAACTTCAGTGTAACTCAGTACTGCATGTTCCTCATATAAGCGCTAGAAAGGAGACTACACAACTAATCTGCAAAGAGAGATTCCTGAGTTGCTTCCAGGCTGGCCAACTCCTGTTCCATCTATAATCTGATTCCTGGACTGCACTTGCAAAGCAAAGTAAAGGTAAAGGAAACTGCACCCTGTTGTGTCATTGTCTTCTTCCTGCAACCCCTTCAGCACTGCTACATCTCTGTGCCTAACACTGCACCCTCTTCCTCAACACCTATTACTACTGCCCTGGGACTACAGCTCTACCTGTGGGGAGCTATTACATCTTGCTGCTTTATACCATCTGTTACAAAAACCAAACCCAAAAATACCGAAAAGGACCTGTGGACAAGAAAAGACCAAGCAAGATATAATCTTCAATAGATACCTTTATTAGTATTAAATCAGTGGTGGTATAAAGTACCATAAAATTTATAAAAAGCAGTAAGCACAAGTGGGACAGCTTTACCACAATAGTAAAGAGTTATGTTACTTAGACCAATTATATGGTATTTGCATATGCATTCCTACAAGAATATATATTTTTTAAAAATATTCCTAAAAAAAATAAAAAATAAATAAAAAAATTAAAAAAAATTCCTTTATATAATAAAAAAAATAATACTGTGAAAGAAATTTTTTTTATATAAAAATTAAAATAATACAGTGAATATACGTTTCGGAGTTAATCCTTCATCGGGGGGTTCACCTGATGAAGGATTAACTCCGAAACGTGCATCGGGGAGCACATTTGTGGGACGTGACGGACCTTAAAGGTATATCATCCAATTTTGTCATTCCTTATTGTAGCACTCATTTTACTTGTAGCGTTATGGTTTTGTTTGCACAGCAATGAATTGAACTCTTTTTGTACACTGCACTTTAGTAAGCAGTGGTTTCATCTAATTTTTTCTATATTGATGCATGGCACTTTATATATAGTGCCATGGTTTTGTTTGCACAGCATTGAATTGTAAGGCTAAGTGCACACGTACCGGAACTCTTGCGGAAATTACCGCGAGAATTCCGGAATTCCAGTCCGCGGGAAAATCGCATTTTAAATTCCCGCGATTTTCCCGCGGAAAAACTAGCATTTTGCAAGCGTAATTAGCTTGCAAAATGCTAGCGTTCTCCAAGCAATCTGTAGCATCGCTTGGAGAACTGGAGAACTGATTGACAGGTTGGTCACATTCGTCAAACAGTGTTTGACAAGTGTGACCAACTTTTTTACTACTGAGGCTGCCTATGTAAAAAAAAAAAAAAATAGTGTTATTCTCACCTTCCGACGTCCCGCGCAGGCGTTCCCAGTAATCCTTTGAGAAAATGCCCGCAATGACGTCCGTTCTCGCAAAGGATTACTGGGAACGGGAACGTGGAGAGAGGCGGGAAGGCTGCGGGGGACGCCGGAAGGTGAGAATAACAATATTTTTTATTTTATAATTCTATTTTTTACAGGGATATGGTACCCAAAGCCCAGAGGACAGTCTCCTCCTCCGGGCCGTGGGTACCATCCGCAAATGTTCTGCTTACTTTCCGCATGGTGTGCACAGCCACATGCGGGAAGTAAGCGGAACAATGCATTCCTATGGGTGCGGGATCGCCGCGATTCCGCAAATTAATGAGCATGCTGCGTTTTTTACCGCAAAGCGATTCCGCCGCGGTAAAAACCGCAGCATTAGCACAGCATTGTGGAATCCCATAGGAATGCATGGGATGCTTATTTTTCGCGTTTTTGCGGCAAAATCGCGCGGTTAAAACTGCCGCGGAAACGCGAAAAAAACGCCACGTGTGAACTCAGCCTAACTCCTTTTTGCACAGGCACACTGCACTTTAGTAAGTAGTGGTCTTATAATTTAGAAGCTGATTCACGTCACACAATTGCACTGTTTATGAGATTTGTTATTTGTTATAAATATTCACTGTATTATTATAATTTTTATATAAAAAAATTTCTTTCACAGTATTATATTTTTTATTATATAAAGGAATTTTTTTAATTTTTTTATTTATTTTTTATTATTTTTTTAGGAATATTTTTAAAAAATATATATTCTTGTAGGAATGCATATGCAAATACCATATAATTGGTCTAAGTAACATAACTCTTTACTATTGTGATAAAGCTGTCCCACTTGTGCTTACTGCTTTTTATAAATTTGATGGTACTTTATACCACCACTGATTTAATACTAATAAAGGTATCTATTGAAGATTATGTCTTGCTTGGTCTTTTCTTGTCCACGGGTCCTTTTCGGTATTTTTGGGTTTGGTTTTTGTAACTAGTGGGTTAACCACTCACTTTCATTGAACACTGGTGGTAGTATATATAAACAATTTAACAATCATTGTTATGACTATTATTTAGATTTGTGTAGATATATTATCTATATCCAGTGTTCGTGTGTTTCATTTCATATTTATACCATCTGTGCCAGAGGATCTGCCTGCAGCGTCGGCTTAACCCCTTCATTGCCGAGCACCACAGGTGGTGTCACGTATCATCCACTTATAAACTTTAATCAGCCATGCTTAACCCCTTTTACATGGACGCCCAGGGCCACGGACCGGGTCACCACTACTGTGCACTTCCCTCTGAGATACCGGCTCGGTATCGAGTACCCCACTGCCCTGGCGGGCGATCCACATCCAATTGTGGAAATTATTAATATTCCAAGATCTATTGATTAAATTAACTTTTGTTCATGGGAAAACCCCTTTAAGGAGCACATGACCTCCTGGAAAGCAGGAAGCCTGTAGGACAAGGAACTTTGCTTCTGCAGTGAAAAAAAATCATAGAATCGTAGAGTTGGAAGGGACCTCCTGGGCCATCTGGTCCAACCCCCTGCTCTAAGAAGGATTCGCTAAATCATCCCAGTCAGATGTCTGTCCAGCCTCTGTTTGAAGACTTCCATTGAAGGAGAACTCACCACTTCTCGTGGCAGCTTGTTCCACTCATTGATCACTCTAACTGTCAAAAAGTTTTTTCTAATATCTAATCTGTGTCTCCTCCCATTCAGTTTCATCCCATTGCTTCTAGTCTTTCCTTGTGCAAATGAGAATAAAGTTGATCCTTCTACAATGTGACAGCCCTTTAGATATTTGTAGACAGCTATTAAGTCTCCTCTCAGTCTTCTCTTTTGCAAACTAAACATTCCCAAATCCTGCAACCTTTCCTCATAAGACAGGGTTTGCAGACCGGTCACCATTCTGGTCGCTCTTTTCTGAACTTGCTCCAGTTTGTTGATGTCTTTTTTAAAATGTGGTGTCCAAAACTGGATACAATATTTCAGATGAGGTCTGACCAAAGAGGAGTAGAGGGAAATAAAGACTTCACGTGATCTAGACTGTATGCTTCTGTTAATACATCCTAGAATTGCATTTGCCTTTTTTGTTGCTGCATCACACTGTTGACTCATATTCAGTCTGTGATCTATTAGTATACCCAAGTCTTTTTCACATGTGCTGTTGCTTAGCCCTATTCCTCCCATTCTGTATATGCTTTTTTCATTTTTATTGCCCAGATGTAGTACTTTGCATTTTTCCCTGTTAAAAACCATTCTGTTAGTTGCTGCCCACTTCTCCAGTGGGCAACCCCTTTAACTAATATATACATTTTATACTTTAAAATCTGGCAATAGGTCCTCTTAGAAATCCTGGTCTTGATGTCCCCTGATTACCTTTTGTAGTTTTCTGAGCTCCTCAACAGCTTGGTTCTTTTCTGCCTCAAGGATTTTCACACGATTCCGAAAGTATACAAGATTTTCTCTGGCTGTCTTCAATTCCCGATTCACCTCATCATTACCCTTTGAAATATTACAAACAATCTTAAATCTAATATGATAAATGTGTCACTATAGGCATGACAACACCTTCCAGTTTAGAAATCACAATATGGCAGCAATGTGGGCAATATTCTGTATTACTTCAGCCTGTAGCTTTTATCAGTATAAGGTCGATTTCACACTTCTGTTGCTCTGGTACGTGTGGTGTCAGTTTTCACACGTACCGGAGACACTGACACACGTAGACCCATTCAAATGAATGGGTCTATGCACATGTCAGCGTGCTTTCACGGTCCGTGTGTCCGTGTGTAAAACACGCAGATATGTCCGTTTTCACCCGGACACACAGGCCGCAAAACGTGCCGCACACGTGCACACAGAGAACAGTGCACACTGTCCTCCATGTGCACGGACGGCCGCCGGGGAAGTAGCGCTACTGTAAGCCGTTGCTCCCTGGCGGCAGGTGCTGAACGCGGCTGTCATTATTCTCCCCTGCTTTGCCGGCGAGCAGAGGAGAATGAATGAATGAATGAATGAAGGAATGAAAAACTGACCTACGGTGACCTCAGGACCTTCAGAGAATGCAAGTTAATGAGGTCACGGCAGTTCAAGCTCTGTCACAGTGACCTCATCACTTGCATCCTCCGACGGTCCTGAGGTCACAGCAGGTCAGTTTTCATTCATTCATTCATTCTCCTCTGCACGTGCTGATCGCGGCAGAGCAAGGGAGAATGGATGACAGCTGGCTTCAGCACCAGCCGCCAGGGGACAGTGGCTTACAGTCGCGCTACTTCCCCGGCGACCGTTCGTGTTGGTCCTGATGCAGGACACGTGTGGCACACGGTTGCCACAAGTGTGCCACACGTAGTACACACGGACACTGATATCTCCAGTACCGTTTTTTCAGGTACAGTAAATATCAGGATGTGTAAAACCAGCCTCAGCTTAATTCTTTCTCACCACAAACACAGAACAATGGCTCTATTATTGTATAATATATGATGAGAATAAAGTACCAAATGACTTAACATCAGAAAAACAGATCCACTGAGAGATTTTACCATGGATATTTTCTGGTTCATCACTTCATTTGTGTAGTTGAAATTTTCTAAATTAGATTTTGCCAGCATCACTTCCATCTCCAGATTTATAATCCTGTAAAGAAGACAGTCACAGCAATATATTTATGAACAACCAACAAGAAAAGTAGCATGCAAATAACAGGGATCACCAATTAAATAGTATCAAAATCTTTATTCAAATGACAACACAACAACACTGCAAAGTTTGAAAACATTTAAAATTGCATAATGCAGAGGAAAAAAACTGTACAATGACCCACAATGGGGTCATGCTCTTGCCCAACCCCGAATAACTTATACCTTCCTAACTACACCAAGAACAGGACATTGCTGCCAAACCTAGTCAAACAAAAGCAGCACATATAAGTAATGAAAATATACAACCTAATATCCTACCAATGAAGCTGCATAATTGAGGGAGTGCTGCCAAGAAGACAAGGAAATAAATGGAATGAGAGATCAAGATCGGCCCACTATCTACAAAAATAGTGTAGCAATAACCTCTCCCAGGAACCAGGGTGAGCTTTTGGCAAACAGCACAATAACCCCAAATAAGGTGGCTAAGGCTGGTTTCACACTTGCATTTTTTTGCGCTGTATTTTAGCGCTAAAAAACGCATGCGTTTTTTTCCCTATATTTTGCATGGGATGCGCTTATGTGCGCATACACATGCGTTTGTATGCATTTTTACGCGCATGCGTTTTTTTGTGGTGTGCGCTCGGGCGCACAAAATGCATCCTGTTGCATTTTTTGGGCGTCCGACTTGCCTCAAAAAAACGCATGTGCGCGCTATGCGTTTTTTTTACAGCAAGACACCCATTATAAGTCTATGGGTGCGCATATGTGCGCATTGGCATGCTCATGTATGCGTTTTTTTGCGCATGCGTTTTTTTGTTGACTAACAGGTCAAGGAAATTCTTATCCTCGCTTGCTGACAACTTTATCTTCCAAAAGGTAAGGGAGAAAACAAGGGGAACTGCTACCTTGGATCTAATCCTTATAAACAGGGAGGAAATGGTTGAGGAGGTAAAAGTGGCTGGGACCCTAGGAGGTAGCGACCATGCTATTTTAGAATTTTGGATAACTAGAGGCGGAAGACCTGTGAAGACTCAGACGTCAAGGTTAGATTTCAGAAAGGCAGATTTTAAGGGATTCAGAAAGAGAATTGGAGGGATCCAATGGCTGGATATCCTAAAAGACAAAAATGTCCAGGAGGGATGGGATATCTTGAAAAATGAAATTCTCAAAGCACAGTTGTTAACAATTCCGAAAAGAGGGAAGAATAGGAAGCATTTAAGGAAACCAGGATGGATGAACACAGAACTTAAGCACATGCTAAAAAGGAAGAAAAAAATGTTTATAAAATGGAAAGAGGGAGGCATATCTAAAGAAGAATATAATGCTGTCTGCAGAACCTACAGGGCACAAATCAGATTAGCTAAAGCTGAAAAGGAATTGAGGCTTGCAAGAGATGTCAAAAGCAATAATAAAGGATTTTGGGGATATGTGAAAAGTAAAAGAAAAGTCAAAGATGCTATAGGATTTTTACAGGATGAAAATGATGAAATGGTAAGACAAGATGTTGAGAAGGCTGAACTTTTAAATTCCTATTTTGCATCTGTTTTCTCTCAGAAAGGAAATGTAACATCAACTGTTATTCACTGTCCTATTAAGGGAATAGAAGAATCCAGGATATCTATAAACAGAAAGATAGTGAGGAAACACTTAGCTAACCTAAATGAATTCAAATCTCCAGGTCCAGATGAATTACACCCCAGAGTACTGAAGGAGATAGCAGAAGAAATTTTTGAACCCCTCTCCATAATCTTTGAAAATTCTTGGAGAACAAGAGAAGTGCCAGAAGACTGGAGAAGAGCAAATGTTGTTCCTATCTTCAAAAAGGTTAAGAAGGTGGACCCAGGCAACTATAGGCCGGTGAGTCTGACTTCTATACCAGGAAAGATCTTTGAACAAATTATTAAACAACATGTATGTCAATACCTGGATAAGAATGAAGTGATTAAACAGAGTCAGCATGGGTTTGTAACTAATAAGTCATGTCAGACTAACTTAATTTCCTTCTATGACGGTATCACTGATTGGGTGGATCAAGGAAATGCTGTAGATATAGTATATCTTGACTTCAGCAAAGCATTTGACAAAGTCTCTCATACAATCCTTATTGAAAAAATGACTAAGTATGGAATGGACAAGGCAACTGTTAGGTGGATTCATAACTGGCTTAGTGATCGGACCCAAAGAGTGGTCGTAAATGGCTGCACATCCAGTTGGAAGAATGTCTCAAGTGGGGTACCACAGGGCTCTGTCCTGGGCCCTGTATTGTTCAACATCTTTATCAACGATTTAGATGAAGGAATTGAGGGTAAACTGATTAAATTTGCTGATGACACAAAGCTAGGAGGGATAGCTAATACTAGAGAAGAGAGAGAGAGGATTCAAAAAGATTTAAATAAACTGGAGAAGTGGGCAGCAACTAACAGAATGGTTTTTAACAGGGAGAAATGCAAAGTACTACATCTGGGCAATAAAAATGAAAAAAGCATATACAGAATGGGAGGAATAGGGCTAAGTGACAGCACATGTGAAAAAGACTTGGGTATACTAATAGATCACAGACTGAATATGAGTCAACAGTGTGATGCAGCAGCAAAAAAGGCAAATGCAATTCTAGGATGTATTAACAGAAGCATACAGTCTAGATCACGTGAAGTCATTATTTCCCTCTACTCCTCTTTGGTCAGACCTCATCTGGAATATTGTGTCCAGTTTTGGGCACCACATTTTAAAAAAGACATCAACAAACTGGAGCAAGTACAGAAAAGAGCGACCAGAATGGTGAGCGGTCTGCAAACCCTGTCTTATGAGGAAAGGTTGCAGGATTTGGGAATGTTTAGTTTGCAAAAGAGAAGACTGAGAGGAGACTTAATAGCTGTCTACAAATATCTAAAGGGCTGTCACATTGTAGAAGGATCAACTTTATTCTCATTTGCACAAGGAAAGACTAGAAGCAATGGGATGAAACTGAATGGGAGGAGACACAGATTAGATATTAGAAAAAACTTTTTGACAGTTAGAGTGATCAATGAGTGGAACAGGCTGCCACGAGAAGTGGTGAGTTCTCCTTCAATGGAAGTCTTCAAACAGAGGCTGGACAGACATCTGACTGGGATGATTTAGCGAATCCTGCTTTGAGCAGGGGGTTGGACCAGATGGCCCAGGAGGTCCCTTCCAACTCTACGATTCTATGATTCTATGATTCATTGGTTTGACAATGGAAATTAGGGGTTTGGGTTAGAGTTAGGTTTAGTTAAGGGGGTTTAGGGTTAGGGTTAGGGTTTGGGTTAGTATGGTTTGGTTAAGGGTTAGGGTTTAGGGTTAGTTAGGGTTTAGGGTTAGGGTTTGGGTTAGGGTTAGTAGGGTTTGGTTAAGGGTTAGGGTTAGTATGGTTTGGTTAAGGGTTAGGGTTAGGGTCAGGGTTAGGGTTAGTATGGTTTGGTTAAGGGTTAGGGTTAGGGTCAAAACACCATAAACAAGACAGTATGGAGAGGTGGGAACGTGGGAGTGGGAGGTTGCAATGTCAGGGGATAGTATGGAAAGAGACAGTGTGGTGGGACATTATGAAGAGGTGGCAACAAGAGGGGGACAGTATGGAGAGGGGCAACAATGAAGACAGAGCATTGTAGGACAGCATGAATGGCTGGGAATGGGGGTTCGGGGTAGTATAAAAAGGGAGAGAGTGTGGGTGGACAGCATGGGGAGTGTCACTGGGTTACTGTGACAGTGTGGAGCCAGAAGACCCCAGCGTCTGATTGTTCCTACTCCGGCGCTGAGAAGAAGCACTTCTCCTTCATTTTAATGATGTTTATTCCTTTTGGCAGAACAGAGGTTAATTGGCTATTTAGGAAAACTCTGCGTTCCCCTTTATAATCTGCATGGTTTGTATGTGTGTTAATTCCCTTCCCTTCTCTACTTTTGTTTATTCTCCATCCTCCACTTCCCAGTGCATTCCTCTGTTATATGTGAGTGAATATTTTGTATGCCTGTAGTTTTCTGTTAACCCTTGTTTGTGCAGCCATGTTTGTTGGGATGGTGTACTGCGGTGTGCAATAGCGCCCCTCTTCTGTGGGTGGGGGAAGAGAACAGAAGGAGGACTAACTCGAAAGATAATTAGAACAAAACCGTTGGCACAACCCTGGTAACCAGAGGTGGTGCACAAGTAGGATCCCAATCCGTGAACTTCTATTTATATAGACTTGGCACACACCAAAAAGATTCTGATGCAGAAAGGTGGTTTTAATGAATTGCAGTACATACATACAGACGTTTCGGTCTAGGACCTTCATCAATGTACAATAAGTTGTACTGTGAGCTCTTAGTGACTGGGCTTTAAGGGAGACACCAATACTGCAAGGAGGCACCTGCGGCCGTCCCACGTGGTTCTATATAACAAGTGGACGCAGTATCCACCGCGAATCCAAGGGTCCAAGACTGGTCCTAATGGTAGGGTTAGGGAAGGAGACCCTGGTCCCGGGTCACCCGACAGCTGTGCCGTGACAGGAAGTTGGTAGTATGGAATGACAATGTGGAATTACAGTATGGAGACAGGCAGCAGAATGAGGAAACAGCATAAAAAGTTGGGATTGTAGTGAGACAGTATGGAGAGGTGGGAGCATGGAAACATTGGAGGACAATGTAGAGAGGTAGGAAAATGGAGATGCAGTGTGGAAGGGTGGGATTGTGGGGGACAGTATAGAGAGGTGGGAGCATGGGGGACAGTATAGAGAGGTGGGAGCGTGGGGAAACAGTATGTAGAGGTGGGAAATGGAGTGGGGACAGTATGGAGAGGTGGGAGCAAGACGGGGGACAGTATGTATAGGTGGAAACATGAGGGGGACAGTATGGAGAAGTGGGAGCATGGATGGGACAGTATTGAGATTTGACAGCATAAATGAGGACATTATTGAGAGGTGGCAGCATGGGGAACACTGAAAATGAGAACAGCGAGTTTTTGGAGTAAAAACTGAGCATGATCTCTACAAATCTTCTTCAAAAATTCAAAACGTGGAGTTTTGAGAAGGATTTGGGGAGTTTCTGAACAGTTTCAGCACCAAAAACTCAGCATAAGCTTGCAAGGCGAGCCGCTAAAAATTTGAGGACTAATGAAATTTAGCCTATTTTAAGTTTGACCCCTATCAGACACGTTATGCAAGTCTGCTCTAAATCCTTGGTAAAATACTCTGTATCAATGTTCATTAGAGTTCTGATTGGTGAAGGTAAGAGTCCTGTAAGTACAATCTGCACATATCAGAGATTTAGGGCATATATATTCTATATGCCATGAAAGTCGCATAAGGTGAGATACCCCTTACGTTTTTTTTTTGTTGACCTTAGGATTGCTTCAGTATGACAGCATGGTCCTTGAATAAAAAAAAGGTTGGGTACCCCTGTTGTAAACAATTCGTATGACTTATTATCAAAGTATTAACTAAAAAAGCAGCTACAGATGGCTTTACACATAGCTCTAACAGAGGTGATCGGATGCCCCTTTTTCTTCCTACCATTTTACCTTGAAATTGAATTAGGTAGTCAATATGAACATCCCTAAATCACCAATATTAAAGCACCACTCCAGCGTGTTCTTTAATTATTACGGTGCTGGCGTGATGCTACTAATGTAAGGTGCCGTTACTCTTATACTCACCACCCATCGTCTCCAGCTGTTCCTGATGAGGCTCAGGTCCTGCACCGCCTTCATGTGACACCAACTTCTGACTGACCAAAAGTCAGAGGTAAAGGTCACAAACTCTCAATGTAAGTCTATGAAAATATTGTTCTGGTGTCTCACAGACTTACATTGAGTAGTGAATTCCGTATTGCTCCAGCAAACACTGGAGAAATTTGTCAGGTCTCAACCTGCTGGAGACCGACCGGAGCGACGACTCTAACAGAAGAAGATGGCAGATGGTAAGTATAAGACTATGGGCAGGGAACTTAGATTAGTGGACACCACTCCAGCTCTGAAAAAAACCCACATGTGGAGCTTTAAATACCACATATCAACAATCATAAACTGCATTGAGCAGTATTATTGGCATGTGGAGGACATGCAAGAAATAATCAGTACTCCTTTATTGTTGACACAAAAGAGCTTGATGACAGTATCCACCTGAGCATCACCCTTAGGCCACATTCACACATTCAGTATTTGGTCAGTATTTTACCTCAGTATTTGTAAGCCAAAAACAGGAGTGGGTGATAAATACAGACATGGTGACATGTTTCTATTATAATTTTCCTCTGAGTTTTCCACTTTTGATTTTGGCTTACAAATACTGATGTAAATTACTGACCAAATACTGAACTTGTGAATGTGACATTAATGTTGTAAAATACCCCTCCTATCCACTTTTCTAGCTTTTTATTTTCCTTTTTCCTGCTTAAGATACCTGATTTTTTCACTTTGTCATTACTTTATTCTTACCTTTGTATTAAGATCAACAAGTTTTGATGCTCCTGAGGCCTCCTATCATATTACACATTCAAGAGGGGTCATTTTGCTAACAAGCCTACTTGAGTATTTGATATGCTTTTTTGCTTAAGTCATTTTGTAACACTGTGTAAGCAGCTGGACAGGTACTCAATGGGAGATATGCGTCACTTATTTGGCTAGCATCAATGATGTGAAACCCAGAGAGTAGGCTCTGGCACAGATAGTGCAGAGAGGTTTTTAATGGTCTTGGATATCTGGGTTCGGGTTTTAGGAACAGCTAGAAGAGCTAGATGGGACTGACTGCTTCAATATCTTCAATCTAGACTGGTCAGCTCATTTAAAAGGCAGTTTAATTGCCTCAGTAGTGGCTGTGGGTGAAGGTGGAAAGATCTCTGGTGTTGTTTCGTCTCTGCCAGAGACTTAAGCCCCCGTCACACACAGCGATCTCGCTAGCGAGATCGCTGCTGAGTCACAAGTATTGTGACGCAACAGCGATCTCACCAGCGAGATCGCTTTGTGTGACACCTATCAGCGACCGGCCCCCCTGCCAGGTATCACTGATCGTGCTCGAATGCCCTGGACTTTTTTTTGATTGTTGGTCTCCAGCTGGCCAGCACGCATCGCTGAGTGTGGCAGGCGGGAGAGCAGCGATCAGCGAGCTCCCAGCTCGTATCCAAGGTAAACAGCGGGTTTCAAAGCGCCGCGCGGCGCTTAGAAACCCTCTGTGTACCTTAGATGTCAGCGCGCTGGTGCAGGGAACTGGTAACCAAGGTAAACAGTGGGTTTCTAAGCGCCGCGCGGCGCTTAGAAACCCGCTGTTTACCTTGGTTACCAGCTCCCTGCACCAGTGCGCTGGTATCTAAGGTACACAGCGATGCGTGCGCTCGTCGTCGCTGGTGCTGATCGCTGGTGAAGCTGCCTGTTTGGCAGCTCACCAGCGATCATGTAGCGACACACCAGCGATCCTGACAAGTTCATATCGTTGTCAGGATCGCTGGTGAGTCGCTATGTGTGACGGGGCCCTAAGAGTTGGACATTTATCTAAACATGTGAGCCTGTGCTACCATATGGACTGTTTATTTTCTGTTTGTTTTTGGTTTATGCTGAAGGAAGGCAGTTTGCTTACTTTAGGCTTAAAGTTAATGAAGTCTAATAAACTTTCCTGTTTGCACTATGAAGTTTCATGCCTGTGTGGCCCTGGCGAACACCAAAGAGTGAAATCTGTACAACTGTTAGGGGTACTTCACACATAAAGTAGCGAGATCAAGAATGTAAGTCCGCAAGGTCAGGTCCTCTCCCCTCTGTACCAGTCTGTCATCGTAAATTTGTTTACTGTTAACGATATCTATAACTTTGTATGTAACCCCTTCTCATGTAGAGCACCATGGAATTAATGGCACTATATAAATAAATAATAATAATAATTAGCGAGATCGCTGAAACGTCACAGGTTTTGTGACGCAACAGCGACCTCGCCAGCGATCTCGCTACGTGTGACACATAGCGGCAACCGGCCCCCCGCTGCGATATCGCTGATCGTGCTCGAATGTCCTAGGTCATTTTTTTAATCGTTGGTGTCCCGCTGGCCAGCATGCATCGCTGTTTGACACGCCATAACAACGATGAGCAACCTCGTTGGTACTCAGAACTCAGGGACGCAGGCGTGAGTCGTCAGAATAGCTGCTGTGTGACAAGGTCCCAACGACCGCCGAGGTCATTCTACGGATCGCCGTATCGTTGCTGCGTCGTTGAGTAGATCTGCCTGTTTGACAGCTTACTAGCGACCATGTAGCGACGTACCAGCGATCCTTACCAGGTCGTATAGTTGTCGGGATCGCTGGAGCGTCGCTATGTGTAACGGGACCCTTAGGCTGGGGTCACATTGCGTTATGGCAATCCGTTAGATGGACCGTGTAACACCGTGACATAATGCGGTGCACCGCAGTCCGTTAATGCTGCCATTGACCCCCATTATCGGGCGCATCGCGACGCATGCCGTAAAGTGGCATGCGCTTGCGATGTGCAGTCATTCAGTGATGGAACCTCGGACGTGGGCTGCAGCATCTGAGGTTCCGTCACCGCTACCACAGATGAATCATCTGCGCTAGCAGGAATAGCATAATGCAATCACGTTATGCTATACCGTTAACGCAGCCCGTCAACGCAAGCGTTGAACGGGCTGGGTTAACGCAATATGAACCTGGCCTTAAAGGAACAAATTTAAGTTTGTCATGTATGGATATTAACGTACTTAAATTTTATGTTGAATGTTTGTCTTTGGTTTTTCTTTCAATTAAAAACTATAAAGCTTAATGAAACATAAATTTGATAATAAAACAATGTAGTCTGCAATTCTCCACACTTTGGGAAAAATGCTTCCAGTCATTTTCCATAACTGTGTACATTGTTAAATAACAAAACACTTGCCTGTCTTGTAGTTCTCCCCTCTGTTTCTTGTCCTCGAAACGGGACACTTCCAGCCAGCCTTTTTCTTTCTCTAACTCCGATATTGAGCACTCTAGTTGCTAAAGGATAAATGAAAAATACATGAAAGTATTGAATACTTTAATCACCTTCTATTCTGACACACTATATGCATCACTATGCAGCTTTTTCCTCATACCATAAGTCAGGTATACAAACAATGTGCTACGTGTAAAGGTTTAACAAAAGGCTGCATTCATAAATTTTCTCAAGTGTTTCTTAGAAATAAACTATGAATACAAATCTGAACAAAAATAAATTCAGGGTTAATGTACAGAGAAGGGCAACCTCTGTTTGCCTCCATACTTGGAGAATGAAGTGTGCATGATTCAGAATCCAACAGAAGAAAACTTCATATACACTCCTCAGCAATGAAATTGAAACACCAAACAGGAAAAGTTGTGGAATTATGTAAATCACAGGAGCGCTAAACATGTTAATGATATGCACATGATGTAAAAATTGAAACAAAATGTTCAAAAGATATAAGCGAATCTCATTTATATGTATATATACATGTGTTGTCAATACAAAGAACTGGCATCACATGACATATTCTTAACAAAGACCTTACAAAGGACCAGGGGGAACTCATTACATGTGGAAGAAAGGCAACTCTTGCATTTAAATAGCAAAGGTTTTTTTACAGTTAGAGCAGTAATGGCAGATACTAGAACAGCATTTAAAAAAGTGCTGGATGTTTTTCTCACAACAATTGGCATTGTGTGTTATGGATAATCTAATGCTAGAGAATGTATAACTTGTTGATAAAGGTTTAGCTTGATGGATCTGTGTCTTTTTCAAACTATATAATTATGCAAAAAAAAACCACCTTCAGCATGAGCGCCGCACACACAAAAATACAAGCACTTACATGCCTTGGCATGTTATCACTGAGGTTATTAATTGTCTGAGGAATGTTCTGATACTCTGAATGCACTCAGGTTCTCAAATCATCAAATCATCAAGATCCAATACGGGCAACTCCCTATGACATTTACGGTCATGCAGGTTGATCAAAATAACCAAAACATGCCACCTGGTGTTGTACTGAAAAACAACTCCTGGGACACTTTAACATTTCCTAGTGAGGACTCTTCATTGCATTGCACAAGTGGTCTCCTAATCAATCTCCAGCTATAAATGCCCATTTTCTCTCATGAAGCTCCCTTCAGATTCTTTGAGATATCTCGAAAAACGATTGTCCAGAGAATAAAAGGTGAGCCCTACCATGAGTCTGGTGTCATGTGAACAGTAAAGCATCTTGAGACTATTCCTCAAACAACCATTAATAACTTCATTGGTAACATTCCAAGCAGGGCCGGTTTTAGACAAAGTGGGGCCCTGGGCAAAGGTTTAAAGTGGGCCCCAAATGCTAACATAATGGACCATCACACAAACATTTTGCTTGCATTTATATGCCCTGATTTCAGGCCACTAAAAGAGTGTGATCAAAAAAACTGAAGTCGTTCCAAGCTTGTTTCCTGGCCTCTTTACACTGGCTGAGGAACAATGGTGGGGACAGAACAATCACTATTAGATCAATCTGTCCCCATACAGTATCATGTTATCAGCAGCATATCTGCAGTTTTCACAGGGTGATGTGCTGCTGAGAACAATGATTTCTGTTCCAGCATAAACAATGCAATCATTCAATGAGTAGGCAGCATTTTGTTTAGTATAATTCACTCCATAGTCCTCCACATAGTATAATGCATCGCATAGTCCTCCATATATTAGAATGTGCACCATAGTCCTCCATATTGTATAATGCACACCCCATAGTCATCCATATAGTATAATGTGCCCCATAGTCCTCCATATAGTATAATGTGCCCATATAGTACAATACACTCCATAGTCCTCTATATAGCAAAATTCACTCCCCATAGTCCTCCATTTAGTATAATACATTCTCCGTACATAAGCCACTTCTGGGCCACCAGCCTACAATTTTGGACAAACATGTCACTACCGGGCTAAGCCTACAATTTATGGGCAGGTAGAGCTGATTGCGGCCACCTGCAAGGCCAATGGGAGGGGTGCAAGATCAGACTGGAGGCAGCTAGCATCCAGCAACTAGTTGTTTGTCCAAAATTGTAGGCTGGTGGCCAAGAAGTGGCTTTTGTACAGTAGAGCAGGGACCCATCAGGGGAGGTCACCTTGCGGTGGTTGATGGGCTTACATGAATTGGTCAATTTGTGCACTAAGAACCTTCATTTTTCATCTTACTGTAAGTTAAAAAAAATTTTTTTTGAAAAAAATATTTTTGAGGATTATTATCTAAACTTAATGGTTTTAATGTTTTTCTGTGTTTTCACATGCCCTAGATTCATGTACATGTGCCGCTGTATTCTTTATATATATATATATATATATATATATACACATATATATAAATACAATACTCACCTCTCCTCCTTGTTCCCCCACTGCTCTGGTCTCTGCAGAGCTTCTCAGCAACTCCACTGCCAGATATACAGCAGTACGCGATCAAGAGACGTTATCAAGCATCCTTTGCGTCAGAGACAGAAGGGAATGATGGGGGATGGAGTGTCATCTGACGCTCTCTCCTTGATCATTGCTTTCAACTGTATCAGCATCTATGATGCCGATACAGTTGAGTGCGGGGAGGGCGGTGCAGCACTGGCATCGGGCCCTTAGTGGCCGTGTGGTGTGCCGCTATTAGCGGTACACCACTGGCTCGGGTCCCCAAAGGAGGCGAGGGTCCTAGGCAGATGCCTAGTCTGCCTGCCCCTAACGGCAACCCTGATGCAAAGGTGTGTGTATTTCTGCGATTGGTGCTTGAAGTTGATTCTGAATAACTCAAGATGTTTTGAAAATTTTATTTTCATTTTTCATCATTTACATATCATTAACATTTCTATTCATCCTGTGATTTTCACAACTCCATGACTTTTCCTTCTTGGTGTTTCAATTTCAATGTTAAAGAGTCTCAATTCTGATGCATACAGATGTACAATAGAGGCACCACCCATCTCTTTGGAAGCTCCTTCATGGCTCCATACAAACCAGAGCCATAATAAAGTCATATATGGGTCGCCCTCCAAGGGCTGTGGGGTACTCGGTACCAGGCCGGTATCAGCGGGATGTGTCACAGCAGCGGTGACCCGGACCGTGGCCCTGGGCACCCAAGTAATGGGGGAATTGAAATGGTGGTATGTAGTTAGATGAATAGGTTGTGACGCCACCTGTGGTGCTTGGCAAGGGAGGTGTTAAGCCGACGCTGCATGCAGATCCGCTGGGACTGATGGTATGGTGCAGCAAAGATGTAAAAGCTCCCCACACGTGAAGCTGTAGTCCCAGGGCAGTGTAGATGTGGTTGGCACGAGGATGTAGCGGTGCCGGAAGGGTAGGAAGCAGACAAGACACAGCGGTGTGCAATTTCTGTACCTTTACTTGGTAAATGCAGTCCAGGGTCCTGATTACAGATGGTACCAGAGCAGGCTAGCCTGGAAGCAACTCATGGGTTCTCTCTCAGCAGATGGGCTGTGCAGTCTCCTTCCTAGCACTTACTTGAGGGATCTCCTGTACTGAGTTACACTGAAGTTCCTCCTGTCAGATGTTCCCAAGAACTCTACTTGTATGGCAAACAACTGTAGCCTGTTCCAGGGACTCCTTACTCCTGAGTCCCGGCTCACTATCCGTGTTGCTGTTGTGCCCTCAAGTCTTAGATGGGAGTATTGCATTTACAGCCTTCTACTCCTCTGGTGTCTGCTGTAGGACCATCAGTGTCCATACAGCCGTGGTGACCAGGCTGCAGGTCATGCGCTCTTACGGGAGATGAGCTCTTCTTCTCAGCTCTATCTCAGCGCTCCTTCCACACGTCTGCACACTTCACCCTCCACAGACTAACTGACTACTCCTTCCTCTTGGCCCTCAGAGAGCACTCCTCCCCTTAATCCTGGTTCAGAGTTCCCCCTGCTGGCAAGGAGTGGAACTGTGTTGCATGCATAGATTGACTGCGAGAGAGGCCTGTCATTGCCTCCAAGCCTGGCATTACCATCCCTGGAGGAAGGCAAAGCCACTGTGGCGACCATACTCCTGAGGGCGCCACATTCCCCCCTAGTGAAAGTCAGCACTCCTGGGCTGAACAAAACATGAAAAACATATAAACAGTTAAACAATAATAATTGTACAAGATTTAAAAATGAAAAAGTTACAAAAACCAAGTGCTTCAAAAATGGTCCTATGATGATAAGTCCAAGCATCAATGTCCATGGTCCATTCCTGGGCAAATGGTGAACTATATTCAAATTGGTGACCACACAAGTCCTGTGGTACAATGTCCATAAAACGAAACTGGCTAATTCAATGGAAACTCTTACAGGTTACCTGTAGGCACAAAACCTGAAAAACAGTTACATATATAAACAGGTTCAACAGTCATATTACTTTATATGCGGAACCTAATGGGTGGTATACCTTGTGTTGTACGGGTAGACCTGCGTAATACTGGTGTAGTGTGCAATGCACTGGATACACTACCGGTGATTCTAAGTAACACAGGGATACTAGATTGTCTAGGAACTCTTGGACTCACCAGGGGCACAACAGGTTCACCACTGGCAGGGCGAGGGTTCTCTGGCTCCACTGCTGGTGTGGCATCTGCTGCCTGATTTTCCTGATCCTCAGGATTTTCTTGAGTCACGTCTTCCTGTGCTACCAATTGGGGAAATGTCAACACTGGCACCACTATAACATCATTTACTTTAGTCCAATTCGCAGGGAATTCTCCAAGTATTGTGCTGACCTTCTCTTCTCCCTCTATGGGTTGGATGTTATCTGGTTCTTCCACTCTTTCCCTTAACAAGTCAGGACATAGCTTCAGATGATCTCTTGATATTGCTGCTGAGGTTTCGCCTCCATCTTTGCTAATAAGGCATACCTTGGTATTATCAAAGTTTGAGGGCAGAATGGTATAAGGTTCAGCTTCCCATTGATCATCCAATTTGTGCAATCTTCTTTCCCTTTTTAAGACTTGTTCTCCCGGCGACAAAGGAACGGCAGGTGCATTTTGATTGTAAAGCTTCTCCTGCTTTTGTCTTGCCTGAGCTAGACTCTTTTCCACGCATTCTTGAACTCTTCTGTACTGTTGTTGTCTTTCTGTATCCCAGTCAGCATCTGGTGACGTTACTTCAGGCGTAAGGACTCCCATGTCCAAATCAATAGGCAGTTTACCAGGTCTTGCTCTCATTAAGTAGGCTGGGGTACAGTTGGTGGAATTCACTGGAATATGGTTGTAGAGGTCCACCAGATCTGGCAACTTCTCTGGCCACAGATTTCTCTCCTCCAAGGGCAAAGTCTTCAGTAGGTCAATCACTACCTGGTTCATCTTCTCACACATGCCATTGATCTGTGGGTGGTACGGTGTTGTCCGGATCTTCTTACAACCATACAAGTTACAGAATTCCTGGAACACTTCTGCCTCGAAAGCTGGACCTTGATCTGTAAGCACTCCTTCAGGATATCCATGTGGTCTACAGAAGTGCTGTTGGAATGCTCTGGCCGCTGTCCTGGCTGTTTGATCTTTGACAGGCACAACTACCAGGAATCTTGAGTAGTGGTCCACGATGGTAAGAGCATAGATGTATCCTGAACGGCTTGGAACCAGCTTCACATGGTCCAGGGCGACCAACTCAAGTGGCTGTTTGGTGATGATTGGCTGTAGAGGAGCTCTCTGACTGTTTCGATCCTTTCTGCGCAGGTTACATTGTCCACACTCCCGGCACCACCTCTCAATGGCTTTCCTCATGCCAGCCCAGTAGAACCTCTCCTGGAGCAAAGCTTCCAACTTCTTCCATCCGAAGTGTCCAGCTCCATTGTGGTATGCTTCTAGGACCATTGATGCCTCTCTCTTCGGGACTACCACCTGCCAGACCAGCTCATGAGTACGAGCAATGATACTCCTCCGACACAGCTTTCCTTCATAGATGAACAGCCGGCCTCTCTCCTTCCACAACTGCTGGGTTTCCTCAGGAGCATCCGACTCTGGGCGTTAGTCAGCTTGTGACAGTAGCTCCTTCACTAGGCGGACTGCAGGGTCACTATCTTGCGTTTCTGCCCAGTCATGATGAGGCAATGGATTCAGGGTGACCTCTTTCAAGCCAGACCGTCTGTTTCTCACTCTTTGGGCACGTTGGGCCGCAATTGGCCGGTGGAAGGGAGGTAGCTCTATTTCTTCAAGAGCCTCAGGGTCTTCTCCTGCATCAGGCAGATTAGGCATCCTGGACAGCGCGTCAGCATTGGCATTCTTGTACCCTGCTCGGTATTTGATGGTGAATTCATAGTTGGATAGCCGAGCCATCCATCGCTGCTCCTGTGCACCTAGTTTTGCAGTTTCCAAGTGGGTCAACGGATTGTTGTCCGTGAAGATAGTAAACTTGGCTGAGGCTAGGTAATGCTTGAATCTTTCAGTCACAGCCCAGACTATGGTGAGGAACTCCAGCTTGAAAGAACTGTAGTTGTCAGGGTTCCTTTCAGGGGGATGCAGCTTCCTGCTGGCGTAGGAGATCACTCTTTCTTTTCCATTCTGTACCTGCGACAGTACTGCTCCAAGTCCCACATTGCTGGCATCAGTGTACAGCACAAAGGGTTTGTCATAATCTGGGTAGGCCAGAACTTCGTCACCTGTGAGAGCCATCTTCAGCCGAGTGAAGGATCTCTCCAACTCTTCAGTCCATTCAAAGGTGGAATTTTTCTGTTTGGTCTTCTTGGACTGCCCCACCAGAAGATTTTGCATAGGGGTGGCTATTTCAATAAAGCCTTTGATGAATCTTCGGTAGTAACCTACCAGTCCAAGGAATTGGCGTACTTCATGGAGGTTACTGGGCTTCGGCCAGTCCCGGATGACTGTGACCTTGTCAGGATCTGGTGCCACACCTTCTGCACTGACCACATGACCGAGGTACTGTACCTTGGGCTTCAGGAGGTGGCATTTGGAAGGCTTCACCTTCAGGCCAAAATTGGACAAAGCTTCAAACACTTCAGCCAGGTGTTCCAGATGATCTTCATAGGTTTTGGAGAAAACAATGACATCATCCAGGTACAACAGGACCGTCTCAAAGTTCATGTGTCCCAGGAAGCACTCTATCAGGCGTTGAAATGTTCCTGGAGTGGTGCAGAGCCCGAATGGCATATAGTTGAACTCACAGAGACCCATTGGAGTGGTAAATGCTGTTTTCTCCTTGTCTGCCTCTGCCACAGGAACCTGCCAATACCCACTAGTAAGATCCAAGATGGAAAAGTAGTTAGCAGTTTTAAGTTCAGCTAATGATTCCTCATTTCTAGGTAATGGGTAGGCATCTTTATGTGTAATGCTGTTAATTTTTCTGTAATCAACACACATTCTCATGGTACCATCCTTTTTCTTTACTAAAACTATGGGAGCTGCACATGGACTACAACTGTCCCTGATAACCCCAGCTTCCTTCATCTCTCTCAACATACTCTTAGCACATAGGTACTGTGTTGGGGGTATAGGCCGGTACCTTTCTTTAATGGGTGGATGATCTCCAGTGGGGATATGATGTTGAACCCCTTTTGCCTGCCCAAAATCTAGTGGGTGTTTGCTGAATACCCGCTCATATTCTTGTGTCACTCTGTAAACCCCATTTTTCTGGTATGAAGGTGTAGAGTCAGTCCCCACCTGCAGTTGCTGACACCACTCCTCTGGCTGCAGAGCCATTGTCCTCGCTCCACCTGGTCGGATGAGACCAAGGGCTCTGCTGCCTGCAAAGAGTTGTTATTAGCAGTGAGCAGCTTAGCAACTGTGGCGTACCGAGGTATTGTGGCCTCCTCCTCCCCACAATTCAAAAGGCGTACAGGTACTCTCCCTTTACGTACATCAACCACCCCTCTGGCTGTCAGGACAGTGGGCCTGCTATCAGAGTATACTGGTTCTACCAAGGCCAGGCAATCTTTCCCTCTGAGACCTATGGCTGCCCAACACCAAATCAACATTTCACATCTGGGGGGTATTGCAATGGGGAAAGCATCACTCACTCTGACGCTGCCAATTTCTCTGCCAGAGAGTTCTACCTGCTGTCTTTGCATCAGGGTTCTGATCTCCTTCTGCAGGACTCGTTGTTCACTGGAACCAGCAGTCTCAGCCACTTGTTGCAACAAGACAATAATCTCGGAGAGACAGTTTTCAATTACATTTGTACCAAGAGTCATCATGGGATTACATTCACGTCGATCAATATCCACAACTATCAGACCTTGAGATTTTAGCTCTACCCGACCCACTTTAACAATAATCTCTTTACATCCAATCTGCGGCAAAGACTGACCATTACTGTGAACTATTGTCAGTTCATCAGTTGGGCCACGGGTAAGTTCAGAATCAGCCCAATACCTCTTGTAGAGAATGTATGGCATAGTGGTCACCTGAGAGCCAGTGTCCAGCAGAGCGTTCATGGGGATACCGTCAATAACCACTGGAAGGATTGATCTCCCTCCAACATACTTGGCTCTCCAGTTCTTTGGGCCTGGGGATCCTATTCCTGGGGGTTGGCCCTCTGCCCCAGGGGTTGCTCGTTTAAAGGACAGAATCTTGCAAGATGACCTGCCTTGTAGCAGTGACGACAGATGGGACGCCCGTCCTGGTCATAGCGATCGTTGTTCCTTCCTCGAAGTGGCGGGGCTCTCCTCCTCCGGAGCCACGGGACATCCTCTGGACTGGAAGTAAGCTGGATCTTTTCTTTAGAGGACACCTGCAGGGACTGCACGGTTTTAGTAAGTGCAGTCATCCCTTTGATCAACTCCTGGACCTGAAGACACAGTTCCTCAGTTAGATCTTTATCCAGAGTCTGTGCATCAGCCTCCACAGGGATGGAAGGAAAAGATGTTGCTTCCTGGTGGTAGGTGATTGCTGGGCGCCTAGGGGGTGTTGGACGGCTGTCAGTCGATTCCTGTAGGACCCGAATAGCCTTGTCCTTAAAACCAGCAAAGTCCAGATCAGGGTTTTGCAGGGTTATGATGTGCAACTGTCCTCTGTGTGTACTGGATAGAAGTCCTTCAATGAACTGCTCCTTTAACAGCTTATCTTCCTCCTTCACACTGTCAGGATCAACTTGCTTAACTGCTCGCAGCGCCTCCTGCAGGTTGACAGCATAGTCCCTTATACTGTCCTGCGCCTTCTGTTTACAGCCAAAGAACCTCATCTTGATTTCAGCTGCAGTGCGGGTGTCAAAGGTGCTTCTTAGCTTGGCCAGGATCTTTGCAACAGTCTCTTTATCAGTGTCCTGCCAGGCTTTCACTTCTCTCTGTGCTGCACCCGTTAGCTGTCTAATCAGGATATTCACTTTCTGGCTTTCAGACAGAGGGTATACTTTAAACAAACTGCACAGTCTCTCTTTAAATTCACTCAGGGTATGTGATTCACCCGAGTACTGCGGTAGCCAGGCCGCTCCCGGAATGTAGGGCATAGACAACGGCATTATGGGGACCGCTGCGGCGGGCGCTACTCCTTGCGGCGCTGAGGGGTTGGCGACGGCGTCCACCGCTACATTGTTGCTTGGCACAGACATTCTCTTCCCCCCAGTTAACATTAGCCAGGGCCGGGGGTTGAGTGAGCTTACCGGCGGCCGCTTCGCAGGCCCGACGCTCCGGCTGTAGGCCTCACTCATCCCACTTCTCGTGCGCTGTCCTCTCTTCCCGCGCGGCACTTCACTTCTTTGCGCTCTGTGGCAGGCTCTGCCCACGAAGGCCTGTCCCTTTTTCTTCCCGCGCGCGCCAAGCAGTGCGGCAATGGCGGCAATTGGTGCCAATTTCACACACAGTCTTTTACACAAACACAGTCTTTGGCACACAGCACCCGGGGGGTACCGGGCTCCGTAATCCTGTTTGTGATGCCAAATTGGGTGGGGTACTCGGTACCGAGCCGGTATCAGCGGGATGTGTCACAGCAGCGGTGACCCGGACCGTGGCCCTGGGCACCCAAGTAATGGGGGAATTGAAATGGTGGTATGTAGTTAGATGAATAGTTCGTGACGCCACCTGTGGTGCTCGGCAAGGGAGGTGTTAAGCCGACGCTGCATGCAGATCCGCTGGGACTGATGGTATGGTGCAGCAAAGATGTAAAAGCTCCCCACAGGTGAAGCTGTAGTCCCAGGGCAGTGTAGATGTGGTTGGCACGAGGATGTAGCGGTGCCGGAAGGGTAGGAAGCAGACAAGACACAGCGGGGTGCAATTTCTGTACCTTTACTTGGTAAATGCAGTCCAGGGTCCTGATTACAGATGGTACCGGAGCAGGCTAGCCTGGAAGCAACTCAGGGGTTCTCTCTCAGCAGATGGGCTTTGCAGTCTCCTTCCTAGCGCTTACTTGAGGGATCTCCAATACTGAGTTACACTGAAGTTCCTCCTGTCAGATGTTCCCAAGAACTCTACTTGTATGGCAGACAACTGTAGCCTGTTCCAGGGACTCCTTACTCCTGAGTCCCGGCTCACTATCCGTGTTGCTGTTGTGCCCTCAAGTCTTAGATGGGAGCATCGCATTGACAGCCTTCTACTCCTCTGGTGTCTGCTGTAGGACCATCAGTGTCCATACAGCTGTGGAGACCAGGCTCCAGTTCATGCGCTCTTACGGGAGATGAGCTCTTCTTCTCAGCTCTATCTCAGCGCTCCTTCCACACGTCTGCACACTTCACCCTCCGCAGACTAACTGATTACTCCTTCCTCTTGGCCCTCAGAGAGCACTCCTCCCCTTAATCCCGGTTCAGAGTTCCCCCTGCTGGCAAGGAGTGGAACTGTGTTGCATGCATAGATTGACTGCGAGAGAGACCCGTCATTGCCTCCAAGCCTGGCATTACCCTCCCTGGAGGAAGGCAAAGCCACTGTGGCGATCATACTCCTGGGGGCGCCACATATACATGAGATCTAAATATTAGATTAAATGGGATGAAACTGCCACAGTTATATCTGGATTATTTTCATATCAATTGATGTTCAGCATTCATTATATAAAACTTAAATGAAAAAAAACTATAAGCGAGAAAAATAAATATTAATTGGAGGAATTTGTGCATTATTCTTGGCTGGGAAGTTTATAATAAAGATACATACATTCTAGCAAATACAAAGATGAAAATTGGATTACAGTCATTAGGCTAATGCTAAAAAACATTAACAGCTACACATTCATGTGCTTACAGGAGAGTTATGACTTACAGGATCATCTGTTTTTTTGCATTTAATATTTCCTTTAACTGTTTCTGTGATAGGACTATATCATCATATCTTACTTCAGACACATATTCAAGGATCAGATAAGCACAATGAAGGCCACTTATTGCCAATAGAAATAATTTTTCAATCTGCTTGTGAAAACCTGCAAAACATCTTACTTTTTGCTTTACTGCCAGTAGCTCAGTTTTGGCTCTACTCATTTCTAGGTCTTTGTCTCGTTTTCTGAGGTCCTCTGATTGCTCCTCCAGTTTTGCTTGAGCCTCTCTTAGGAGTTGAACAAGATCTGAACGTTTCTGGGCACTTTCTGACAGAGATGCTCTGAGATCAGTTTCGGATCCACTCCAGCCTTTGCGGCTCAATCTTGGCTCCATGCCACACTCCTCTGGTGACCAGCTAGAAAGACGAGATAGGGAACTTCTTCTTGACAGTGTTGGGCTGGACAGGTTCCTAATATATTCTGAGCTAACTGGAAGTTTACTAGAAATACAGATAAAAATAAAAATTTTTTTTATCCATTTTAAAATTGTGGAATAAAATATATAAAAATGTATTATAAAATGATACACTATTCTTTCTCTCTTAGATATTTCTAGTAGATACAAACTTATTACTGTAGCTAAAGTCTAGAAATCAGCAACATTTAGGCTGCATTCACACGTCGCGTTTTTTTCGCGGCGGTTTTAAACGCGCTATTTTGCCACGAAAAATAAGCATCTCATGCAATCCTATGGGATTCCGCAATGCTGTGCTAATGCTGCGCCGTGCCGCGCAGCCTTCCGCTTCTCTCCACGCTCCCGGCATCTTCCGGTCCCAGTAATCCTTTGCGAGAATGACCGCGATGACGTCGTAGTCTCGCGGGAGTGCGACGTCTCGCGGTCATTCGCGCAAAGCATTACTGGGACCGGAAGATGTCGGGAGCGTGGAGAGAGGCGGGAAGGCTGCGCGGGACGCCGGAAGGTGAGAATAACAATATTTTTTTTATTATTTTTTACATCCTATCTTTTACTACTGATGCTGCATAGGCAGCATCAGTAGTAAAAAGTTGGTCACACTTGTCAACCACTGTGTTTGACGAGTGTGACCAACCTGTCAATCCATTCTCCAAGCGATGCTCCAGATCGCTTGGAAAACGCTAGCATTCTGCAAGCTAATTTCGCTTGCAAAGCGCTAGTTTTTCCGCAGGAAAATCACGGGAATTTAAAATGCCATTTTCCCGCATTATGGAATTGCGGAATTCTCGCGGTAACTTCCGAGGGAATTCTGCTACGTGTGAACTTAGCCTAATGGATTATATGGCTCTTGCAACCACTTTGTATAAGGCACCATGAACATAAAGTCCTATACAGATCCATGGCACAGACTGTAAAAAAACTCCATGTACCACCAAATCATACTCAGTTGGGTGCCATATATATATGGAACCATACGTATGGTATCTGATAGAACATCCAATACTTTTCTTTTAAATTCATATGAAATCGAACAAAAAAAACCCCAACAACTCTGTATGACATCTGTGACATATAGAGTTAAATTAAAGACTTCTATGGGATGATTTAGCGAATCCTGCTTTGAGCAGGGGGTTGGACCAGATGGCCCAGGAGGTCCCTTCCAACTCTACGATTCTATGATTCTATGGGTATCCAAATATAGATCCACATGAAAGAGAGACAGAATGAAACTGAGTGCACAATAGTGTAAAAAAAATTTAGAACAGTTTTATGTTTTCCCTTGTTAATCAACATTTGTGATTGATAGGCAATGTGATGGAGTTTATTTGTAACAATAACAGCTTTCTACAGTACCCCATCTACACGGAGCAGCACTCAGCTATCTCCAGAAGTTCCGCAGACTAGTGTTCTCTAGCTCCAGTCCTCAAGAGCTACCAACAGATAATATTTTCAGGATTTCATTACTTTTGCACAAGTGACCTGTACAATATTAAGAAAATCCTGAAAAAATGATCTGTTGGTGGCTCTTGTGGACTGGAGTTGATTAAACACTACCATAGACAATAAAAGGTGAGGGGAGCACTGCTTTATACTCAGTTATTGGGCTTGGCGGTCATCTAATTCTGTTAATTCCTAAGACGACTCAAGGTTGATCTTATACTACAAACTACAGCTGGTCATAAACTAGATGGCAGCATAGCGAATGACTTTAACAGTTGGTCTGAAAAGGTTGTTGTTTGCCAACTTAATATATTGAAAAATTGCCAAAAATGCTGTGGTTGATGTCTGCCTTGTTCTGTGACCTGGGTGGAAACAGCAAGTACTTTTGAAGTCACAACAACTGATACATGCAAACATCAACCATTACTTTCCAACATTCTTGACAACATGGCAAAATAAATTAGTTGTTAAAGCATATGGATACCTTTGGGTATAATTGTTTTTATTAAAATATATTATGTATTCTTGGCTGTAAAGCATTTTTTCTCATTAGAGTTTCATTAAAATTTTTAAGTTATTTGGCTACCACAGCCTTTATGTATCAGAGCACAGAGCTGATAGCCGAAAGAGTTAAATGATTGTCTCCATTCAAGAAACTTTTGGCCATACACTCAGTCTCTTGTAAAAATTGAGCTTTACTTACCTTCCCATATCCAGCGCAGGGTGTCGCCCACACCTTGTTTGGTTGCAGTGGTGATGTCACATTGACAACACTGCAGCCAATCACTGAGCTCAGTAGGTTGTGTCACTGCCGTCTATATCAACAAAACTGCTGAGCTCGTTGAGCTCAGTAATTGGCTGTATCACAGTCAACGTGAACTCACTGCAGTAGCCAAATAACAGAGACCGGGGTAGTGGCGAAGACACAGAGCTGGACACCGGAAGGGTTAGTAAAGCTAAGGGGTTTTTTTTAGCAGTAACTGAACATATGGTCTTTTCTTGAAAAGAGACACCCCCCCTTAAACATTGAAATCAGACAGGTAGCTTACTCTGAAGACACTTAACCCATATTTCTCCTGAATTATTTTTCTTTATAATCAAAGTTTAACTTTGTGTTGGGGTTTCTGTGGATATATAGGACAGACGTCTATCCATCCTGACATTCACGTTAAAAGCCCAATATCTTAATTTAAGTATAGTGCTGTCTCACTATTTGTAGACAGAGACAACTGGCCTGAGGTGTCTAACTCTGTGATCATAAATAAGCTTTATATTAAAACTTTTTAGTTCTGAACCTGAGTCTGTTGGAATCCTTACAAATGGCTGTCACTGTCACTATTACCGCCACACTTTGCTAGACCATCACTCTTCACCTTTCAGAAATGCACTACAGGAAAATAAGGAGATTAACTAACTGATTTTGCAATGTGCACTTGTATAATCTTCCTATTTATAAACCTTTTATTTGTGTAGCAGGGCATTGAGAGTTCACATGATTCTGTACCTATAGCACTCCAGCATGTGGATCCCTCGCAGAGGACTCACAGATCTAGCTTTGTCTGATTGCCGTGGACTGGGAGGACGTCTTGTGTAATCTCTGCTGTGCCCCATCCAGTTATCTGATTCCAAGTGACCAGCAGCCTGTATGGGGACATAATGGCAAATGAAGGATTGTACTTCAAAATGTATATACAGTATATATGAGTATAATATATGAGTAGACCCGTCATATTTTTGTAAATATTTTATTATCTTTTCATGGGACAACATTGAGGAAATGACACTTTGATACAATGTAAAGTAGTCAAAGGCTTGTGTAACAGTGTAAATTTGGTGTGCTCCCTAAATAACACAACAGCCATTAATGTCTAAACCACTGGCAACAAAAGTAAGTACACCCCTAAGTGAAAATGAACAAATTGGCCCAAAGTGTCAATATGTGTTTGGCCACCATTATTTTAAGCACTGCCTTAACTTTCTTGGGCATGGAGTTCACTAAAGCATCACAGGTTGCCACTAGAATCCTTTTCCACTCCTTCATGAAGACATCACGGAGCTGGTGAATGTCAGAGACCTTGTGCTTCTCCACAGATGCTCAATAGGGTTTAGGTGTGGAGACCCGCTTGACCAGTCCAGCACCTTTACCCTCAGTTTCTTTAGCAAGGCAGTGGTCATCTTGGAGGTGTGTTTGGGGTCGTTATCATATTGGAATACTGCCCTTCAGCTCAGTTTCCAAAAGGATAGGATCATGCTCCACTTCAATATGTTGAAATTCATGGTTCCCTCAATGAACTGTAGCCCCCACAGCCGACAGCCCCAAACCATGACACTCCCACCACCACGACTGTAGGCAAGACACACTTGTCTTTGTACTCCTCACCTGGTTGCCACCACACACGATTGACACCATCTGTACCAAATAAATTTATCTTGGTCTCATCAGAAAACAGAACAAGGATCCAGTAATCCATGTTTTTAGTCTGCTTGTCTTCAGCAAACTGTTTGCAGGCCTTCTTGTACATCATCTTTAGAAGAGGCTTCCTTTTGGGACGACAGCCAAGTAGACCAATTTGATGCAATGTGCGGCATTTCGTCTGAGCAGTGACAAGCTGACCCCACACCTGTAACCTCTGCAGCAATGCTGGCAGCACTCATACATCTATTTTGAAAAGACAACCTCTAGATATGACACTGAGCACGTGCACTCAACTTCTTTGGTCAATCATGGCGAGGCCAGTTCTGAGTGGAACCTGTCTTGTTAAGGTCCATCTTTCTACAGAGCAGCAATTATTTTCTTCAGATCCTCAGAGAGTTTTTGCCATGAGGTTCTAAGTTGAACTTCCAGTGACCAGTGGCCAAATTTAACACACTTGCTCCACATTCACACCTGAGACCTTGTAACACTAATGAGTCACATGACACTGGGGAGAGAAAATGGCTAATTTGGCAATTTTCACTTATGGGTGTACGCACCTTTGTTGCCAGCGGTGTAGGCCTTAATGGCTGTGTGTTGAGTTATTTAGAGAGCACACTGTTGTGAGTTCATTTTTCCCTTCACCATTGAACTCTGATGAACTCCCTCCTCTGGTGAAGGAAGGTAGTGAGACTGATTACCAAACACCTGGGCAGCTAGATGATAACTGGGTGGCTGGAATTGAGGACTGGATATAAGGCTGCCGACGCCCTTCTTCCTGGCTGGTGATTTTCCTGCTGGATTCTTGGAGACCAGTCTGATTCCTGCGTCTCAAAGCTAAGTTTTTCTGCTCTGCTTTGTACTCTTCAGTTTTGTTTTTGTTTTGCCTTGTTTTTTGGGAGTTCTGCCATCCCCGGCCGGGGGTGAGCTGAATTCCATTTTTGTCTCTGATCTGTTGATCTTTTGCTCTGTCTTCAGAATATACCTGAGTGCTGATATAGTCTTTTGAAGCCTAGCGACTTCAGGGCCTGTTTTTCCTATCAGTCGGTTGGCTCATTTTGATAGGGTTTTTGCGGATGGCAGACAGCAGCTTTCCTATCCTGTCCTGTGTAGTTAGCTTGGGACCAATCATTTGCTCAACCTATCTTTCTATCTGTGTTAGTGTTTTCATCTTGCTTCACCGTCATTATATGTTGGGGGCTGCCTATTGCTTTGGGGTCTGCTCTGGGGCAGTTTAGTTTTTCCCCCTTTCTGTCTTTAGGCTATGTAGCTCTCCGGCTGTGATCGAGGGGTCTAGGGCACCGTAGGAACCCCCCACGACTACTGCTAGTTGTTGTGGATAGGTTCAGGGGTCTGCAATCCGATAGCTGCCAACCTCTCTGGTTTTTCTGGACTTAGCTGGTATTTTGTTTTTTCCTCCTTCGGTGACTCATCATAACAGAATCACCAGCCATACCGCAGATCCTAGGGTACTCAATAGCAGGAGAGAATTGTAAAAAAGAAAGGGAAAAAAAAAAAAAGTGTCAGAATTTTTTTTTTGTGTGTGCATATTTTTTCCTCTATATCTCTGAGGCCGTAGGGGGAATTTTTCTCTCAATGGAGATGAAGCAATTGTCTGATCGTGTGGAGCAGCTCGCTGCTGAAGTGCGGAGAATTTCTGCCTATCTTGCTCATTCACATGCTGCTGAACCAAAGATTCCTACTCCTGATGTGTTTTTTGGGGATCGGTCTAAATTCTTGAATTTCAAGAATAATTGTAAATTATTTTTTGCCTTGAAGCCTAACTCGTCGGGGAACTCCACGCAGCAGGTTAAAATTGTCATCTCTTTGCTGCGCGGCGATCCCCAGGATTGGGCGTTTTCTTTGAAACCTGATGATCCTATTCTGAATAATGTGAACGCATTTTTTCAAGCCTTGGGGCTGTTGTATGATGAACCTAATGCTATTGATCAGGCTGAAAAGACCCTGTTGGCATTAAGCCAGGGTCGGGATTCGGCAGAGTTGTACTGTCAAAAATTCCGAAAGTGGGCGGTCCTTACTACCTGGAATGATGGTGCCTTGGCAGCCCTCTTTCGGAAGGGTTTGTCAGAAACTGTAAAAGATACTATGGTGGGATTTCCTGTTCCCTCTGGTCTTGACGATTCTATGTCATTAGCCATTCAGATGGATCGGCGTTTACGTGAACGCAAAACTACACGAGAGATGTTGCCACCTGTTGAACAAATGTCTGAACCTATGCAATGTGATAGAGTTTTGTCTAGGGTGCAACGTCAGGAGTTCAGAAGGCGTAATAAGCTGTGTTTTTTTTGTGGAGATGCCTCGCATATTATTTCTGTCTGCCCTAAACGAGAGAAACGTTGTGCACATACGTTTTCTGTGGGTGGTGTTCAACCTAAGTTTCTTCTGGCAATTACTCTGATCTGCTCCCTGTCCACATTTTCCGCCAAGACTTTTGTGGATTCAGGAGCAGCTCTGAACCTGATGGACTTGGATTTTGCTAAACGTTGTGGATTTCCTAAGACACATCTGCGGACGCCAATCCCTTTGAGGGGTATTGATGCTACTCCTTTGGCAAAGAATAAACCTCAGTTTTGGACCCAGGTGGTAATGCAGGTCGCCCCAGACCATCAAGAAAATTGCAGATTTTTGGTGTTGCATAATTTGCATGATACCATTGTTCTCGGGTTTCCCTGGTTGCAAATCCATAATCCAGTTTTGGATTGGAAATCTTTGTCTGTGGTGAGTTGGGGTTGTCGGTGTGCCCTTACTGATGCTCCTGTTTTCTCCACCTCTCCCCAGTCGCATGGTGTTCCTGACTATTTGGCTGACTTTTATGATGTATTTAGTGAGAATGAGTCTGCGTCTTTGCCTCCTCATAGGAGTTATGACTGTGCAATTGAGCTGAACCCGGGGTCTAAATTCCCCAAGGGTCAGCTTTTCAATTTATCTGTACCTGAGCACGAGGCTATGCGATCCTATATTAAGGAGGCATTGGAGAAGGGTCATATTAGACCATCCTCTTCACCCTTAGGTGCTGTTTTTTTTTTCGTGGCTAAAAAGGATGGTTCATTAAGGCCTTGTATTGACTATCGTGCCCTCAACAAAATTACTGTTAAATATCAGTATCCGTTACCCCTGATTTCTGATCTATTCTCCAGAGTTAAAGGTGCTTGCTGGTTTACCAAGCTTGACCTCAGGGGGGCGTATAATCTTATTCGCATTAAGCATGGGGATGAATGGAAGACGGCGTTTAATACTCCGGAGGGACATTTTGAGTACCTGGTGATGCCTTTTGGGCTCACTAATGCCCCTTCTGTCTTCCAGTGCTTCATGAACGATATATTCCGAGACTTTGTGGATAAATTTTTGATTATTTATCTGGATGATATTTTGATCTTCTCCAAGAATTGGGACTCTCATGTGGAACATGCTCGGACTGTGTTCCGGATTTTGAGGGAGAATTCCCTGTATGTCAAGGGATCTAAATGCCTTTTTGGGGTACAGAGGGTTTCATTTTTGGGATTTATTTTGTCTCCGTCAACTATTGAAATGGACCCGGCCAAGGTACAGGCCATTTATGATTGGGTTCAGCCCACTTCTTTGAAAGCCCTCCAGAAGTTTTTGGGTTTTGCTAATTTTTATCGGAAATTTATAGCTAATTTTTCTGGTATTGCCAAGCCATTGACGGATTTGACTAGGAAGGGTGCTGATGTGCTGAATTGGTCTCCGGAGGCTGTTTCTTCCTTTCAGGAGCTGAAGCGAAGATTCACTTCTGCTCCGGTTTTGCGGCAACCTGATGTCTCACTCCCGTTTCAGGTGGAGGTGGACGCTTCTGAGATTGGTGCAGGAGCGGTGTTGTCCCAAAAAGATCCTGTGACATCTAAAATGAATCCTTGTGCTTTCTTTTCCCGAAAGTTCTCCCCATCCGAACGTAACTATGATGTGGGGAATCGGGAACTGTTGGCCATGAAATGGGCATTTGAGGAGTGGAGACATTGGTTGGAGGGAGCCAAACACCAAGTCGTGGTCCTTACTGACCACAAGAATTTGATTTACCTGGAGTCGGCCAAGCGCTTGAATCCTAGACAGGCTAGGTGGGCCTTGTTTTTCACACGTTTTGATTTTGTGGTCTCTTTTCTTCCGGGCACTAAGAATGTCAAGGCAGACGCCCTCTCTAGGAGTTTCCTTGCTGATTCTCCTGTTGTGACTAAGCCTGCTACCATCTTAGGCGAGGGGGTAGTTCTTTCTGCCATCTCGCCCGATTTGAGACGTGCTCTGGAAGAGTTTCAGGAGGACAAACCTGAGCGTTGTCCCAGTGGAAAGTTGTATGTTCCTGACCAGTGGAGGAAGAGAGTGATGTCTGAAGTTCATTGCTCTGCATTGGCTGGTCATCCAGGTATTTTTGGTACTAGAGATCTGGTGAGTTGGTCTTTTTGGTGGCCTGCCTTGTCTCGTGATGTCAGGAATTTTGTGCAGTCCTGTGGGACTTGCTCCCGGTCTAAACCTTGTTCTCGCTCTAGTGGCTTGTTGATGCCTTTGCCGGTGCCCAGGAGGCCATGGACCCATATTTCAATGGATTTTATCTCTGATATGCCTGTCTCTCAGAGAATGACTGTTATTTGGGTGATTTGTGATAGATTCTCTAAGATGGTCCATCTTGTACCACTCCCTAAGTTGCCATCTTCCTCTGAGTTGGTGCCCTTGTTTTTGCAACAGGTGGTTCGCTTGCACGGGATTCCTGAGAACATTGTATCTGACAGAGGAGTTCAGTTTGTGTCTAGATTTTGGAAGACTTTCTGTTCCAAGCTGGGAATTCAGTTGTCCTTCTCCTCTGCGTTTCACCCTCAGACCAATGGGCAGACGGAGAGAACAAACCAGACTTTGGAGTCGTTTTTGAGATGTTTTATTTCTGCCGATCAGGATGATTGGGTTTCATTTTTGCCCTTGGCCGAATTTGCTTTAAATAATAGAGCTAGTTCTGCCGCTTTGATGTCACCTTTTTTTTGTAACTTTGGTTTTCACCCTCGATTTTCTTCAGGGCAGGTGGAGCCTTCTGCCTGCCCAGGTGTTGACACTGTGGTGGAGAAAATGCACCAGATCTGGGACCAGGTAGTGGATAAGTTGTCTCTCTCCCAGGAAAAGGCCCAGCGGTTTTCCAACCGGCATAGGACCGTTGGTCCCCAGTTTAAGGTGGGTGATATGGTTTGGTTGTCATCAAAAAATATCGCTATGAAGGTGGCTTCTCCTAAGTTTAAGCCTAGATTTATTGGACCTTACAAGATTTTGGAGATTATTAATCCGGTCTCTTTTCGGTTGGCTCTTCCTGTCACATTTAAAATTCATAATGTGTTTCATAAGTCCTTGTTGAAGAGGTTTGTTGAACCAGTAGTTCCTGTGGTGGCACCTCCTGACCCTATATTGGTTGAAGGTAACATGGAATATGAGGTAGAGAAGATACTGGATTCCCGTCTGGCTAGACGGAGACTCCAGTATTTGGTTAAGTGGAAGGGTTATGGTCAGGAGGATAATTCCTGGGTCTCTGCCTCTGATATTCATGCCGAAAGATTGGTGCGTGCCTTTCATCGGGCTCACCCGGATCGTACTGGTGGCATGGATGAGGGTTCGGTGACCCCTCCGCAAGGGGGAGGTACTGTTGTGAGTTCATTTTTCCCTTCACCATTGAGGTCTGATGAACTCCTTCCTCTGGTGAAGGAAGGTAGTGAGACTGATTACCAAACACCTGGGCAGCTAGATGATAACTGGAATTGAGGACTGGATATAAGGCTGCCGACGCCCTTCTTCCTGGCTGGTGATTTTCCTGCTGGATTCTTGGAGACAAGTCTGATTCCTGCGTCTCAAAGCTAAGTTTTTCTGCTCTGCTTTGTACTCTTCAGTTTTGTTTTTGTTTTGCCTTGTTTTTTGGGAGTTCTGCCAACCCCGGCCGGGGGTGAGCTGAATTCCATTTTTGTCTCTGATCTGTTGATCTTTTGCTCTGTCTTCAGAATATACCTGAGTGCTGATATAGTCTTTTGAAGCCTGGCGACTTCAGGGCCTGTTTTTCCTATCAGTCGGTTGGCTCATTTTGATAGGGTTTTTGCGGATGGCAGACAGCAGCTTTCCTATCCTGTCCTGTGTAGTTAGCTTGGGCCCCATCATTTGCTCAACCTATCTTTCTATCTGTGTTAGTGTTTTCATCTTGCTTCACCATCATTATATGTTGGGGGCTGCCTATTGCTTTGGGGTCTGCTCTGGGGCAGTTTGGTTTTTCCCCCTTTCTGTCTTTAGGCTATGTAGCTCTCCGGCTGTGATCGAAGGGTCTAGGGCACCGTAGGAACCCCCCACGGCTACTGTTAGTTGTTGTGGATAGGTTCAGGGGTCTGCAATCCGATAGCTGCCAACCTCTCTGGTTTTTCTGGACTTAGCTGGTATTTTGTTTTTTCCTCCTTCGGTGACTCATCATAACAGCACACCACATTTACACTGTTATACAGGCCGTGCACTGACTATGTAACATTGCATCAAAGTGTGCTACCTTCAGTGTTGTCCCAGAAAAAGATACAGTAGCGCTCCGGCCGGCGAGTCCCATTTCCATGTTGCAGGGGGACCGGGTCCCACCTGCCCACGCGCATCCCCCAGGTCTCTGAAATACTGCTCACCCAGTCCATGCTCCCGCGACGCTATCTCATGCTGCAGTGTCTGTCCGGCGTGCACCCTCCACTCCCTCGCTTCCTGGTTGCAGGGGACAGAGCATAGGGCGCTTGTGTGCCGCTGTCAAAAAATTTAAAGGGCAAGCGCACCCTTTTTCCTGAAATGTCCTTTCAGCCAATCGCGGTGAGTTCTGGGTGTATTTCAGGTCTTCACTTCCTTTGGAAGGTGCCTGGGCAATTTTGTATCTTATTCTCAGTTGCCGTCCTCAAGTCACAGTGCAGCGCTTGCAGTGCTTGCTCGTGCGGTCTTTATCTTTCTTTCATTAACACTTCGTGTTTTCTTCTAGTTCCATGTCCCATCAGTCCATCATCTGTCTGCAGACTCTGTCGGAAGTCTCCAGATCATCTGGTACTCCCCCTCCGGTTCCCAGGACCTCCTGTTTCCTTCTCCGGTGTGTCTCTATGACACTCGGGTCTGACCCTCTGGTCTTGGAACCGTTCCACTCGAGTCTCCTTGGTTGTATCGGCTCAGTCCCATAGGGGTTTGCTTGCCGGTGCTCTCTCGGAGGAATTTGGTGTCTCGGTCCAGCTTCCACAGTATACTCTGTGGTCCAGTGTGTTCACTATCCCCATTCCGCCTGCCTCGCCATGACAGATTTAATAAAATATTTACAAAAATGTGAGAGGTGGACTCACTTTTGTGATATACTGTATATCTTTTTTTTTAATAAAAATTAACAGTTAGTGGTGCTAGTAAAAAGTGGAAAGGATTCAGCTGCAAATAAGACAATAACCACAAAATTGTCAAGGATAGACAGTTGTAATCAATAATAGCCCTTCATGAGCTTCACATACACAGTTGGAAAATATGCTTTCAACCAGATCAATATTCAACTCAAAAAGGAGTTGTATGAAACGTACCGACGTTATACTGCCACTTTTTTTTTTCCCACTATTACAAATTATGTTAATGGCAAGAATTTGCCATCACTTCTTGACCAATGGGGATACAACAGAGTTGATTTGACCAAACCTCAGAATGAAGAGGCCATAGAAGTAGTTTATTGATGTGTCTCCTTCAAAGTTTTGAGCCGCACATAAGTGCACTTGGCCATTTGTTAGATTTTACTGTATATTAGAGCTTTGCTGGGAGTTACAACACAGCATATCATACCCTATTCAGTCTCACATAAATTGTAATTCAGAAGGAGTAATATATGTTATTGAATGCGTTTTTTGTAACCTACAATATGTAGGCTGCACAATAGGACCTCTTAAAAAGAGAATTAGGAAACATTTGTCAGAAGCTACTAGTAACAATTATAATATCTCAGCAGTATCTTATCATTGTAAAACTGTTCATGGAGGTAAAACTGATAGTCTCAAAATTATAGCAATAGAGAAAGTCTATAGATCTACTAGGGGAGGTGATTTCAGGAGAAAATTATTAAATCGTGAATCCTTTTGGATTTTTAAATTAAATACAAGAGTACCATTAGGTCTGAACAAACGACTTGATTTAATATTGCAATTAGATTGATATTTTCTTCTGTATATCTACATTTTACTTAGTCCTATTTAATTCTGGCTATTCTGATAATTTTTGTGATTGTTACTTTGTTTATCAACATTATATTAATTAATGAAGGTTTTTGTTTTTTTCTATAATTTTATTTTATTTTCTTGCTATTCATTATATTCTTATGATATCTTTTCATTAGCTTTTATTTTTTCCTGTTTTTCCGACAAGTTTTTGTTTACATTATTTCATTTACTAATGGTAAAAGGGTTATGTATATTTCAGCTCCACATTAGGCTGAGTGTTTTGCAAGAGTTAACTGGTAGGGATACTCCCTATTTTCATTAATTCTTTTGTCCAACACCTGTGATTTACCAGTCTTTGTATTATTTGTAGTCGTCAGTACTGGTCTAGTGTGAACCATGAGTAAGACCCTCTAGGTCGAAACGCGTTGGTTGGAGACCACCAGAGACCCCATCTGCCTGTATGTCCTTATTCATACTTTTTTCTGTCCGATTTTAAGAATTTATAATAAATGATGAATTTTTAACTGAAGTCCAGCGCTGGAGATTCCATCCTTTATTTAACACAGTACCAGTGTCACAATCCCACCAGGGGGTCGGTCAGCTGATGGCGCAACACTCACACAACTGGATGGAAATAGGGAGAGGAAGGCCCTAATGAAAGGGAATTGAGGGATGGATACCTCCTGCTCAAACCTGAGCCTGACCCTGCACACCTCTAACACCCTAAGTGGGTCCTTCCCCCCACCGTCGTCAGGAACCTCGTCCCTCGCTATCACCTAGCACTGTCCTTGCTAGTGCACTGGCCGGCAAGGGCGCTAGCATCACCACTGCAGATGGAACAACACAGGGGATAGTGACAAACATGAGGCAGACGAGGAAAAACACCAAACTTAGCTTGATAGCCTCCTCTGCTGCAAAGCACCGCACAGCAGAAGAGAGGCACCCTGACCACAGACTTCACGAAACCAGCTGATACACCACAGCAGCCAGAGAGCTTCTTACTCCAGGCTTGGTCAATATAGATTGCTCTATCACAGACAGTCAGCTGATGCATCAGGTGACCATTTAAAGGATGGTGGGAGTGATCACCACCCACATCAGCTGACCTAGCAACTCTGCAGTTTCAGCAAGCTGCAAGCAAGGGAAACTGACATTAACCCCTGCTGGTCTGAAAGGAAAAAGCTTCATTTAAATCATAGTGAAACCAGAGCTAACACAAATCCAAAAATGGATAGTGACAACCAGTTACTTGAATGAAACTGTGTTGAAATTCCTATCACATTAAGGCCTGTTTCACACTTCAGTCTTTTGACGTCAGTTGAAATCCGCCAAAGTGTGAAAAAACGGATCCGTTTCCGCTTTGCAACAAACGGATGCACCGGATCCATTTTTTGGATGGATCAGCTGCAGCCACCAATGTCTGAAATTTAAAGCAACAGGACCCTGGAAAAGGAGAGAGAAAGGCTTTTGGGGTTAAATTACATGAATGAAAGCTCTTCTGGGCATGTGCAGTATAAAAAAGCGGAATCTGTCAATTTTCAGATCCGCCGTTTCAACGCAGGCAAAAAACGTTTCATTGTCCGTCCACTCCAGACAGCGGACGCCAAAATTATGACTGATCCATCAAAAAAAGGACGCAACAGATGACCATCCATCGCAATCCATCACTAATGTAAGTCTATGGGAAAAAAAGGGATTCCGCCCAAAAAAATGGCGGATCCGTTTTTTTCTAAAAATGGTGAATTTTGACTGACGTCAAACAACTGAAGTGTGAAAGAGGCCTTAATAACAAGGACTGACAAATTTGGATTTCTGGATCAAGGAGTGAATTACTTATACGATGGACTACTTGATAGAGATGGGGTGCACCTTACGAAGACTGGAAAGCATGTATTTGGAAGTCGCCTTGCTACACTTGTAAGGAGAGCTTTAAACTAGAACAACATGGGAAGGGAAGCAAAAGACCAGAAAAAGCCATACACCTGACAAATGCTATTGAGAACTCTGCTATTAGAAGTGGAAAGGAAGAACAAAGACAAAAGAATCTAATTAATAAAAATATTGGAGAAAGAGAAACCTATCACAAACTAAAATGTTTCTATACTAATGCACAAAGCATGGGCAACAAACAAGGAGAATTGGAACTACTAACACAGGAAAAGAAATATGATGTCATTGGAATCACTGAAACTTGGTGGGACAATACACATGATTGGAATACAAGGCTAGAAGGATACAACTTATTTGCAAGAAACAGACTTGATAAACGAGGAGGAGGTGTCACATTGTATGTTAGAAACGCGTATGTCTGCACAGAGATTGAAGCTTCAGAGACTGGGAGTTCTGTGGAAACTGTTTGGGTAAGAATACAAGGACAGAACAATGGAAAGGACACCATTGTAGGCATTTACTACAGGCCGCCTGTGCAAGCTGAAGATATGGATGAACTCTTTATGCATCAAATGGCCAAGTTCTCCAAAAAATATGACATAGTTGTCATGGGAGATTTCAACTATCCAGACATTTGTTGGGAATCTGTCTCAGGCAAAACTAACAGGTCAAGGAAATTCTTATCCTCTCTTGCTGACAACTTTATCTTCCAAAAGGTAGGGGAGAAAACAAGGGGAACTGCTACATTGGATCTAATCCTTATAAACAGGGAGGAAATGGTTGAGGAGGTAAAAGTGGCTGGGACCCTAGGAGGTAGCGACCATGCTATTTTAGAATTTTGGATAACTAGAGGAGGAAGACCTGTGAAGACTCAGACGTCAAGGTTAGATTTCAGAAAGGCAGATTTTAAGGGATTCAGAAAGAGAATTGGAGGGATCCAATGGCTGGATATCCTTAAAGACAAAAATGTCCAGGAAGGATGGGAAATCTCGAAAAATGAGATTCTAAAAGCACAATTGTTAACAATTCCGAAAAGAGGGAAGAATAAGAAGCATTTAAGGAAACCAGGATGGATGAACACAGAACTTAAGCACATGCTAAAAAGGAAGAAAAAAATGTTTATAAAATGAAAGAGGGAGGCATATCTAAAGAAGAATATAATACTGTCTGCAGAATCTGCAGGGCACAAATCAGATTAGTAAAGCTGAAAATTAATTGTGGCTTGCAAGAGATGTCAAAAGCAATAATAAAGGATTTTGGGGATATGTGAAAAGTAAAAGAAAAGTCAAAGATGCTATAGGATTTTTACAGGATGAAAATGATGAAATGGTAAGACAGGATGTTGAGAAGGCCGAACTTTTAAATTTCTATTTTGCATCTGTTTTCTCTCAGAAAGGAAATGTAACATCAACTGTTCTTCACTGTCCTATTAAGGGAATAGAAGAATCCAGGATATCTATAAACAGAAAGATAGTGAGGAAACACTTAGCTAACCTAAATGAATTCAAGTCTCCAGGTCCAGATGAATTACACCCCAGAGTGCTGAAAAAGATAGCAGAAGAAATTTTTGAACCCCTCTCCATAATCTTTGAAAATTCTTGGAGAACAAGAGAAGTGCCAGAAGACTGGAGAAGAGCAAATGTTGTTCCTATCTTCAAAAAGGGGAAGAAGGTGGACCCAGGCAACTATAGGCCGGTGAGTCTGACTTCTATACCAGGAAAGATCTTTGAACAAATTATTAAACAACATGTATGTCAGTACCTGGATAAGAATGAAGTGATTAAACAGAGTCAGCATGGGTTTGTAACTAATAAGTCATGTCAGACTTAATTTCCTTCTATGACGGAATCACTGATTGGGTGGATCAAGGAAATGCTGTAGATATAGTATATCTTGACTTCAGCAAAGCATTTGACAAAGTCTCTCATACAATCCTTATTGAAAAAATGACTAAGTATGGAATGTACAAGGCAACTGTTAGGTGGATTCATAACTGGCTTAGTGATCGGACCCAAAGAGTGGTCGTAAATGGCTGCACATCCAGTTGGAAGAATGTCTCAAGTGGTGTACCACAGGGCTCTGTCCTGGGCCCTGTATTGTTCAACATCTTTATCAACAATTTAGATGAAGGAATTGAGGGTAAACTGATTAAATTTGCTGATGACACAAAGCTAGGAGGGATAGCTAATACTAGAGAAGAGAGAGAGAGGATTCAAAAAGATATAAATAAACTGGAGAAGTGGGCAGCAACTAACAGAATGATTTTTAACAGGGAGAAATCCAAAGTATTACATCTGGGCAATAAAAATGAAAAAAGCATATACAGAATGGGTGGAATAGGGCTAAGTGACAGCACATGTGAAAAAGACTTGGGTATACTAATAGATCACAGACTGAATATGAGTCAACAGTGTTATGCAGCAGCAAAAAAGGCAAATGCAATTCTAGGATGTATTAACAGAAGCATACAGTCTAGATCACGTGAAGTCATTATTTCCCTCTACTCCTCTTTGATCAGACCTCATCTGGAATATTGTGTCCAGTTTTGGGCACCACATTTTAAAAAAGACATCAACAAACAGGAGCAAGTTCAGAAAAGAGCGACCAGAATAGTGACCGGTCTGCAAACCCTGTCTTATGAGGAAAGGTTGCAGAATTTGGGAATGTTTAGTTTGCAAAAGAGAAGACTGAGAGGAGACTTAATAGCTGTCTACAAATATCTAAAGGGCTGTCACATTGTAGAAGGATCAACTTTATTCTCATTTGCACAAGGAAAGACTAGAAGCAATGGGATGAAACTGAATGGGAGGAGACACAGATTAGATATTAGAAAAAACTTTTTGACAGTTAGAGTGATCAATGAGTAGAACAGGCTGCCACGAGAAGTGGTGAGTTCTCCTTCAATGGAAGTCTTCAAACAGAGGCTGGACAGACATCTGACTGGGATGATTTAGCGAGTCCTGCTTTGAGCAGGGGGTTGGACCAGATGGCCCAGGAGGTCCCTTCCAACTCTACGATTCTATGATTCTATGTGAAAAGAAAAAATGTTCTCCAGATCAGAAGGGGTCCTGGAGGAAGGACTATGCCACCAAAATTATGTAATGAAAATAACTCTTTAACCTTTATAGCCAAACGTATAAAGCAATTGTATCATTATAAACAACGTATTGTGATTTGATAATATTTAATGAAAATAATGCATATAAATAAAAACTTACATTAAAAATATACAAATTGGAATAAGCGAATATGTAAAAGCTGTACCTCAATGTTCCTCTCCAGCTCAGATAGACCATAAAGCCTTGGCGATTCCAGTCCATGTCGATTATTCCCTAAGTCTTTAGCGTTCCAGTGTGGAGACCTCCTACCTCCATCATGGTGATGATAGCTGTCACCATAACGGGAAGGCAGACTGAGATAGCCATTAGATAGCCGGTAAGACATTTATATAGTAAAATGGTTGGAGAAATGTCAATAAAAAGGTGACACTTTTAAGCTGCTTTCATTATATACATTGCAGTCTTTTGGATTATTTTATCAAATCTTCATGCTGTAAAATAAAATATATAGCCATTATGACTTACTCAGGTCAGTATGATTATTTTATAGGTACTCGGCAGATGTACAACTATACCTATAATTTGAATGCAGGTAAAAGTAACATTTAAGGATAACAAGCTACCAAGATTAGAAGATACCCTATATTCATAGGATAAGGAGTAACTATCATGATGGCTGGGATCAGACAATGAATGGAACAGAAATGTGCTTGCTCTTTACCCCATTCAGAAGGGTCAGATGCCAGCAATCGAGAAATTATTCCTTAACCTTTACATAGGGTGCAATGTATAATCTAGGTTGAACAATTTATTTAATACATGGCGTGCTCCACAAGAAAGGGTTCTGAAAAGTTGCAAGTAACTTATTTTACATGTATCAAAAATTGAACAGCCCAAGAAATTTGCCTGAGAGAGGATGTGCTATCATTCTGCAGCATTACGATTTGTCAATGTTTAAAGTCACATGTCGTCAAAATGAGTTATGACAAAAGAAGTTAAAACGGGAGGTAACGATAGCAGGAGGAAAGTTGAAGGGTCAGTTTTTTACACATTGTACTAAAGCAATACAATACTACAGGATAGTTTTGATGCAGAGCTTATAGGTAATTATGAATACTTCTGTATTTTTAGAGATATTTATCATGTGAAATACAACAAAAGAATGTTGCAGATATGTCTGAAATTAATTTTATATAATGCTAACCTCATCCCTAGCAAATGTATAAATGTGACTGTTTAAGATAAACACCACTAATTCCAAAAATGGATAGAAATGTAATTTAAGATTGCGCATAGAACATACAGTACTGCTCCTGTACCAATGGAAAATATATGGAGATAAGTATGAGAACAAGCACCCTAAAAAGGCACACAAGATTATCATGAATGAGCATTCCTAAGAATGTTCATTAATGATAACTGTGCAGTCTAAAGAGTGTGCTGATCAATTCATGAACAAGCAAAATGCTCATTTGTCAGGTGAAATGATCTTCTGGTTTGCCCAAAAGATCACTCTTCCTATTAGGACATTATCCTGTGTAAACAGGACCGGTGCTGCTAAAAAAAAATGGCGCCTATGTGATCTATTACTGACTACTATCAAAAGTCAAATGGCGCTCCTTTCCTTCCAGATCCCGCTGTATGCCCAAATAGTAGCTTACAATTACTTATATTGGCACACGCACAAGCAGGGCCGGACTGAGCATCGGGCGCTTCTGGCTAATGCCAGAAGGGTCAGTGCCTGTAGTGGGCCACTCGATCCTTTCTTGTTGTCATGGAAGCCGCAGGAAGCTGGTAATAGCTAAAAGTGTGAAAGCAAAAGGACCTTCTGTGACATCATGACCATGTGATCAATGTGTGGGCAGGATCAGAATACCAGCAGGGATGGAGGTCACATGATCCATTCATCAGAGAGAAGGCTGTGCCTGCCCTGCAGTGCTTCTGACCCCCCCCCCCCCCCGCAGGCTGCTCCGGAGTCCGTTCTCAGGCTGCAATTGGCTGCTCTGTGCACGCAGGACCTGTGATGAGGTCACAGGAGGGGAGGAGTCAAGGGTCACATGATCAGGGGCCTCAGTGTATGCAGGACTCTGGCGACCTGGTTGTCATGGTGCACTGCTGGATGAGGTACAGTTTATGTGTGGGGTCAGGAGGGGTTTACAGAGTGGATGTAGCAGAGCCGTGTGTGTACAAGGTGTACGGAGCGGAGCCGGGTTTACGAAGTGTATGGAGCGGAACTGTGTGTGTACGAGGTGTACGGAGCAGAGCCGCATGTGTACGAGGTGTACGGAGCTGAGCCGCGTGTGTACGAAGCGGAGCCATGTGTGTACGAGGTGTACGGAGCAGAGCCGCGTGTACGAGGTGTACGGAGCGGAGTCGTGTGTGTACTCTGTGTACGGAACAGAGCCGCATGTGTATGGGGTACGCGGAGCCATGTGTGTACGGAGTGGAGCCATACGTGTACGGGATGTACGGAGCGGAGCCAAGTGTGTACGAGGCATACAAAGCGGGCTTTTCCCATGGACACAGGAGTACACGGCGAAGCCCCGATGAGCATTTTAAAACTCGCACATGACGTTCCACCGGAAGTGATGTGCTGGAAGCTGACCGGAAATGAGATAATTTCATGAGGAGATTGTGATGGAAATAGGAATGCTTCAGATCCATCACCATGTCCTCTGACAGCGTGGACAGCAGGATTGCCTTGGAATTGGGGATGCCGGCCATGTGAGCGGATCATGATATGTCCTGTACCGGGGGGCTCAGGTGGGCACTACAATGGGAGCCGGGCTGCTATAGTATCTTAAAGAATCTTTCTTTCTCTCTGTTTCTTTCTGTCTCTGTTCTTTCTTTCTTTTTTTCTTTCTTTCTCATTCTCTGTTCTGTCTTACCCTCATTTTCTTTCTCTCTCTGTGTTCTTTCTTTCTCTCTCTAATCTTTCTTTTTTCTTTCTCTCTCTCTGTTCTTTCTTTCCCCTCTTTCTTTCTTTTTCTTTCCTCTCGTTCTTTCTCTCTTCTTTCTTTCTTTCTTTCTTTCTTTCTTTCTTTCTTTCCTTCTTTCTTTCTGTCTCTCTGTTCTTTCTTTCCCCTCTTTCTTCTTTCTCTCTCTGTTCTTTCTTTCTCTCTCGCTCTTCTTTCTTTCTCTCTCTCTGTTTTCTCTCTTCCTTAGTACCAGTCAGTGTGCCCACAGTACCAGCAAATGTGCCCATAATGCCAGCCACTGTGCCCTCAGTACCAGTCAGTTTGATCAGCAGTGCTAAATGGGTGGGGGTGGGCATGGACATGGGTGTGACTAGTTGCAAAATGGGTGTGGCCCGGCGTGGCCTAAAATTTGCAGCGGCGCGCCGCAGTCTTTGTCCCTCTTTCCCTTCTTCAAAAGTTGGGAGGTATGATAGGGGTGGCTATGACCAGGGGGTCTGGTTGCCCAATGGATTGCACTTCTGCCAAGAATTCTGTCACCGTGCATACAAAACGGGACAGAGCTTTGGGTTGAGTACTGCACCTAAAAGCAATAAATAGTACTGAGCTGAAATACTGGGCACAGCTGTGACTACATGTTATATAGTCGTGTTAATCTCCTCTCACTTCTTGTAACCTACAAATGTACAAAGATATTATATAGTCACCATGTGACTAGTGGGCCTGTGTAACTTCAAATGCCAGGGCTGAATTTTAGTCCCAGTCTGGCCCTGCGCACAACAAATTACCCTTACAAAAATGATAAATTTAGGGCTAAGCAACATTTTCTTTGAAATAAAAAAAAAATCTCACTTTTTGCATTATTGGCATGTCAGATTTTAAAAAGTTGGCCTGATCAAAAAGGTAAAAACTAGCTTAGGGGGGAATGGGTCAATATAATGCAGGTGTCACTATATTTATATAGGGGCAGGTCTACATATGTCTCATTCATAGACAATAAATATATATACAGATTTTACAAAGATTTTAGCATAACACACAATTGACTTCACAACCACAACTTGCTTTATAACCACCTATAGTACATCACCACTGAATAATGGGTCTGGCATCTGTCAAATACATATGGTCACAGGCTCCAAGATTAATCAGGAAAAACTGGACCACAAGTGATTTCAGTTTTACATATTTCACCCAGACCAGATTGTAGTAAGGCCAGTGTAAAAACATCGTTATGACTCAAGGCCTTTGACTTTTCAAAAACCTAATTTTTATTTACTTATACATGCAAATTTTATAGACAAATGGCAACTAAGTTCTAAGTGTATTACTTCTCCCTCAAATAATCCATTCCTAGAGACAATTTTTACATTTTTCAAAATAAGGAAATATATACAGTATATCACAAAAGTGAGTTCACCCCTCACACTTTTGTAAATATTTTATTATATGTTTTCATGGGACAACACTGAACATATGCCACTTTGATACAATGTAAAGTACAGTATTCAGTGTATGGCCTGTATAACAGTGTAAATGTGGTGTGCTCTCTAAATAACTCAACACACAGCCATTAATGTCTAAACCGCTGGCAATAAAAGTGGGTATAACCCTAAGTGAAAATGGCCAGATTGTGCAAATTTAGCCCTTCTTCCCTTTCCGGTGTTATGTGACTCATTAGTGCTACAAGGTCTCAGGTGTGAATGGGGAGCAGGTGTGTTAAATTTGATGTTATTGCTCTCACACTCTCTCACACTGGTTACTGTAAGTTCAACATGGCATCTCATGGCAAATAACGCTCTGAACATCTGAAAAAAAAAAAGAATTGTTGCTCTACTCAAAGATGGCCTAGTATATCAGAAGATTGCCAACACACTGAAACCGAGCTGCAGCACGTAGTCCAAGACCATACAGCAGTTTATCAAGATGGGTTCCACTCAGAACTGGCTTCGCCATGGTCGACCAAAGAAGTTGAGTTCAGAGTTATGCACGTATTGAGCGTCATATTCAGAGGTTGTCCATTCAAAATGGACATATGAGTGCTGCAAACATTGCTGCAGAGGTTAAAGGATTGGGTGGGGGCTCAGCCTGTCAGTGCTCAGACCATACACCACAGCCCACTACATCAAATTGATCTGCACAGCTCTCATCCCAGAAGGAAGTCTCTTCTAAAGATGATGCAACAGAAAATCCGCACTTTGCTGAAGACAAGCAGATTAAGGACATGGATTACTGGAACCATGTCCTGCTTTCTGATGAGACCAAGATAAACTTATTTGGTTAAGATGGTGTCAAGTGTGTGTGATGGAAACCAGGTGAGAAGTACAAAGACAAGTGTGTCTTGCCTACAGTCAAGCATGGTGGTGGGAGTGTCATGGATTGAGGCTACGTGAGTGGCTACAGTTCATTTGAAGGTACCACGAATGCCAACATGTACTGTGACATACTGAAGCAGAGCATGATTCTGTCCCTTTGTAAACTGTTCTGCAGGGCGGTATTCCAACATGATAACGACCCCAAACACCTCCAAGACCACCACTGCTTTGCTAAAGAAACTAATGGTAAAGGTGGTGGACTAGCGAAACATGTCTCCAGACCTAAACGTTATATGTGGGGCATCCTCAAATAGAAGGTAGAGAAGTGCAAGGTCTCCAACATCCACCAGCTACATGATGTTGTCATAGAGGAGAGGAAGAGGATTCCAGTGGCAACCTGTAAAGCTCTAGTGAACTCCATGCTCAAGAGAGTTAACGTGGTGCTTGAAAATAAAGGTAGCCACGTAAAATACTTGGACACTTTGGGCACAATTTGGCCATTTTCACTTAGGAGTGTACTCACTTTTATAGCCATCGGTTTAGACATTAATGGCTGTGTGTTGAGTTATTTAGAGGGAACACTGAATTTACACTGTTATACAAGCTGTACACTGACTGCAGTACTTTACATTGTCTCAAAGTGTCATATCTTCAGTGTTGTCCCAAGAAAAGATATAATAAAATATTTACAAAAATGTGGGGGTGTACTCACTTTTATGATATACTGTATATATTTCCTTATTTTGAAATAATATGCACACTTTATTCTAAAAAAAAAATTATGTACAATGTGTGTTATAAACAGTACACTGAAGATTTAGCTTGCATATAGAAGCTTTCACACATATAGGTTGCACATATGCAATATAAAAAAACTAACAAATATGTGATTACAAAGACTTACCTACAGTGCATATATCAGTGGACATTTTCTTGCACTTCTATCAGCCTATATAGATCTGAAGAAAAAAAACACTGAAAAGAAGAGAAAGCTTGGACTTGCTTCTATGGTTACAGAGAGCAACAAGTCTTGAGCTGCTCCCTTTTTTTGATTAACCAGTTCAGATTGTGAAACCAGGCAACTGTCTCTACTGGCTGTAGACACAGTCCTCACCCTCAATAACAGCATGCACTGAGCAGGACACAGCATGGTTTCACCTCTTCCAATTCATAGAATCCATTTTTTAATAAGACAATATTTTTATGCATATCTGATTTTATTTAATTGTAAATGCAAACACAGAGAAGCTATATACCAGGTTATAGAATCATTTTTACTTTATTTATTTTAGTCAAAGTAGACAGGCAGATATTATGATATGTGCCTAAAGCCCCCGTTACACACTGCGATATCGCTAGCAATATCGCTGTAAAGTCACCGATTTTGTGACGTTGCAGCGATATTGCTAGCGATATCGCTGCATGTGATACTTTCCTCCGACCGGCTCCCCCGCTGGTAATCGCTGATCGCGCGAGAAGCTGCTGGACCATTTCTCGTCGTCAGCTTCCTGCGGCGCTTCCTGCTGTGACGACGAGCGACGCGTGGAGCCGGGAGGGAGGACGCAGGATCGCCGCGTCTGACAGGTAAGTAGCGATCCCCGTCCCCTGCGATGTCGCTGGTGAGATCTGCCTGATTGGCAGCTCACTAGCGACCACCCAGCGATTCACCAGCGATCCTGACCGCGTCATATCGCTGGTCGGGATCGCTGGTGAGTCGCTAGGTGTAACGGTACCCTTACACACAATGGCTATGTAAATAAAACACCAGGGATATCTAATCTATAAAGCTCAATGTGTGTGTGTATGTTTGCATGTGTGTACTGTATGTCCGGGATTGGCAACTGCACCGTCGCAGCTACAGCCTCAAAATTTTGCACAGTCACACGTCTGGACCCCGAGAGCGTCATAGGCTATGTTGTGAGGCGAAATTTTAATCCCGCGCATTCCAATTCACCAAACAATTTTGCCCCTAGGTACATAATGGGGAAAAAGTGAATGTCTGTACAGTATGTGTGTATGTCCGGGATTGGCATCTGCACCGTCGCAGCTACAGCCACAAAATTTTGCACAGTCACACGTCTGGGCACCGAGAGCGTCATAGGCTATGTTGTGAGGCGAAATTTAAACCCCGCACGTTCCAATTCACCAAACAATTTTGCCTATTATTCTTATAATTTCTGTGGTGTTATCGTCCTTCTGTAAAGCTGGAAATAACACAATTTATTACCGTGCCAACACAGGCCACCCTCTGACACAGACTGCAGGGGGAGCCCAGTATCACACAGGATAGGATTAGATACACGGCTCAGCAGACAGTATCACACAGGATAGGATTAGATACAGAGCTCAGCACACAGTATCACATAGAATAGTATTAGATAGATGGCTCGGCAGACAATATCACACAGAATACGACTCCAGTTTCCAGTTCAAACAGAATAGGATTAGATACACGGCTCAGCAGTCAGTATCACACAGGATACGATTGGATACATGGCTGAGCAGTCAGTAATACACTTGATAGGAGTATGTACACGGCTCAGCAGTCAGTATCACACAGGATAGGGTTAGATACACGGCTCAGCAGACGGTATCACACAGGATAGGATTAGATACACTGCTCAGCAGTCAGTATCACACAGGATAGGATTAGATACACAGCTCAACAGTCAGTAACACATGATAGGATTAGATACACAGCTCAGCAGAAAGTATTACACAGGAGAGGATTAGGTACACAGCTCAGCAGACATTATCACACAGGATAGGGTTAGATACACAGCTCAGAAACAGGATGTGCCAAAGGAGAGGACATTTTCATTCCAAGAATTCCACTCATTCCATCTGATTTGTTTTTTGATTTTAAACGCCTCCAGTTTCCAGTTCAACTGCTATTTGCAATGCCCATTAACAATGCTCAGGGACAGTCCTTGAAAGTAGTAGGGATAGATTTGCAATCTCCATGCTTTTCTCATGGTCAATTTTATGTGGTCTGTTCAAGAGTTGGAACTGCCAAAAATCTGTTCATCTTTGCACTGAAAGGAAAAAAAAATGTTGTTTATCAAAAGGCTCTTGAATGAGTTGAAAATAAAATACTATCAATACTTGGGTAATCGTTTAGTTAATTTGTGTTGCAAATCTGTGGTGTTGAATATATGATGTGAAATGTTTTCATGTGCAATATAATCATTATAATTTGTTATAACTAACCACAGTTGGTTACTATGCCCAGGAAACGCTGGGCTCTTCAGCTGGTCAATTAATAAAATGAAAGTTTTATGGAAATATCTCCTATAAAAATGTGTATCAATCTGATAATCTCCCCCTGCTCTTGAAGAAGCACTCCCATCAAAGTTTTCTTCTCAATATATTGCAATAATAGCAAAAATATTTTTTATTTCCACAGCACTAACATATTCCTCTGCACTTTGCATTTTAGAGGGGACTTGTAAAGACAATAAAGACATTACAGAATAACACAAAACAGATACCAAAAGGAGTGAGGGCCCTGCTCACAGGCTTACAATCTATACAACTATATTATATAGCACTGTGTACTTACAATTGCTCATTTTGTCTTTCTACCCATCTAATTCTTCTCTTTTCTCTGCTCTATGTAGAAACAGGATGTCTCTTGTCCCTGCATTTATCATTCCCCTCTTCAACTCATGACTCAGCTGCTGCCTCCTCCCCCCTGCAAGGGACTGATGAATCATGCAGGGAAAATTGACCTCCTGTTTCTACATAAAGCTTAGAAGGATTCAGCTAGTCAGTTTTTAAAGGTAAAATCAAAAAGTAAGTAATTTGCGCTAGCAGGATACCATTCAGAGGTTTCAAAGAAATATCTACAGTGGAGCTGGTTCACAAAATATATGTACCGATACCTTCGTTCAGATGAATAAGGAACTGGTCGAAGGATACTTCCTCAAGCAGGGTCCCGGTGCAAAGATGACGCTGCAAACAGTAGTGATGCTGACGAAAATGAGCTTGAGAGCGTTAGAGTTCAGTTGGTGAATGCAGGTATTGGACGCTGCTCCGGCCGGTAGCAAGCGTCCTTCTAGTAGCGTGACCGCCGCCGACACCCGGCGAGTATAACGGCACGAGTACAGTCCAAAAGCCGGCAAGGTAGCAGAAGGTGCAGGACCTTGCGTGACGTCACGGTCACGTGGAACACCACGTGACTGGCTAGTGAGCACAAAAACGACCAAAAAGCTGTCTTACTCGTTTCGGAATCACCGGATTCCTTCTTCAGGAATCCGGTGATTCCGAAACGAGTAAGACAGCTTTTTGGTCGTTTTTGTGCTCACTAGCCAGTCACGTGGTGTTCCACGTGACCGTGACGTCACGCAAGGTCCTGCACCTTCTGCTACCTTGCCGGCTTTTGGACTGTACTCGTGCCGTTATACTCGCCGGGTGTCGGCGGCGGTCACGCTACTAGAAGGACGCTTGCTACCGGCCGGAGCAGCGTCCAATACCTGCATTCACCAACTGAACTCTAACGCTCTCAAGCTCATTTTCGTCAGCATCACTACTGTTTGCAGCGTCATCTTTGCACCGGGACCCTGCTTGAGGAAGTATCCTTCGACCAGTTCCTTATTCATCTGAACGAAGGTATCGGTACATATATTTTGTGAACCAGCTCCACTGTAGATATTTCTTTGAAACCTCTGAATGGTATCCTGCTAGCGCAAATTACTTACTTTTTGATTTGACTCTTACTGTTGGACAAATTGGGTGGTTGTTGTCCTTATTTGCAGCTGCAGGCGGTATCATATAGGAACCTGCGCCTTTGTGCTTATGTTTTTAAGTTTTTAAAGGTAACCTGTCAGCAGAATTGTGCACAGTAACCTACAGTGTCAGGTCGGCGCCGTTATACTGATTAAAACATTACCTTGCTTGATGAAATCCATCTTGAGGTTGTTGTTTAACCCCTTTCTGCCATCCGACGTACTATCCCGTCCATGGGACCTGGGCCCCTATGCCCATGGACCGGATAGTACGTCGGCGCGATCAGCGGCGCCCACGTGGTGAGCGCCGCTGATCGCGGCCGGGTGTCAGCTGATTATCACAGCTGACACCCGGCACAATGTGTCAGGGGCGGTCACGGACCGCCCCCGACACGTTAACCCCTTGCACACCGCGATCAAACATGATCGCGGTGTACCGGGGGTTAAAGGGAAGCATCGGCAGGGAGGGGGCTCCCTCCGTGCTTCCCTGAGCCCCCCACAGCAGCGCAATGTGCAGCGCTGCTGCGGGGGGCTCCTTTCCTCCAGGCCCCCGAATCCAAGATGGCGACAGGGGCCTTCGAGGGCCTGAGGAAGCTGGCTTCCTCAGTGCCTGCAAAGCGCAGGCATGAGGAAGCCTTCTGCAGTGCCTGTGTCAGATCGCTGATCAGTCACAGTGATCTGTGATGTGACAGATCAGCGATCTGTCACAGGACAGTGATGTCCCACCTGGGACTATTTAATAAAGTAAAAAAAAAAATAAAAAAAACTGTTAAAATAATTAAAAAAAAATCGCCAAATAAATTAGAAAAAAAAAAAAAATATTCCCCCAATAAATCCATTTTTTGGAAATAATAAAAAAAAAACAATAAAAGTACACATATTAGGTATCGCCGCGTCCATAATGACCCGCCCTATAAAACTGTCCCATTAGTTAACCCCTTTAGCGAACCCCTTAAAAAATAAAAATAAAAAACGAAGCAAAAAATAATGATTTATTATCATACTGCCAAACAAAAAGTGTAATAACGCGCGATCAAAAAGATGCATATAAATATCCATGGTACCGCTGAAAACGTCATCTTGTCCCGCAAAAAACGAGCTGCCACACAGCATCATCAGCGAAAAAATAAAAAAGTTATAGCTCGCAGAATAAAGCGATGCAAAAATAATTATTTTTTATATAAAATAGTTTTCATTGCATAAAACCGACAAAAACATAAAAAAAGACCTAAATGAGGTATCACTGTAACCGTACTGGCCCGAAGAATAAAACCGCTTTATCAATTTTACCGCACGCGGAACGGTGTAAACGCACCCCCCCAAAAGAAATTCATGAAACGCTGGTTTTTGTTCATTCTGCGTCCCAAAAATAGGAATAAAAAGCGATCAAAAAATGTCACGTGCCCAAAAATGGTACCAATAAAAACGGCAACTCGTCCCGCAAAAAATAAGACCTCACATGACTCAGTGAGTCAAAATACGGAAAAATTATAGCTCTCAATATGTGGTGATGCAAAAACTATTTTTACAATAAAAAGCGTCTTTTAGCGTGCGACAGCTGCCAAATATAAAAACCGCCATAAATAGTAAATCAACCCCCCCGATATCACCCCCTTAGTTAGGGAAAAATAATAAAATTTAAAAAAAAGTATTTATCTCCATTTTCCCATTAGGGTTAGGGTTAGGGCTAGGGTTAGGGCTAGGGTTAGGGTTAGGGCTAGGGTTAGGGCTAGGGTTAGGGCTCAGATTAGGGTTAGGGGTGTGGGGGGGTTAGGGTTGGAGTTATAATTGGGGGGTTTCCACTGTTTGGGCACATCAGGGGCTCTCCAAATGCAACATGGCGTCTGATCTCAATTCCAGCCAATTCTGAGTTGAAAAAGTCAAATGGTGCTCCTTCCCTTCCAAGCTCTGCCATGCGCCCAAACAGTGTTTTACCCCCACATGTAGGGTATCAGCCTACTCAGGACAAATTGCAAAACAATTTTTGGGGTCCAATTTCTCCTGTTACCCTTAGGAAAATAAAAAATTGGGGGCAAAAATATCATTTTTGTGGAAAAAAATGATTTTTTTATTTTCACGTCCGAGTGGGGGTTCAAAGTGCTCACCACACATCTAGATAAGTTCCGTGGGGGTCTAGTGTCCAAAATGGGGTCACTTGTGGGGAGTTTCAATAGTTTAGGTACATCAGGGGCTCTCCAAACGCACATGACACCCGCAGACCATTCCATCAAAGTCTGCATTCCAAAACGTCACTGCTTCCCTTCCGAGCCCCGACGTGTGTCCATACAGTAGTTTTCTCCCACATATGGGGTGTCAACGTACTCAGGCCAAATTGGACAACAACTTTTGGGGGTCCAATTTCTCCTGGTACCCTTGGGAAAATAAAAAAATGGTGACTAAAAGATCATGTTTGTGGAAAAAATACGAATTTTTTATTTTCATGCCCTGGCGTTATAAACTTCTGTGAAGCACTGGGGGGTTCAAAGTGCTCACCACACATCTAGATAAGTTCCTTGGGGGATCTAGTTTAAAAAAATGGTGTCATTTGTGGAGGGTTTCCACTGTTTAGGTACATTAGGGGCTCTCCAAAGGCAACATGACACCCGCAGACCATTCCATCAAAGTCTGCATTCCAAAACGTCACTACTTCCCTTCCGAGCCCCGACGTGTGCCCATACAGTAGTTTTCTCCCACATATGGGGTATCAGCATACTCAGGACAAATTGGACAACAACTATTGGGGTCCAATTTCTCCTGGTACCCTTGGGAAAATAAAAAAAATGGTGACTAAAAGATCATGTTTGTGGAAAAAATACGAATTTTTTATTTTCACGCCCGGGCATTATAAACTTCTGTGAAGCACTGGGGTGGTCAAAGTGCTCACCACACATCTAGATAAGTTCCTTAGGGGGTCTAGTTTCCAAAATGGTGTCATTTGTGGGGGGTTTCCACTGTTTTGGTACATCAGGGGTTTTCCAAACGCGACATGGTGTCCGATCTCAATTCCAGCCAAAAACGTCAAATGGCGCTGCTTCCCTTCTGAGCTCTGCCATGCGCCCAAATAGTAGTTTACCCCCACATGTGGGGTATCAGCTTACTCAGGACAAATTGCACAATAACTTTTAGGGTCCTGTTACCCTTGGAAAAATAAGAATTGAGGGTGAAAAGATCATTTTTGTGGAAAAAATATGATTTTTTAATTGTATGGCTTTATGTTATAAACTTCTGTGAAGCCCATGGGGGTTCAAAGTTCTCACCACACATCTAGATAAGTTCCTTAGGGGGTCTAGTTTCCAAAATGGTGTCATTTGTGGGGGGTTTCCACTGTTTTGGTACATCAGGGGTTTTCCAAACGCGACATGGTGTCCGATCTCAATTCCAGCCAAAAACGTCAAATGGCGCTGCTTCCCTTCCGAGCTCTGCCATGCGCCCAAATAGTGGTTTACCCCCACATGTGGGGTATCAGCGTACTCAGGACAAATTGCACAATAACTTTTAGGGTCCTGTTACCCTTGGAAAAATAAGAATTGAGGGTGAAAAGATCATTTTTGTGGAAAAAATATGATTTTTTAATTGTATGGCTTTATGTTATAAACTTCTGTGAAGCCCATGGGGGTTCAAAGTTCTCACCACACATCTAGATAAGTTCCTTAGGGGGTCTAGTTTCCAAAATGGTGTCATTTGTGGGGGTTTCCACTGTTTTGGTACATCAGGGGTTTTCCAAACGCGACATGGTGTCCGATCTCAATTCCAGCCAAAAACGTCAAATGGCGCTGCTTCCCTTCCGAGCTCTGCCATGCGCCCAAATAGTGGTTTACCCCCACATGTGGGGTATCAGCGTACTCAGGACAAATTGCACAATAACTTTTAGGGTCCTGTTACCCTTGGGAAAATAAAAATTGGGGTGAAAAGATCATTTTTGTGGAAAAAATATGATTTTTTAATTGTACCGCTGTACGTTACAAACTTCTGTAAAGCCCTTGTGGGTTCAAAGTTCTCACCACATATCTAGATAAGTTCCTTGGGGGGGTCTAGTTTCCAAAATGGGGTCACTTGTAGGGGGTTTCCACTGTTTAGGTACATCAGGGACTCTCCAAACGTGACATGGCGTCCAATCTGAATTCCAGCCAATTTTGCATTGAAAAAGTCAAACGGCGCTCCTTCCATTCTGAGCTCTGCCATGCATCGAAACAGTGGTTCCCCCCCACATATCAGGTATCTGCGTACTCAGGACAAATTGCACAATAACTTTTGCAGTCCAATTTCTCCTGTTACCCTTGGTAAAATAAAAAAAATTGAACCTGAAGTATTTTTTTTATGAAAAAAAGTTAGATGTTCATTTTTTTTTTAAATATTCAAAAAAATTCCTGTGACGCACCTAAAGGGTTAATAAACTTCTTGAATGTGGTTTTGAGCACTTTAAGGGGTGCAGTTTTTAGAATGGTGTCACTTTTGGGTATTTTCTATCATATAGACCCCTCAAAGTGGCTTCAAATGTGATGTGGTCCTAAAAATAAAATGGTGTTGTAAAAATGAGAAATCGCTGGTCAACTTTTAACCCTTATAACTTCCTAACAAAAAAAAATTTTGGTTCCAAAATTGTGCTGATGTAAAGTAAACATGTGGGAAATGTTAGTTATCAAGTTTTTTGTGTGCCGTATCTCTGTGATTTAAGGGCATAAAAATTCAAAGTTGGAAAATTGCGAAATTTTCAAAATTTTTGCCAAATTTCCATTTTTCTCACAAATAAACGCAAGTTATTTGAATGAAATTTTACCACTAACATGAAGTACAATATGTCATGAGAAAACAGTGTCAGAATCACCAGGATCCATGGAAGCGTTCCAGAGTTATGACCTCATAAAGGTACAGTGGTCAGAATTGTAAAAATTGGCCCGGTCATGAACGTGCAAACCACCCTTGGGGGTGAAGGGGTTAATCTTTATTTTCAGGGAGGCCTGTGGGAGGTCTTCATGTGGGGCTCTGATTAGGTATTCATAATGCAGACTACTGACAGGTCATTGATCCCTCACTGACCTGCCCCCTAGTTTGCATAATGAATACCTGTACATATTGAAGAAAAAAAAACCTTCTGCAGGCAGTTGCCAGCCATGGCACTTGCACTGCAGCATAATCACATGTTTAGAGTCCTAGTAATAATTCTTCTTGATGTTATTGAGCAAGTTTAGTGATGCGACTATACAGCCTGCCATCCAGGAGAGACACTGAGCAGTGTGTGCTCAGTGTCTCCCTGTGAACTCCTACCTAGCTGACAGCATCGTGAGTGTTAGAAAGTTCGCCTGCTCGCGGTGCCGTCAGACAGGTCCTGGGAGTTCACAGCTAATGAATTCCCTTCACCTAAGTGATGTCAGCACAAGTGGTGGGAAAAATATATTTATATATTGTGAGACAGTGACCGGCATTATTGTAAATGTTCGGTATGTATCGCAGAGGAGGTACTCTGTGCTGTAAGCCTGTAATGTTGCTCTGGGACCTGTAGTCCTACGAGCCTTGTTTTGGTTATAAGGGGGGTTTACAGGGTTAGCGGGAGAGCTGGGCAGGACTGGCTAACCACACACTTGCCACTTATGGGGGTGGTTTCAGCTACATAATGTGGCTGCGGTTTGGGTCACATGGTCAGAGTTGTAAGGTCCTGAAGGTGTCTGTGTTGGAAGGTCCTGTGTGTGTGTGGACCGGATTGCTGAAGAGCACGGGGTGAGGCCACGGACCTGCAGAGCCTGTGACGGCTACTGTGTTGGGGAAGCTACCGTCCTTCTGAGGGTCTGGTACTGTTGTGTTTGGCCTGTGGAGCAAGTCTGAGTCTGGGAAAGTGATCCCAGTAAGGCTTCTTCCCCAGGAACCTAGGACTGACAAGGAGTCAGTGTGTGGAGCGGAGCTCCTGCATGGTAACCCAGAGTATGGGGTCTGTGTTCACTGATGAGGGACAGTTAATGAACTGTGTGGTCACCCACGGTAACTGGACAGAGTATGGTCCAGCATGTTTACAGACTGCAGCTTAATGTTGTGTTCCGTGGATGTAAAGTAATGGACTATGGACCTTGGGGCAGGTGCCAACAAGGTTAATGTTCTTGATAAAGAGGTCACTTTACTACTGACAAACCCAGCACTGAGGTAGTTGATGATGTGGGAAACATAAAACTGCCCCAGGGTGGTGATAGGGATCCAACAGCTAAAATCACAGTGGGAGAACAATTCCAACACAAAATAGAGAGCCTGCAGGAGAAGCTGTCCGATTTGACCGCTGTTACCCGACAACTAGAGGATCAAATCGACAAGCTGACAAAGGAAATGTGCACATGGAAAGAGCGCCCCGACAGCTTCCGCCAGGTAGAAGCGCACGTCCAAAGCTTGGAGAAAGAGCACGATGAGGTCTGTCAGCAGCTGGCAAATGAGAGGTTGAAGGTTTTGAGTATGGAAGCTGCCAACTCCGTGCAGCTGGATCAGGTGCTTCACCTGGAGTCCCAGCTCTCGGCAGTCAAGGCTCAGCTGGGAAAGAAGGAAGCGCAGGAGCAGAAGCTGCTCCATACCATCCGCTCCACCGAAGAGAAACTGCGCTCTGCTAAGCAGGAGGACGCAGAACATGTGTCTCAGCTGGAAATGACCTGCTGGAACCAAGCGCAGGAGTTCCAGGTCCTCGCCAAAAAGTTACCTCATGAGAAGGAAAAAATTACAGATTTACTGGCCAAAGTAAAGCATCTCAGAGAACAGAAAGCGGAAGAAAATGCAATTTTGGAGACTGGGAGCGAGAACAGCGATTCTTCAGAGAGCCCAACAGAGACCCTAGAGGTGGTTGAAGGTGTTAAATGAAAGACCCCAGAGAAAGTGGAACCTGTTGATGAAGGAACAGGTAGAACTCTGAAGCGGCAGAGTGTGGGTGGGCAAGATGGTGTGGCATGTGCTGGCCAAAAGAGAACAGGATCACAAAGTCGAGCTGCTTAAAGAGACAGTGAAAGAGCATGTCGAACGAGAAAGGGTCCTGAGACAAACGGCTGAGAGCAGAGTGAATGAGCTGGAGAAGGAAGTCTCTGAGCTCAGAGGTCATCTGTCAATGTGTCAAACCGTGAAAAAAGCCATATGGGAAGATATGGACGTGCTCAGAGAAGCATTGAGAGGACTTCTGCAAAAGAAGGAGTTGGTGGTCGCAGACTTACAGCGGCAGTGCCAGAGTGGTAACAAGGCGAAGCTGCAAATGCTCATCTTAGCGAGGGGTCTTGAAGAGTTTAAAGCTCAGGAAGAGTTTGCGCTAAGAGCTGAACAAGACCATCACCCGGTCGTGGCAGATGACAGGATGGTAATAGCCAAGGCAAAACGGGAACCATCCGTCCATGAAGAGAATGAGACTTCGCTCTTCAAGTGCGTGGTAGAGGTACCCAAGGACGTGTGGGAAGCTTGTGACAGTGAGGCTGTGCATAAGGCCTTTAGAAAGGCGGTAGAAGTGTGTAGCGTGTACTGGGCACCAGAGACTCAGCAGTTGATCATACTGTCGACTAGGGAAGTCACAGTGAAGTGGGTGGCTATCCTGAGGGTCATGCACCTACAATGCCTCCACACAAAACAGATGATCCTGTTGAGGAACAAGGAAGCCGCTTGACATGAGTATGTAAGGGAGGCTCAAAGTTGGCTGGGCTTTGTGGAAGATATCGTTCAAGTGCCCAGAAATCTGGTGAGGAAAGTCATTGAGAGACTTGGGAAAGTAATGCAGGAAATCGTTTATAGATCCGGTATGGCGAAAGTGAGGATTCCAGTGGAAGACGAAGTTCAGGTAGCTGGTGAAGAAGGGATGGTCCCATTCGTCATTGTCGGCTCAGTGGAAAGCCTTAAGAATATCCGATTGCTCCTAGAATGCTCCTGGAATATCAGGTAACATAAGGGAGATAGAGCAGCTAAGACTGGACAGTCTGCAGATTAATAAACAGCTACAGGATATAAGATGGTGTCCGCCTTCAACACAAGGTAAAGGGAACAGAAGGGGACCTACATATAATGGAATGACACTTACACTGCCACTTACGGATTCTCGGCTTCTTTGTCTTGCTGACAGCCAAAAAAAGTTCAGCAAAACAAAGAGGCCAGGAATCTGTGAGTGGCAGTTCTACTCTCAGTATGAGTCTGAGAGACCTGGACACTGGCCCCTGTAAAGTATTAGGTGGGTCAGATTCAGACCCAGACCAGACAGTAGGCTCGACTGTGAGACTCATGGCCACTGGAGACGGTCATGGAGAGAAAGATTGGGTGAAGGGGCATACTTGAGAAATGTGGAGACTCAAAAGGGTCTGGTGACACAGACAGTCTGTGACTCAAGGGACAAAGCTCAAGGCCTACATACTGAACGCTGAGGGCGGGGGAAGCCTAACAAGGGGGTGATGATAAATGATGCTAAAAAAAAGACTGAGACGGTTCTCTCGAATGGTAGGGCAAGGTAACGTGTGTGACCTGTCTCGAGACCCCTGGTGTGTGACAAGTGTTCAACCCCACAAGTTTGAACAGAGGGGGGGATATGTGAGACAGTGACCAGCATTATTGTAAATGGCCGGTATGTGTCGCAGAGGAGGTACTCTGTGCTGTAAACCTGTAATGTTCCTCTGGGAACTGTAGTCCTACGAGCCTTGTTTTTGTTATAAAGGGGGCTTAGGCGGTACTGGCTAACCACACACACCTGCCACCTATGGGGATGGTTTCAGCTACATAATGTGACTGTGGTTTGGTTCACCTGGTCAGAGTTGTAAGATCCTGAAGGTCTCTGTGTTGAAAGGTCCTGTATGTGTGTGTGGACCGGATTCCTGAAGAGCACAGGGTGAGGCCATGAACCTGCAGAGCCTGTGATGGCTACTGTGTTTGGGAAGCTACCGTCCTTCTGAGGGTCTGGAACTGTCGTGTTTGGCCTGTGGAGCAAGTCCGCATCCAGGCATTTTAACCCCCCCAAATTCTTAGATAAAATAAGATTTATTTTGCAAATTATGATGGAAATGTTGTTTCTGGTGTCCTTCGACAGCTCTTTGGTCTTCACCATAGTGGAGTTTGGAGTGTGACTGCTTGAGGTTGTGGACAGGTGTCTTTTCCACCATAATTTGCAAAATAAATGTTGCCAAGTCAGACAAGGTAGTTTTCTGGATTTTTTTTCTCATTTTTGACTCTCATAGTTGTGGTCTACCTCTAATGTCAATTACAGGCCTCTTATCCTTTTAAATGGGAGAACTTGCACAGTTGGTTGCTGACTAAATACTTTTTTTCCCCCACTGTGTTTGCTATCTGCGTCCACAACAGCCAGACTTATGAAACTGTTCAACTAGTTAACCCCTTTAGTGATGAACACCATAGTGAACACCATAAAAAAATAAATAAAAAAACAAGGTAAAAAACAATGCTTTATCATCATACCGCCGAACAAAAACTCGAATAAAACATAGTACTGCTGAACACATCATCATGTCTCGCAGAAAAAAAAGCCATCATATCCATCAGTGGAAAAATAAAAAAGTTATAGCTTTCAGAATAGAGGGATGAAAAAATAATTATTTTCTCTATAAAATAGTTTTTATTATGTAAAAGATATAAATGGGGTATTGCTGTAATCGTACTGACCCAAAGAATAGCTGCCTTATCAATTTAACACAGCCGAAACAGTATAAACCACCCCCCCAAAAAAAATCCTGATTTTTGTTCATTTTGCCTCGCAAAAATTTGAATAGAAAGCGATGGAAAAAAAAGTCATGTGTCTGAAAATGCTACCGATAAAAATATCAACTCGTCCAACAAAAAACAAGCCCTCACATGACTCTGAAATATGGAAAAATTATACTTTCAAAATATGGTGATGCAGAACCTAGTTTTTTAGTGTGTTACAGCAGCGAAACATAAAAACTAGTGTTGAGCTATACCATCCGATATCGTGAAATATCGGATCGGATTGGATCGGACCGATACCCCTAAAAGTATCGGATATCGCTGATTCCGATACCGGAAACCAATGCAAGTCAATGGGACAGAAATATCGGAATTAAAATAAACCCTTTCTTTCCTTGTAGGTTAATTCTACATGAAGAAAAACAACTAATAATAATGTAGAATGTATTGGGGGAGGTGGAGGAGACATTAAAGGCACAGAGGTTTAGCCCAATCAAATGGAATAGCAGGAATAAAAAATTTTTTAAAGACGTTCGGAGTTACAAAGATATTGACTATGTTAACCTTTTTTATATTTTGTCAGATGTGTATGTTTCACTACTTCCATGCTCTTCACCTTCTTTTTTACTTCTCCCACACTTTCTCCTTCATGATCCTCAGCAGCAGCATCTTTTTCATCAACTTCTTCACCTTATTCATCTTCTTCTTCACCTTCTTCCTATTAGTCTTTTTTTTTACATTCTTCATATTCTTCTTATTCAACTATTCTTCTTCATATTCTACTTCTTCATCTTCTTCCTATTCTTCTTCTTCATCATATTCTTATTTGTGACAGGCATTCCTGTAGTTGCAGACCAAGAAAAAGTATATGCAACAACTATAGGGATCACCACCAATATTTGTAATGCAAAAATACAGTGGGGCAAAAAAGTATTTAGTCAGTCAGCAATAGTGCAAGTTCCACCACTTAAAAAGATGAGAGGCGTCTGTAATTTACATCATAGGTAGACCTCAACTATGGGAGACAAACTGAGAAAAAAAAATCCAGAAAATCACATTGTCTGTTTTTTTTTCATTTTATTTGCATATTATGGTGGAAAATAAGTATTTGGTCAGAAACAAAATTTCATCTCAATACTTTGTGATATATCCTTTGTTGGCAATGACAGAGGTCAAACGTTTTCTGTAAGTCTTCACAAGGTTGCCACACACTGTTGTTGGTATGTTGGCCCATTCCTCCATGCAGATCTCCTCTAGAGCAGTGATGTTTTTGGCTTTTCGCTTGGCAACACGGACTTTCAACTCCCTCCAAAGGTTTTCTATAGGGTTGAGATCTGGAGACTGGCTAGGCCACTCCAGGACCTTGAAATGCTTCTTACGAAGCCACTCCTTCGTTGCCCTGGCGGTGTGCTTTGGATCATTGTCATGTTGAAAGACCCAGCCACGTTTCATCTTCAATGCCCTTGCTGATGGAAGGAGGTTTGCACTCAAAATCTCACGATACATGGCCCCATTCATTCTTTCATGTACCCGGATCAGTCATCCTGGCCCCTTTGCAGAGAAACAGCCCCAAAGCATGATGTTTCCACCACCATGCTTTACAGTAGGTATGGTGTTTGATGGATGCAACTCAGTATTCTTTTTCCTCCAAACACGACAAGTTGTGTTTCTACTAAACAGTTCCAGTTTGGTTTCATCAGACCATAGGACATTCTCCCAAAACTCCTCTGGATCATCCAAATGCTCTCTAGCAAACTTCAGACGGGCCCGGACATGTACAGGCTTAAGAAGTGGGACACGTCTGGCACTGCAGGATCTGAGTCCATGGTGGCGTAGTGTGTTACTTATGGTAGGCCTTGTTACATTGGTCCCAGCTCTCTGCAGTTCATTCACTAGGTCCCCCCGCGTGGTTCTGGGATTTTTGCTCACCGTTCTTGTGATCATTCTGACCCCACGGGGTGGGATTTTGCGTGGAGCACCAGATCGAGGGAGATTATCAATGGTCTTGTATGTCTTCCATTTTCTAATTATTGCTCCCACAGTTGATTTCTTCACTCCAAGCTGGTTGGCTATTGCAGATTCAGTCTTCCCAGCCTGGTGCAGGGCTACAATTTTGTTTCTGGTGTCCTTTGACAGCTCTTTGGTCTTCACCATAGTGGAGTTTGGAGTCAGACTGTTTGAGGGTGTGCACAGGTGTCTTTTTATACTGATAACAAGTTTAAACAGGTGCCATTACTACAGGTAATGAGTGGAGGAAAGAGGAGACTCTTAAAGAAGAAGTTACAGGTCTGTGAGAGCCAGAAATCTTGATTGCTTGTTTCTGACCAAATACTTATTTTCCACCATATATGCAAATAAAATGAAAAAAAAAACAGACAATGTGATTTTCTGGATTTTTTTTTCTCAGTTTGTCTCCCATAGTTGAGGTCTACCTATGATGTAAATTACAGACGCCTCTCATCTTTTTAAGTGGTGGAACTTGCACTATTGCTGACTGACTAAATACTTTTTTGCCCCACTGTATATATTTTATTTAATTCCAGCAGACACTATATACAAACACATGGTTAAAAACAATTAAAAAGTCTGTGCAAAAACAGACATTAGAAAGTGAACAAAGAAAATTGGGTCATAATCACACACAATTCAATATTTAAGGTTCCAACACCCCAGACAAAATACAAAAGTGCAAATGCTCATTAATTAATGAAGTCCCACTACATAGAGATATATATTATTATATTTCAATATTTCAAGTACTAATACCTGTATGCATGCTGTTTACAAATAAATACTGTCATAGACATACAAAATGTGCTAGACGCATGCTTACACAGGGAACCATCAGCAAATATTATTAATGGTACTTCAAGCTCTATTACCATACACCCTGGGACATTCAAATTGCTGCAGCCAATATTACCTCACAGCAGATAGTCAGAGCATATTAACAGCATAGGAGCCCTGGAGGCATAGACAAAAATCTCCCCTGCCTACAACCATGATACCAGGCGGACCCCAAGTGGAAGCACACAGCCGGGTTTTGTGGAACCTAGGACCCACGCGTATCGACACTAAGATGTGTCTTTCTCAAGGTCAGTGTGAACACACTGACCTTGAGAAAGACACATCTTAGTGTGTGTGCTTCCACTTGGGGTCCGCCTGGTATCATTGTTGTAGGCAGGGGAGATTTTTGTCATGATCCTGTGCGATCTGGCTTAAACGATGGCCCATCTGTCTCCAATCATGCCCCATATCTCCGTTCTGCCCCATGTCTCCAATCATGCCCCGTGTCTCGCATTCTGCCCCCTACTGTGTCTTACTGTCACATTCTGCCCCAGCGTCCAGCATTCTGCCCCAGCGTCCAGCATTCTGCCCCAGCGTCCAGCATTCTGCCCCAGTGTCCTGCAATCTGCCCCATGTCTGCATTCTGCCCCAGAGTCCAGCATTCTGCCCCATGTCCAGCATTCTGCCCCAGCGTCCAGCATTCTGCCCCAGCATCCAGCATTCTGCCCCCATGTCTGCATTCTGCCCCAGTGTCCAGCAATCTGCCCCCATGTCTGCATTCTGCCCCAGCGTCCAGCATTCTGCCCCAGCGTCCAGCATACTGCCCCCGTGTCGGCATTCTGCCCCAGCATCCAGCATTCTACCCCCGTGTCTGCACTCTGCCCCAGCATTCTGCCCCAGTGTCCAACATTCTGCCCCCAGCATCCAACATTCTGCCCCAGCGTCCAACACTCTGCCCCCAGCATCCAGCATTCTGCCCTAGCATTCTGCCCCATGTCCAGCATTCTGCCCCTGCATCCAACATTCTGCCCCATTGTCCAACATTCTGCCCCAGCATCCAACACTCTGCCCCCAGCATCCAACACTCTGCCCCCAGCATCCAACACTCTGCCTCCAGCGTCCAGCATTCTGCCCCAGCATTCTGCCCCATGTCCAGCATTCTGCCCCAGCATTCTGCCCCTGCGTCCAACATTCTGCCCCAGTGTCCAACATTCTGCCCCCAGCATCCAACATTCTGCCCCCTGTGTCCAACATTCTGCCCCCAGCGTCCAGCACTCTGCCCCCAGCGTCCAGCACTCTGCCCCCAGCGTCCAGCATTCTGCCCCAGCATTCTGCTCCATGTCCAGCATTCTGCCCCAGTGTCCAACATTCTGCCCCCAGCATCCAGCATTCTGCCCCCAGCGCCCAGCATTCTGCCCCCAGCGTTCAGCATTCTGCCCCATGTCCAGCATTCTGCCCCAGCATTCTGCCCCATGTCCAGCATTCTGCCCCAGTGTCCAACATTCTGCCCCCAGCGTCCAACATTCTGCCCCCAGCGTCCAACATTCTGCCCCCAGCGTCCAGCATTCTGCCCTCAGCATTCTGGCCCCAGCATCCAGCAATCTGCCCTCAGCGTTCAGCATTCTGCCCTCATCTCACAGTTTGCCCCGGGCCCGCCGGATCGCTGCTCTCAAAAAAAAAAGAAAAAGTTCTTCCTACCTGGGGGAGTGGCTCCGTCCCTCCTTGCTGCTGAAACGCGCATTTGCCGGCGTCTGACAGTGACATCAGACGCCGGCAATGTGCACGCTGCAGCTGACGTCAACTGCCAGCCTCCGATTGGCTGGCGGCTGTTAACTATTGACGCGTGGGCCCGCATGTTAATAGCGTTTAGCTGGCCGCAGCGCCGTGCTAAGGGCCCGTTTTACCTTCCGGTAGGGGCCCGGTGAGCAGAGGAGACCAGGCCCCCTCTGCCCACCGGGTCCCATACGCCAGTCAGGGCAGTAATGCCCTGATGGCGGCCCTGACCAGCTCATCTTCAGCTTATCTCTGCTACTACTCACACTTGCCAATTTGAGAAATACCCGGGGCTCCTGTCGAAACGTTAAGAAATCGCTTGGATAAAATTGTTTTCTTTTTTCACTCTTCTGTCATTTATCACTGTGGTGAACTTGTGTGCAGAATAATAGAAAGCATATATTTTGAAGGAACCCTCACAAGTACGGCTGTGTATTATATACCCCTATGATTGAAACAGAAGAAATAAAACTATTTTTATAAGATATACACTAGTACCTTTTCTTTGGAAAAAACATGTTAGTGATGTACATTGCATCACTAGCAACACATTGGAGAAAGTTTAATACACAAAAATGACATGACAGATCCCTTTTAAAATGCCATCTTCATTGAAGGAACATGCACATCATGTAGACCTAGGAAAGCAGAGACGAGCGACAGTTGTTTTGCGTGAAGCACGCATCTTCCGACTCCTACATCACAGGAGAAACAGCCTCCTTTTAATTAGATTCAAATAAGGGACTGGTCAGCGGGATTTTGGTAAGTAAATGATACCTACGTGAAGAAATCCATTTTGTGGTTCTAGTGTAATCTTTCTTTGAAGTTTTCGTTTAATGATATGCTCGTGCTTTGGGACGGGCCTGTAGGCAGGTCTTTTCTTCATGCTCTAAGCCAGAGAAACAAGAATGTTCCTCGTCATAGAGACAAAGAGAGCGAGACAGACACAAAGACAGAGAGAGAGACAGAAACAGAGAATGCCACACAATAAAATTATCTGCTTACAACATTTACCCGAGTGCCAAGTTTTCTACAAGAGACAGAGACAGGCAACCAAGGAGTCAGACTTATTGACAAAGAACTCCAAGACGTAAGGCTCAGCAGAGTACCAGGACATGAAACCCACACGAACCAAAAATCTATAGAAAGAGCACAGCCAAAAACAGACCTAAAACTGAATATGCTCAGCAAACTGGAAACTGCAACCTGTACCCAAAATTAGGCCATGAGAGACACAAACCATGGAAGACACAAAGAGTAAAGTAGAACAGCAACATGGAGGAAGATAAAGACGATGCTGAGATCTATGTGCAAAAAACGTATGCGACTGGACCAGTTGCCTATAACATGGTTACCTCTCAATCCAAGTTGTCCTATGCAGGGCAGCTCATTATAAGTATAAGTGTATAGCCTCACAACGTAACCTCTAATCAACAGAGGCTGGAACATCAAGGGCCTGAACACATCAGCCTTTGGACGTAAGACAGACGACTCAGACTTCAATCAAAAGACTGAAAAACATTTAGGGTGTGTGCACACGCTGCGGATTCTGCTGCGGCTCCGCAGCGGATTTGGCCCTGCGTACAGTACCATTATTCCCTATGGGAAACGGAAACCGCTGTGCAGATGCTGCGGAATTTTCCGCGGTTTATAAACCGCAGAAAGAATTGACATGCCAATTCTTTCTGCAGATTCCGCAGCGGTTTACCATCTCCTCCAATGAGGAGATGGTAAAACCGCAGGGCAAAACCGCAGGATAATCCGCAGATAAATTATCTGCGGATTTTGAAAATCCACGCTGATCAATCCGCAGCAGATTCCGCAGCGTGTGCACACAGCCTGATATACAGATCCTCCTGGGAACATGAACTAAAGCAGATAATGAATCAGTTGAAGCCAGAGCAGTTACCGATAGGTCCCCTCTATGTTCTGTTAGGGGGCCCACCAGAGAATTGTCCTGGGTTCCTGCTGGGCCAGTCCGACCCTGGCTGGGATGACGCAACTTTTATTCACTCTGCAGTGAGATCATGGCTTTCATTACATATCTATTCTGGGCTCATCCTGTATGATATGTAATGACCCTCTGCTCTGATCTCACTGCAGAACGATTACAAGTTGAGCTCAACAGACATAAGTGTGGGGCAGTACAGTAGAGCTGACAGTGCTATGAAAGGAGGAGGCATAATGTGATGCACAGATGACTTAGTGCCAGTTCTGACCTGTCAAATGCTGCGTCGGGGATACTGGAAGGTAAGAAATTTGCAGATCTTCCATCTAGCCGACAGGTACCACTGTCCTGGATTCTGGACGAGAGTCTTGCAAATCAGTCCGCTCATCTCTAGTATATATAACTAAATCAAGAAAAAAGGGCAGCACTACCAAAATAATACAGCAGGTGCAAAACCTATTCAGCAGTGTCCAAACAGCCAAAATGCCAAAGGAAAAAAAATAGGCAGCACTCAAATTAAATGTGAAAAAAGTGGATACTTTACTGATCCTCAGATGGCAACGTTTCAACGGTGACCCGTCTTTGTCAAGCTTGACAAAGACGGGTCACAGTTGAAATTTTGCCATCTGAGGATCAGTAAAGTATCCACTTTTTTTACATTTGATTTGAGTGCTGTCTATTTTTTTCCTTTTTTTTAGTATATATAACTAGCTATGAACCCGTTCTACGCCCGGATGGCGAGCATTTTTATTGGTATATGGTCTCCCATTCTAGTATGTGCTGCCCCACTCCTATCCTGGTATGCATGGTACCCTCACCCCCCCAATCCTGATAAGCAAGGCACCCTATTTCTCATCCTGGTATGCATGGTCCCCTCACCACCCAATCCTGGTATGCATGGTCGTCTCACCCCCCAATCCTGGTATGCATGGTCCCCTCACCCCCCTATCCTGGTATGCATGATCCTCTCACTCCTGTATCCTGGTATGCATGGTCCTCTCACCCCCCTATCCTGGTATGCATGGTCCTCTCACCCCCTCTATCCTGGTATGCATGGTCCTCTCACCCCCCCTATCCTGGTATGCATGGTCCTCTCACCCCCCCATCCTGGTATGCATGGTCCTCTCACCCCCCTATCCTGGTATGCATGGTCCTCTCACCCCCCCTATCCTGGTATGCATGGTCCTCTCACCCCCCCATCCTGGTATGCATGGTCTTCTTACCCCCCAATCCTGGTATGCATGGTCCCCTCACTCCCCAATCCTGGTATGCATGCTACCCCTCATCTCCAATCCTGGTATGCATGGTCCTCTCACCCCCCCTATCCTGGTATGCATGGTCCTCTCACCCCCCCTATCCTGGTATGCATGGTCTTCTTACCCCCCAATCCTGGTATGCATGGTCCCCTCACTCCCCAATCCTGGTATGCATGCTACCCCTCACCTCCAATCCTGATATGCATGGTCCTCTCACCCCCCAATCCTGGTATGCATGGTCCCCTCACCCCCCAATCCTGGTATACATGGTCCCCTCACCCCCTTTTCGTGGTATGCATGGTCCCCTCACCCCCCTTTTGTGGTATACATGGTCCCCTTACCCCCCTTTCGTGGTATGCATTTTCCCCTCACCCCCTTTTGTTGTATGCATGGTCCCTTCACTCTCCTTTCGTGGTATGCATGGTCCCCTCACTCCCCTTATGTGGTATGCATGGTCCCCTCACCCTCCTTTTGGGGTATACATGGTCCCTTCACTCCCCTTTTGTGGTATGCATGGTCCCCTCACTCCCCTTTCGTGGTATGCATGGTCCCCTCACCCTCCTTTCATGGTATGCATGGTCCCCTCACTCCCCTTTCATGGTATGCACGGTCCCTCACCCTCCTTTCGTGGTATGCATGGTCCCCTCACTCTTTCGTGGTATGCATGGTCCCCTCACTCCCCTATCGTGGTATGCATGGTCCCCTCACTCTACTTTTGTGGTATGCATGGTCCCCTCACCCCCCTTTTAAGGTATGCATGGTCCCCTCACCCTCCTTTCGTGGTGTGCATGGTCCCCTCACCCCCTTTCGTGGTATGCATGGTCCCCTCACCCTCCTTTCGTGGTATGCATGGTCCCCTCACCCCCCTTTCCTGGTATGCGTGGTCCCCTCACTCCCCTATCCTGGTATGTGTGGTCCCCTCACCCCCCTTTCCTGGTATGCGTGGTCCCCTCAACCCTCTTTCGTAGTATGCATAGTCCCCTCACCCTCCTTTCGTGGTATGCATGGTCCCCTAACCCCCTTTTCCTGGTATGCATGGTCCCCTCACCCTCCTTTCGTGGTATGCATGGTTCCATCACCCCTCTTTTGTGGTATGCATGGTCCCCTCACCCCACTTTCATGGTATGCATGGTCCCCTCACTCCCCTTTCGTGGTATGCATGGTCCCCTCACTCCCCTTTTGTGGTATGCATGGTCCCCTCACCCTCCTTTCGTGGTACGCATGGTCCCCTCACTCCCCTTTTGTGGTACGCATGGTCCCCTCACTCCCCTTTTGCGGTATGCATGGTCCCCTCACTCCCCTTTCGTGGTATGCATGGTCCCCTAACCCTCCTTTTGTGATATGCATGGTCCCCTCACCCCCCTTTCGTGGTATGCATGGTCCCCTCACCCCCCTTTTGTGGTATGCATGGTCCCCTCACCTCCTTTCGTGGTATGCGTGGTCCCCTCACTCCCCTTTCGTGGTATGCATGGTCCCCTCACCCTCCTTTCGTGGTATGCATGGTCCCCTCACCCCCCTTTCGTGGTATGCATAGTCCCCTCACCCTCCTTTCATGGTGGTATGCATGGTCCCCTCACCCCCCTTTTCTGGTATGTGTGGTCCCCTCACCCCCCTTTCCTGGTATGCGTGGTCCCCTCACCCCCCCTTTTGTAGTATGCATGGTCCCCTCACCCTCCTTTCATGTTATGCGTGATCCCCTCATCCCCCTTTCGTAGTATGCATGGTCCCCTCACCCTCCTTTCGTGGTATGCAAGGTCCACTCACCCCTCTTTCGTGGTATGCATGGTCCCCTCACCCTCCTTTCGTGGTATGCATGGTCATCTCACCCTCCTTTCGTGGTATGCATGGTCCCCTCACCCCCCTATCCTGGTATGCGTGGGTTACCTTTAACAATTACAGGTGGAATCTAGCTCAGCCTGCAATTATTAACCTATTAAATCCTGCTGTCAAACAGCAGCATTCAAGATGTGATGGAATGGAGGAACGTCATTCCATCGGTGTGCCCGTGACATGATCAAGGTCATTGATGGGATGCTATGAGAGCAAGGGATCTATTGAAAAACTCCACGCTTGTCATTATGGTAATCCTTTAAAACCCTGCCTGTGGATGGGCTTCAGTGGAGACTGTGATTTTAACTACAGGGTGAGTCATTTATATGGATACACCTAAATAAAATGACAATGGTTGGTGATATCAACTTCCTGTTTGTGCCACATTAGTATATGGGAGGTGGAAAACTTTTCAAGATGGGTGATGAGCATGGCGGCCATTTTGAAGTCAGACATTTTGGTTCCAACTTTATTTTTTTCAATGGTATGAGGGTCATGTGACACATCAAAATTATTGAGAATGTCACAAGAAAAACAATGGTGTGCTTGGCTTTAATGTAACTTTATTCTTTCATGAGTTATTTACAAGTTTCTCTTTGTTTACAGGCATTGACATGTCGCAGAGGTTAACACGTGAGGAGCGGATAGAAATTTTGTTGATGTCTGGTGAACGCAGTACCCGGGTCATTGCAGCAGATTTCAATGCAAGACACCATATGCAAGAAAACTGTCACCATTTCCATTTTATATTCTGTAGGTGTACCCATATAAATGGCCCACCCAAAAAAGTTTGCATCATCACTGAACATAATGTTCTGTGTAAACTGAGGGTCCTGTTCCAATTTTTGTTTTGCCCATTCTGCAAATTCAGCGTGCTGATCTGAGTCACCAACCATTCCCATTTTATTTAGGTGTATACATATAAATGGCCCACCCTGTATATACAGAAATGCTGCAGTATTGCTGCATATAGTGTCTAGCAGCAGTGGTGATTTGATCACTCAATGTCAATACCCAATAGATTAGGTATAGCAGCAGGGGTATATAATTATTAATAAATAACTTTTAATCTAGATATTCTAAAAATACATAAACACACTTAACACTTAAAAACCACAGACAGAGGAACAGCACATTATATCTCCACATAAAAATGATTGTAAATGTAAAGAGGTAAATGGTGTCCTGCTTTCTAACATGAAATAGGTGAACGGCTAAGCATGATCACTGGATTGTAGCAGTATATGATCAAATGAGCAGCTGGTCACTCATCTTATTGTCCAAAGGCTCAATTTTAGTGGAAAAGGCAGAGTACTAATTTAACACCAGTGGAACAATTATATTGATGAGGGCAATATCAGAAGTTGATCCCGGTGTTGAGTACTGAGAAATATGAGTCTTTATATATGTGCAAAATTGTTAATGGATCAAAAGTGCACTAGTGACTCAAATAGACGTACTAAAGGTTGGCCACAGTGTTGGATTTACAATGTTTATGAAGCGATGGCCGGGGGACCACCACAATGCAGGGAGACTACAGTACACAAGATGAGGTGCAAGCAACAAAGGGTTAATTTATTTACAGGCAAGGAATGCAGTGTTTAGGAAAATGCAGAAACAGGGGTATGCTATGGAAACAGACGATTTACAAGGATAATATTCTCTAGCTGGGCCGTCAAACCGCACGGAGCACCAACTATAACAGCTCAGTGTATTTATCCAACTGGCAAGGCAACACAGTAAAGGAATGTATGATGCTACACTAACTATAACCTATCTGGCCTTTGCTATCCTGGCCACATGGCTGCCGTGCTCTATCTATTGCAGCCTATCCTATACCCTAGCATGTGCACAGAAGAGGTTAACACTCACAGTAGCGTTGGTATCTCAATCCATTCCCGGGGGCCTGCAGCTTTGCAAGATGGTGTGCACTTCTTCCTGGAAGCTCTGTGCAGCGTGATCTTTTCCTTGTGTGCAGATCCAGTGATGCTCCTAGAAACGGTGGATTCCCTCCTCTGGATTCCTTTCTTGTCTTTTCTTCGTGGCTCCTCACGGCAACATAGGAAAGCCACCTTGTTTTCCATAGAAGAGTTTACAAAGTCTTTCTTTGACAACTCAGGCACATCCCCCTGCAGAAATCTCGTCTCTCTCATACACAGAAAAGCAGCCCCTCCCCTCTGCAGTGCTGGCAGAAGAGACCAAAACAGTCTTTACAGCAGGGAAGCACAGAATGTCCTACTGCTCTAACCAAGGGGGTGCTGTCTCTTAAAGTGGCAGCTTGTCTCTACGGTCCATAGCAACGCCACCTGTTGTGAGTTCATTCTCTGGTTCCCCTTCTGAACTCCCTCTGGTGGTGTCGGGAGGTGGTGCGGCTGGTTTGATCGGTGGAGATCTGCCACCTGAGGATGGGGATGATGATTGGATCTCGGGATTCTCAGATTGGATTTAAGACAGATGACGCCCTATTCAGTTGCTGGTGATTCCTTCTGGCTTGTCAGCTCTTGGTTTTCAGCTCTGATCCAGTCATCTAAAGCTAAGTTTTTCTGCTAATGTTCACATTTGATTTTGTTGGTCAATTCAGTTTTTTGTGTGGCCTGCCAGCCCCGACTGGGGGCTGAGCTGAATTTCCACTCTTATTTATCAGTATTTTGCCAATTGGATTTTTGTCCCTTACTAGTTCGGTCTTTTTTTGCTTTGTCTCAGAATATTCCAGAGTGCTGATATAGTGGGAGAAGTCTAGTGACTTCAGGGTTAATTTTGCTATCAGAAGTGTTGGACATTATTTTTGTAGGGTTTTTTGCAGGTTGCAGACAGTGACTTGCCTTTCCTTTCCTGTCGAGTTAGTTTGGGCCCCATCATTTGCTCAGCCTATTTTCCTGCCTGTGTTTGTGCCTTCATCTTGTTTCACCGTCAATACATGTGTGCGGGCTGTCTGTTCGTTTGGGGTCTGCTCTGGGGCAGTTAGTTTTCCCTTTTCTTGCTTTAGGCTTACGTAGTTCTCCAGCTGTGACGAGGCGTCTAGGAACATCGTAAGCATGCTCAACGGCTACTGCTAGTTGTGTGGTAAGATCAGGGATCTGCAATCTGCATAGTTACCAACTTCTCTGGTTTTCTGTGGCTTAGCTTGTTTTGTTTTTTTTCTCCTCGGTGACCCATTCATAACAGAATCACCAGCCATACCGCAGATTCTAGGGTACTCAAAAGCAGGAAAGAATTGTAAAAGAAAAAAAAAGTGTCAGAATTTTTTTTTATAATGTATATTTTTTCCTCTTTCTCTCTGGGGCCATAGGAGGATTTTTTATTTTTCCCTTAATGGAGATTAAGCAATTGTATGATCGTGTGGAGCAGATCACTGCTGAAGTGCAGGGAATTTCCGCCTATCTCGCTCATTCACATGCTGCTGAACCAAAGATCCCTACTCCTGATGTGTTTTTTGGGGATTGGTCTAAATTTTTGAATTTTAAGAATAATTGTAAATTATTTCTTGCCTTGAATCCTAATTCATCGGGGAGCTCTGCGCAGCAGGTTAAAATTGTCATCTCTTTGCTGCGCGGCGATCCCCAGGATTGGGCTTTTTCTCTGACACCTGAAAATCCTATTCTGACTAATGTGGATGCATTTTTTCAAGGCTTGGGGTTGTTGTATGATGAACCTAATGCTATTGATCAAGCTGAGAAAGCCCTGTTGGCATTGAACCAGGGTCAGGATTTTGCAGAGTTATACTGTCAAAAATTCCGAAAGTGGGCGGTCCTTACTACATGGAATGATAGTGCCTTGGCAGCTCTCTTTCGGAAGGGTTTGTCAGAAACCGTAAAAGATACTATGGTGGGATTTCCTGTTCCCTCTGGTCTTGACGATTCTATGTCATTAGCCATTCAAATTGATCGGCGTTTACGTGAATGCAAAACTACATGAGAGGCGCTGCCACCTTTTGGACAAATGTCTGAACCTATGCAATGTGATAGAGTTTTGTCTAGGGCGCAATGTCAGGAGTTTAGAAGGCGTAATAAGCTGTGTTTTTTCTGTGGAGACGTCTCTCATACTATTTCTGTCTGTCCAAAACGAGAGAAACGTTTTGCACACACATTTGCTGTGGACAGTATACAACCTAAGTTTCTTTTGGCAATTACTCTGATCTGCTCCTTATCCACATTTTCCATGAAGGCTTTTGTGGATTCAGGAGCAGCATTGAATCTGATGGATTTGGACTTTGCTAAACGTTGTGGTTTTTCCATGACGCCTCTGCGGACGCCTATTCCTTTGAGGGGTATTGATGCTACTCCTTTGGCGGAGAATAAACCTCAGTTTTGGACCCAGGTGACGATGCGGGTTGCCCCAGACCACCAAGAAAATTGTAAATTTTTGGTGCTGCATAATTTGCATGATACTATTGTTCTGGGTTTTCCTTGGTTGCAGACTCATAATCCAGTTTTGGATTGGAAATCTGGGTCTGTGGTGAGTTGGGGTTGTCAGTGTGTTCTTAGGGATGACCTGTTTTCTCCACCTCTCCTCAGTCTCATGATATTCCTGATTATCTAGCCGATTTTTCTGATGTATTTAATGAGAGCAAGTCTGTGTCTTTGCCTCCTCATAGGAGTTATGACTGTGCAATTGAGTTGATGCCTGGGTGTAAATTTCCCAAGGGTCGGCTTTTCAACTTATCAGTACCCGAACATGAAGCTATGCGATCCTATATTAAGGAGTCATTGGAGAAGGGTCATATTAGACCATCCTCGTCACCTTTAGGTGCTGGGTTTTTTTTTGTGGCCAAGAAAGATGGTTCATTAAGACCGTGTATTGATTATCGTTCCCTTAACAAGATGACGGTTAAATATCAGTACCCGTTACCTCTGATGTCTGATTTATTCTCCAGAGTTAAGAGTGCTTGTTTACTAAGCTTGACCTCAGGGGGGCGTATAATCTTATTCGCATCAAGCACGGGGATGAATGGAAGACGGCGTTTAATACTCCGGAGGGACATTTTGAGTACCTGGTGATGCCTTTTGGGCTCACTAATGCCCCTTCTGTCTTCCAGTCCTTTATGAACGATATTTTCTGTGACTTTGTGGATAAGTTTTTGATCATGTATCTGGATGATATTTTGATCTTTTCTAGTGATTGGGATTCTCATGTGGAACACGTCCGGACTGTGTTCCGGATTTTGAGGGAGAATTCCCTGTTTGTTAAGGGATCGAAATGCCTCTTTGGTGTACAGAGGATTTCATTTTTGGGATTTATCTTATCTCCATCGACTATTGAAATGGACCCGGCCAAGGTACAGGCCATTTATGATTGGGTTCAGCCTACTTCTTTGAAGGCCCTCCAGAAGTTTTTGGGTTTTGCTAATTTCTATCGTAAATTTCTAGGTAATTTTTCTGGTTTTGTGAAACCACTGACTGATCTGACCAAGAAGGGCGCTGATGTGCTGAATTGGTCTCCTGAGGCTATCTCAGCATTTCAGGAGCTTAAGCAGAGATTTACTTCAGCTCCAGTTTTACGGCAACCTGATGTCTCACTTCCATTTCAGGTGGAGGTAGATGCTTCTGAGATTGGTGCAGGAGCTGTTTTGTCCCAAAAAGACCCTGTGACTTCTAAGATGAATCCCTGTGCCTTCTTTTCTCGAAAGTTCTCCCCATCTGAACGCAACTATGACGTGGGGAATCGGGAATTGTTGGCCATGAAGTGGGCATTTGAGGAGTGGAGACATTGGTTGGAGGGAGCTAGATATATCAAGTTGTGGTGCTCACCGATCACAAGAATTTCATTTATCTGGAGTCGGCCAAACGCTTGAATTCTAGACAGGCTAGATGGGCCTTGTTTTTCAAGCGTTTTAATTTTGTGGTCTCTTTTCTTCCGGGCACTAAGAATGTTAAGGCAGACTCCCTTTCTAGGAGTTTCTTTGACGATTCTCTTAGTGTGACTGAGCCTACTACTATCCTAGGTGAGGGGGTAGTTCTTTCTGCCATTTCGCCCAATTTGAGACGCGCCTTGGAGGAATTTCAGGAGGATAAACCTGAGCGTTGCCCTATGGGAAAATTGTATGTTCCTGACCAGTGGAGAAAGAGAGTGATGTCTGAAATTCATTGCTCCGTATTGGCTGGTCATCCAGGTATTTTTGGTACCTCGTGACGTGATTTTGTACAGTCCTGTGAGACTTGTTCTCGGTCTAAACCCTGTTCTCGTTCTAGTCGGTTGCTGATGCCCTTGCCGGTGCCCAAGAGGCCATGGACCCATATCTCAATGGATGTTATTTCTGATCTTCCTGTCTCTCAGAGAATGACTGTTATCTGGGTGATTTGTGATAGATTTTCAAAGATGGTCCATCTTGTACCACTCCCAAAGTTGCCATCTTCCGCTGAGTTGGTGCCCTTGTTTTTACAACAGGTGGTTTGGTTACATGGGATTCCTGAGAACATTGTGTCCGACAGAGGAGTCCAGTTTGTTTCCAGATTCTGGAAAGCCTTTTGTTCCAATCTGGGAATTCAGTTATCCTTCTCCTCCGCGTTTCATCCCCAGACCAATGGACAGACTGAGCGAACAAACCAGACCTTGCAGTCTTATTTGAGATGTTTTATATCTGCTGATCAGGATGATTGGGTCTCATTTTTGCCCTTGGCCGAATTCGCACTGAACAATAGAGCTAGTTCTGCCACTTTGATGTCACTCTTTTTCTGTAATTTTGGGTTTCATGCTCGATTCTCTTCAGGGCAAGTGGAATCTTCGTCCTGCCCAGGTGTGGACACTGTGGTTGAGAGAATGCAGCAGATATGGGACCAAGTGGTGGATAAGTTGTCACTCTCTCAGGAAAAGGCCCAGCGATTTTCCAACCGGCATAGGACCATTGGTTCCCAGTTTAAAGTGGGTGATATGGTTTGGTTGTCATCTAAGAATATTCCTATGAAGGTTGCATCACCTAAATTTAAGCCAAGATTTATTGGTCCTTATAAGATTTTGGAAATTCTTAATCCTGTTTCGTTTCGATTGGCTCTTCCAGTTACGTTCAAGATCCATAACGTATTTCACAAATCTCTGTTGAAGAGGTTTGTTGAGCCAGTGGTTCCTATGGCGGCACCTCCTGACCCTGTGTTGGTCGAAGGCAATGTGGAATATGAGGTATAGAAAATATTGGATTCTCGTTTGGTTAGACGGAGACTCCAGTATTTGGTCAAATGGAAGGGTTATGGTCAGGAGGATAATTCTTGGGTCTCTGCCTCCAATATTCATGCCAATAGATTGGTTCGTACTTTTCACCGGGCCCATCCTGATCGGCCTGGTGGCGTGGATGAGGGTTCGGTGACCCCTCCTCAAGGGGGGGTACTGTTGTGAGTTCATTCTCTGGTTCCCCTTCTGAACTCCCTCTGGTGGTGTCGGGAGGTGGTGTGGCTGGTTTGATCGGTGGAGATCTGCCACCTTAGGATGGGGATGATGATTGGATCTCGGGATTCTCAGATTGGATTTAAGACAGCCGACGCCGTATTCAGTTGCTGGTGATTCCTTCTGACTTGTCAGCTCTGTTCCAGTCATCTAAAGCTAAGTTTTTCTGCTAATGTTCACACTTGATTTTGTTGGTCTATTCAGTTTTTTGTGTGGCCTGCCAGCCCCGGCTGGGGGCTGAGCTGAATTTCCACTCTTATTTATCAGTATTTTGCCAATTGGCTTTTTGTCCCTTACTAGTTCGGTCTCTTTTTGCTTTGTCTCAGAATATTCCAGAGTGCTGATATACTGGGAGAAGTCTAGTGACTTCAAGGTTAATTTTGCTATCAGAAGTGTTGGACATTATTTTTGTAGGGTTTTTTGCAGGTTGCAGACAGTGACTTGCCTTTCCTTTCCTGTCGAGTTAGTTTGGGCCCCATCATTTGCTCAGCCTATTTTCCTGCCTGTGTTTGTGCCTTCATCTTGTTTCACTGTCAATACATGTGTGGGGGCTGTCTATTCCTTTGGGGTCTGCTCTGGGGCAGTTAGTTTTCCCTTTTCCTGCTTTAGGCTTATGTAGTTCTCCGGCCGTGACGAGGTGTCTAGGAACATTGTAGGCACGCTCCACGGCTACTGCTAGTTGTGTAGTAAGATCAGGGATCTGCAATCTGCATAGTTACCAACTTCTCTGGTTTTCCGTGGCTTAGCTTGTTTTGTTTTTTTTCTCCTCGGTGACCCATTCATAACAGCCACCCCCTTACATTTATACATAACTATAGGGCTGCTACTAGGAATTTAAGGCCCCATACAGGAACATTTTTGGAGCACTATTGAGACAACGCCCAGGCTCTACCCCACCTCCACCCCTCAAACCTTCCACAGTCCCAACAACCACTCTTGGAAAAATTCCACTTCTGCACCATGTCCTCACTAATCACACATTAACAATTAATATCGAACACCAGATCACGTACTGTATATAGCCAGCAGCTTTTGTTTTGTTCTTTTTCAGTATAACAGTATAACTTCTATGGGTGAAGACATTCCATTTATATGTCATACTTGTCACACCCGGCCTGATCTGCCTAGGAAGGGGTGTAGCTAAGCGGCTACCTGGTGTTCACTGGAGCTCCTGATTGTGGGGATAGACTGGGCAGCAGGTAGCCGACAGGTACCACTCCTAGCAGTAGCGTAGCTACTGGGGGGGCAGAGGGGGCCATTGCTCCGGGCCCAGTCACATGCAGGGGCTCACTGGGAGACATGGCCACTTTTCTCATTTGGCCGTATCTGAGGTGTTAGGGAGAGAGCAGCACAATGCCAGCTCCCTTGTCTAACAGATGGCACAGTGGCAGGTTGCAGAGCCTCAGTCCGTGCAGTGTACAGTGCTGCTGTCTCGCTGGAGGAGCTGCTTCCTGGCCGGCAGCAGCTCCAGTTTCTGCCGTGCAGGCTCTGATTGTCTTAGGCTCGCTGGGTCCTGTCCTCTGTGTGCATTAAACTGGACACTTCCTGGTCCTGCCTCAGTCACTGCCTGAAAACTTCATTGGTAAGGCCGGTCTCACATTAGTGTTTGAGTCCAAAGAGTGGTGCTGCAGACTTCTTTCCTTAACGCTCCACCTACTTCAGCATGGCTCTGCCTACTTCCGCATGTGTCCTGCGTACCTATCTTTAACATTGGCTTGAGAAAGGATTGCCATATCCGAAACGTTGCCACGCCACTAGGCTATTAAACAGTTCACACCTCTACTATTTTGGTGTTGCTTTTTCTTTTTATCTTTAACATTGGGTACGCAGGGAAATGCGTTGTATGCGGATGTGTCCGTGTGTGGCGCTTTGACGCACCCGCCGAATGCAACATGTTGCATTTTCTTGCGTTCGGTGGGCACGTCAAAACGCCGCATGCGGACACATCCGCATACAATGTGTGTCCCTGCATACCCAATGCTAAAGAAAGGTATGCAGGACGCATGCGGAAGTAGGCAGAGCCATGCGGAAGTAGGCGGAGCATTATGGAAAGAAGTCTACAGCACCACGCTGCGGACTCAAACGCTAATGTGAACTTAGCCTAAGTGAGGATGGAATTTATTAAATTCATTCAGCTTAGGCATGTCATGGTTACTGTGGGATGAATGTGAGAGGATGGGATTATTGTGAGGCAGAGGGGACAGAGCACTGGGCGTGAATGTGAGAGGATGGGGGTATTGTGGTGGAGGGTGGGACATGGCACTTGGGGGTGAATGTGAGGGGATGTGGGTATTGTGAGGCAGGGGGGACAGAGCACTAGGGGTGAATGTGAGAGAGAGGGGGTATTGTGGAGGAGAGGGTACAGGGCACTGGGGTGAATGTGAGAGGATGGGGGTATTGTGGGGGCTAGGGCACTGGGGGGTAATGTGAGAGGATCTGGGATTGTGGAGGCTGTAGTGGGGGAGGGGCAACAGGGCACTGGGGGTGAATGTGAGAGGATGGGGGTATTGTGAGAACTGAAGTGGGGGAGGGGGACAGGACACTGGGGTGAATGCGAGAGGATGGGGGTATTGTGAGGCACGGGAGACAGAGCACTTTGGGATGAATGTGAGAGGATGGGGGTATTGTGGTTGAGGGTGGGACATGGCACTTGAGGGTGAATGTGAGAGGATGGGGGTATTGTGGGGGAGAAGGTACAGGGCACTAGGGTGAATGTGAGAGGATGGGGGTATTGTGGGGGAGAAGGTACAGGGCACTGGGGGTGAATGTGAGAGGATGAGGATATTGTGGGGCTAGGGCACTGGGGGGTTAATGTGAGAGAATAGGGGTATTGTGGAGGCTGAAGTGGTGAGGGGCAACAGGGCACTGGGGGTGAATGTGAGAGGATGGGGTATTGTGAGGACTGAAGTGGGGGAGGGGGACAGGGCACTGGGGGTGAATGTGAGAGGATGTTGGTATTGTGAGGCAGGGGGGACAGGGCACTGGGGGTGAATGTGAGAGGATGTGATATTGTGAGGCATGGGAGACAGAGCACTTGGGGGTTAATGTGAGAGGATGGGGGAATTGTGGTGGAGGGCGGGACAGGGCACTTGGAGATGAATGTGAGGATAGGGTTATTGTGGGGGAGGGGGTACAGGGCACTGGGGGTGAATGTGAGAGAATGGGGATATTGTGGGGGCTAGGGCACTGGGGGGGTTAATGTGAGAGGGTGGGGTACTGTGGGGGCTGAAGTGGGGGAGGGGCAACATGGCACTGGGGGGGTGAATGTGAGCAATGGGGTATTATGAGGACTGATGTGGGGGAGGGGGGACAGGGCACTGGGGGTGAATGTAAGAGGATTGGGGTATTGTGAGGCAGGGGGACAGGGCACTGGGGGTGAATGTGAGAGGATGAGGTATTGTGAGGCAGAGGGGACAGGGCACTAGGGGTGAATGTGAGAGGATGGGGGTATTGTGAGGCAGGGGGGACCGGGCACAGGGGTGAATGTGAGGATGGGGGTATTGTGAGTGAGGGGGGATAGGGCACTGGGGGTGAATGTGTGAGGATCGGGGTAATAATAATAATAATCATCTTGATTTTTATATAGCGCTAACATATTCCGCAGCGCTTTACAGTTTGTACACATTATCATCACTGTCCCCGATGGGGATCACAATCTAAATTCCCTATCAGTATGTCTTTGGAATGTGGGGGGAAACCGGAGTGCCCGGGGAAACCTACGCAAACACGGGGAGGACAAACAAACTTCTTGCATTGTAAGTGAGGGGGGACAGGGCACGAGGGTGAATGTGTGAGAATGGGGGTATTGTGAGTGAGGTGGGACAGGTCACTGGGGGTGAATGAGAGAGGATGGGGGTATTGTGAGGCAGAGGGAAAAGGGCAAGGAAGGTGAATGTAAGATGGGGGTATTGTGGGGTCAGGGGGACAGAGCACTGAGGGGTGCATGTGAGAGGATGGGCTGTTGGAGTGTGGGAGGAGGACAGGGGGAGGTAGGGGGCATTTTTACTTGTGAGCTCGCTAATACTTTAATAATAGATTAATATTTCAGCATTAGTATGACAAGGGCACAGACAGATGGCCTTATAACTCATGCAAGGATCGCACCGCAATCCTCGGACTGGCCAGTACCGCTCCTGACATGAGCATGATATAATACTATGTGTGTATGTGTGTGTGTATCAAGCGCCGCCCCACATTATGATGTCATAATGGTTGTAATGGTGACGGTTATGTCATAATGGGTTGTAATGGTGACGGTTATGTCATAACGGTTGCCATGGTGGCGATGATGTCATAATAGGTTGTCATGGCGAAGATGATGTCACAATGGGTATATGGGCACGGAACTATGGGATGGAGGATGTGTGATGGGTATATGGGCCCTGGACTATGGGATGGCGGATATGTATGATGGGTATATGGGCACGGGACTATGAGATGGCGGATATGTATGATGGGTATTTGGGCACTGGACTATGGGATGGCGGCTATGTATGATGGGAATATAGGCACGGAACTATGGGATGGAGGATATGTATGATGGGTATATGGGCACGGGACTATGGGATGGAGGATATGTATGATGGGTATATGGGCACTGGACTATGGGATGGAGGATAATCATTATAATTTGCTATAACTAACCACAGTTAGTTACTATGCCTAGGCAACGCCGGGCTCATCAGCTAGTTATTATTATAAAGTTTGCGTATCCATAGAGAAGAAAGCGAATAGGAACAATCTGTCCCGTGCTGTTGAAGTGCAATGTAAGCGTGAAACAATCGTCGTCTGTATTTGCTCCATCGTTTTATCTGCCTGCTGTTGGTAACATGATGCCACAATAAAGGATTTTTTTTTTGCACGGGACGGATTGTGCCTATCCGCTTTCTTCTCTATGGATACACAATTTTTTTTTCCTTGGAAGTGGCACCCGTATTCCCTGATGTGTGTGCAGCTTCATTAACCCGAGGTCATACAGCTGTGCCTTTGTCCTGCTTTTCTTCTATGGTTGGTATATGATTATTATAAAGTTATTAAAGGCTTGGGATAATTGTCTGCAGTCACTCCTAGACTACAGACCGCAAAATCAGAGAATCATAGAATCGTAGAGTTGGAAGGGACCTCCTGGGCCATGTGGTCCAAGCCCCTGCTGAAAGCAGGATTCTCTAAATCATCCCAGACAGATGTCTGTCCAGCCTCTGTTTGAAGACTTCTATTGAAGGAGAACTCACCACCTCCCATGGCAGCCTGTTCCACTCATTGATCACTCTAACTGTCAAAAAGTTTTTTCTAATATCGATTCTGTGTCTCCTCCCTTTCAGTTTCATCCCATTGCTTCTAGTCTTTCCTTATGCAAATGAGAATAAAGATGATCCTTCTACGATGTGACAGCCCTTGAGATATTTGTAGACAGCTATTAAGTCTTCTCTCAGTCTTATCTTCTGCAAGTTAAACAATCCAAAATCCTGCAAACTTTCCTCATAAGACAGGGTTTGCAGACCGGTCACCATTCTGGTCGCTCTTTTCTGAACTTGCTCCTGTTTTTTTATGTCTTTTTTTAAAATGTGGCGCCCAAAACTGGACACAGTATTCCAGATGAGGTCTGACCAAAGAGGAGTAGAGGGCAATAATGACTTCAAGTGATCTAGACTGTATGCTTCTGTTAATACATCCTAGAATTACATTTGCCTTTTTTGCTGCTGCATCACACTTTTGACTCATATTCAGTCTGTGATCTATTAGTATACCCAAGTCTTTTTCACATGTGCTGTTGCTTAGCCCTTATTCCTCCCATTCTGTATATGCTTTTTTTCATTTTTATTGCCCAGATATAGTACTTTGCATTTTTCCCTGTTAAAAACCATTCTGTGAGTTGCTGCCCACTGCTCCAGTTTATTTATATCTATTTGAATCCTCTCTCTCTCTTCTCTAGTATTAGCTATCCCTCCTAGCTTTGTGTCATCAGCAAATTTAATCAGTTTACCCTCAATTCCGTCATCTAAATCGTTGATAAAGATGTTGAACAATACTGGGCCCAGGACAGAGCCCTGTGGTACCCCACTTGAGACATTCTTCCAACTGGATGTGCAGCCATTTAAGACCACTCTTTGGGTCTGATCACTAAGCCAGTTATGAATCCACCTAACAGTTGCCTTGTCCATTCCATACATAGCCATTGTTTCAATAAGGATTGTGTGCTATACTTTTTCAAATGCTTTGCTGAAGTCAAGATATACTATATCTACAGCATTTCCCTGATCCACCCTATCAGTGATTCTGTCATAGAAGGAAATTAAGTTAGTCTGACATAACTTATTAGTTACAAACCCATGCTGACTCTGTTTAATCACTTCATTCTTATCCAGGTACTTACATACATGTTGTTCAATAATTCAGATTACTAAAGCTGACAATGAATTGAGGCTTGCAAGAGATGTCAAAAGCAATAATAAAGGATTTTGGGGGATATGTCAAAAGTAAAAGAAAAGTCAAAAATACTATAGGATTTTTACAGGATGAAAATGATGAAATAGTAAGGCAGGATGTTCAGAAGGCCGAACTTTTAAATTCCTATTTTGCATCTGTTTTCTCTCAGAAAGGAAATGTAACATAAACTGTTCTTCACTGTCCTATTAAGGGAATAGAAGAATCCAGGATATCTATAAACAGAAAGATAGTGAGGAAACACTTAACTAACCTAAATGAATTCAAGTCTCCAGGTCCAGATGAATTACACCCCAGAGTACTGAAGGAGATAGCAGAAGAAACTTTTGAACCCCTCTCCATAATCTTTGAAAATTCTTGGAGAACGGGAGAAGTCCCAGAAGACTGGAGAAGAGCAAATGTTGTTCCTATCTTCAAAAAGGGGAAGAAGGTGGACCCAGGCAACTATAGGCCGGTGAGTCTGACTTCTATACCAGGAAAGATCTTTGAACAAATTATTAAACAACATGTATTGTAAGTACCTGGATAAGAATGAAGTGATTAAACAGAGTCAGCATGGGTTTGTAACTAATAAGTCATGTCAGACTATCTTAATTTCCTTCTATGACAGAATCACTGATTGGGTGGATCAGGGAAATGCTGTAGATATAGTATATCTTGACTTCAGCAAAGCATTTGACAAAGTATCTCACACAATCTTTATTGAAAAAATGACCAAGTATGGAATGGACAAGGCAACTGTTAGGTGGATTCTTAACTGGCTTACTGATCGGACCCAAGACTGGTCGTAAATGGCTGCACATCCAGTTGGAAGAATGGCTCAAGTGGGGTACCACAGGGCTCTGTCCTGTTCAACATCTTTATCAACGATTTATATGAAGGAATTGAGGGTAAACTGATTAAATTTGCTGATGACACAAAGCTAGGAGGGATAGCTTGTTAGGCATCGGGTTCCTGCCACTGCACAGCAGGAATCCAGAGCCTTGCACCCAGCGGTCTCCCATTCTTCTTCAGCCACAGTGGAGCCTGCTCAGCAGATTCGTCAGCCCCGGCGCTCTGCCCAGGCCAACTCCGTGGGTTTGCTTGATGCTGCCACCAATGGCACAGCTATGACAATGCATGCTGCTCAGCAGCGAGATTCTCCAGGGACTAAGTCCTCATGTTGGACCACTGAGCATGCCCATGGAGTGATCTCCCATTGGAGATCGAGGGTCACGTGCTCAGGTCCTACTCGTGTTCGGATTGGCCCATCCGAGAAGCCAGGAAGGTCCCGGATGCCCGTGGCTATAAAAGGTTCGCATGGCCGCTTGCCCATGCGCTAGGATAGACTGTATTTACAGACTATGTGGAGTGAGTGATGTATGCACGTATGAATGTCTCTGGTGAATGACTCATTAAGAAACCCCTACCCTTGGTACGCATGTGATGTGCAGCCTAGCCTGCTAGCACCCAAGCTTAGGCGTAGGTAGGTCTGAGGTTGAGTCAGGCATCAGGCCTCACCAGGGACTCGGCACGCCTCAGTGCACGTGCTCCATAGCCAGCGTCTATAGCGGCGCTCGCGACAGCGACGCCGCGCGTTCAGTGGGCCTAGAAGGACTCTAACCCCGTGTCCTTGGGGTAGAGTTCTGTGGCCGTACACTGTGCGCTCTTTTAGCCGAGCTCTGTGAGCACAAACAGGCTCCGGCGTTTATGTTCAGTGGTAGTGCGGCTCTGTGAAGCAACAGAGTCCGCCCCTGTACACACCGCGTGGCTTTAACCCGCGTGTGTTCTTATAGTATACCGCCATATAGCATCCGCCATTACTGAGCAGCAGGTTACCACCCCTGCACGGTGGACCCCGGGCTGCGAACGCACCTTATTACCATCTTTATTATTTGGTGCGTTCCGCCAGCCCTAACATAGCTAATACTAGAGAAGAGAGAGAGAGGACTCAAAAAGATATAAATAAACTGGAGCAGTGGGAAGCAACTAACAGAATGGTTTTTAACAGGGAAAAATGCAAAATACTACATCTGTGCAATAAAAATGAAAAAAGCGCTAAGCAACAGCAACAGCACATGTGAAAAAGACTTGGGTATACTAATAGATCACAGACTGAATATGAGTCGACAGTGTGATGCAGCAGCAAAAAAGGCAAATGCAATTCTAGAATGTATTAACAGAAGCATACAGTCTAGATCACGTGAAGTCATTATTGCCCTCTACTCCTCTTTGGTCAGACCTCATCTGGAATACTGTGTCCAATTTTGGGCGCTACATTTTAAAAAAGACATCAACAAACTGGAGCAAGTTCAGAAAAGAGCGACCAGAATGGTGACCGGTCTGCAAACCCTGTCTTCTGAGGAAAGGTTGCAGGATTTGGGAATGTTTAGCTTGCAAAAGAGAAGACTGAGAGGAGACTTAATAGCTGTCTACAAATATCTCAAGGGCTGTCACATTGTAGAAGGATCATCTTTATTCTCATTTGCACAAGGAAAGACTAGAAGCAATGGGATGAAACTGAATGGGAGGAGACACAGTTTAGAAATTAGAAAAAAATTTTTGACAGTTAGAGTGATCAATGAGTGGAACAGACGAGAGGTGGTGAGTTCTCCTTCAATAGAAGTCTTCACACAGAGGCTAGATAGACACCTGTCTGGGATGATTTAGCGAATCCTGCTTTCAGCAGGGGGTTGGACCAGATGGCCCAGGAGGTCCTTTCCAACTCTACGATTCTATGATTCATTTTTGTCCTTAAGGATATCCAGCCATTGGATCCCTCCAATTTTCTTTCTGAATCCCTTAAAATCTGCTTTTCTGAAATCTAACCTTGACGTTTGAGTCTTCACAGGTCTTCCTCCTCTAGTTATCCAAAATTCTAAAATAGCATGGTCGCTACCTCCTAGGGTCCCAGCCACTTTTACCTCCTCAACCATTTCCTCCCTGTTTATAAGGATTAGATCAAAGGTAGCAGTTCCCCTTTTTTTCTCCCCTACCTTTTGGAAGATAAAGTTGTCAGCAAGAGAGGATAAGAATTTCCTTGACCTGTTAGTTTTGCCTGAGAGAGATTCCTAACAAATGTCAGGATAGTTGAAATCTCCTATGACAACTATGTCATATTTTTTGGAGAACTTGGCCATTTGATGCATAAAGAGTTCATCCATATCTTCAGCTTGCACAGGTGGCCTGTAGTAAATGCCTACAATGGTGTCCTTTCCATTGTTTTGTCCTTGTATTATTACCCAAACAGTTTTCACAGAACTCCCAGTCTCTGAAGCTTCAATCTCTGTGCAGATATACGCGTTTCTAACATACAATGCGACACCTCCTCCTCGTTTATCAAGTCTGTTTCTAGCAAATAAGTTGTATCCTTCTAGTCTTGTATTCCAATCATGTGTATTGTCCCACCAAGTTTCAGTGATTCTTTCCCTGTGTTAGTAGTTCCAGTTCTCCTTGTTTGTTGCCCATGCTTTGTGCATTAGTATAGACACATTTTAGTTTGTGATTGGTTTCTCTTTCTCCAATATTTTTATTATTTAGATTCTTTTGTCTTTGTTCTTCTTTTCCACTTCTAATAGCAGAGTTCTCCATAGCATTTGTCAGATATATGGCTTTTTCTGGCCTTTTGCTTCCCTTCCCACATTGTTCTAGTTTAAAGCTCTCCTGATGAGTGTAGCAAGGCAACTTCCAAATACATGTTTTCCAGTCTTTGTAAGGTGCACCCCATCTCTAGCAAGTAGTCAATCGCTGAGTAGTCCATCATGAGACCCTAAGACCACTGGTGCAATCAGGCGGTCATGTGACCATGTTTGCTATTTGCATGTTTCGACTAGATTAGTTTGACTTCACGCAATAGAAGATAATTGGGAGAAGCCGAAAGAGTCATCACACGACCCCCTTCTCACATCAGCGATACTGGGGCAACTACTACTGAACATAGTGGGACTCAGTTAAATATTAAGTGGGCACTTAAGAAGCATTATTATTTATAGGGGCACCAGTAGAGTAACTACCGGGTGGCAAAAGGTGCTGAGGCAGCTGTCAGTCAGTGCCGGGGTGAGGTTACAGCCGCCACTCTCTATACACAGAGCGGTGACTGAAACCATGCCAGCGAAACCCTTATGACTGGAAGAGCAAGGCTGCCAGGAGGAATAAAATTAATTTCCTCCCTGCAGAGGGACTCTCAGTGCAGATGCCGCATGGTGTCAGAATGCTATTAACTATTATAATGTGTATATGAGGAGCAGTGGGGACATCCTTATATGTATAGGGGAACTCTGGGGGACATCATACTGTATGTGTGGGAGCTGCAGGCCCATCATACTGTATGTACGGGTGCTGCGGGCCCTTCATACTGTATATAAGGGAGCTGTGGGCCTACCATGCTGTGTATAGGGAAGTTGTGGGCTCATTATACTGTGTATAGGGTAGCTGTGGGCCCAGCCAGGGCCGGCGTTATGGCCAGGCAGACCAGGCAGCTGCCTAGGGCCCCCGCTCCTCCAGGGGCCCCCAGCCAGCGGCACATCACACAGCCGCTATGGGGCCCCTGTAAGGCAGGGGGGCCCGCATGCCCCCAGCGCCGACTCCCGCTGCCGCCGCACTGAAAGAGGCAGTGATGGAGGAGAGAGCGTCAGCTGACACTCCCTCTTCCATCATTCCCCGCTCTGCCTATGACAAAGCGGGGGAGCGATGACGTAATCGCGCTCTCACTGTGTGCCAGACAGAGCAGGAGGAGACAGGAGCAGCCAGCAGCGCAGGCACGAGAAAAAGGTGAGAATTTTTTTTTTTTTTTTTTTTAAATCATTGTGAGTACTGGACTGTGGGGCCACACTGGGGGAGATATATACCATGCTGGGCTGTATCATACCATGCTTGGGGGACTATATACCATGCTGGGCTGTATCATACCATTCTAGGGGGCTACCATGCTGGGCTGTATTACACCAATCTGGGGGGGCTATATACCATGCTGGGCTTTATTATACCGTGCTGTGCTGTATTATACCATTCTGGGGGGGGCTATATACCATGCTGGGCTGCATTATACCATGCTGGGCTCGCTGTATTAAAACAATCTGGGGGGCCATATACCATGCTGGGTTGTATTATACCATTCTGGGGGGGCTATATACCATACTGGGCTGTATTACACCATTCTGGGGGGCTATATACCATGCTGGGCTGTATTATACTGTGCTGGGCTGGCTGTATTATACCATTCTGGGGGGGCTATATACCATGCTGGGCTGTATTATACCTTGCTGGGCCGTATTATACCATTCTGGGGGGCTATATACCATGCTGGGCTGTATTATACCATGCTGTGCTGTATTATACCATTCTGGGGGGGCAAAATACCATGCTGGGCTGTAGTATACCATGCTGGGCTGTATTATACCATTCTGGGGGGGTGCTATATACCATGCTGGGCTGTATTATACCATCCTGGGCTGTATTATACCATTCTGGGGGGCTAAATACCATGCTGGGCTGTATTATACCATGCTGGGCTGTATTATGCCATTCTGGGGGGCTATATACCATGCTGGGCTGTATTATACCACTCTGGGAGGGCTATATACCATGCCGGGCTGTATTATACCATGCTGGGCTGTATTATACCATTCTGCGGGGACTATATACCATGCTGGGCTGTATTATACCATGCTGGGCTGTATTATGCCACTCTGGGAGGGATATATATCATGCTGGGCTGTATTATACCGTGCTGGGCTGTATTATACCATTCTGGGGGGGCTATATACCATGCTGGGCTGTATTATACCATGCTGGGCTGTATTATACCATTCTGGGGGGCTATATACCATGCTGGGCTGTATTATACCATGCTGGGCTGTATTATACCATTCTGGGGGGCTATATACCATGCTGGGCTGTATTATACCATGCTGGGCTGTATTATACCACTCTGGGAGGGCTATATACCATGCTGGGCTGTATTATACCATGCTGGGCTGTATTATACCATTCTGGGGGGCTATATACCATGCTGGGCTGTATTATACCATGCTGGGCTGTATTATACCATTCTGGGGGGCTATATACCATGCTAGGCTGTATTATACCATGCTGGGCTGTATTATTCCATTCTGGGGGGGTATATACCATGCTGGGCTGTATTATACCGTGCTGGGCTGTATTATACCATTCTGGGGGGGCTATATACCATGCTGGGCTGTATTATACCATTCTGGGGGGGCTATATACCATGCTGGGCTGTATTATACCTTGCTGGGCTGTATTATTCCATTCTGGGGGGGCTATATACCATGCTGGGCTGTATTATACCATGCTAGCCTGTATTACATCATTCTTGGGGGGCTATATACCATGCTGGGCTGTATTATACCATGCTGGGGGGCTATATACCATACTGGGCTGTATTATTCCATTCTGGGGTGCTATATACCATGCTGGGCTGTATTATACCATGCTAGCCTGTATTACATCATTCTTGGGGGGCTATATACCATGCTGGGCTGTATTATACCATGCTGGGGGGCTATATACCATACTGGGCTGTATTATACCATGCTGGGGGGCTATATACCATACTGGGCTGTATTATTCCATTTTGGGGTGCTATATACCATGCCGGGCTGTATTATACCATGCTGGGCTGTATTATACCATTCTGGGGTGGCTATATACCATGCTGGGCTGTATTATACCATGGTGGGCTGTATACCATGCTGGGCTGTATTATACAGCCCAGCATGGAATACAGCCTGTATACCATGGTGGGCTGTATTATACCATGGTGGGCTATATACCATGCTGTGCTGTATACCATGGTGGGCTGGGCTGTATACCATGGTGGGCTGGGCTGTATACCATGTGGTCCTGGGCTATATACCATGTGGTCCTGGGCTATATACTATGCGGTTGTGTTATATAACCTTATCCGAAAGACCATAATGACTATAGACCTGTAGCATTGACATCACACCTGATGAAGGTATTAGAGAGATTGATTCTCACACGTCTCCGTCCTCTAGTGAGCTCGGATATGGACCCTCTCCAGTTTGCCTACAGGCCGGGCATTGGTGTGGATGATGCCATTATCCACCTTCTAGATAGGACTCTCTCTCACCTGGAGAAACCTGGGAACACTGAGAATAATGTTCTTCGATTTCTCTAGTGCTTTTAACACCATACAGCCAGGTCTACTGAGAGACAAGCTGGGCCTTGTTGGTGTGGACCTCCAACTCTCCTCCTGGATCCTTAACTACCTCACGAACCGACCTCAGTTTGTATAGGTTCGGGACAGTGTGTCAGACACAGTGATCTGCAATAAAGGGGCACCTCAAGGTACAGTTCTTGCCCCTTTTCTCTTCACACTGTACACTGCGGATTTTAGGTGCAACTCATCTAGCTGCTACTTGCAGAAGTATTCTGATGATTCTGCAATAGTAGGCCTCATCACAGGAGGAGATAAAAGAGAGTACAGAGATACTAACCAAACTTTTGTGGAGTGGTGTCAGAGGAACCACCTTAGGATTAATTCCGGGAAGACCAAGGAATTGGTGGTGGACTTTCACAAGGGCAAAAATCCACCAGTAGTGGTGAACATTCAGGGAAAGGACATTGAGATAGTCGACACCTATAAGTACCTTGGTGTGATCCTCAATAATAAGCTTGACTGGGCCCATCACTTGGATGCAGTGTACAGGAAGGGCCAAAGCAGGCTTTATCTGCTCAGAAGGCTGAGAGTCTTCGGAGTTAGAGGGGCACTCCTTGCATCCTTCTTCAACTGATGCCACAACTCTGTTGTGGCATCAGTCATCTTCTTTGGTGTGGCGTGCTGGGGTAGTGGCATATCAACCAGGGACAGGAATAGGCTGGACAAACTGATTAGAAGGGCCAGCTCTGTCCTGGGATGCCCCCTTGACCCAGTTCAGGAAGTAGGCGACGGGGATACTGGCCAAGGTGAGCTACATGGTGCAGAATGATTCCCATCCCATGCATGAGACCGTGACAAAGATGTGCAGTACTGTCAGTGACCAGCTACTTCATCCTAAATGTGAGAGGGAGCGCTATCAAAAGTCCTTCCTTCCTGCTGCAGTTAGGCTGTATAACCTATGGGGGGCTGTATTATATTATATTCGATGGGGGCTGCATTATACTATATGAGGAGGGCTACATTGTATTCTATGGAGGGGTTACATTATACTATATAAGGGGCTGCATTATATCCTAGGAGGGGGTTGCCATATATTCTATGGAGGGGCTGCATTATACTATATGGGGGGTGAGGCTGCATTATATTCTATGGGGTGTTACATTATATTCTGTGGAGTGGCTGCATTATACTCTGGGGTAACTGCATTATTCTCTAAGGGGTGGCTGCATTATACTATAAGAGGGGGGCTGCATTATATTCTATGGGGGTTACATTATATTGTATGGCAGGGCTGCATTATACTCTGGGGTGGCTGCATTATGCTCTATTGGGTGGCTGCATTATACTATATGTGGACTGCATTATACTGTATCGAGGACTATGGGGAATACATTATATGAAGAACTATGGGGTGCATTATGCTATGGGAAGTGAATTGTACTACATGGGTGACTATGGCGGTGCATTATACTATATGGAGAACTATGAGGAGTGTATTATACTATATAGAGGACTGAGCAGTATATTTTAATATATGGAGGGCTATGAGGAGTGTATTATACTATATGGAGGACTGAGGAGTGTATTATACTATATGGAGGACTATGGGGAGTGTATTATACTATATGGAGGACTGAGCAGTGTATTTTAATATATGGAGGGCTATAAGGAGTGTATTATACTAAATGGAGGACTGAGGAGTGTATTATACTATATGGAGGACTATGGGGCAGATTATATTATATGGAGGACTATGGGGTGTAAACTGTAGATGCTGCTGATAACATGATACTGTATGGTGATCTGTTAGGGTGCGTGCACACGTTGCGGATTAGTCTGCGGCTTATTCTGCAGAGAATCCATATCTCTTGGCAGAAACCGCAGGGTAAAACACATGCATTTTTCATGCGGATTGCTAGCATGTGTACAGCGGATTTGATGCAGGTTTTAGTGAGGTTTGGCAGTGCGGATGAGAGAGATTGATTGATTTGTATGTCCCGGAACGTACACTGCAGCTGCGGTTCCGCAAAAAAGAAGTAACATGCTGCGGAAAATAAACCGCAGCAAATCTGCCCGGAATTTTCCGCAGCATGTGCACGGTGGATTTGGTTTTCCATAGGATTACATGGTACTGTAAACCGCATGGAAACTGCTGCGGATCCGTAGAACCAAATCCGCTGCGGATCCACAGGATCAAATCCGCTGCGGATCCGCAGGACCAAATCCGCTGTGGATCCACAGCAAAAACCGCAATGTGTGCACACATCCTTAGTGATCCATTAGTGATCGTTCTGTCCCCATCATTCTTTCTCAGATGGTGGAAAGAGGCTGGGAAACAAGTATTGAATGACTTCTTCAATTTTGTCGATCATTTAGAGGCCTGAACTCAGCGCATGTAAATACAATCAAAATGCTAATGTGTGATGTGCAATATGTTAGCATTTGGGGCCCCATTTTAAACTTTGCCTAGGGCCCCACTTTGCCTAAAATCGGCCCGGCCCTGGGCCCAGCATACTGTATATAGAGTAAATATACATGGGAAACAAAGGGGGCATTATTAAATGTTAAGTGGGCACTTAAACATTATTGTTATAGGGGCACTCAGAGTATTATGACAATCAAAATTGCACATGGAGTATTATTATTTTCTAGGGACAAAATCTGGAGGCCACATGCACAGGAAATTATTTTCTAGGGGGCAATTTTACCATGTAGAGAGCACGAAGGAGTCATTATTACGATGTAAGGGGCACAGTGGTGGCATTACTATGTGGGGCAGTAAGAGGAGCTCTGTTTTTGTACCACACAGCAGGTGCAGTAATATGGACACATATGGCAGCAGCGGCTCAGTATTGGCGTATCGGCAGGATGAAGAGATTGTGCAGGTTGGGAATACATTTGCACATGGAAACACAAGAAGCAATGAGATGAAACTGAAAGAGAGAAGATACACATTAGATATTAGAAAAAACTTTTTGACAGTGATTGTGATCAATGAGTGGAAAAGGCTGCCACGAGAGGTGGTGAGTTCTCCTCCAATGGAATTGTTCACACAAAGGCTGAACAGACATCTGTCTGTGATGATTTAGTGACTCCTGCATTGAGCAAGGGGTTGGACACAATGACTCTGGAGGTCTCTTCCAACTCCAACATTCTAGGATTTCATGATTCTATATGTGAACGGTGCTGGAAATGTGAGAAGACAGACGTGTAATCTCTGCAGATGAGTCCTGGATAGAGAAGTCGACATGTCGGTCTGGGCCAGATGGAAAAGACGGGAAAAGTGAATGACTCCACCAGAAAGAGCGTCATCTGTTAGTCACCATCTACAGTATAACTGCGCAATAATCTCTATATGTCCTGCAGGACTGGTATCTACTACTATATGTCACCATAAGGCGGTAGTATCGGTGCTGGTCTTTGTATAGACTTTTATTTTCAATAACAGTGCGGTCATCTCCTGAAGTTCCCCTATACCACCATAGTTATAATCATGTTTACCTGGATAGGGGCCACAGGTGGACACAGACAGAATGGGCCCCTGTGCAAGAACAATATATGATCCCTTTGCAGCCCAAGAGCTCCTAAAAATGCAAAATTGCACCTTTTTTGGAGGTAGAAATGGACCCTTTTACCTCTTGCGCGCATGTGTGACCGCGCAGGTTGCACCAATGATATGTCCTCCTGTTAGGGACCCACTCAGATGTTTTGCCCCCCTGAGCTAAACCCCCAGCTATGCCTCTGACTCCTAGGCAGGCACCAGTACTACAGTTGCCGATCCCAGTGGTCGGGCTTTCTGACACGGGGAGACGTCACCGAGGTCACGGACTAACCGAAACCGGAGACTGACGTACTGTACAGACAACGTTGAAGTAGGAGATAGGTTCTTGTTCAGACTCGTAGATATCAGAAACAGTTCTGGAGCTGGCCGCACTAGGGCCAGGACCAACAGACACAGCGTTCAGGTACACACACGAGGTCAAAATTGTTGGTACCCCTCTTTTAATGACAGAAAAACCCACAATGGTGACAGAAATGGCTTGAATCTGACAAATGTAATAATAAATAAAAATCTATGAAAATGATCAAATGAAAGTCAGACATTGCTTTTCAACCATGCTTCCACAGAATTAGAAAAATATAAATAAAACTCATGAAATAGGCCTGGGCAGAAATGATGGTACCCCTGAAAGTAATGTGACAAAAGGGACATTGTTATGATTGAGTCACCGTAGGAGGCAAAAATAGTAATACTAGCTAAGTCCAGAAAACCAGAGAAGTTGGCAGCTATCGGATTGCAGACCCCTGAACCTATCAACACAACTAGCAGTAGCCGTGGGGGGCTCCTACGATGCCCTAGGCCCCTCGATCACAGCCGGAGGACTACATAGCCTAAAGACAGAAAGGGAAATCTAAACTGCCCCAGAGCAGACCCCAAAGTAAAAGGCAGCCCCCACATATAATGACGGTGATGCAAGAAGAAAGAACAAAACACAGACAGAAAGATAGACTGAGCAAAGATGGGGCCCACGCTAGCTTAGATAGGAAAGGACAGGAAGGCTGCTGTCTGCAATCCGTGAAAAACCCTATGAAAATAAGAGCCAACAAACTGACAGTAAAAAAGGCCCTGAAGACGCTAGGCTTCAAAAAAGGCTATGTCAGTACTCAGGAATATTCTGAAGACAGAGCAACAGGCAAAAGGAGATTCAGCTAACCCCAGCAGGGAATGGCAGAATCCAGAAAAGCAAGGAAAACAAAACACTAATGCAAAAAGGCAAAGCAGAAATCTTAGCTTTAGATGAGCAGGAATCAGACTGGTTTCCTAGAAGTCCACAGAGAAATCACCCGCAGGCCAGAAGGGCGTCGGCAGCCTTATATCCAGTCATTAACTCCACTCAGCCAGTCATCATCATCAGCCCCAGGTGTTTGACAATCAGGCTCACTACCTTTCTTCACCAGAAGAGGGAGTTCCTCGGGCCTCAGTAGTGAAGGGGAAAATGAACTCACAACAGTACCTCCCCCTTGAGGAGGGGTCACCGAACCCTCAACCACGCCACCAGGGCGATCAGGGTGAGCCCGATGAAAGGCATGCACCAATCTTTTGGCATGAATATCAGAGGCAGAGACCCAGGAATTATCCTCCTGACCATAACCCTTCCACTTAACCAAATACTGGAGTCTCCGTCTAGCCAGACGGGAATCCAGTACTTTCTCTACCTCATATTCCATGTTACCTTCAACCAATACAGGGTCTGGAGGTGCAACCCCCGGAACAACAGGTTCAACAAACCTCTTCAACAAAGATTTATGGAACACATTATGGATTTTAAATGTGACAGGAAGAGCCAAACGAAAAGAGACCGGATTAATAATCTCCAAAATCTTGTAAGGTCCAATAAATCTAGGCTTAAACTTAGGAGAAGCCACGTTCATAGCAATATTTTTTGATGATAACCACACCATATCACCAACCTTAAATTGGGGACCAATGGTCCTATGTCGGTTGGAAAACCGCTGGGCCTTTTCCTGGGAGAGAGATAACTTATCCACCACTTGGTCCCAGATCTGGTGCATTCTCTCCACCACAGTGTCAACCCCTGGGCAGGCAGAGGGCTCCACCTTCCCTGAAGAAATTCGAGGATGAAACCCAAAGTTGCAAAAAAAAGGAGACATCAAAGTGGCAGAACTAGCTCTATTATTTAAAGCAAATTCGGCCAAGGGCAAAAATGAAACCCAATCATCCTGATCAGCAGAAATAAAACATCTCAAATATGACTCCAAGGTTTGGTTTGTTTCTCTCTGTCTGCCCATTGGTCTGAGGGTGAAAAGCAGAGGAGAAGGACAACTGAATTCCCAGCTTGGAACAGAAAGTTCTCCAAACTGGACTCCTCTGTCAGATACAATGTTCTCAGGAATCCTGTGCAAGCGAACCACCTGTTGTAAAAACAGGGGCACCAATTCAGAGGAAGACGGCAACTTAGGGAGTGGTACAAGATGAACCATCTTAGAGAACCTATCACAAATCACCCAAATAACAGTCATCCTTTGAGAGACAGGCATATCAGAGATGAAATCCATTGAAATATGGGTCCATGGCCTCTTGGGGACAGGCAAAGGCATCAACAACCCACTAGAGCGAGAACACGATTTAGACCGGGAGCACGTCCCACAGGACTGCACAAAATTCCTGACATCACGAGACAAGGAGGGCCACCAAAATGACCGACTCACCAGATCTCTAGTACCAAAAATACCTGGATGACCAGCCAAAGCAGAGCAATGAACTTCAGACATCACTCTCTTCTTCCACTGGTCAGGAACATACAACTTTCTACTGGGACAACGCTCAGGTTTGTCCTCCTGGAACTCTTCCAGAGCACGTCTCAAATCGGGCGAGATGGCAGAAAGAACTACCCCTTCGCCTAAGATGGTAGCAGGCTTGGTCACCACAGGAGAATCAGCAAAGAAGCTCCTAGAGAGGGCGTCAGCCTTGACATTCTTAGTTCCAGGAAGAAAAGAAACCACAAAATCAAAACGTGTAAAAAACAAGGCCCACCTAGCCTGTCTAGGGTTCAAGCGCTTAGCCGACTCTAGGTAAATCAAATTCTTGTGGTCAGTGAGGACCACGACTTGATGCTTAGCTCCCTCCAACCAATTTCTCCACTCCTCAAATGCCCATTTCATGGCTAACAGTTCCCAATTCCCCACATCATAGTTACGTTCAGATGGAGAGAACTTTCGGGAAAAGAAAGCACAGGGATTCATTTTAGATGTTACAGGATCCTTTTGGGACAAAACAGCTCCTGCACCAATCTCAGAAGCATCCACCTCTACCTGGAACGGAAGTGAGACATCAGGTTGCCGCAAAACCGGGGCGGAGGTGAATCTTCGCTTCAGCTCCTGAAAGGAAGAAACAGCCTCCGGAGACCAATTTAACACATCAGCACCCTTCTTAGTCAAATCAGTCAATGGCTTGGCAATACTAGAAAATTTTGCTACAAATTTCCGATAAAAATTAGCAAAACCCAAAAACTTCTGGAGGGCCTTCAAAGAAGTGGGCTGAACCCAATCGTAAATGGCCTGTACCTTGGCCGGGTCCATTTCAATAGTTGACGGGGACAAAATAAATCCCAAAAAAGAAATCCTCTGTACTCCAAAAAGGCATTTAGATCCTTTGACATACAGGGAATTCTCCCTCAAGATCCGGAACACAGTCCGAATATGTTCCACATGAGAATCCCAATCCTTGGAGAAGATCAAAATATCATCCAGATAGATAATCAAAAATTTATCGACAAAATCTCGGAAAATATCGTTCATGAAGCACTTGAAGACAGAAGGGGCATTAGTGAGCCCAAAAGGCATCACCAGGTACTCAAAATGTCCCTCCGGAGTATTAAACGCCGTCTTCCATTCATCCCCATGCTTAATGCGAATAAGATTATACGCCCCCCTGAGGTCAAGCTTGGTAAACCAGCAAGCACCTTTAATTCTGGAGAATAGATCAGAAATCAGGGGTAACGGATACTGATATTTAACAGTAATTTTGTTGAGGGCACGATAGTCAATACAAGGCCTTAATGAACCATCCTTTTTAGCCACGAAAAAAAAACAGCACCTAAGGGTGACGAGGATGGTCTAATATGACCCTTCACCAACGCCTCCTTAATATAGGATCGCATAGCCTCGTGCTCGGGTACAGATAAATTGAAGAGCCGACCCTTGGAAAATTTACACCCCTTGCTCAGTTCAATAGCACAGTCATAACTCCTATGAGGAGGCAGAGACGCAGACTCATTCTCACTAAATACATCATAAAAGTCCGCCAAATAATCAGGAACATCATACGACTGAGGAGAGGTGGAAAACACCAGAGCCTCACTAAAGGCACACCGACAACCCCAACTCACCACAGACACAGATTTCCAATCCAAAACTGGATTATGAATTTGTAACCAGGGAAACCCCAGAACAATAGCATCATGCAGATTATGTAACACCAAAAACCTGCAATTTTCTTGATGGTCTGGGGCGACCCGCATTACCACCTGGGTCCAAAACTGAGGTTTATTTTTAGCCAAAGGAGTAGCATCAGTCCCCCTCAAAGGGATAGGCGTCTGCAGAGGTGTCATCGGAAATCCACAACGTTTAGCAAAATCCAAGTCCATTAGGTTTAGAGCTGCTCCCGAATCCACAAAAGCCTTGGCGGAAAATGTGGACAGGGAGCAGATCAGAGTAATAGCCAGAAGAAACTTAGGTTGAACACCACCAACAGAAAACGTGTGTGCAAAGCGTTTCTCGCGTTTAGGACAGACAGAAATAATATGCGAGGCATCTCCACAGAAAAAACACAACTTATTATGCCTTCTGAACTCCTGACGCTGCTCTCTGGAAAAAACTCTATCACATTGCATAGGTTCAGACATCTGTTCAACAGGTGGCAACACCTCTCGTGCAGCTCTGCGTTCGCGTAAACGCCGATCAACCTGAATGGCTAAAGACATAGAATCGTCAAGACCAGAGGGAACAGGAAATCCCACCATAGTATCTTTTACGGCTTCTGACAACCCCTTCCGAAAGAGAGCAGCCAAGGCACTATCATTCCAGGTAGTAAGTACCGCCCACTTTCGGAACTTTTGACAGTACAACTCTGCAGAATCACGACCCTGGTTCAATGCCAGCAGGGTCTTTTCAGCCTGATCAATGGCATTAGGTTCGTCATACAACAACCCCAAGGCCTGAAAAAATGCGTTCACATTAGTCAGAATAGGATCATCTGGTTTCAAAGAAAACGCCCAATCCTGGGGATCGCCACGCAGCAAAGAGATGACAATTTTAACCTGCTGCGCGGAGCTCCCTGACGAGTTAGGCTTCAAGGCAAAAAATAATTTACAATTATTTTTGAAATTCAAAAATTTAGACCGATCCCCAAAAAATACATCAGGTGTAGGAATCTTTGGTTCAGCAGCATGTGAATGAGCAAGGTAGGCGGAAATTCCCCGCACTTCCGCAGCGAGCTGCTCCACACGATCAGACAATTGCTTTATCTCCATTGAGAGAAAAAAAGAAATTCCCCCTACAGCCTCAGAGGTATAGAGGAAAAAATATACACACTTTTTTTTTTTTTTTTATACAATTCTTTCCTGCTATTGAGTACCCTAGAATCTGCGGTATGGCGGGTGATTCTGTTATGATTGAGTCACCGTAGGAGGCAAAAATAGTAATGCTAGCTAAGTCCAGAAAACCAGAGAAGTTGGCAGCTATCGGATTGCAGACCCCTGAACCTATCAACACAACTAGCAGTAGCCGTGGGGGGCTCCTACGATGCCCTAGGCCCCTCGATCACAGCCGGAGGACTACATAGCCTAAAGACAGAAAGGGAAATCTAAACTGCCCCAGAGCAGACCCCAAAATAAAAGGCAGCCCCCACATATAATGACGGTGAAGCAAGAAGAAAGAACAAAACACAGACAGAAAGATAGACTGTCACGGGGGCTTAGTTCAACTAAGGCTGAAATACCCGGGGCCCCTGTGGTGTCCCTTTTACTAGGGGAAACCCTGTCTGACCCTCAACCCAGGGTTTTTGCTGAAGGTGCAAATGCCTGAGCCTCCGACCTTTCCTTATCTCCTGCTCAGCCCTGCACTTAACCCTCCACCCTCCACCCAGTGAGGAGTCACACCACCAAAGCTCCCACACATATAATGACAGACAGGGAGAACTTAAACTGCACTGCGCCACACACACACACACACAGGAATAAACAGTAATGTGAACAGGGCACAACTAAACACAAATATGGGAAGGAGAAAGGATAACGACGGATCATACGACACCAGATATGAATCTCTCTCTCTTGAACACCTCCACTCCAGACCGGAACCACTTGGTATGAAACACAAGCTATAATCGGCGACGCCCATATGCCAGTAAGACTATTTAAAGACCGTGGGCGTGACTAACCTTCCAACCTGGTCTCCAGCAGGATTAACCCCCGAGAGCCTGAAGATCAAGCCGGCGCCACTGAGGCTATAGTGGCTGGAGGTGGAACTACCTCTGCATGCCGGACGCTGTGGTGTGAACAGCGTCCGACATGACAGTACCCCGTCTTCTACGAGGGACCCCAGGGCCCTCAAGACTCATAGGACCCGGCTTGTCCGGATGACGACGGTGAAAAGAACTGACCAGCCGATCCGCATGTATGTCTGAGGCTGGAACCCAAGACCTCTCCTCCGGACCATACCCCCGCCAGTGCACCAAATACTGAAGAGTACGGCGTACTACTCGAGAGTCCACTACCTTGGCGACCTCGAACTCTAAATCGCCATCCACCATGACTGGAGGTGGCATCGGCGTCGTGTCCACCAAGCCTACCACCTTTTTCAATAAAGCCCTGTGAAAAACGTTATGTATTCTGTACACCGCAGGAAGTTCCAACCGATAAGCCACTGGGTTAATGATGGCAGAAATCCTAAAAGGCCCAATAAACCTTGGACCCAGTTTTAAAGATGGGATTTTAAGTTTTATGTTCTTCGTAGCTAACCACACCCATTCACCCACACACAGGTCCGGACCTGGCACGCGTCTACTGTCAGCCACCCGTTTGTACCTGGCACTCATGCTCAACAAACGCTGTTTCACCCGCCTCCAGACTGATGACAATTGGGCTCCTAGCTGATCCTCCTCTGGGACACCCCCGGAGTCACCCTGACGTAAGGTACAAAACTGAGGATGTTGACCGTACACACAAAAGAATGGAGACTCTCCTGATGACTCTTGGCGGTGATTATTTAACGCGAATTCGGCCAGAGGAAGGAAAGTAGACCACTCCTCCTGGTTGTCGGACACAAAGCATCGTAAATACTGTTCAAGATTTTGGTTCATGCGCTCAGTTTGTCCATTAGACTGTGGATGAAACGCCGATGAATGTGACAACTTGATCCCCAACCTTGAGCAAAAAGCTTTCCAAAACCTCGCCACAAATTGCGTACCCCTATCAGATACTATGTCAGACGGTACTCCGTGGAGTCTGACCACCTCCTTCACAAATACCTGAGCCAACGTCTTAGCATTGGGCAAAGAAGACAACGCCACAAAATGCGCCATCTTTGAAAAACGGTCAACCACCACCAGGATGACCGTGTTCCCTGCCGAGGCTGGCAAGTCAGTGATAAAATCCATGGAGATTTCTGTCCATGGCCTATTGGGTACCCCCAGAGGCTGTAGCGTGCCAGCAGGACGGGTTCGGGGTGACTTAGCCCTAGCGCACGTGATGCAAGCTGCCACGTACGTGACCACGTCCTGCCGGATTTTGGGCCACCAGAAACGACGCGATACCAGCTCTAAGGTGCCCTTCACCCCTGGGTGACCAGCCAGTACCGAATCGTGGTGTTCCTTCAACACCTTAAGCCGAAGATGCAGGGGTACAAATGATTTGTTGGCGGGAAGACCTGGTGGTACCTCCTCTTGGGCCTCGGCAATCTCCGCCTCTACCTCAGTCGTGAGAGCCGAGACCACTACCCCTTTCTGGAGGATGGGTACCGGCTCTTCCCGAGGTTCTCCCCCCGGAAAACACCTAGACAAAGCATCCGCCTTGGTGTTTTTAGCCCCGGGACGGTACGTCACAAGAAAATTGAAACGAGTAAAAAACAATGCCCAGCGAGCCTGCCTAGGAGACAGACGCTTGGCCGACTCCAGGTAGAGCAGATTCTTATGGTCAGTGATAACTGTGACCTGGTGAGCCGCCCCCTCCAAGAAGTGTCGCCATTCCTCAAAAGCCAGTTTGATGGCCAACAACTCCCTGTTGCCGATATCATAATTCCGTTCGGCCGGCGACAGCTTCTTGGAGAAGTAGGCGCATGGATGCATCTCGCTCAAGGACGAGCCTTGAGACAGTACTGCCCCCACTCCCACCTCCGACGCATCAACCTCTACCACAAAAGGTTTAGTCACGTCTGGTTGCACCAGAATGGGGGCTGAAGCAAAACTATTCTTCAGACGCTCAAATGCACGTATAGCCACCTCAGGCCAGTTCGCCAGATCGGCACCCTTTTTTGTCATGTCCGTGAGCGGTTTGGCGACAGTCGAAAAGTGTTTTATAAATTTCCTATAATAATTCGCAAACCCAAGGAACCGCTGGAGTGCTTTCAGACTCTCCGGCCTCTCCCATTGCAGCACCGCTTGCACCTTAGCGGTGTCCATTTTAAAACCGGCTGCGGACACAATATATCCCAAAAAGGGCAACTCCTGGACAAAAAATAAACATTTTTCCAGCTTAGCATAGAGCTGGTTCTCCTGGAGCAACTGTAACACCTGCCTAACATGCTCCAAATGAGTGTCCCGATCGCTAGAATAAATGAGGATATCATCCAGGTATACAATCACAAATCTCCCCAGGACATGAGCAAATACATCATTAATAAAATGTTGGAAAACGGCAGGCGCGGTGGTCAACCCAAACGGCATAACCAGACTCTCAAAATGACCCTCAGGAGAGTTAAACGCCGTCTTCCACTCATCCCCCTGACGGACCCTTATGAGGTTATACGCCCCCCTGAGGTCCAGCTTGGAAAACCATTTGGTTTTACCTGGTTGAACAAATCCGGGATCAACGGCATTGGGTAGGGATCACGGATAGTAATCTGGTTTAACTCTCGGAAATCCAGACACGGGCGTAACCCCCCCATCTTTCTTCTTAATGAAGAAAAACCCCGCGGCTACAGGCGAGGACGAAGGCCGGATGTGACCTTTGCTCAGACTCTCCGCGATGTAGTCTTTCAGAGCCTGTCTCTCAGGACCAGAAATATTAAACATCCTGGCCTTAGGTAATTTGGCCCCGGGTTTTAACCTAATCGCACAGTCATAGGCTCTATGTGGAGGCAGTTCTGAGCAACCCTTCTCAGAGAAAACATCCGCGAAATCCTGCAAAGCCTCCGGCAGGCTGGGCGTCACGGCGGACACACATGTGGCCAAGCAATTGTCTTGGCAGAAACCACTCCATTGTACTATGTCCTGAGTTTTCCAATCAATTACCGGGTTGTGCCTGGACAGCCATGGAAAACCCAGGACCATTTGAGCTGGGAGATTACGGAGGACCCTACATGTAACCGACTCAGAATGTAGGACCCCAATGTGGAGTTTCACCTCTGCCACAAACTCAGTAATCTCCCCTTGAGGGAGGGGAACAGCATTAATGGTCACCACCTGTATGGGGTGAGGAAGTTTTTCGATCTTAAACCCGGCGGTGTGTGCAAACTCCTCATCTATGAGATTGGTGGCGGAACCGCTATCCACAAATACTGATATAGGTAGCTCTCTGCCGGCAATAATAACCTTAGCAGGGAGCATACATTGAGATACCATCATGGAGGATATGCATACGCTCAGTTGGGTCTCCTCCATACCCTCTGAGCTTAACAGTTTTCCGCCGGTGTGACCCTCTTAGGTAGTACCGGGCAAACGTTAACATAATGACCTCCTTTACCACAGTAGAAACATGCTCCGGGCTTCCGGAATCCCGGAGCGTGAGGCTGAACCTGTGCCACGCCAGCAATCTGCATAAGTTCAGGGGACTCATCTACTTCAACCACACCTGCACCTCTGTTTTCCCCCAGAGGTAGCGTCTCCTGTGCCCCCTGACGAAAACGGCGATCAATACGTATCACCAAACTCATGGCAGACTCCAATGATGCCGGAGTCTCATACATCAGGAGGGCTTGTTTCACCCTCCCTGATACCCCATGAATAAACTGGCTCCGCAGTGCTGGGTCATTCCACTGTGTGTCTACAGCCCAGCGGCGAAATTCCGAACAATAGTCTTCTGCCAAGTGCTCCCCCTGGCGGAGGGCGCGGATTTTAGATTCCGCTAGAGCCAGTCGGTCAGGGTCATCGTAAATGAGCCCGAGGGCAGAAAAAACATTATCGACCGAATGAAATGTAGCAGAGTCAGCTGGTAAGGAAAATGCCCATGCTTGGGGGTCACCACTCAGTAATGACAACACCAGCCCTACTCGCTGGGCCTCATTACCTGAGGATATTGGCCGCATGCGGAAGTATAATTTGCAGGCCTCCCGAAATACGACAAATTTGCTGCGATCGCCTGAAAATCGTTCTGGCAGCGGAAACTTCGGCTCTGCACCGATACCTGCAGATGCCGTTTGCACCTTTGCTACTACCAGGCCCTGCTGCTGAACTGCCCCTTTCAACTCGGAGACCTGTATGGACAGCGCCGCCAACTGGCGGGTTATGGAATCTAATGGATCCATGGACTCCTGAAAAAATGTGGGCCGATTATAATGTCACGGGGGCTTAGTTCAACTAAGGCTGAAATATACGGGGCCCCTGTGGTGTCCCTTTTACTAGGGGAAACCCTGTCTGACCCTCAACCCAGGGTTTTTGCTGAAGGTGCAAATGCCTGAGCCTCCGACCTTTCCTTATCTCCTGCTCAGCCCTGCACTTAACCCTCCACCCTCCACCCAGTGAGGAGTCACACCACCAAAGCTCCCACACATATAATGACAGACAGGGAGAACTTAAACTGCACTGCGCCACACACACACACACAGGAATAAACAGTAATGTGAACAGGGCACAACTAAACACAAATATGGGAAGGAGAAAGGATAACGACGGATCATACGACACCAGATATGAATCTCTCTCTCTTGAACACCTCCACTCCAGACCGGAACCACTTGGTATGAAACACAAGCTATAATCGGCGACGCCCATATGCCAGTAAGACTATTTAAAGACCGTGGGCGTGACTAACCTTCCAACCTGGTCTCCAGCAGGATTAACCCCCGAGAGCCTGAAGATCAAGCCGGCGCCACTGAGGCTATAGTGGCTGGAGGTGGAACTACCTCTGCCTGCCGGACGCTGTGGTGTGAACAGCGTCCGACATGACATAGACTGAGCAAAGATGGGGCCCACGCTAGCTTAGATAGGAAAGGACAGGAAGGCTGCTGTCTGCAATCCGTGAAAAACCCTATGAAAATAAGAGCCAACAAACTGACAGTAAAAAAGGCCCTGAAGACGCTAGGCTTCAAAAAAGGCTATGTCAGTACTCAGGAATATTCTGAAGACAGAGCAACAGGCAAAAGGAGATTCAGCTAACCCCAGCAGGGAATGGCAGAATCCAGAAAAGCAAGGAAAACAAAACACTAATGCAAAAAGGCAAAGCAGAAATCTTAGCTTTAGATGAGCAGGAATCAGACTGGTTTCCTAGAAGTCCACAGAGAAATCACCCGCAGGCCAGAAGGGCGTCGGCAGCCTTATATCCAGTCATTAACTCCACTCAGCCAGTCATCATCCTCAGCCCCAGGTGTTTGACAATCAGGCTCACTACCTTTCTTCACCAGAAGAGGGAGTTCCTCGGGCCTCAGTAGTGAAGGGGAAAATGAACTCACAACAGGACATGTTAAATCAAGGTGTGCCACTAATTAGCATCACAGGTGTCTACAATCTTGGAATCAGTGAGTGGGCCTGTATAGAGGACTGCAGATACTCACTGTGCTGTTTGGTGATATGGTGTGTATCACACTCAACATGGACCAGAGGAAGCGGAGGAGAGTTGTCTCAGGAGTTTAGAAAGAAAATTATAGACAAACATATTAAAGGTAAAAGTTATAAGACCATCATCAAGCAGCTTGATGTTCCTGTGACTACAGTTGCAAATATTACTCAGAAATCTAAACTCCATGGGACTGTAGCCAACCTCCCTGGACGTGGCCGCAGGAGGAAAATTGATGACAAATCAAAGAGATTGATAATACGAATGGTAACAAAAGAGCCAGAAAAACTTCTAAACATATTCAAGCTCAAGGAACATCAGTGTTAAATTGCACTATTCGTCGTTGTATGAGCCAAAGTTACTGTTTGTATAAAGTACTGTTTGTATAAAGAATGTCTAATAAAATTTTCTGTTGCATCCATCCAGATGTGGTACTTTGAAAAGACATTAAAGGGTGGAGATGGGAGGGTCCTATTAACCTCTCGTTGTTTCCTGTGCCAATGAGGATAAGAAGGATGTCCTCCATAGTGCTGTCAGGATGGGTACCTGGAAACACAATTACTGGTAGGTCTAATTACCATTTTCCAGTTCACCAATCCTGACAGCACCATGGAGAATACCAAGGTATGATAATCTTAGGGCTGGCCTACTGAATGAAGAACCTTTCTACCGGAGGCTAGTTGCCCTGAGACTGCATATAGTTTATAATGTTTTGTGAAGGTATTTAAACTAGACCAAGTTGCGGCTCTGCAAATCTGGTCCGCAGAAGCTCCCCCTTTCTCTGCCCATGAAGTAGCTACAGCTCTAGTAGAATGTGCTCTAAGCGTACCTTCCCTGAAATTCGTAAGCTAGAGCGATCGTGGATCTAATCCATCTGGCTATTGTCGATTTGGCTGCCCTTTTACCCTTATTTGAACCCCCATATTGCAAAAACAAATTTGTGTCCTGCCTCCAGTTTTCAGTAGCCTGAAGGTATTTGAAAACCGTTTCTCTAACATCTAGGCAATGAAAGTGTCCTTCCTTCGGTTTTCTAGGGTGCTGACAGAAAGGGAAGAACAACCTCCTGATTCACGTTGGGAGTTGACACAACTCTAGGGAGAAACGCTGGGTCGAGCCTCAAGACTAGTCGATCCTCGAACACCTGCAAGTATGGGTCCTGAATAGATAGGGCCTGTAGTTCCCCTAATCTTTTTGCTGATGTGATCGCTACTAGAAAGGCCGTCTTGAAAGAGAGTCTACTAATGTCCATGTTGTCTGCTGGTTTTTATGGGTGTTTACACAGGGTATTTACTACTAAGTTTATATCCCATGGTGGGACTGAGTTTCTTACAGTAGACTTCAGTCTCTGTATAGCCCTAGAAAACCTAGCTACCCAGGGGTGGGAAGATAGGGGAGAGTAAAAAAATACACTAAGGGCCGAAATCTGCACCCTCAGAGTACTTGGTCTAAGGCCTTTCTTGAAACCTGACTGTAGGAAGTCTAGGATCCTGGGAATGTCCGGGAGGGAAGTGTCTATTGATGTCTGTCCACAATAGCTGCAGAACTGCTTCCAAATCTTGTTGTAGATGGCGGAAGTCACCGGCTTCATACTTGTTTGAAGGGTAGAAATTACTTCATCAGACAACCCTTTTGACTTCAAGACTTGCTTCTCAGGATCCATGCTGAGAGCTGAAGACTGTATGGGTCGTGGTGGAGAATCGGGCCCTGGTGGAGGAGATCCTTTCTTCTTGGAAGGAGGATGGATTCTTCCTCTGCCATCTTCCTCAGCAGAGGGAACCAACTTCTCTACGGCCAGAAGGGCACCACCAGGACAACTTTTGCTCCTTCCTCCTGCACTTTCCTGAGAACCTTCTGGACTAGAGGAAGGGGTGGAAATGCATACAGCAGACCCTTCTCCCATGGCTGAGACAGTGCGTCGACCCCTGCTGAACCGTCTAGGGGATTTAGGGAGAAGCATCTTCTGACCTTTGAGTCTCCCTGGTAGCGAACAGATCAACTTGTGGCACCCTCTAGCATTGGCACAGCATACTGAACACTTCCTTGTTCAGTTCCCCCTCTGTGGAAGATATCTTCTGTCTGCTGATAAAATCTGCTACCTGGTTTCTGGATCTCTCCCGATGTACCGCGGAGATGGATAGTACTGCCGCCTCTGCCCATCTGAAGATCCTCTTGGCTAGCTGCTGCAGCGCAGGGTCTTTTTGCCCCGCTTGATGATGTAGGAATGCTACTGCCGTCGTATTGTCAGACAGGACTTTTACGTGTCTGCTTTTGACCACCGACTGGACCTGGAGAAGTATTTTAAACACGGCGTACAGCTCCCTGAAATTCGAGGACCTGGATCCTAACTCCGGACTCCATTATCCTTGGAAATATCTGCTTTCCACATGACCTCCCCAGCCTAGCGTTGGTGGTGACCACAACGCACGGCGAAAGAATCCATGGAACTCCTCTCTGTAGGTTTTCCGGAATGGTCCACCAACGGTCCACCAACGTCTAGCGAAGTATAGCGTGGAACTGCTGCAGGGTGCACAAGTAGGTTACCCAAACCAAGAAGTGATAATGAAAATAATTTGGCACTCAACTTCTAGTATTCATGAGATTGGAGAAGAATTTTATTTAGGCAGTCTGCAAAAATACAGCAACGTGACTAGTGGTGGAAACCACGTCTGGATCCCTACACACCAGCGCCTAAATAGGACCTGCTGTATTGACAGACCCATGTAAAAGAAGTGAGCAAGTAAAAGCCTCCCCTGCCAGTATCCATTCAAATACTTAGTTCCATATACTCACCTTATCTTCCTGTCTAGAGTGCTCATCGCTATAACAAGCCAGCTGTACTACTTTCTACACTCTTGCATATAACAGGATTTTGGCTTTCCATGGGCATATCATACAGGCAACTCCATTATAAGTAAAGATTTTTTTTACCTAAACAGTGAATTGGATATTTCTTTATATGAGACTATTACATAGAACCTCACCATAATAGTGAGCTGGGTGGCTCACCATCACAGTCCTCACAAAAGGAATTGACACATCCTTTACTACACAACCGCCTTACCTAATTATCTTAAGCAGTCGGACTGACGAAGGCCAGGTTGTTGGCCGAAACGTTTTTGCAGACTGCCTAAATAAAATTCTTCTCCAATCTCATGAATACTAGAAGTTGAGTGCTAAGTTATTTTCATTATCACCAACGTCTAGCGACTGTTGATTCTTGTCCCAGGTGGATAGGACCGCACCCTGAAGTTCCTGGGAGTGGAACTGACTCCACCTTACACAAGGAATACAAGACGTCATTAGTCCCAAAATTCTCATTGCTTCCCTGATGGAGCAGCGGCTTTTTGAAAACTGGAGAATTCTTTCCATCATGTCATGTTATTTCTCTTCTAGCAAGAAAGATATTCTCAGTTGGGAGTCTAGCAGGACCCCTAGAAATTTCTTTCTGGGCTCTGGGACAAGATCTGATTTTTCCCAATTCATGACCCATCCCAGTTACTGAAGCATGGAGATTGAGAACTGGCAATAATGGTCCCTGAGCTGTTCCTCGGAACTGGCCATTATCAGAAAGTCGTCTAGATAGGGCTACTTTCAGACTAGCGTACTGAGGCACAGCGCAGGGCCACCGCTAAGCTCTGCCCCTGGCCACGCCTCCTCCGGTCAGCTCCTCCTATGGTCTCATGACGCTGCATGTGATCAGCGTACCCTATATTTAGTGTTGGGTACGCTGGCCGTGCGTTGGTATGATTTTGCCGGCGCTTGTGCATAGCACACAAAAACGCACTCTGTTGCACCCGCCGCAGCCTCTTCTTACCTGCGCTCCTCCTCTTGCGCGCTCTCTTGTCCTCGCTCCCGCTCTGCTGCGGTCCCGTGCGCCACCCTTAGGCCGCGGGTGCGCGCCTGACCGCTCTCTTTACTTGGCGATGGGCGTCGCTGAGGGGCCGGGCTTCGTGACCACTTCCTGGCAATGAGGTATTTCAGGCGTCCTCCCTATGGGGAAGACGCCAGGTGATTGTGTGGTATCCCTGCACTGTTCTAGTCCCAATAGTTTACTATAGTTCTCTTGTCTTGTGGTTTCCTTGGTTCCTGTTTGCTTCATCTCTGTCCCTGTTCTGTTGCCGCCCTCCCTGCCGGTTCCGCCCCATCCTGTCCGTGCTTTCCACTCAGTGTTCCCCCTGCCTATCGTTTGGTGTGCGTGCCCCCTTGCCAGTCTCCTTCCCTTTCCTGGGTCTCTTGTTCTCTGCCCGTTCATTGCTATATCTGCTCCTGGTGCTTCCACCTCTGTCTTCCCTCTCCGTCTGTGCCTTTCTCCTGCTGCCCTCAAGAGTGTTTGCTACCTGGTTCCTTCCTCCTCCAGTACCCCCTGCTCAGGTACCCTCGACTCTGTCCGGCATCCTTATCCCGCTTCTAGCCTTACTTGTCCTTCGAGCTGTCCCTCTTGGTGCCGGCTGTTGCGGTTCTGACCCCTGCGGTCCTGCCCCTAACGATCCCTGTATAGGGGTCGGTTATCACCTGGCGCGCTCGGCCCATGGGCTCCAGATCCGAGATCCAGAGGGTCCACTCTCGGATGTTGCCTGCTCCTGAGCATCACAGCTGATTGCATGCAGCGCCATGCGATCATAGGAGGAGCTGACTGGAGGAGGCGCAGCCGGGGGCGGAGCTTAGCGGCGGCCGTGCGCCTCAGTACGCTAGTCTGAAGGTAGCCTAAGGCACCACGATGGCATCATATTTCATTAGGTATGCGACTACTTCTGCCATTAACTTGGTGAATACCCTGGGTGCTGAGGCTAGGCCAAAGGGAAGACACCGGAACTGGTAGTGATGGACCCTCCCTTGGGCCCTCAGGGCAAATCTTAGGAATCTCTGGTAAGACGCGTGGACCGGCACATGATAGTATGCGTTTTTTAAATCTACAGTATGGTACACATTACCATATCTCTGTCTATAAGAGGAACTGTAGACTTGATGGATTCCATCTTGTATTTTTCGTACCTTATCCATCTGTTTAGGGGCCTGATGTTTATTATTGTCCTGCTCTCTCCTGAAGGTTTCTTTATTGAGAAGAGGCTGGAATAATGACCCCTGTCTTTTTCTTGCTTGGGAACCGGCACTATTGCCTCGATCTTCAGTAAATTCTGAATGTCTGTCCACATGGGGGAGGCGGCTGAGTGAAGACAAGAGTTCGTTATTACGAACCTCTCTGGGGGTAAATGGGAGAACTCTAATTTGTAGCCCTGAGAGTCTATCTGCAAGATCCATGGGTTTTGAGAACTCTCTTGCCAGCCCCCTAGGAACCGACCTAGCCGTCCCCCTACTTTCATGGTGTCATTTCCTGCCTGCGTTTGAACCAAAAATAGAGTTACACTTACTGGTAATTGGGTTTCTAAGACCCTCCAAGACAGCACACAGGAGGTTGCCTCCCCATCCTAATTATGGATAGGAAGCAAGAGGTTAAATAGCCCTCCCCTTCCCCTTGTCCCCAGTGTTTTCCAAGGACCACATAGAGTGAATGCTTTATTTATTATTTATTTACACAAATCAAATATGAACATAATTGTTAGGGGGGAAATTACCGGAGCTGTCGTGGAGGGTCTTAGAAACCCAATTACCGGTAAGTGTAATTTTATTTTCTCTAATCCCCTCCACGACAGTGCACAGGAGGTATACCAAAGAATAATGGTTATGGAGGGACAACAGCTTGCAGGGCTTTCCTGCCAAAGGCTAGATCTCGTACTGACATTAGATCTAATCTATAATGCTTAAGGGCCTTTTACACATAGCGAGATCTCTAGCAATATTGCTAAAGCGTCACCGATGTTGGATTTTAAGTGCAACTCATCTAGCTGCTACTTGCAGAAGTATTCTGATGACTCTGCAATAGTAGGCCTCTTCACAGGAGGAGATGAAAGAGAGTACAGAGATACTAACCAAGCTTTTGTGGAGTGGTGTCAGAGGAACCACCTTAGGATTAATTCCGGGAAGACCAAGGAATTGGTGGTGGACTTTCGCAAGGGAAAAAATCCACCAGTAGTGGTGAACATTCAGGGAAATGACATTGAAATAGTGGACACCTATAAGTACCTTGGTGTGATCCTCAATAATAAGCTTGACTGGGCCCATCACTTGGATGCAGTGTACAGGAAGGGCCAAAGTAGGCTTTATCTGCTCAGAAGGCTGAGAGCCTTCGGAGTTAGGGGGGCACTCTTGCATCTTTCTTCAACTCTGTTGTGGCATCAGTCATCTTCTGTGGTGTGGCGTGCTGGGGTAGTGGCATATCAACCAGGGATAGGAATAGGCTGGACAAACTGATTAGAAGGGCCAGCTCTGTTTTGGGATGCCCCCTTGATCCAGTTCAGGAAGTAGGCGACAGGAGGATACTGGCCAAGGTGAGCTACATGGTGCAGAATGATTCCCATCCCATGCATGAGACCGTGACAAAGATGTGCAGTACTGTCAGTGACCGGCTACTTCATCCTAAATGTGAGAGGGAGCGCTATCGAAAGTCCTTCCTTCCTGCTGCAGTTAGACTGTATAACTAGCACTGTCCAAAACGGAGAACGACCCAAACAGTGATAGATCCAAAGTTGTGATAGTCCGGTTATATCTTGTTCCTGCCTTGCTGCTGTAATGCTCTGAATTTCCCCATGGTGGGACGATTAAAGGATTATCTTATCTTGTCTTATCTTATATCGCTAGCGATCTCGCTTTGTGTGACACGTACCTGCGACATCCCCCCCCCCCGCTGGATATCGCTGATCGTGCTCAAATGTCCTGGGCCATTTTTTCCTCGTTGACGTCCCGCTGGTGCCGACTAGCGACGCATGGACGCAGGCGGAAGTCATCATCGCTGCCGTGTGACAGGTAAGAGCGACCAGCGACGGATCGCTTATCGCTGCTGCGTCACTGGTGAGATCTGCCTGTTTGGCAGCTCACTAGCGACCATTTAGCAATGCACCAGCGATCCTGACCAGGTCGTATCGTTGTCGGGATCGCTGGTGCATCGCTAAATGTAACGGGACCCTTAGTGAAGGTAAGGACTGAGGACCAGGTAGCAGCTCTGCAAATCTGCTTGATGGACGCATTTGCCTTTTCTGCCAAGGAGATGGAGACAGCTCTAGTGGAGTGGGCCTTCAAGGATTCAGGAGGAGGTAAATCCTGATTTTTGTAAGCATCCATGATTGCTTTCTTAATCCAGTTAGCTAAAGAGAATTTGGACGCCTTTTTCCCTTTGTTTGGTCCGCCATACTGAACAAAAAGATTCTGATATTTCCTCCAAAGCTTTGTTTCTTCCAAATAGAAAAGGACCGCTCACCAGACGTCCAGGGTATGGAATCCTGCTTCCCTCTCATCTTTGTCACAGGAGGGCAGTATTATTTCCTGGGACCTGTGGAAATCAGAAGACACTTTTGGCACAAAAGACGTATCTAGATGGAATATTAATCTATTGTCCAGGATTCTTAGATAAGGCTCTCTGATGGATAGCACCTGAATCTTGCCCACCCTTCTTGCCATAGTAATGGCTATGAGAAGTACTGTTTTCCAGGATAGTTTATCTATCTGGATCTGGTCCATAGGCTCAAATGGAGGGATCACTAGACCTTTTAGTACTACATTCAAGTCCCAAGCTGGAACCATACTGGATTTGTTTGGATGGATGCTGGAGGCTGCTGATATGAATCTCCTTAACCATCGATGGTCTGCTAGATTCTGGTCGAAGTAGGAACTCAGGGCTGATACCTGGACCAAGGTACTTGGTCTTAGTCCTTTGGATAAGCCATACTGTAGGAAGTCTAAGATCTTTGCTAAATCTGGGTGGAAGGGATCAATGGGAGTGGATCCAAAACATGCCGAGAAGGTTTTCCATATTTTGGAATATATAGCGTTTGTGATCGGCTTCCTACTCCTTTATAAGGTGGATATCACCACATCTGAGATGCCTCTGGCTTACAGGATTGTGGTTTCAGAAGCCTGGCTGCCAAGCTTAAGCTGTGGGGAGCCGGGTGAAAGATGGGACCTTGCTGTAGTAGGTCGTAGTCCAGAGGTAGGATCAGAGGACCCTCTAAGTTCATTACCCTTAGTGCTCCGAACCAGCTCCTTTTTGGCCAGAGAGGGGCAATCAGGATAGTTTTGACCCTGTCTGTCCTAACCTTTTGCAGAGTCATTGGTATTAAAGGAATTGGTGGAAACGTGTATGCTAGACCAAAGTCCCACGGGTGAGCAAAATCATCCACCCTTGAATGTCTTTCGTTTGGACCTATGGAGAAGTATTATTTTGCTTTGGCATTCTCTCGATTTGCAGTTAGGTCTACCTCCGGGGACCCCATTTTTTGTTTATGGTCTTGAATATCCTCATATTGAGGCTCCATTCTCCTGGGTATATGTCTGTCCTGCTCAACAAGTCTGCTTCGACGTTGTCGGATCATTTCAGGTGGAGAGCCGATAAGGACTGGAGATGGCATTTTGCCCAACCAAATATTGTTGCTGAGATGTGTTGCAGACTCCTGTATTTTGTGCTGCCCTGATACGTAGATGGACTATGGTGGTCATGTTGTCGGAGTAAACTCGGACATGGGTTCCCTTGATTAATGGCTTTGCCGCCCTTAGAGCTTCTTCTTCTGCTCTCAATTCTCTGTAATTGGAAGACTGATTTTCCAACTTTTTGGGCCAGACTCCCTGAAAGATTCCTTGAGAAGATATTGCTCCCCAACCGCGCTTCCTGGTGTCTGTTGTAATTGATGTCATAGGATATTGTATCCAGGGTATCCCTTTTGCTAGGTTTCCCTGGTTGAACCATCAGTTTAGGGATAACTTTACATGTTGAGGTAGAGAGATTCTCGTATTGAGGGTCTCTGGGTCTCTGTTCCAGCGGGGCAGAATAAACCTTTGAAGTATTCTTGAGTGGGGCTGGGCCCAGGGGACCGCCCGGATGCAAGAACTCATTGACCCCAACGTTGACATAGCAAATCTTATGGTCACCCTTTTCTGATTTTTTAGCATCCAAACTTTTGATCTTATGCCTACCTGCTTGGTGGGCAGAAGAAACGATATTTGGCTCTGGGAATCTAGGAGGATTCCTAGAAAGACCTTCCTGGTTGAGGGATTCAGGTCCGATTTTTCCCAATTTACAATCCAGCTTAAGGATGCTAGCGTATGCAGAACTGATGCTCTCTTAGAGTGGTGCTGCAGGGAGCCATGACCAGAAGGTCGTCCAGGTAAGGAACGACACATATGTCCTGTTTCCTGAAGAATTCTACTACTTCAGCAATTATTTTTGTAAATGTTCAGGTGCCGATGATATGCCAAAGGGCAGAACCTTGAACTGGAAATGGTGCACTTCTTCGTCTAGAGTAACTGCAATCCTCAGATACCGCTGATCGGACGGATGGATTGATTTTTCCCAATCAATGGTATTGTGGTCTTTATTGACTCCATCTTGAAGCGTTGGTACCGGATATGCTGGTTCAGCTTCTTTAGGTTGATGATGACCTGGTATTTCCCACTTGGCTTTTTTACTAGGAGCAGTCGGGAGTAGTGGCCCTGACCCTGCTCTGCCTCTGGAACTGGTGAAATTACTGCTGACGATAGCATCTGTTGGAGTTCTGAATGCAGAATTTTTTTGAAGTTTTGCTGAAGGGAGATGTGTTACTTCCAGACTTTGAGGGGGGAAGGAGGAAAATTCTATTTTTACACCCCTTCTGACTGAGTCTAGGATTCTCCGATCCGATGTTATCCCCTGCCAGCTTGGGAAGTAGTTTGCAATCCTGCCCCCTACCTGCTTGGCGTCATTTTCTGTCTCTGAATGAGAGCTGTGAAAAATATTTCTGCCTTTCCCACCTTTTGGGTAACTCCATTGCCCCGTTTTCCCTTTCTCCCTGTATTGAGGGGTCTGAGCCTGGGGTGGGCGAAAGGGCTTCTTCTTGGTCAGTTTTGGTTCTGGAAGATTTTTCTTGTTGGTTACCTTCTATAGTAATTCGTCCAGTGTCGGGCCCAATACGTAATCGCCCTTGAAGGGAATAGAGTATAGTTTGAATTTTGATAGAATGTCCCCACTGCACATTTTCAGCCATAGAGCCCTTTGGGTAGTGTTGGAAAGTACTGATGTTCTTGCTGCAATATGGACCGACTCTGCCGAGGAGGCCGCTAACAAGCCTGCTACATTCTGAAGAAGCAGTAAAGAGGATATAAGATCTTCACTCGGAGTCCCACTTCTGATACGGTCCTCTAACTGTTGAAACCAGAGGTACAGGGTTCGTGTTACGCAGGCGGATGAGATGTTTGTTTTTAAGGAGGCCGCTGAAGCTTCCCAGGATTTCCTCAGTAAACTATCCATTATGCTGTCAAGAGGGTCCTAGTGTAGTTTTTTTGGCTATCCTAGCTACCTGGATATCTACTTTAGGGACCTCAGTCCAACACTTTGCGGTCTCTTCATCCAGGGGAAACCAATCTTTCATCTCGCCTGGGATACTCAACTTCCTTTCCGGGAACTCCTATTCCTCCAGGATTAGATTCTAGACATTATCATGGATAGGAAAAACCATTTTCTTCCTAGATATCAGGCCGCCAAATAGATCATCCTGGACTGAGCTGGATGGTTTCTCCTCCTCAACTCCCATCGTGTTCCTGACTGCCGAAAGTAGTTCATATTTTCTGAGGAAAATAACAATTTCCTATCATCTTCTGTCTGATTTGGGGTCAGTTCACCCTCTTCCCTCCAATCCCCAGAAACCGATGACTCAGGTTCTGAGTCTGAGATATCTTCAGTGGCATATTTTCTTCTTCAGTCTTCTGAGACTGAGGGCCCCCTGTGAATGACTTGGAGAAGGTAGCCAGGGATGACTGAATCTTCTGTCGCACCAACCCTCTTACTTCGTCCATCCGGACAATTTTTTCTGTGCATCGCTAGCACAGAATTTTTTTGCAATTGGAGGGGAGTTTTTTACTACAGATGGTGCATTTGCAGCTTGTAGTCTTTTAATTCGTTTTTGGTGCAGGATCCTTGTCTCCCTGAACGTGGGAAGGCGGGTCCTATAAAAATGGGTCCTGATCCAAAGGCGATAAACCCTTTTCCAAGTGTATTCACTGGGCCAGGGTTTGCGCTGGGCTCTGCAGAAGCAGCTCTCAAGGAAGACACATCCGTCATGAAGACCTTAGTCCTACCTTATGGAGTCTTCCATCAGAGACCTTATATAGGAACCGAGATCAGTTTCACGCTTGCGTTGGGCAGAGCTGCAGAGGGCTGCGTACTTCCTCCGTTAAGCCCCTCCCACTGACTCACCTCTTCCATTCAGCTCCGCCTACATCGGCATGCGTCCTGCGTACCTATCTTTAACATTGGGTATGCAGACCATGCAAATGTATGCGGATGCCTCCGCATGTGTCATTTTGACGCTGCGCCGAACGCAACATGTTGCATTTTGTTGCCGTCGGCGCATCGTCAAAATGACGCATGCGGAGGCATCCGCATACATTCGCATGGCCTGTGTACCCAATGTTAAATATAGGTATGCAGGACGCATGCCGACGTAGGCAGAGCTGAATGGAAGAGGTGCAGCAGTGGGTGGGGCTTATCAGAGGAAGTATGCAGCCCTCCGCAGCTCTGCCCAACGCAAGTGTGAAACCAGCCTAAGTGTAGGGTAAGGGCTAAAGGTGGTCGTTTGCTTTTGTAAGCTTACTCACATGCCACTGGCTTTGCTCCAAGCCACTGTCTTTTTTAATGGGATCCTCCATGTTAGAATTAATGGTATGCAGTCCCAGCTTACAGTAGGGCAGCCCACACACATACACAGGGACCCTATTTATACAACACCAGCCCCCAGGCATAGGTCTTCGTCGGATCCTCTTCCTGAATTCCATTGTGGAACGCATCCCCCTGGCCATAAACCGTAAGTTCTCTGCGCGGCCTGCAAAGATGACGTCACTGTGGAATGCACGCTGGAGCGCACACCGGCCGCGACCCCGGCCAGTCTGCAGAAATGAAGCAAAAATTAAAAAATCATCCTTGAATCTAAATATCAAGTTCCATCATCATCCTTCAAGAGCGCATATTGCTGGGAAAAACATTCACCAAGTGTTATAACCTATGAAAGCACTGTCCAGTGCTCTCACTAGTTCCCAGATCTTTGCAGTTTGCTGCAAAGATCTGGGAACTAGTGAGAGCACTGGACAGTGCTTTCATAGGTTATAACACTTGGTGAATGTTTTTCCCAGCAATATGCGCTCCTGAAGGATGATGATGGAACTTGATATTTAGATTTAAGGATGATTTTTATTTTTAATTCAAAATAGAATACAACCGGTTTCGACTGCTAAGAGTCTTCCTCAGGTATAAGGTCAAGAATATAAACGGATCTGTCTGAACACATTTTATAGCAGATCTCCCTTCATATGGTTTTGGGTGGGGGCTGAAAGGTCTGTTTTTCAGACACACCCAGATACTCAGATATGCAGGATTTTGCACTCTGAGGAATTGAACAAAACTCATATACCAAATAAATGTTACACAAAAAGTTTCACACAAAAATTTTTTCACATTTTTAGTGTAAAAATTTTTAGTGTGAAAAATTTTTTGGGAATATTTTTATATATATACTTTTTAATTGTTTTTTATGTGAAAATCTTTTGTGTGAAACTTTTTGTGTAACATTTATTTGGTATATGAGTTTTGTTCGATTCGTCAGAGTGCAAAATCCTGCATATCTGAGTATCTGGGTGTGTCTGAAAAACAGACCTTTCAGCCCCCACCCAAAACCATATGCAGGGAGATCTGCTATAAAATGTGTTCAGACAGATCCGTTTATATTCTTTACATTATACCTGAGGAAGACTCTTAGCAGTCGAAACCGGTTGTATTCTATTTTGAATTAAAAATAAAAATCATCCTTGAATCTAAATATCAAGTTCCATCATCATCCTTCAGGAGCGCATATTGCTGGGAAAAACATTCACCATGGTGCTGTCAGGATTAGTAAACTGGAAATGGAACTTTTTGGCAAGGCACGAGCTCTATGTTCACAGATGGAAAAATGAAGCATATCAAGAAAAGAACACTGTCCCTAATGTGAAACATGGAGGAGGCTCTGTTATGTTCTGGGGCTACTTTGCTGCATCTGGCGCAGGGTGTCTAGAATTTGTGCAGCGTACAATGAAATATCAAGACTATCAAGGGATTTTAGAGAGAAATGTGCTGCCCAGTGTCAGAAAGCTTGGTCTCAGTTGCAGGTCATGGGTCTTGCAACAGGCTAAAGACCCAAAACACACAGCTAAAAACACCCAAGAATGGCTAAGAGGAAAACACTGGACTATTCTGAAGTGGCCTTCTATAAGCCCTGACCTAAATCCTATAGAGCATCTTTGGAAAGAGCTGAAAACATGCCGTCTGGAATAGGCAACCTTCAAACACGAGACAACTGGAGCAGTTTGCTCTTCTGGAGTGGGCCAAAATACCTGTAGAGAGGTGCAGAAGTCTCATTGACGGTTACAGGAATCATTTGAAGTGATTGCCTCAAAATGTTGTGCAACAAAATATTAAGTTAAGGGTACCATCATTTCTGTCCAGGCCTATTTCATGAGTTTTATTTATTTTTTTTAATTTTGTGGAAGCATGGTTGAAAAGCAATGTTGGACTTTCATTTGATCATTTACGTAGATTTTTGATTTATTATTATTTTTGTCAGATTCAAGTTATTTATTTCTCCATTGTGGGTTTTTCTGTCATTAAAAGAGGGGTACCAACAATTTTGACCACGTGTGTAGATAGCGCCGAAGCAATGACAGAAATACAGGCAAACTATATTGGACTAACAGGACACAGGAACAACTTTAGAATATACCATGGACGGGGAACCTGGCAACATACAGTTGCAAATGTAAGAAGGGGCCAGGATGGTAGTCGTGGCCGAGGACACCAGGGCCTTGGTGTCCTGGCCTCTTCTCACAGGAAAATTGTCAGCTTCAACCGGCGTACCTGTTTGGGGTTCCAGTTCACCGTCAGGGATTCCACAGCGGTGTTGCCCAACTCCTGTACACTTAGTTTCGGTGCATAGGGTGGAAATAACAGACACAGATACTGGTTCAGATGCCAAACAATTTTACTTTTCTCATCAACGGTCCCAGGCACATCAGTGACATTACAGTCCACACAGCATTCCTCCTGCACTTTCCCTTTCCTGCTTTCTTTGTCCTCACGCACATTACAGGGTAGTAGCGCCTTAGGCGGTACCGCAGCTTCACTTCTGTAGGACCTCAAGACATAGGGGATCCCGTTCATCCGTTTCACCCGGGACTTACAAGCTTCAGCCCTATTTAAGATCTGCCACATTGTGAATATTCTACGCCCTGCACGACCCTTGGACCACATAATTCTCTCTTTTGCTTGCTGCCGTGGAACACCGTAATGCCCGGGGTGCTTGGGTCTCAACCAGCACCCGTCTTACTGTGCCTGTGTACTTTTATTCCAACAGAACGTTTCGTAGCTACTATGTCGTCCTGGGCCTAGAGCCCTTGTGGACACTTTGGGAGTCCTCGCCCTTCTGCCTAGTACCTATCTCTTACACTTACTTAACCAATACAGATCCTCCTATATTTAACCCACTATGAACTTCCTACAAGACGTAACTACAAGGCCCACTAGCATGCCCCCATCTAGTGGCCCACAACAGAACTACACTTGCCCATATCTAGGAACTCTATACTAATAGTGCCCTCCTCTGATTACCCCAAGGGATGCACTAACTTACCCTAATCTATACATAAATATGCAGAACTTATACAACACAATATATTACAATCTTACAGCATGGTAACACATATATGATGTGGCAGTATCAATAAAGCAAACAATGGTAAAACACTATGAGTGTAGCAGTACCAAGAATAATTACATATATACAGTACATTAGCACTTCTTAAAGGGGAGGTGACATTAAAATGGGACGTCTTACTTCAATCCCCTACACACACACACCAACATGACTAATACTAATTACAGGGGTTGCTCAGACCCCTCCTTATTGGTGACTGGCTGATCGTGTGTTTACTAATTTTAATAATATCTAGATTAAAAGTTATGTTCTAATAACTATCATGCTGCTATCATGTAATGCTGCATTTAGCACAAGCGATCAGACGATAGCAGCTTCAAGTCCCATGAGGGGACTAACAAGTACAGTGGAAAGTAAAAAAAAAAAAATTTTTTTTTTTACATATTAAAAATAAAAAATACATGTGGTATTGCCGCGTTCAGAAAAGTCCAATCTATCAAAATAACTAACTTGATCGGTAAACCCTGTAAACAAAAAATAATTCAAACACGCCAAAATTATTATTTTGTCAATGCAATACCACAAAAAACGATGTAACAAGCGGTCAAAATGTCACATCTATCCCAAATTGGTATAAATTAAAACGTTAAATAAAAATTAATATTAAGGTCTATTCTGTTATTTCTAAACACTGTTTTTCGGTGATTACTTTGTATCTCCGTTCATACTGCACCCACACACACAAATGATACACCATTTGAAAGGTAAACTTGCCCCCTTCCGCAAGAAAATATCCAAACAAACCACACATCCACGACTTGATCACAAAATACAGTTTAAACATTAATTTTCATAAACCTGCAGTAAGGAAAAATGACTTGCAAGTGGCACCACAGTACCCCAAAGCACACTACCGCAAAGCCGCTTAGACATCACAAACAAATACAAACATTTGCCTTGGGGGTTTTCCAGCTTGCCGAACTGCTTGCCCAGCATATTTCAGGAACATTGGAGGATTGCACACTTCACTGCAGGTGAGTCACATATGCAAACACATTTGTAAACGCGCACTGCCTATTGAATTGCACACTTGCTCCGTTCATACTCCACCCACACAAACAAATGATACACCATTTGAAAGGTCAAATGACCTGCAGGTGGCAGCACATTACTCGGAAGCACACTACCACAAAGCTACTTACAGATATCACAAACAAATCCAAACATTTGACTTGGGGTCTTTCCAGCTTGCCCTGTTAGGGACGGCGGAACGCACTAAATAATAGTAAGTGCGTTCGCCGCCCGGGGTCCACCATGCAGAGGTGTTACACTGCTGCTACGTAATGGCAGACGCACAATATGGCGGTATAACGCAAGCGGGTTGAACGTCACCCGGTGTGCGCTGGGCGGTCTCTGTTACTTCACAGACGCCGAGGCGTTAAATACAAAGACCGAGCCTGTTGACGTCACAGGACCCAGCGGAATGCACGCACGGTATATGGTCACAGGACTCGGGCCCAAGACACAGGGTCAGCGTTCCTCTAGACCTACCGTGCGTGCAGCATCGCAACCGCATATGCCAATAAGTACTGCTGACTGCAGCGCGGCGACAGACACTGCCACTGTACGACAATGCCCGGTAGCAGGCACACTGTCGGACGCTAGTACATGGATGATATGCACTGTGGCCTGTAGTTTGGCATGGACTGTTGCTGACTCTATCACTAGTTCCCTATCCACAAACGTAATATCAGAGGGAGGGGAATCTTAATGAGTCATTTGCAAGTCCATGCATTCGTCATCATTCACACAGGTAGTAACTAGAGTCTATACTAGCACCATGCAAAGCTTTTATAGCTGGGACCTTCCGGAAGCTTCCAGATCCCTGAGATGTACCAATCAGATCTGGAGAAGGACCTGGGCATGTGACTCCCGATCTCCAATGGGAGATCGTCTCGTGAGCATGCTCAGTGGAGCGACGGAAGGACTTAGCTTCTGGAGTGGCTTGCTGCTGAGCAGCCTGCGTTGCTATTACTGGCCCAGAGGTGGCAACAACAGCCAGGCCCACAGAGCTGGTCTGGGCAGAGTCGGGCATGGCGGGGCTGCTGAGCAGGCTCCTCTGCGGTCGATGGAGAATGGGAGACCACTGAATGCAAGGCTCTGGATTCCCGCTGTGCAGCTGCAGGAACCCGACACCTAACATGCCCAGCCTATTTCAGGCACATTGGAGGAATGCACACTTCACTGCAGGTGAGTCACATATGCAAACACATTTGTTTACATGCACTGCTTTTTCGCTGTTTACTTCCCCCCATACACAAAAATGGTGAGTCACATATGCAAACACATTCGTAAACATGCACTGCTTTTTCGCTGATTACTTTTCCCCCCCCACACACACAAATCATACACCATTTGAAAGGTAAACTTTCCCCCTTCAGCAAGAAAAGAGACAAACCACACATTCACGATTTTATCACTAAATATTATTTATATAGCGCCATTAATTCCATGGTGCTGTACATGAGAAGGGGGGTTACATACAAAGTTATAGATATCGTTAACAGTAAACAAATTTACAATGACGGACTGGTGCAGAGGGGAGAGGACCCTGTCCTTGTGGACTTACATTCTACGGGATAGTGGGGAAGAGACAGAAGGTCGGGGGTGCAGCAGCTCAGATGGTGATGAGGCGGCAGAATGGTTATTGCAGGCTGTAAGCTTTCCTAAAAAGATGGGTTTTCAGGTTCCGTTTGAAGGATCCGAGGGTGGTGGATAATCGGACGTGTTGAGGCATGGAATTCCAGAGGATAGTGGATATTCAGGAGAAATCTTGTAGGCGGTTGTGTGAGGAACGAATAAGTATGGAGGAGAGTAGGAGGTCATGGGAGGATTGAAGATTACGTGAGAGAAGATATTGGGAGATTAGTTCAGAGATATAGGGAGGGGAAAGGTTGTGGATGGCTTTGTAGGTCAGTGTTAGTAGTTTCAACTGGATTCGTTGGGGAATTGGGAGCCAATGGAGGGATTTGCAGAGGGGAGAGACGGGAGTAGCAAGGAGAGAGGTGGATTAGTCGGGCAGCAGAATTGGACAGACTGGAGTGGTGCAAGAGAGTCAGCAGGGAGGCCACAGAGGAGAGTGTTGCAGTAGTCAAGGTGGGAGATGATGAGGGCATGTACAAGAGTTTTTAATAGATTGAGGGCTGAGGAAGGGATGGATTCTGGAAATATTTTTGAGTTGGAAGCGACAGGAGGTGGCAAGAGTTTGGACGTGTGGTTTGAAGGACAGGGCAGAGTCGAGAGTTACTCAAAGGCAGCGGATTTCAGGTGCGGGAGAGAGCGTGATGCCGTTTACCATAATAGATAGATCGGGTAGGGAAGATACGTGAGATGGAGGAAAGATAATAAGTTCAGTTTTGTCTACATTGAGTTTTAGGAAGCGAGAGGTGAAAAAGGAGGATATGGCTGATAGACACTCCGGGATTCTGGACAGCAGAGAGGTGACATCTGGGCCAGAGAGGTAGATCTGAGTGTCATCTGCATACAGGTGGTACTGGAAGCCATGGGACTTTATGAGTTGTCCTAGGCCAAGAGTATAGATGGAAAAAAGTAGGGGTCCCAGGACAGAGCCTTGGGGGAATCCAACAGAGAGGGGGTGGGATGAGGAGGTAGTATGGGAGTGGGAAACGCTGAATGTGCGGTCAGAAAGGTATGAGTAAATCCAGGACAGGGCAAGGTCTTTCATGCCAAGGGAAGAAAGAATCTGTAGCAGTAGGCAGTGGTCAACTGTGTCAAAGGCAGAGGACAGGTCAAGGAGGAGGATGGAGAACTGTCTGTTAGCTTTTGGCTGTAAGTCATTAGTAATTTTGGTCAGAACAGTTTCAGTGGAGTGGTGGGGGCGGAAGCCAGATTGCAGGATGTCGAGGAGGGAGTTAGATGAGAGGTGGGAGGAAAGTTGAACATGGACATGCTGTTCAAGGAATTTGGAAGCAAACGGGAGCAGTGATATGGGGCGATAGCTGGGCATAGCAGTTGGGTCAAGGTTTGATTTTTCGAGGATGGGTGTTATGGTGGCATGTTTGAAGGCAGAGGGGAAGGTACCAGAAGTTAGGGATAGGTTGAAGAGATGGATTAGGGCTGGAATGATCATGTTAGTGAGGTTGGAGAGCAGGTGGGAAGGGATGGGATCAAGTGCACAGGTGGTGAGGTGTGATTTGGAAAGGAGATGGGTAAACTCTTCTTCAGTGATGCTGGAGAGGGAGGTTTGTTATGAATGAGTCACCGTAGGAGGCAAAAGCAGAAATACAAGCTAAGTCCAGAAAACCAGAGAAGTTGGCAACTATCAGATTGCAGACCCCTGAACCTATCAACACAACTAGCAGTAGCCGTGGGGGGTTCCTACGATGCCCTAGACCCCTCGATCATGGCCGGAGAATTAAATAGGCCTAAAGAAAGGGGAAATCTAAACTGCCCCAGAGCAGACCCCAAAGCAATAGGCAGCCCCCAACATATAATGACGGTGAAGCAAGATGAAAACACTAACACAGACAGAAAGATAGACTGAGCAAAGACGGGGCCCAAAACTACCTAGATAGGAAAGGACAGGAAGGCTGCTGTCTGCAATCTGCCAAAACCCTATCAAAGACATAAGCCAACAAGCTGATATGAAAAAGGCCCTGAAGCAGCTAGGCTTCAAAAACTAAATCAGCACTCAGGTATTTTCAGAAGACAGTGCTAAAGGAATTCAGCACACCCCAGCAGGGAAAGGCAGAAATCCAGAAAAACAAAGCAAAACAGGTGTGTTTTCTTCCAACGCCACTCCGCGACCCTGGATGCTTGTTGAAGTTTTTTGGTGAGGTTGTTGTGCCAGGGATGCCTATTGGTTTGTCGCACTTTGCCACGCATGAGAGGAGAGACTGAGTCTATGGCTGATGTGAGGGTGGTGTTGTAGAAAGCGGTGGCACTGTCCATGTTGTGGAGTGAAGATATGGAGGACAGAGTTAGAAGAGAGTCTGTGAATGTCTAGGAGTGCGAGGTTTCTGCGAGAATGTGCTAGTGGCTGGACATGGGGGGGCAGGTGAGAAGGACAAGGGTGAGAAGGTGAGTAGATGGTGGTGAGATAGGGGGGAGAGGTTGTGAGATTAGATAGGGAACAGAGGCGGGTGAAGATGAGGTCTACTGTATGTCCATCTGTGTGGGTGGCTGTGGAGGACCACTGAGTAAGTCCAAAGGATGAGGTAAGTGACAGGAGTTTGGAGGCTGCTGGCTGGTGGGTGTCAATGGGGATGTTGAAGTCCCCCATGATGATGGTGGGGATGTCAGAAGAGAGAAAGTGGAGGAGCCAGGTGGAGAATTGGTCGATGAAGGCAGTGGCTGAGCCTGGTGGTTGGTAGATGACAGCCATTTGGAGATTAGAGGGAGAGTAAATATGGACAGAGTGAACCTTGAAAGAAGGGAGGATAAGGGAGGGTGGGGGTTGGATAGGGTTGAAGGAGCAGTTTTTGAAAGGAAACCCACTCCTCCACCATGTCTGTTGCCAGGGCGAGGAGTGTGGGTAAAGTGGAGGCCGCCATAACTCAGCGCGGCCGGGGAGGCCATGTCAGCCAGGTCTCATTGAGGGCCAGGAAGGAAAGGTTGCGGGAGGTAAAGAGGTTGTGAAGCACGTGGAGCTTGTTGCAGATGGAGCGAGCATTCCAAAGTGCTCCAGAAAGAGGGTGCAGGAGGGTGGTCAGTGGCACAGGTTTTAAGTGTGAGGGATTGCTTAGTGTGAAAAAGATAGGGGTGAGGACTAGTGGCATGTATGAGGCGGGGGGGGGCAGGATTGGGGGATATGTCACTAGCAGTGAGAAGCAGAGAAAGGGAAAGTAGGTGGGTGAAGGAAAGTGATCGTCTCTCTCGTATTGTATATTAGTAGAAGACGTCTGAGGTTAAGGAGTGTCTGCAGATAAAGCGAGGTGGGGGGTAAGAGAGGGGGAGATAGTTATTTGGTTCAAGGGTGCAGGGGTTTGGGGATAGTGAATACAGTTTAAATATTAATTTTCATAAACCTACAGAAAGACACCATGACCTGCAGGTGGCATTTCAACCGAAGACATTTTTTTGGCCTATACTTACCAAACCAATTTATTGTATTACCAATCTACATATATAAATACCTGTCTGTGTTCATCATGTCATGAAATACATTTACATTTGACCAGCTTGCTTTTTCTGAAATTGCCTGCGCCCCCGACGACCAATGTGTGAAAATTTCACACAGGCCAAACCTGTTTTAAGATAAATTAAAACGCAGCTCCACTGACGGGAGAAATAAAAATGATACAGGCCTTGGAAAATGATGACACAGCCACAAACATTCTTTTGCAAACTTGTTTTTTTTTTTCTTTCACCACAAAAATAGAAAAAACGGCCATCTTGTTTATTGCCATAACACATCAGCATGAGCAGAATCATATTGCAAGATCATTTTTACCATAAAATGCCAAGCCCTTCACTGGCTTCCTATTGTCTAGGAGCTCCAGTTCAAAACCCTATGACATACAACGTCAACCACAGCCTGTCTCCTCCATACATCTGTGACATGGTCTCCCAGTACTTACCTACACGCAACCTTCGATCCTCTCAAGATCTCCATCTCTACTCCTCTCTTCTTCCCACAACCGCATACAAGATTTCTACCGCGCATCCCCCATACTCAAGAAATCTCTACCCCAACACATCAGACTCTCACCTATCATGGAAACCTTCAAACGGAACCTGAAGACCCACCGCTTCCAAAACGTCTACCACCTGCAGTGATTCTCAGCCTACTTAACCGACACGCGTCCATCTCTACCCTCTCCTAGTGTATCCTCGCCCATCCCCTGTAGACTATGAGCCCTCGCAGGCAGGGTCCTCTCCTTCTGTACTTGTGTGTGCCTTGTATTACTCATTTATTGTACCTGTCTATGTATGCCCCTTTTTCACATGTAAAGTGCCATGGAATAAAATGACACTATAAAAATGAATAATAATAAAATATATACCATAAAAACAAATTACAAAAAACATCAGAATTTTTTCCACAATTTCTCCCCATGTCGCTTTTTTCCTTGTATGGTAAAATCAACAATGACATTCAAAAGTACAACTCATCCCGCAACAAACAAGCCCTCATATGCGTATACTGACAGAAAAATAAGAAGCTATGGCTCTGGGAGGAAGGGGAGCAAAAAAATGAAGTTGCATAAATGGAAATTAGGTTAAGAGGCGCCTCCACCAGATGTATGTCCGTCAGGGAGCACTGAGCCTTTCTGGCGGGGTGTACGCCATTCCAATAATGGCAGTGCGGAGTCGTTGATCGGGAGGGCTTTGCTAGGCCTCAGCTTCCACCATTTTGGAGAGATCAGAAAAACGGATCCGCCATTTTTTGGGGCGGATCCGTTTTTTTCCCCATTGAGTTGCATTACTGGCAGATCTTGACTGATGGCCATCCGTTGGATCCGTTTTTTTGCGGATCCGCCAAATTTTTTGCGTCCACCAGCACGCCTGGACGGACCCTGCAACTTTTTTTGTTGTAGGATCCGCATTTTAAAATGCGCATGCCCGGAGAAAGGAAGGCAGGGAGAAAATTAACCCTGAAATCCTTTCTGGCAGACGAAAAAAATCAATCTCTCTCTCTCTGCCAGCGGTTCCTTTAAAATTCTTCATTCTGCGGATCCGTCAAAAAACAGATCCTGTTGCATCCGTTCACATCAGTTAGGAACGGATCTGCTTTTCCGCCTTTTTGGGGGATTTTAACTGACACAAAAAACTGAAGTGTGAAAGAGGCGCCTCCACCAGATATATGTCGGTCAGGGAGCACTGAGCCTTTCTGGCGGGGTGTACGCCATTCCAATAATGGCAGTGCGGAGTCGTTGATCGGGAGGGCTTTGCTAGGCCTCAGCTTCCACCATTTTGGAGAGATCAGAAAAACGGATCCGCCATTTTTTGGGGCGGATCCGTTTTTTTCCCCATTGAGTTGCATTACTGGCAGATCTTGACTGATGGCCATCCGTTGGATCCGTTTTTTTGCGGATCCGCCAAATTTTTTGCGTCCACCAGCACGCCTGGACGGACCCTGCAACGTTTTTTTGTTGTAGGATCCGCATTTTAAAATGCGCATGCCCGGAGAAAGGAAGGCAGGGAGAAAATTAACCCTGAAATCCTTTCTGGCAGACGAAAAAAATCAATCTCTCTCTCTCTGCCAGCGGTTCCTTTAAAATTCTTCATTCTGCGGATCCGTCAAAAAACAGATCCTGTTGCATCCGTTCACATCAGTTAGGAACGGATCTGCTTTTCCGCCTTTTTGGGGGATTTTAACTGACACAAAAAACTGAAGTGTGAAAGAGGCGCCTCCACCAGATATATGTCGGTCAGGGAGCACTGAGCCTTTCTGGCGGGGTGTACGCCATTCCAATAGTGGCAGTGCGGAGTCGTCGGTCAGGAGGGCTTTGCTAGGCCTCAGCTTCCACCATTTTGGAGAAATCAGAAATGTTTTAAGCAACTCAGTTTTGCACCAAACAACATTTGTAGTTTGTTTTCAGAACGTTGTCCGGTTGGTGAGGTCAGGTGAGGCCGGCAGTGCCTGTGCCCGGTACCCAGTGTACACTAACAATAAGACGCCGGCCGACCGCCGCTTCTCTCATCTCTACATTTGTACGTTTCTGAGTGCGTGAGTGAGGTTTGAATGATGCCAGCTCCTCCTCCACATGACTCCGCCCATTGCTCCATGTACTGACTCAGCCACTTCCCGCCATGTGAACGGCTCACTACTTGGCCAAAAACACACATATCACGTGGCAGCATTGTCAGCATCACGTGCTAACTATGCACCAATTAGCTCGCGAGCCAGACCAAAGGCTAAGGAAGCGGTCAGGAACTGGGCGGGGCTAGTCATTCTGACGTCACGGAATCCCCGTTCGGGCATCGGTGTGTTCGGGGTGAACTAGGTAGCGGCCATTACACAGCTGGTGACGGATGTTTCCCCTGAGCCCGGAGACTGGTTCCTGTGATTTCGCGCACACATCCTGCTTTCGGTTTCCGGTGCAGTGTGACTGAGGAAACGGGGAAGTGCCGATTTGTGAGAAGTCTTGATTAGAGCTGTGTTCCGGGGCTCTGTGCCCGTGTATACCCGGGGCTGCTGGGATAATGCCAGTGCTGGTCTGTGACTGAAGCTGCTGCAGGTGAGCTGTACCATGAAGCGCGGGGGCCTGTGAGGTGGTAAAGGACGCACAGGATTCTCCTGGTGGTGGTATCGCCCAGAAGAGCTGCCATGGCCTATGTGGTGGTGGTGGGGTGCGGGCGACGTGGTTGGGGCGCCAGGCCGAGCGTGGCGGCAGTGGGATGCGGGCGATGGTCTTGGGGCGCTGAGTGTGGCGGCAGTGGGATGCGGGCGATGGGCTTGGGGCGCTGAGTGTGGCGGCGGTGGGATGCGGGCGATGGGCTTGGGGCGCTGAGTGTGGCGGCAGTGGGATGCGGGCGATGGGCTTGGGGCGCTGAGTGTGGCGGCGGTGGGGTGCTGGCGACGTGGTTGGGGCGCCAGGCCGAGCGTGGCGGCAGTGGGATATGGGTGATGGGCTTGGGGCGCTGAGTGTGGCGGCGGTGGGGTGCGGGCGACGTGGTTGGGGCGCCAGGCCCAGCGTTGCGGCGGTGGGGTGCGGGCGACGTGGTTGGGGAGCCAGGCCCAGCGTTGCGGCGGTGGGGTGCGGGCGATGTGGTTGGGGCGCCAGGACCAGCGTGGGGTGTGGGCGACGTAGTTGGGGCGCCAGGACCAGCGTGGGGTGTGGGCGACGTAGTTGGGGCACCAGGCCCAGCGTGGCAGCGGTGGGGTGCGGGCGACGTGGATGGGGCGCCAGGCCCAGCGTGGCAGCGGTGGGGTGCGGGCGACGTGGTTGGGGCACCAGGTCCAGCGTGGCAGCGGTGGGGAACGGGCGACGTGGTTGGGGCGCCAGGTCCAGCGTGGCGGCGGTGGGGTGCGGGCGAGGTGGTTGGGGCGCCAGGCCCAGCGTGGCGGCGGTGGGGTGCGGGCGAGGTGGTTGGGGCGCCAGGCCCAGCGTGGCGGCGGTGGGGTGCGGGCGAGGTGGTTGGGGCGCCAGGCCCAGCGTGGCGGCGGTGGGGTGCGGGCGAGGTGGTTGGGGCGCCAGGCCCAGCGTGGCGGCGGTGGGGTGCGGGCGAGGTGGTTGGGGCGCCAGGCCCAGCGTGGCGGCGGTGGGGTGCGGGCGAGGTGGTTGGGGCGCCAGGCCCAGCGTGGCGGCGGTGGGGTGCGGGCGAGGTGGTTGGGGCGCCAGGCCCAGCGTGGCGGCGGTGGGGTGCGGGCGAGGTGGTTGGGGCGCCAGGCCCAGCGTGGCGGCGGTGGGGTGCGGGCGAGGTGGTTGGGGCGCCAGGCCCAGCGTGGCGGCGGTGGGGTGCGGGCGAGGTGGTTGGGGCGCCAGGCCCAGCGTGGCGGCGGTGGGGTGCGGGCGAGGTGGTTGGGGCGCCAGGCCCAGCGTGGCGGCGGTGGGGTGCGGGCGAGGTGGTTGGGGCGCCAGGCCCAGCGTGGCGGCGGTGGGGTGCGGGCGAGGTGGTTGGGGCGCCAGGCCCAGCGTGGCGGCGGTGGGGTGCGGGCGAGGTGGTTGGGGCGCCAGGCCCAGCGTGGCGGCGGTGGCGTGCGGGCGGCGTGGTTGGGGGAGTCACGCCGAGTGTGGTGGCGGCGGCGGTGTGGTGGGGGGAGCCAGACCGAGCGGGGCAGTGTAGTTGGGACTGTGTGGACGGGGCATCAATGTGTGGTGGCGGTGTTAAATGAATTATTCAGGTTATTACTTTTGTTTGGTTACTTAATTTGTAATTTTTTTGTTATATGTAGAAAGCGCATATAAATGTTTTACTACATTCATAACAGTATAGCGCTATCATATATTTACCTGCAAATGAATCCTCAAGAATATGGCTTGTTCATACACTATATAGTCGTAAGAGCTATGACTATAGAAAACAAGATGGCATGTTTCTGTGCTATAACGGGCTACTTTGATTTATGCTGCAGCTGTTATTGTGGCCTCCATATACGGGCACATAAACCCTCTACCACAGTGTGTTAGATTTACTATGGCAGGAACCGTTCATTTAATATATACTAATACATAAAACAATTCATATTCTTTTTCAGTCCTCAGAACACTTCCCATGTGATTACAAAAGCTTACGAAGCATGACTTTTCCTTTCTGAAACAAGCTAAAGTGAGTGTTTTATTCATTTAATTACATGTATAATATTTGAAGTATGCACTCTTTAATGAGGATAATGTACACTTTTTCTAAAGTTTGTAAAAAAAAAAACACCATTAAATATAATAAAATATAAGCAAGCTTGATATTGCCATAGTTGTCCAGATCTGTAGAATCATGTCTGAGTCTTTTTTTTTTTTTTAAACCACAGAATGAATGCCATATAAACATGAAAGAATTGCATTTTCTTCTCGACTTTACTTCACTTGGATTTTTTTTCCTGTTTTCTAATTCATTGAATGTTAAAGGGAAATTGTCTCCTTTTTTGGCCGCTATAAGTTGCGGACACTGCCTTTCAGGGCTTATCTACAGCATTCTATAATGCTGTAGATAAGCCCCCGGTCCGACCTGAAATATAAGAAAAGTAAGTTTTATCATACTCACCCCTGGGGCTGTCCGGTCCGATGAGTGTTGTAGGTCCGGGTCCGGCGCCTGAGTCCCATCTTCTTGCGACGCCGCCCTCCTGCATGCATCATGGCTTCCTGGCATCGCGCTCCTGCGCAGGCATACTTACTTCCCCTGTTGAGGGCAGAGCAAAGTCCTGCAGTGCGCAGGAGCTGGGTCTCTCTGACCTTTCCCGGCGACTGCGCACTGCAGAGCTTTTCTCTGCCCTCAGCAGGGCAGATAAGTACGCCTGTGCAGGGGCGCAATGCCGGGGAGCGACAATGCAAGCAGGAGGACGGCATCGCAAGTAGACTGCAGACTTATGAATCCTTACAACGTGTTCACTGTATGCTGTTAGGAGTCTACAGTGTTGCTGCTGAGACGCAAGCATGCAATCTCAACATTTCCGGCCACTTTCCAACTAGACGTGCCCGACCTCGCTCACTTAATTTGTATTTAGCTTGACCAAGCACTTCTAGTTGGCATATGATCACATGTATGCAAATTGCATACTTTCATTCACATGACCACCCTGTTTCAGCATCAATACTGACAGCGTATGGTGTACACACTAAGGATTCAGAAGTCTTCAGTTATGTCGAATGACTGTTAACTTTCACTACAAGACAGGACAATCCCTTCACCTTGGGTTTTTCCATTTTTGAGTCTTCGTTTTTTGCTCCCCTTCTTCTCAGAGCCATATCTTTATTTTCCATCAATATGGGCATATTAAGGCTTATTTTTGTGGGACGAGTTGTACTTTTGAACAGTACCATTGGTTTTACCATATAGTGTACTGGAAAATGGGGGAAAAAAATCCAAGTGCGGCGAAATTGCAAAAAAAGTCTAATTCCACGATTGGGTGTTTTTTTTTTTTTCGTTTTTTTTTACCATTCTCACTAAATACTAAAACTGACCTGCCATTATGATTCTGCAGGTCATTACAAGCTTGTAGATACCAAACATGTATAAGTTCTTTTTTATGTAAGTGGTAAAAAAAAATCCAAAGTATGTAAAAAAAAAAAAAAAAAATGGTGCCATTTTCCAAGACCCGCAGCATCTCCATTTAGTGTGACGAGCTGACGTTTTTATTAATACCGTTTTGGGGTAAACGCAATGTTTGATAACCTTTTTATTCAATGTTGCAGCAACCAAAGAAAAGGTATTCTGGCGATTTATTTTTTATTCTCGTTACATCGTTTACTGATCAGATTAATTATTTTTATATATAGATAGATCGAGTTAATTGTGTTATTTTGAATGGGCAAAAGGTAGGGGTGTGATTTGAACTTTAAAAAAAAAAAAAAAAAAAACTTTCTTACTGGCTTCAATAGACTCCATGGCATACTACAAGCTGTGATCATCCAATCTCCTGTTCCATTCAAAGCAGGGCTTGAGCCCTGCTATATGTACTGTGGTACAGTGACCACTGTGTCCGCTAGGGGGCACTGTGTGGGTGTCCCAGGACAGCCATATAAACATTTCCATTGCCCTGATAGGTGTAGGATACTGAAAGATCATAATGATCAGCAGAGGTACTGCTGACTAGTACGTTCTGTTACAATGTGTCAGGGAAGCCTGGGTGTGGTTGTCTGCAATAGGACCTTGGGTGAGGTCATAGCCATGTGATCACCTGTGGGTGTGGTTATGGACCATATAAGGTACCTGAGGTCTGGTCACATGTGGATGAATGCAGGGACCCGATTGGTCCAGAGAGGAAGGTCCTGCTGACATAGGGCTTCCTGCCTGACAGCACATGTGGACGCTGTGTGTAATGGCGATGTGTGCCTGTTAGTTCCCTGGAGGGAATAAACGTGCAGCATGGTGAAACAGCACGAGGCAACCCTGACGTGGGTAAGATAACTTGGTGGCTAGAAAGCCTGCGCATTGAACAGTGCATAATTTGTGTGATGCAAGGATAATAGAGCTGAACTCTGTAATGGACGCAATGCTGACTGTATGCTGTTTTCTGTTGCTGTGACTGTTTATGAAGCTGAAATAAACCGCATTATACTGCTTTATGAAAACCCGTGCTGGATGTGACTTATTCGCTGCCAAGCGAGTGTCCCCCAACCTTGAATGACAGCGCTACCTCACAGTACCTCAAATGCTCATCTGCTATGAGCATCGTCCGCAGGGCGGCACTTAGCTATTCGACAATGACAACCACAGGAGTCTCCTACAGACCCCAGTTGTCACGATTGGCAGAGCTAATGGCGCGTTTCCAGCGCGCAGGGCTGTGGAGTCGGTAAGCCAAACCTGCAACTCCGACTCCTCAATTTCCAACTACGACTCCGACTCCCACATATATTGCTTATATTTAAGTGAAAAATTTATTGTAGTACAATGTGAATATCAGACATTTAATCATTTCTATGATCCAATAATCAAGATATTTAGAACATTATATCTATTTATTGGAATACAACTTTAGAACACAAAAAACTGTAATAAATTGTAAATATGTAATACACTGTACACATGTACTTGTATACGGTACAGACCAAAGTTTGGACACACCTTCTCATTCAAAGAGTTTTCTTTATTTTCATGACTAAGAAAATTGTATATTCATTCTGAAGGCATCAAAACAATGAATTAACACATGTGGAATTATATAATTAAAGTGTGAAACAACTGAAAGATGTCTTATATTCTAGATTCTTCAAAGTAGCCACCTTTTGCTTTGATTACTGCTTTGCACACTCTTGGCATTCTCTTGATGAGCTTCAAGTGGTAGTCACCAGAAATGGTCTTCCAACAGTCTTGAAGGAGTTCCCAGAGATGCTTAGCACTTGTTGGCCCTTTTGCCTTCACTCTGCGGTCCAGCTCACCCGAAACCATTTCGATTGGGTTCAGGTCTGGTGACTGTGGAGGCCAGGTCATCTGGCGTAGCACCCCATCACTCTCCTTCTTGGTCAAATAGCCCTTACACAGCCTGGAGGTGTGTTTGAGGCCATTGTCCTGTTGAAAAATAAATGATGGTCCAACTAAACCCAAACCGGATGGAATAGCATGCCGCTGCAAGATGCTGTGGTAGCCATGCTGGTTCAGTATGCCTTCAATTTTGAATAAATCCCCAACAGTGTCACCAGCAAAGCACCCCCACACCATCACACCTCCTCCTCCATGCTTCACGGTGGGAACCAGGCATGTAGAGTCCATCCGTTCACCTTTTCTGCGTTGCACAAAGACATGGTGGTTGGAACCAAAGATCTCAAATTTGGACTCATCAGACCAAAGCACAGATTTCCACTGGTCTAATGTCCATTCCTTGTGTTCTCTAGCCCAAACAAGTCTCTTCTGCTTGTGGCCTGTCCTTAGCAGTGGTTTCTTAGCAGCTATTTTACAATGAAGGCCTGCTGCACAAAGTCTCCTCTTAACAGTTGTTGTAGAGATGTCTGCTGCTAGAACTCTGTGTGGCATTGACCTGGTCTCTATTCTGAGCTGCTGTTAACCTGCGATTTCTGAGGCTGGTGACTAGGATGAACTTATCCTCCGCAGCAGAGGTGACTCTTGGTCTTCCTTTCCTGGGGCGGTCCTCATGTGAGCCAGTTTCTTTGTAGCGCTTGATGGTTTTTGCCAATGCACTTGGGGACACTTTCAAAGTTTTTTCCCAATTTTTCGGACTGACTAACCTTCATTTCTTAAAGTAATGATGGCCACTCGTTTTTCTTTACTCAGCTGCTTTTTTCTTGCCATAATACAAATTCTAACAGTCTATTCAGTAGGACTATCACCTGTGTATCCACCAGACTTCTGCACAACACAACTGATGGTCCCAACCTCATTTATAAGGCAAGAAATCCCACTTATTAAACCTGACAGGGCACACCTGTGAAGTGAAAACCATTTCCGGTGACTACCTCTTGAAGCTCATCAAGAGAATGCCAAGAGTGTGCAAAGCAGAAATCAAAGCAAAAGGTGGCTACTTTGAAGAACCTAGAATATAAGACATACAGTATTCTCAGTTGTTTCACACTTTTTTGTTAATTATATAATTCCACATGTGTTAATTCATAGTTTTGATGCCTTCAGAGTGAGTCTACAATTTTCATAGTCATGAAAATAAAGAAAACGCTCTGATTGAGAAGGTGTGTCCAAACTTTTGGTCTGTACTGTGTGTGTGTGTGTGTGTATATATACACACACACACACACACACACACACACACACACACACACACACACACACACACACACTATGACTTATCTCGGCTAAGATAAAGCCTAGATCCTCAGGCTACATTCACACTATGGGCGTAGCCAGGATCAAACCTGGGGGGGGGGGCAGAATCTCATACTGTTCCGCAGAATTTCATACTGCACACCTCAGCTGCTGCAGAACCTCATACTTCACACCCCTACACTTGAAAATAAAGCCTGCACCTTAAGAAGATGTGGTGATGAATGCAGTCTATTTATTCCAACTATCAGTTGATGTTGATGTTACTGAAGACGAGCAATGCCTGTCCTGGGCGTCCTTTTGGGCAGCTATGAGGTGTACCTGACTGGTGCTAAAAAAAAGGAGTGTTAGGCTAAGTGCACACGTACCGGAACTCTCGCGGAAATTACCGCGAGAATTCCGGAATTCCAGTCCGCGGGAAAATCGCATTTTAAATTCCCGCGATTTTCCCGCGGAAAAACTAGCATTTTGCAAGCGTATTTAGCTTGCAAAATGCTAGCGTTTTCCAAGCGATCTGGAGCATCGCTTGGAGAACTGATTGACAGGTTGGTCACACTCGTCAAACATAGTGTTTGACGAGTGTGACCAACTTTTTACTACTGAGGCCGCCTATGCAGCATCAGTAGTAAAAGATAGAATGTAAAAAAAAAAAATAAAAAATGGTGTTATTCTCACCCTCCGACGTCCCGCGCATCCGTTCCCAGTAATCCTTTGCGAAAATGCCCGCGATGACGTCAGTTCTCGCGGGATCGCGACGTGTCGCGGTAATTCGCGATGACCGCGAGACGGGACGTCATCGCGAGCATTTTCGCAAAGGACTACTGGGAACGAGAGCGTGAGGAGAAGTGGGAAGACTGCGCGGGACGCCGGAGGGTGAGAATAACAATATTTTTTATTTTAAATTCTATTTTTTACAGGGATATGGTACCCAAAGCCCGGAGGACAGTCTCCTCTCCTCCGGACCATGGGTACCATCCGCAATTGTTCTGCTTACTTTCCGCATGGTGTGCACAGCCACATGCGGGAAATAAGCGGAACAATGCATTCCTATGGGTGCGGGATCGCCGCGATTCCGCAAATTAATGAGCATGCTGCGGTTTTTACCGCGAAGCGATTCCGCCGCGGTAAAAACCGCAGCATTAGCACAGCATTGCGGAATCCCATAGGAATGCATGGGATGCTTATTTTTCGCGTTTTCGCGGCAAAATCGCGCGGTTAAAACCGCCGCGGAAACGCGAAAAAAACGCCACGTGTGAACTCAGCCTTAGTCTGTGTGCTATCCGGCTTTCATTCTTTTTGGTACAGATATGATATGGATAGACAGATATGGATAAATGGATATATAGATAGCAAAAGCAGATTAGAAATCTGCTCTATTTAAAACATTATCTATGAGCTCAAAAACCTTTCAGGTGATGCAGTTTTTTTAAAAAGCTGATCTGCTTTTGCAACTGAAAAACGTATCCTCAAAAAACGCAGGAAAAACGCTGTGTGTGAATGTAGCCTTAGATCAGGAATAGAACAGTCATTTATAGGACATTTCATAACTTTCCCAAACTCCTATGAAAAAATATTCAGCTCATTCTGCATTGAACTACTGTACCCAATTTATTATATATTTTAGGAGTCGGTCCATTTTATACCAACTCTGACTCCACCAAAATGAGCACCGACTCCACGACTCCGACTCCACAGCCCTGCCAGCGCGATCATGTTAAATGCTGCTGTCAGAGGTGGACAGCGGCATTTAATATGTTAACAGTGGGTGGATCGCTGACATGTGCCTGAAAATTTGCGGGCTTATCGCTGGAGCCTGCTTCAAACAGGGGGAGGCGACCTATGTTGTACTTATACAGGGGGAGATAATTAACTTTATTCCACCTGGCAGTGTTTGGCGTCCAGTCATAGGGCTGGTGCCGGAGCGGTTTCAGTCACCGTTCAGTATATAGAGAGTGGTGGCTGTAACTGCACACGGACAGCCGGCTCTAATGCTTTTCCTGCTGTCACTCAGGGGGTACATATACAGCCACTGCTTTCTGATTATATTTTGTTTGTCTTTTTGAACTGTATTTAGAGCCAAGAACTGGACTAAGAGATGTCTTACAAAGGCCACCCCTTTCCATATGTGTATTAAGGCATATAGATGTTGTAGAGCATAGTCTCTTTCTATGACAGAGAGCCTTCTCAGTCTGTCCATGGCCACCATGAAAAATTATTGGCAAGCAGTCAGGACACAATGGATGGACAGTCGTAGTATGATAATATACTGTATCTGTTTAATAAACTGATAGATGCATCGGAGGAAGAGACACTGGTCGCGTCAAGACTCCAGGGTGAGGAAAAGACGGCGACTTAGTAGAAGTTTGGAACGTGAGGGACATGGACGACGCAGACTTTCTCCGTACTGGAAATCGCCAGCAAGATCTCGCTCTAGGAGGTATGCCAGATGTACATTACGATGCAAAAATTTTAGACAGTTGTTGAAAAATATGGATACATAATTTTTTTTATTGCTTTGTTTTCCAATTTTTGAGTGTCAATGAAAAAAAATAGCAACTCCATAATTGTCGTTTTTAATTATTTTCATCTACTATATAATAGTCTAATTCTGTCTGTCTCTCTCTGTTTGTAACGGAAATCCCACGTCGCTGATTGGTCGTGCCCTAGCCGCTGATCTCCCGACTGTTGCCGCGGTTCATCTCCTGCCGCACGAATTTGCTGCAATCAGCGATATTGGCATAGAATTTAAAGGGAGTCTGTCACCCCATTTTTGCCCCATAAGCTGGGGCCACCGCCATCAGGGGCTTATCTACAGCATTCTGTAATGCTGTAGATAAGCCCCCGATGAAACCTGAAAGATAAGAAAAAAAAGTTAGCTTATACTCACCCCAGCGTTCCGTCTGGTCCAATGGGTGTCGCCGTCCCGTCCGGCGCCTTCCATCTTCATACGATGATGTCCTCCTCCTTGCCTCTCCCTCGGCTCCTGCGCACGCGTACTTTATCTGCCCTGTTGAGGGCAGAGTACTGCAGTGTGCAGGCGCCAGACCTCTCTGACCTTTCCCGGCGCCTGCGCACTGCAGTACTTTACTCTGCCCTCAATAGGGCAGATAAAGTACGCATGCGCAGGAGCCGAGGGAGAAGCAAGAAGGAAGACATCATCGTATGAAGATGGGAGGTGCCGGACCGCGACACCCACCGCACCTGACTCCGCAACCCGGTGAGTATAATCTAACGTGTTTTTTTTTATCTTTCAGGTTTCATCAGGGGCTTATCTACAGCATTACAGAATGCTGTAGATAAGCCCCTGATGGCGGTGGCCCCAGCTTATGGGGCAAAAATGGGGTGACAGATTCCTTTAACCCTCACTCACATACATATTCTAGAATACCCGATGCGTTAGAATCGGACCACCATCTAGTATATAATAAAACACCATCAAAAAGTCGAATGTACATAAAAATGATATAGCTGATAACGTCATCTTGATCTTGTCCCACAAAAAAGAAGCCATGAGCATTAAAAAACTGTACTCGTGTATAAGCCGAGATTTTAAGCACATTTTTTGTGCTGAAAATGCACCCCTCGGCTTATACTCGAGTCATTGTGCAGAAAGCCAGCTGGGAAGGGGGAGCGGCGGCAGGAGCCAGTGGCTGGGACATCATACTCACCCTCCTCGTGCCATCGCTGAATGTCCCTGCATCCTCCGTTGTCCTGGGGCCGGCAGCTTCTGTCTTGAGCGATCACATGGTGCCGCTCATTAAGATAATGAATATGGAAGCAACTCCACTCCCATACGTGGAGGCATATTCATTACCTTAATGAGCGGTACCATGTGACCGCTCAACACAGAAGCTGCAGGGACGTTCAGCGATGGCACGAGGAAGGTGAGTATGATGGAGGAGGACAGGGGGAGGAGCATGTAGGAGGACAGGTGAGGACAGGGAGCTGAGCCATACATAGAAGGATGAGACGGGGGAGCCGAGCCATGCATACTGGGAGGGGGGAGAGCCACACAGAGCAGGACAGGGGTGAGGGGACAATGCATATCCGGCTTATACTAGAGTCAGTAAGCTTACCCAGTTTTCCGTGGCAAAATTAGGTGCCTCGGCTTATACTCGAGTATACACGGTAAGTTATAGCTCTCAGAATAGAACGATGCAAAAACAATTTTTTGTGTATATATGTGTGTGTATATATATATATATATATATATATATATATATATATATATATATATATCTCTCTATATCCGCATTTTTCAGACTATAAGACGCACTTTTTTCACCCAAAATTTTCGAGCAAAATGGGGGTGCTCCTTATAGTCGGAATATACTTAAAAATACTGTGGTGGCAGCAGGAGTCGGGCGATTCTGTGGTGGTCCCAGTCAGACGCTGCCGGGTGATCACAATCACTTCCCAGGCTCGTGCGAGGGGCTCCGCCTGCATTTTGTGAAAGCCTGGAGGCCCCGTACATCCATTGCTGCAATGCGGTGGCCTCCGGGAAAATGGCCGCCGGGGGTGGCGCATGCTCCGATTGCGGGGCCTCCGGGCTTTCACAAGATACCGGCAGAGCCACACGCATCACAGAGCACCACCACCGAACCTGCCGCACCAGCCTGGGATGAAATTTCCCGGAGGCCACGGCATCGCAGCAATGGGTATGCGGGGCCTTCAGGCTTTCACAAGATGCCGGTAGAGCCCCGAGCACCACCGCCGAACCAGCCTGGGATGAAATTTCCCGGAGGCTGCCGCACCTGCTTGGGATGAGTCATATCGCCGGACCACCAGAGATCGCCCCTCCCCCCCGGGTAAGCTGAATTCGGACTGTAAGACGGACCCCCACTTGACACATTATTTTTTTTCCCTATTTCCCTTCTGAAAATTTGGGGTGTGTCTTATGGTCCGGTGCGTCTTATAGTCCTAAAAATACGGTATATAATATATTTACCATTTTGTACCTTGGAGGTGGTATAAAGACTTCAAGGCTGATGCTTTGATTTTTCTATGAATTTATATTATGTTTCACTTTGACATGAAAAATTGGACATACAATCAGAATTTTACTCCAACTATCAATGTCATATTGCCCTGAAAACCCAAGCATAAATATGGGGATTTTGCTGTAATGTGATCTCTCAGTGGTAAAATTGCAATGAAAACAGCTTTATTTAGGTAAAATATTTTCCAAAGTTGAAGGCGTTTGACCAATATGGCAAAGTTCAGCTGTTAATGTACATCTTTTGTCATGTGATCATTTTATTATTCATTTAGGGCTTACTGGGAGAAATCGCTTAAGGCATGGTCGAGAAATGACCGCGGCACTCAAAGCATTTCATTCCATAGTGAGAGTTATTCTACAAAATCATCTATTGTAGAGAAATCTAGATCTAGAAGGTATCATCTTCATCGCACCTCCCGCAGACATCGGTCTAGATCTGGCAGCTTTTCTTCGGTGAGTATAGAGTACGTGGGTGAGTGACCTCCAATCTGGCTGTATCGTAGCATTCACTATTATGTAAGCAATTTATAGCATGCGGTGGCTTTTTTTCTTTATTACCAGCTGTATAATGTTAGCAAATTTGTCACTTGATTTTTTTTTTTTTACTATAGAAAAACAGCACTAAAACCTAAAGTTGAATATTCTCTTGAAGTATATTGTAACATTCATAAAACTACCCTTGATTTTTTTTTTTTTAATTCTAGTGACACATTGATGTAAATAAACTGATGTAACAAAACAAATGAATGGTCTTCCTGTGAAAAGATAACACTTTACAAATCTGCATATGATATATATATATATATATATATATATATATATATATATATATATATATATCTAATTACCGTATTTTTCTGGTTATAATACTCACCGGACCACAAGACGCACCTAGGTTTTAGACAAGGAAATTAGGAAAGAAAAATTGAAGCAAAAAAAATGTGGTCAATTCTGTACTTAATATCCCCTACCCTGGTATGCATGGCCCCCTCATGCTGACCCTGGTATGCATGGATCCCTCATCTCTATCCTGGCTGGAATGGTCGCCGTCATCCCTATACTAGTATGCATGGCCCCATCCTTATCCTTGTATGCAGGTTCCCCCTTCTCGTCCTAGTATGCATGGCCCCATCCCTATCCTGGTATGCAGGCTACCCCATCTCATTCTAGTATGCATGGCCTCATCCCTATCCTGGTATGCAGTGCCCCCATCTCGCTGTAGTATGTGTGGCCCCCATCCTTATCCTGGTGTTCAGTGCCCCCATCACGTCGTAGTATGCATGGTCCCCATCATTATCCTGGTATGCAGGGCCCCTATCCCAGTCCTGTTATGCATGGCCCCATCCTTATAATTGGCCCCATCCTTATAATTGGCCCCATCAGGAAACATTACAAAAAAAATTACACTTATCTACCTGACGCTCCCTTGCAGCATCCTGCTCCGGTGCCAGGAACTGCTTTATGCTTGTAAGCTGCGCATGGCAGGGACGTCAAGCGCTGCTCACAAACAGAGCACAGCTGATGGAGTACTCAACTGGACTATGCACACAGAGCAGTGAGTATTCATTGCTCTTCAATAGCGTGCAGTGTCAGCCACCATCTTCCTGCTGCTGCCGGTGGTAACGTGTGCCGCTACTGAAGAGAAATGAATATTCACAATGGGGGTGCCAATTATAAGGATGGGGCAATGCATACCAGGACCAGGGTTGAAGGCCAAGCATACCAAAATGCAATGAAAGAGAAATGAGCTTGGAATGCAGTGAATATTCATTTCTTTTTAGCAGCGGGAACAGTAGTTAGCCACAGCCGAAAAATACGGTCTATTGGACATGTATATATTTTACCCTCTAACTGAGCTGTTCCAAGGAAACAAATGTAGCATGCCCATGTCTGGAAAAAATCAGACTGCACTCAGCTCACATCTAAATGTAGTCTGATTTTCATGGCCTGGCAGAATGGAGAAGATTGAGAAATTATTTTTTCTCTTACGCCTCATTGGGGGACACAGACAGTGGGTGTTATGCTGCTGGCCACTAGGAGGACACTAAGCAAACCAGAAAAAAAGTTAGCTCCTCCCCTGCAGTATACACCCTCTCGCTGGCTGAGATTTCTCCAGTTCTTGCTTAGTGTCTGCAGGAGGCACTTGGGTCTGGTTTCAGAGCCCACCGTTTTTATTTTCTTTTTGAATTTTCTGTAAATTTGTATTTTTTAATTAACGGAGTGAAGGGGGCGACGGTTCCTTTCTACGGCCCGCTCTCCCCCGAACCAACAACAGGCAAGCACGCGGAGTATACCTCCCCGTACACTTTCCTGTGACAAATGGGGGTGATTCCTCTGACGATGGTTCCCTTATGGTCGGTACTCCACGGATACGAGGGCAAGCGCAACAGGACGAAGCACAGGAGTGCATGGAGAGGACTTGTGCAGCGCTTCTCGGATGCCCCGAATCAGCCCCAGAGCTCTCCCATCCCCCTGCCACGGGGTGGATCGATTGAGCGATACCCCTTAAGACCTCCTCCAGCTCTGCTACATCGCCCGGAGGATGAGGCACCTGCAGCTGGAAGACCTCGGACAGCTGCCTGAGCACAGGAGTGGAGGTATGGGGTCTGTTCCTTGTCCCCGGGAGAAGCGCTGACTTAGCGTCAGCGGCGGTACACTGGCGCCCGGTCGCGGGCCCCCCGCCCGGCACTTACCGCGGGGAGGCCAGAAATTTAGTCCCCGGCTTTTCCGGCCTACTAGGCCGCAATTTAAATAGCGGCCCCCGCGCTAACATCGCCGCCCCCTCCTCTTGGCGCCTCTCATTCCTTACGAGACGTGCAATTCTAATCTCGCGTGCCATGTCTTTTACCTCAGCCTGCTCTGGACAGCCAGATACCGGGTGACACCACAGGGCCACTGCTTTCCTCCCGGGGGACACAGCACAGGACCGTGGGTAAGCTGCATCTACCCTCAGATTAAAGCTTCCTTCCCGGCACAATCCCTGCAGCTGCAGACAGACTCTGCCGTTAACCCTTTCAGGAGCGCTATGTCTCAATCTTAGGAGGCTAAACGGGCTGCTAAGAAGCACACTGCGTTTTTTACCGTGTGTACCACTTGCAAGTCTGCCTTACCCAGTGCACAGACTAATCCATTATGCACGGACTGCGACCCGGCCTGCGCTCCAACACCCTCGTCGCCGCTGCTGACTGGCCTCCTGCGTTTAGTACCCCTGAGTGGGCTGCGTCCCTGTCACGGTCGGTAGAGTCTCTGACCCAGGCTATTTTCTCCCTCCGGGAGGACTCTTTAAGTCAGAAAGTGTCTTTACCTCCCGTGGAGGGCTCTGGGGTCTGCCGGGAACCGTCCACCAGAAGGGGCCGTACTCGTTCAAGGGATGGTCAGGTCTCTAGAAAGCGGACCCATGACGCGTCCCGTTGGCGCCTCAGCATCGGCGACTCCTGTCTCTCGCTCTCCCTCTCCTGAGGTTCACAGCGAGCACGACTCTGAATTCGAATCTGACACGTCAGAGTCGCTTGATTCTCTTATAGAATCATTCAACAGGATTCTGAAGTTGGATGAGGAAAATATTCCCGCTCCAGCACACACTATCTCATTTAAGAAAACCAAGCGTGTGTGCAGGTTATTTACCAGCCATCCGGTGTTTAAAGAAATTGTCCAGAAACATAGGGATCAGCCACATAAACGGTTCACAGGGCAAAAGTCTACTGAGGCTAAATACCGTTTTGATCCAGACCTAATGAAGGATTGGTTACAGTCCCCTCCAGTTGACCCTCCTGTATCGCGTCTTGCTTCTAAAACTCTCCTATCTGTTTCTGAGGGCTCCTCAGTCAGAAACCCCTCCGATCGTCAAATTGACTACCTTGCCCGTTCAGTTTTTTGAAGCTTCAGGAGCAGTTCTTTTTCCATCTTTCGCGGCAATTTGGGTCACTAAGGCAATGGCCGCTTGGGCAGAAGTCTTGATTACTTCCTTACAGGGCACCAATCTTCCGCCTGAGGCAACCACTGTTGCCAGGCAGATAATTCACTCAGCGGACTTTGTAGTAGACGCTTCTTTTGATGCCGCCAATTGCGCTGCTCAAACTGCCGCTAATGCGATTTCCATTAGAAGAGCCCTATGGCTCCGCGGCTGGCGGGCGGATGCCACATCTAAAAGATCGTTGACTTCTCTCCCCTTTCAAAGAGGTCGTCTTTTTTGAGAGAAACTGGACCAGCTCATTTCTGATACTACTGGGGAAAAAGTAAATTCCTTCCTCAACAAAAGGGGCTGTTTGGCCGTTTCGCAACCAACAGCCGACGCGTTTTCGACCTTTTCGCAACAATTCCGGTTTGTCCTCCTCTACCTTCTCTTCCGGATCAGGTCGGTCTCCGAGCGGAGACAGAGGCTCCCAGGTCTCATACAGACCTAACCGCTCTTGGAGACTCAGGCCTAGGGCTTCTGGATCTAGGGGAGCCAGATCTCATAGCTCTACCCAATGACTTGTTGCTGTATCCGGCGGACACCGACAAAGTTGGCAGTTGCCTACGTTCCTTCAGCCACACCTGGCTCGTAATCGTCCACGACAAGTGGGTCAGGGAGCTGGTGTCCTCCGGACACAAGATAGAATTTTCTTCTCCCCCCCCAAAAAAGACTAGAGCCTTTCTTCAGGCTGTTCAGGCTCTGCTAAGGGACGGAGTCATCATTCCGGTCCCTCATCACGAAAGGTTCAGGAGATTTTATTCAAACCTTTTTGTGGTTCCAAAAAGGACGGGACGATGTGACCCATTCTGGATCTCAGACTGTTAAATCAGTTTCTCAAGGTACGGCGATTCCGATTGGAATCTCTCCGATCAGTTGTCGCTTCCATGGAAAAAGAGTTCCTAGCATCCATCGACATCAAGGACGCTTACCATCACATTCCGATCTGCTCATCCCACCAGCAGTTCCTGCGTTTTGCAATTCATGAGGAACACTTTCAGTTTGTTGCCTTGCCCTTCGGAATCGCCACCGCCCCCAGGGTCGTTACCAAGGTCATGGCGGCTGTCATGGCCATTCTTCACTCTCGGGGAGTGGTGGTGTTAACGTATCTGGATGACCTGCTCATCAAGGGTCCGTCCCTTCCAGCCTGCGAGGAATCCGTGGATATAACAGTAAATACACTTTCTTGCCTGGGGTGGAAGATAAACTTCGAAAAGTCTTTCCCAAAACCGGCTCAGCAGATTTCCTTTTATAGGAATGATCTTGGACACTTCCCGCTGGTTGGTCATTCTCCCTCCAGAAAAGACCCAAGCCTTACAACAGGCAGCGCAGACTCTTTCCCGACCGGTTTCTCACTCCATTCGTTTCAGCATGAGAGTTCTCGGAAAGATGGTGGCTGCGATGGAAGCAGTTCCATTTGCACAGTTCCACCTCTGTCCCTTACATGCCTTGCTGTTAGTTTGGGACAAGAACCCGTTCTCCCTGGACCGTCGGCTCCTTCTGTCCCTGCGGGTCAGGCAAGCCCTCAGGTGGTGGACACTGAGGTCCTCCCTGAATCAAGGGAGGTCTTTTCTCCCAGTAAGATGGTTGGTAGTAACCACCAACGCAAGTCTTCTTGGCTGGGGTGCGGTCTTTCGTCATCACACGGCACAGGGTCGTTGGACAACCTGAGAGTTACGTCTCCCCATCAACATTTTGGAGATACGAGCGATCAGATTAGCTCTACGGAGTTTCCACCATCTCCTCGCAGGTCACCCCATCAGGATCCAATCCGACAACGCCACGGCTGTAGCGTATATCAACCGCCAGGGAGGTACCCGGAGCAGGATGGCCATGCACGAAGTGAGTCACATCCTCCATTGGGCCGAGACCAACCATTCGCCCATCTCGGCAATCCACATCCCGGGCGTAGAAAATTGGGCGGCAGATTTTCTCAGGCGCCAAGGCATTGCCTCGGGAGAGTGGTCTCTTCATCCGGAAGTCTTACAACAGATTTGTCATCGTTGGGGACTCAAGATGTGAATCACATGGCCTCAAAACTAAACAACAAGGTTCCTCGGTTCATTGCCCGATCATGCGATCCATGCGCCATCGGAGCGGACGCCCTAGTTCTGCCATGGCACCGGTTCCGGCTCCCGTACATCTCCCCCCCTTGCCTTGTCTCCGAGGGTCATCAAGAAGATCAGAGCGGAGGGTGTACCAGTGATCCTAGTCGCGCCAGTTTGGCCGCGCCGAGCATGGTATGCAGAACTAATACAACTAGTCGCCGACGTCCCCTGGTGACTTCCAGATCGCATGGATCTACTCTCGCAGGGCCCAATTTACCATCAGAACTCCGGGGCCCTGTCTTTGACGGCATGGCCGTTGAATCCTGGTTTTTAGCACAGGCAGGGTTCTCTCACGACGTGATTTCCGCCATGATTAGTGCTAGGAAGCCTGTTTCCATGCGCATCTATCACCGCACCTGGAAAACCTTCTTTTCGTGATGCAAGGATCATGGTCGATCACCTCTGGTGTTTTCCATTCCGGCCATATTGGAATTCCTTCAATCCGGATTAAAATCAGGCCTCGCGCTTAGCTTGCTCAAGGGCCAAATTTCGGTCTTGTCAGTGCTTTTCCAATGCAAAATTGCCACCAAACTTCAGGCCAAGACGTTCATTCAGTGAGTTTCCCATTTGGCGCCTCCTTATAGAAGGACATTGGAATCATGTGACCTTAACTTGGTTCTCGGGGCCTTACAGGAGGCTCCTTTCGAACCGCTGCAGGACGTGTCACTGACCGTCCTCTCTTGGAAGGTGGTCTTTCTAGTGGCAATAACGTCAATTAGACGAGTTTCGGAGTTGACGGCCCTGTCCTGCCGTTCTCCGTTCCTGAACTTTCATCAGGACAAGGCAGTTCTCAGGACGTCCCCGTCCTTCCTGACCAAGGTCGTCTCCTCTTTCCATCTCATCGAGGAAATCGTTTTGCCTTCCTTTTGTCCGGCGCCAGTCCATCGCATTGAGAAGGCCCTCCACACCCTGGATGTGGTTAGGGCTCTGAGACGGTACTTCTCGCGGACGGCTCCCTTCCGCAAGTCAGATGCCTTGTTCATACTTCCATAGGGGCATAGGAAGGGTCTAGTCGCTTCAAAAGCAACGCTAGCCAGGTGGATTCGCTTGGCGATTCAGGAATTCTACCATGTCAGGAACGTGCCTGTCCAAGCGTGGATTAAGGCACACTCTAGCCGGTCAGTGGGCGCCTCTTGGGCCATTCGGCACCAGGCCTTGGCAGAACAGGTCTGCAAGGCTGCGACTTGGTCCAGTCTGCATACTTTTACATAACATTACCAAATTCATTCTCAGGCCTGTCCGCAATGCTGTGACTTGGTCCAGCCTGCATACCTTTGCAAACATTGCCTAATTCATTCTCAGGCCTCTGCGGATGCAGCTCTCGGCAGACGCAGCCTGCAATCGGCAGTACCTCAGTGTTGACTCAGTGGTACATGGGGTATTAGCAGATGTATGCTCCCCACCCAGGGACTGCTTTAGGATGTCCCACTGTCTGTGTCCCCAATGAGGTGTAGGAGAAATAGGGATTTTTGTGTAGTCACCGTAAAATCCTTTTCTCCGAGCCAATCATTGGGGGACACAGCACCCACCCTGTTTAGCCTATTGGCTCACTGTAATATTCTTAGGTTTTGACATAGTTATGGTTATTGTTGACTGTTTATGCTCCTACTGCTTTTTTCACCGAACTGGAGAAATCTCATCCAGCGAGAGCGTGTATACTGCAGGGGAGGAGCTAACTTTTTTTCTGGTTTACTTAGTGTCTTCCTAGTGGCCAGCAGCATAACACCCACTGTCTCTGTGTCCCCCAATGATTGACTAGGAGAAATGGATTTTACAGTGAGAACACAAAAGTCCCTATATTTCCCAATTTCCTCCTCATCTGAGAAAATTTGATCACTCTCTGAGCATAATCTGACTGAATCTCTCAGATGAGAGAAAATAGGCTGGTGTGCACCTGCTCTTAGGGTAAGTTGTCACAAAATAGATGTGTTGAAACTCTTGCCTGATTCTCCGACAATCTGTTTTTTCCTGAACTCCAGTGATCAAAAGTTATTTTGACTTCTGACCACTGCAGCTTGGGATTGGCATGTGGAGAAGTGTCTTCCTGAATCGACTTGATATTTTTTTTTCTTTGTATATGAAAAGACTAGTGCAGGAATTTATCAAGACTAGCATTTCATACCATTTGATAAGCCATAAACCAAATGCCCACTGAAGGGAGGTGCACCAGATTTATTCTTTGGGCTGTCCAAAGAAGCTGTTAACCGATGTAGATTTTGGCTATAGTTTACACCAGTTCTTTGTGTACTTAATTGAAAATCTGACCTGTTGTAGTTGGTCATAATTGTCCACTTTTTTTAGCAAATTGATGAAGCTGACACAAAGTTGCTAAATTTTGTTGTAAATATCTAATTTACACCAAACTTTGGAACTTTTAATGCAAGAACACTGGCAAAGTGAATAATTTTTAATTTTTCCCTTTTTTTTCTGTGAAGTTGCACAATTAAAACCTAGTTCCTTGTAGACAGGTTAGGTTAGAAAAAAATTACTAAAGGTTCTCTTTAAATATTTGTCATCTAGGGTAAACCCTCTTGAGTGAATAAAGAGCCTGCTGATGGTTACATTTTACTGTTTGTGAATGTTACAAGATACTCTTTTGCTTATGGTGAGCTTTGAAGTTAACTTCCTCTGTAGTTATCTTATAAACATATGTGTAATCGAGAATATTCGTTCCCTAAACTTCCTCTATGTACATATATGTAGTAGTAATAAAATGAGAAATGACATTTTAGAGAATTTCTATGCTCATTTAGTCCAGCTTCAGTGCTGAGGCGTCTCTAACCTGCACGTCTCCCTTTGCAATATCCCCTATCGTTCTATGTTTTTATATGACTGCACACCATTCACCTACACGGACGTGGATCGTGTCGTCTTAATGTAACCACCTTCGGTTTTTATCGGCAATGAAACCAACTCCTTCCTGTTTGTGACTGTTGGGCGAGCAGAAGAGTCATCGAAGTGCTAAGAACAGCCAGAGTATTGAAGATGACAAGGAGGGGCACCTGGTGTGCCGGATTGGAGACCGCATCTTGGACAGATGTACTGAAGCCTGTTCCGTAAAACTTTAACATACTTACTCTTCCTCAGCTTTTCCCCTGAATTTCCCTACCCCATGAGATAACTGCAGGGCTAATGACCATGAAAGGAGATGCTGGGTCAGATCAGGGTAGAATGCTTTGTATAACCATCCATCCCTTTCACTACTTGGCAGAACTGCAGAGTCCCTGTGGCAGCTATATTATTTCCTTAGCAGAAAGATAATGAATGGTGCTCTGTCCATGAGGTCTTTTCTATCATAGGTATACTTTGAGTATCTTTTTTGCCCTTCAAATATGTTCTCATAAATTAAATATTACATTTCTCTGGTAGATCACGCAGAACAGTTCCCTTCTCAGACATTCCACCTACTGAGCCCAGTACTGGCAAGAATAAGGTGCTAGAGGGGTGAACTCTCATACATCAGATTTGTAGCTACTAATTTCTAGATCTGCCCCATTCCTCTAAATAGGGCCTGCCGAAATTCACGTGCTTGCCTCTCAAAGATGTCTGTAGAACAGATCTTCAAAGCTGCTGAATGTACGAATTCACCATTATTTTTATGATCTATTTTGCTTGGCCTACGCAACAGCGAATTACTCTGCTGCCCATATATGAGTTATTTTTGACAATGTGGCTGAATTACTTGGCATGTGTACCGACATGATTTAATGTTTTGCGTGATTTCAGTTGAAATGTCATATTTAATTGTGAGACAATCCATTTAACTACTATTGTAGAGCTAACCTGTTCTGTTACTGACATGAGGTCTTCTATCTCCCTTTTAATCTTTTAGAGGACCTGTCACCAGGACAAAAGTGCCCAGCTTTGACTCTTATTTTATTCCCACTGGTTCCCTGTTTATTCTGCTTTTTTTGGTTTATTTAAATTCACCATACAGATTCAGAGATGTGGGCCTTTACTTTGTGCTAATTTTTATTTTAACAAGGGGATGCGGCTTATAGGATTCTCTGGGAGTATGCCCCTTGGTAACGACTGAGTTAGCAGGAAATTTTCTGCAACCATATGGTAGATTTACAAAAATCTGCATACTTGGGAGCAATGGGAATAAAATACAGTAAGAGTAAAAGGCTATTTTTGAAATAATCCCCTGTAATATATCAGAATATTATAGCACTTTTCTACAGAAAAGCTTAGGGATATGTTCGGCCATTACCTCAGCAGATGGAGACAACTCCGTTTACATATATGAAGTTGTCTCCAACTGTTAATGGCTTGATGGTAAAGGTATAAAAAATAGTAGTGTTCCCAACCAAGATCTATAATGAAAAGCATGCATTTTAGTTCCTTAGAGATGAAAGTTACTATTTTTGTTTGCAAAAAAATTGGCCCATGGTAGCTATTAAAAGAAAAAAACAAAACTGATACCTGCCAGACTCCCATCATTTTACCCCACTGCTGCCTGTATTCCTCTCTCGTCTCCTGGTCTCATCACGTGGCCAGTGTAACCAGTGAGCTGTCACTGATTGTCTGTAGCCTTCACAATGCCGCTAAGGCTGGAAAAACGGCAATCTCTTCCTTTCAATCTGAAGGCTGCAGCCAATCGGGGACTGCTGACTGACTGCACGTGATGTCTGTCCCGGGAAAGGGACACCATGGAACTGCCAGGGGGCACAAACAGCAGTGGGGCAGATATGCAGTTGGACTGATTTCAATATCCCTATTGGCCCATTTTTATTTATGTAAGAAAACAAAACTTTAAGATTAGTTTAGATGAATGTTCAACTTGTCTGTTGGCTTCTGTTCAATATATGGAAATGGAATAGTTGATAGATGGACTCTGGATATCTGCACAGCAGTGAAGGAACTGGTCAGACTGTTACATAAAGCCTGGCTTTATTTTCTCACTTTTCACATTGTTGTAATATCTACCCCCTGCTCTCTGTGTCTTTCAGATGAAATTGTGAGAATTCTAGGTGAGGGGACTTTCGGCAGGGTGGTGGAGTGCTTGGACCATCACAGGTTTGTCACGATGAAACATCCTCTCTTACAGCTACATGACAGAGCCCAATGTGCAGAACCTGAAGTGAAGGCTGCAATGGCTCCATGTGCTATCACACAGGGTTCCTTTTGTGCAATATGTACTTAGATCGTCTTCCGCAGAAGAATAATTTCTATAAGTGTTAACCTTTAATTCATTCAGTGTCTTATGGCACATACTTCTGAGATCCGACAGAAAAGCCCCAATACAAAATCTGAGGGATACTAATGTAAAATGGAGGCTCCATCCACCTCAATAATAAGAAAAATACTTAGATCTATTAGGCCAGGTGACCACGATCCAGAACTAGCAGCGCTTTGGACGCAGCTTATATTCGTGGCGTCCAAAGCGCTGCCTTCTATTGAACAAAGGTAAATCCGCATGTGTTCACTGAACCGTGCGCATTTACCTCGTTCAGTATTCTATTGATGTAATTTCCCTTGTGGAGACTGGCGTCTCCGTAAGAGAAATTGACATGCTGCGGTCTGAAAAGAGACGCCGCATGTCAGTCTTCGCGGGTGATCTGCCGACATCTGTGGAAGCATGGTGGATATGGGATTTTTTTTTAAATTGTAATTCTTATTGAAAATTTCTCCTACGCCTCATTGGGGGACAGAAACCGTGGGTGTTATGCTGCTTGCCACTAGGAGGACACTAAGTAAACCAGAAAAAAAGTTAACTCCTCCCCTGCAGTATACACCCTCTCCCTGGATGAGATTTCTTCAGTTCTTGCTTAGTGTCTATAGGAGGCACTTGGGTCTGGCTTCAGACCCCACTGTTTTTATTTTATTTTTTAATTTTCTGTAAATTTTTATTTTTTAATTAACGTAGTGGAGGGGGCGACGGTTCGTTTCTACAGCCCGCTCTCCCCCGAACCAACAACAGGCAAGCACGCGGAGTATACCTCCCCGTACACTTTCCTGCGACGACTGGGGCGGATTCCTCTGGCGATGATGGCGATGATCCTTACGGTCCCGGTAATCCACGGATACGAGGGCAAGCGCGTGGAGTGCAATGGAGAAGACTGGAACAGCACTTCCGAATGCCCTGAATCAGCCCCATAGCTCTCCATCCCCCTTCCATAGGGAGGATCGATTGAGCATACCCCTTTAAGAACTCCTCCTGCTCTGCTTCATCAGCCCAGGACGATGAGAAGACCTGCATGGATGGCCCCGGACAGCGCGGCCTGCCGAACACTGGAGTGGAGGTATGGGGTCGGGTCCTGGTCACACACTCCCCCCCCCCCCCCCTCCGCTCTCGGGTAGGCCGAAGATTAGTCCCCGGCTCTAACGGCCTGCTAGGCCGCAATTTGAATAGCGCCACCCACACTAGCGCCGCCCACCGCGGGTAGGCTCAAAAATTTAGCCCCCGGCTTTTCCGGCCTACTAGGCTGCAATTTGAATAGCGCCGCCTACACTAACGTCGCCGCCCCCTCCTCTTGGCACCTCTCTTTCCTTACGAGATGCGCAATCCTAATCTCGGGGGCCATGTCTTTTACCTCGTCATCACACGGCACAGGGTCGTTGGACAACCTGAGAGTTGCGTCTCCCCATCAACATTTTGGAGATACGAGCGATCAGATTAGCTCTACGGAGTTTCCACCATCTCCTCGCAGGTCACCCCATCAGGATCCAATTTGACAATGCCACGGCTGTAGCGTATATCAACCACCAGGGAGGTACCCGGAGCAGGATGACCATGCACGAAGTGAGTCGCATCCTCCATTGGGCCGAGACCAACCATTCATCCATCTCAGCAATCCACATCCCGGGCGTAGAAAATTGGGCAGCAGATTTTCTCAGTCGCCAAGGCATTGCCTCGGGAGAGTGGTCTCTTCATCCGGAAGTCTTACAACAGATTTGTCATCGTTGGGGACTCCGGATGTGGATCTCATGGTCTCAAGACGAAACAACAAGGTTCTTTGGTTCATTGCCCGATTGCGCGATCCATGCGCCATCGGAGCGGACGCCCTAGTTCTGCCATGGCACCGGTTCCGGCTCCCGTACATCTTTCCCCCTCTTCCCTTGCTTCCGAGGGTCATCAAGAAGATCAGAGTGGAGGGAGTACCAGTGATCCTAGTCGCACCAAATTGGCCGCGCCGAGCATGGTATGCAGAACTAATACAACTAGTCACCAACGTCCCCTGGCGACTTCCGGATCGCATTGATCTACTCTCACAGGGCCCGATTTACCACCAGAACTGCGGGGCCCTGTCTTTGACGGTGTGGCCATTGAATCCTGGATTTTAGCACAGGTTGAATTCTCTCACGACGTGATTTCCACCATGATTAGTGCTAGGAAGCCTGTGATCATGCGCATCTATCATCGCTCCTGGAAAACTTTCTTTTCGTGGTGCAAGGATCATGGTCGATCCCCCTCTGGTGTTTTCCATTCTGGCCATATTGGAATTCCTTCAATCCGGATTAAAGTCAGGCCTCGCTCTTAGCTCGCTCAAGGGCCAAATTTCGGCCTTGTCAATGCTTTTCCAACGCAAAATTGCCACCAAGCTTCAGGTCAAGACGTTCATTCAGGGAGTTTCCCACGTGGCGCCTCCTTATAGAAGGCCATTGTAATCATGGGACCTTAACCTGGTTCTCGGGGCCTTACAGGAGGCTCCTTTCGGACCGCTGCAGGACGTGTCACTGACTGTCCTCTCTTGGAATGTGGTCTGTCTAGTGGCAATTACGTCAATTAGACGAGTTTCGGAATTGGCAGCCTTGTCCTGCCGTTCTGTTCCTGAATTTTCATCAGGACAAGGCAGTTTTCAGGATCTCCCCGTCCTTCCTGCTCAAGGTCATCTCCTCTTTCCATCTCAACAAGGAAATCGTTTTGCCTTCCTTTTGTCCGGCGCCAGTCCATCGCATTGAGAAGGCCCTCCATACCCTGGATGTGGTTAGGGCTCTGAGACGGTACATCTCGCTGACGACTCCCTTCCGCAAGTCAGATGCCCTGTTCATACTTCCATAGGGGCATAGGAAGGGTCTAGCCTCTTCAAAAGCAACGCTAGCAAGGTGGATTCGCTTGGCGATTCAGGAATCATACCGTATCAGGAAGGCGCCTGTCCCAGCGGAGATTAAGGCGCACTCTACCCGTTTAGTGGGTGCCTCTTGGGCCATTCGGCACCAGGCCTCGGCAGAACAGGTCTGCAAGGCTGCAACTTGGTCCAGTCTGCATACTTTTACAAAACATTGCCAAATTCATTCTAGGGCCTCTACGAATGCAGCTCTCGTCAGTGTTGACTCAGTGGTACATGGGGTATTAGTAGATGTATGCTCCCCACCCAGGGACTGCTTTAGGACGTCCCACTGTCTGTGTCCCCCAATGAGGCGTAGGAGAAATAGGGATTTTTGTGTACTCACCGTAAAATCCTTTTCTCCGAGCCATTCATTGGGGGACACAGAACCCACCCTGTTTAGCCTACTGGCTCATTGTAGCATTCTTAGGTTGTGACATAGTTATGGTTATTGTTGACTGTTTAAGCTCCTACTGGAGAAATCTCATCCAGGGAGCAGGTGTATACTGCAGGGGAGGAGTTAACTTTTTCTGGTTTACTTAGTGTCCTCCTAGTGGCAAGCAGCATAACACCCACTGTCTGTGTCCCCCAATGAATGGCTCGGAGAAAAGAATTTTACGGTGAGTACACAAAAATCCCTATTTTTCAAATTTTAAAGGAAAGAAAAAAATAATTAGGCATTTTAGATTTTTCACTAACATTTATAGGTTTACACATGTCTAATAGTAATAGTTAAACATTTTCGTGTAGATTGTTTGTAAAATTTTACAAACTAACACACAGACTCGGACAAAATTAAAGGGGGGGGGGGGATGAAGTGGAATATTATGACCAATTATATCCATCTTAAAGAGATCATATATTTACCATGGCCCAAAATGAATCCCATGGAGACCAAACAAGGTTAAATCTCTACAGTATTGTTGAGGGCTGCCCGGTATTCAAAGTTCCTGATATCCTTGATGCGAGAATATAGATCTAGTTGGGAAGGTGAAGAGGTTTGCTCCAATGGTAGGCAATCAAACAGTGTGCTGCTGTTAATGTGTGTAAAAGCAATCTAGTGGATCTCTTGGATATGGATTCAGGGAAAATATTTAATAGATAGAGCTGAGTTTTTGTTAGGATTTCTACTCTGAAAACATGCTTAGTGAGGAGATGGACTGTCACCCAGAATAGTTTAATCAGTGGACTTTCCCAAAAAATGTGAAATATGGAACCTCTAGATAGGATGCAACACCAGCATAGGGAAGGAATAGATGGGTCCATTTTATGTAAAAATTCAGCCGTATGGTATAACATGAGATTTCTTGAAATCCCATCCATGCTGTAACATCTGGCAGCTGCAGGTTTGACACTGCATAAATAAATACACAGTGTCAAACCCGCAGGAACTCTGGATTGTGGGCACATAACTTTACTGTTCTGTACAGAGCAACTTTAAGCTGGCTTGTTTACTCTGTCGCCTTATTGGGGGACACAGAACCGTGGGTGTTATGCTGCTGTCCACTAGGAGGCGACACTATGCATAATCTGAAAAAGATTAACTTTGGCTCCTCCTCTGCAGTATACACCCCTGGACGGCGTCAGCCTTCTCCAGTTTTTGCTTAGTGTCGCCGGAGGCACACCTAAGTTTTTTTTTTTTACACTCCGTCTTTTTCCTGGATTTTTTTCCAAAGGACTACAGATGAAGAAAAGAGGGTCTCCAGCGAGACTCCCGGCATGGCTCCCTCCTCGGTCCCCTATTAGGGGTACCCGGTTGAGGTCGAGGTGGCTATTCCCCATGTCGCTCCCTCACCAGTCCCTCGGGTACTGGTTTGAGGTCGAGACCCCCCTCCTTCCTCAGTTCCGTCCGGCTCTGGGTCGAGGTCGAGGCGACGATGAAGCTCCCTGACGGTGACAGCAGCACCCTCTCTAATCCCCCTCTGGGGGTATTAGGTTGAGACACCGCAGGTAGGGCCTGTACCAGGGACCCCAGTCCACCGGTGGGCTCCTTTTGGGACCGCACCCTCCCTAATCCCCCTCTGGGGGTATTAGGTTGAGACACCGCAGGTAGGGCCTGTACCAGGCACCAGGGACCCCAGTCCACCTGTGGGCTCCTTTTGGGACCGGGGGAGGTGCAGAGAGGCACGGCACTTATCAGAGACCGGGCTCCCTGCGCCCCGGTCTCTGCAGCACTGACGCCACAAGGGACCCTCCACAGGGCCCCAGTCACATATATGGCCCCACCGCCAGCCCTCCTTTCATTCTGGGGGGGGTCTGGTTTAAATCCGACCCCCCCCCCCCCCCCCGCGGACGACCGCGCCGTCCTGGAGCCCTGCTGGGCAGGAGTCCTCAAATTTAGGCCGTGGCTTCGGCCTAGCCGAAGTCGCCGCCCCATTCCCGCCCCCGGATGACGAAAATGACACTGCAGTGTCATAGAAGGGGCGGATCGAGGCAGGAGGGGCGTGCTTTTACATGGCCCAGCGCGCCCTTTTCCAGCTCTCCGCCCCCTTCCCTCTCCACCTCAGAATCCGGTGGCCATCTTGCTGCACCTGGAAGAACGCAGCACAGCAGTCTCCGGGGGGCACAGGACGTGGGATTTATCAGCGCTGGACCTAAGGGGGAGCACCGGTGGGGTAAGATCACAGCTGGGTCCTTGGTACTCAGCTGTGAATTGCTATACCATATAGCGCTCTCCTCCTTTCCTCTGTGTAGATACCCCTGTAGGGCCTCCACTAATCAGCCTAGGTACTATGTCGGGCTCAAGGAAAAGAACCAGGCAAGACTGCTTTTATGCAGTCTGCACAGCCTGCAAGGCCACTCTCCCCAGCGGCAGCACGTACCCGCACTGCCGGGACTGTACCCAAAAAACAGGATCAGAACCCCAAGAAGTCCCTACCAACGCTTCTGCGACCGCTACTGCGCCGGAATGGGCGACTCAGATGTCGCAGTCTATGACACAGTCTATAGATAACCTGACCTCCACATTACTGCAGGCTCATGTCTCGGCTATGAACGTTACCCAGCAAAGGGACGTCCGGTCTCATGATCAGGGCGCTTCCGACAGTTCGAGGCGTAAGCGGACCCACAGGTCGCGTTCAGCTGCGTCCTCACATAGCAATAGGTCTTCCCCCTCCAGGGAAAGACACAGTGGCCTCAGGTCACCGAGGCCGTCCCCTGATAGAGAAGGACAATGCGGATCTCCACAACGATCCCAGACCACGGGAAACCTCCGCTCTAGTTCGCCCGCTAGGGAGCTCCTTAGCGATGCGCAGGACTCAGAGGGCATATGTGACTCCAATTCAGATAACGAAACAGAGAACGCTTTGCTCCCTTGTCCCCCTAGCAATACTGCGATAGTTGAGGATATCGTCTCTTCCATCCTTCGGGTGCTGGACATTTCAGATCCAACCCCGGAAGCACCAGGACACACGATTTCCTTTGAAAGTGTTCAGAAACCATCGAAGGTCTTCCCTAATCACCCGGAATTTCAAAAAATCCTTTCTAAGCATTTTTCGCATCCTGAGAAAAAATTCGCCAATCGCAAGTATTTGGAAGCAAAATACCCCTTTCCACAGAAAGACACCAAGGATTGGACAGATCCGCCTGAAGTGGACCCTCCAGTCTCTAGGCTGGCAGCACAAACGCTTCTCTCGCTGCCGGACAGTTCAACCCTCAAGGACACGGCAGACAGACAAGTCGAACGCATGGCTCGTTCAATCTTTGAAGCGGCAGGTGCCTCTTTGGCTCCCGCATTTGCTTCAGTTTGGGCAGCCAAGGGCATCATGGCTTGGGCTGCTCTATTGCAAAAGGGCCTTCAAGCTTCAAATCCTCAGCTGGCGGACTAGGCGGTGCAAATTGCAGTGGTGGCAGATTACATGGTCCTTGCAGCGTTGGACTCTGCAAGAGGAATAGCGGGAATAGCATCAAACGCCATTACAATCCGGCGTATTCTCTGGCTAAGAGAATGGAAAGCGGATGCGGCCTCAAAAAAGTCCCTAACAAATCTCCCGTACTTTAGTGGCCGTCTTTTCGGTGAAAAGCTGGATACAATGATATCCAATGCTACCGGGGGCAAAAGTACTTCCCTCCCTCAACTAAGACCAAAACGCACGTTTAAAAGGCGTAATCAATCTCGTTTCCGATCCTTTCGGAATTCTTCGGGCTGGTCCGTCTCACGCCCAGCACAAAACCGTAATCGTTCCCCCCGCAGGGACAACACACGTGCGGCACAAAGGCCGGACAGGAACTGGCAATCAAAGGCAAGCCAGGCAAAACCTAAAGGAGGAAAACCTCAGACTTTTACCTCGTCCTGACTCATGCCCTCTGGAAGACACCCCACTTGTAGGCGGACGACTGCTACTCTTTCAGCAGGTCTGGCTGCCTATTACAGAAGACAAGTGGGTCAAGGAAATAGTGTCTTCAGGATACAAAATCGAGTTTACTACCAGCCCACCGCACAGGTTTTTTTCCCTCTGTCCCTCCAAAATCCCCGCTCAAAGCTCAGGCCTTCCGTCAAGCGGTTTCTTCCCTCCTGCGAGCAGGAGTCATAGTGCCAGTCCCAGCAGAAGAGCGCTTCCGAGGGTTCTACTCCAACCTGTTCGTGGTGCCCAAGAAGGGAGGCAGCGTCCGACCCATACTAGACCTCAAGCAACTCAACAAGTACGTTCGAGTTCGTCACTTTCGCATGGAATCCCTCCGGTCAATCGTTGCGTCTATGGAAAAAGGAGAATATCTTGCCTCCATAGACATACAGGACGCATACCTGCATATACCGATTGCTCCCGCCCATCAGAGGTTTCTCAGATTCGCAATCAACCAAGACCATTACCAGTTTGTGGCCCTCCCGTTCGGTCTGGCCACGGCCCCCAGAACATTTACAAAGGTCATGGCAGCTACCATGGATGTTCTGCACTCCAGAGGCATAGTAGTCGTTCCATACCTGGACGACCTTCTCATCAAGGCCCCCACCCTCAAGGACTGCGAGGTCAACGTCTCGATCACGATCGACACTCTGACGCGCCTGGGATGGTTAGTCAATTTACGGAAGTCCTCGACTACCCCGAGTCAGTCTCTGACCTTCCTGGGGATGCTATTCGACACCTCCAAGGGTCTGGTGATCCTCCCCAGGGACAAGGCAAAGGCTCTCCGTCTGGGAGTTCACACACTCCTCCGCAAGTCCCCCAGATCTCTCCGGTATGCCATGAGAGTACTTGGCAGGATGGCAGCAGCAATGCAGGCGGTACCATTTGCCCAGTTTCACCTCAGACCCCTTCAACTGGCCATCCTCAAGTCCTGGGACAGGAATCCGTTCTCCCTCGACAGGGAGTTCCAGTTATCAGCAAACACCAGGAGGTCCCTGCACTGGTGGCTCAAGCCAACCTCGCTTGCAAGGGGAAAATCCTTTCTCTCCGGTCAATGGAAGGTTTTGACCACCGACGCAAGCCTTATGGGTTGGGGCGCTGTGCACCTACATCACAGAGTGCAAGGCAGGTGGTCACCAAGGGAATCGACCATGCCCATCAACATCCTGGAAATTCGGGCCATCTTCCTGGCGTTGAAAGCCTTCCATCACTTGCTGGCAGACTCTCATATCAGAGTACAGTCGGACAATGCCACGGCAGTGGCATACGTGAACCATCAAGGCGGCACCCGCAGCATCCAGGCGATGACCGAAGTAACGCGTATCCTACAATGGGCGGAGGATGCAAGGTCGGTACTCTCCGCGGTCCACATTCCGGGTGTGGACAACTGGGAAGCCGACTATCTCAGCCGACAAGGAATGGACTCGGGGGAATGGTCTCTCCATCCCGAAGTCTTCGGTCAGATCTGTCATCGTTGGGGGACCCCGGACGTGGATCTGATGGCATCCCATCTCAATGCCAAGGTTCCCAATTTCATGGCCAGGACGCGCGATTCGCGATCGCTCGGAGCAGATACCCTGGTTCAGGACTGGACCCAGTTCCAGCTTCTGTACATTTTTCCACCCCTCCCCCTGATCTCCAGAGTCCTGAGGAAGATCAAACAAGAGGGTGTTCCCACCATTCTGATCGCTCCAGACTGGCCCAGGCGTACATGGTACGCCGACGTCGTGCAACTCACAGCAGACGCTCCCTGGCGTCTCCCCACACGTCCCGACCTCCTGTCACAAGGCCCGTTCTTCCACCAGAACTCAGGGGCTCTCAATTTGACGGCGTGGCCATTGAGACCTGGGTTTTGACCCAAGCAGGTTTTTCACCGGACGTTGTTAAAACCATGATCAGGGCTCGAAAGCCAACTTCAGCCAGGATTTACTATCGTACCTGGAAGGTTTTCTTCACATGGTGCAACTCTCGTGGGCAGATTCCACTTCCCTATTCTCTTCCAAAGGTCCTCGGGTTCCTTCAGTCAGGCCTGGACGCCGGGCTATCCCTGGGCTCGCTGAAGAGCCAGGTGTCAGCGCTTTCAGTGCTCTTTCAGAGGCGTATTGCTAACAAGCCGCAAGTGAAGACTTTTCTCCAAGGGGTTTCCCGATTGGTTCCCCCCTACAAACGTCCGTTGGAGACGTGGGACCTCAACCTGGTCTTGACAGCACTACAGTCACCTCCTTTTGAACCCCTTAGGGTGGTCTCACTCCGCTTTCTATCACAGAAAGTGGTTTTCCTGGTGGCAATCACCTCGCTACGCAGGGTGTCTGAACTTTCAGCTCTTTCCTGCAGACAACCCTTCCTGGTTTTTCATCAGGACAAGGTGGTTCTCCGTACAGTACCATCCTTCCTTCCGAAGGTCGTGTCCAGCTTCCACCTCAATGAGGAAATATCACTACCGTCTCTTTGCCCGGCTCCCGTTCATAGGGTAGAGAAGGCTCTGCATACGCTTGACCTTGTCAGGGCATTGCGTATTTACGTGTCTAGGACTGCTCCCTTCCGGAAGTCTGATTCACTTTTCCTTCTTCCAGAAGGCGTTCGCAAGGGCCTACCGGCTTCCAAAGCCACCCTTGCTAGGTGGATCAAGTCCACCATTCAAGAGGCTTACCGCCTCAACAATTCTCCCCTTCCGGCCGGTATCACGGCGCACACTACGCGGGCGGTAGGGGCCTCTTGGGCCATTCGGCATCAAGCCTCAGCACATCAAGTGTGTAAGGCAGCCACTTGGACTAGCCTGCACACATTTACAAAACACTACAGAGTGCATACCCAGTCCTCAGCGGATGCGAGCCTGGGTAGACGGGTCCTGCAGGCGGCAGTACCCCAAGTCTAGGGGACTGTCAGCACAATATTCGTCCACTGCTTCCCACCCAGGGACTGCTTTAGGACGTCCCACGGTTCTGTGTCCCACAATAAGGCGACAGAGTAAAGGAGATTTTTGTGTACTCACCGTAAAATCTTTCTCTTAGCCTTTAATTGGGGGACACAGCTCCCACCCTGTAGCCCTTGCGGGCCGTTGTTACGGTTGGGTTCTCATATTGTTGTTTGAGCCTGTTTATAGTAGCCTTTTTTTACAGGCATGGTTATGTTTCTGGTATATTCCTCCTAATGCTTTTGCACAAAACTGGAGAAGGCTGACGCCGTCCAGGGGTGTATACTGCAGAGGAGGAGCCAAAGTTAATCTTTTTCAGATTATGCATAGTGTCGCCTCCTAGTGGACAGCAGCATAACACCCACGGTTCTGTGTCCCCCAATTAAAGGCTAAGAGAAAGAGATTTTACAATGAGTACACAAAAATCTCCTTTTTTTCTCGTTTGGTCTTAGAAGAAACACCAGAGTTGCTCTAAAGATCATCCGGAACATAAGAAAGTATCGGGAGGCTGCTCAGATGGAGATTAATGTTCTGAAGAAGATTCAAGAACAAGATAAGGAAAATAAAAAGTAAGAATTTTTCCACAAATCTCTTCAAAATGTTTGAAAAACTACACACGACTGACTGCAGAATACAACTATTTTACCTATAATTTCAAGCCATTATTTTTCTCCAAAAAAGCATGGTGGCTAAGGCAATTTTAAAAGTGTATTAAAATGAAGACCTCTAAACCTTTTCCAGACATACTGGTAGTTTTCACTAAAGATCTTTATGGCATACTCATTGCAATGCGTTTATCTATTCTGTCCCTGCCTAGATGCAGTAGCCATCTTAAAAGCTGTGACTTTTGTAATTCCACCCAAAGAGCCTATGCAGTGGGATGCAGGTGCCATGCATGCATTGATACATTCTGCATTAGTGACAGTTAAAAAGGCTGTCATCATATTCTTGTGTTTTAGTCCCGACCCCCATCCCACCCAGATTTATTGCTGCTTATTTAGAGTGACTGTCATTTTAATTTTTCTTTCTCATCTCCTCAATTCAGTCTGTTCATGTCATCCGAGTTTGGTCCAATGTTACCCATGGATCCACAGACTTGAGCCCAGTCCGACTTCCTGCTATTCCTCTAGCATCCCTAAAATTTTGTTGGCTTTTCTTGGCTGTCGTGTGACCAGATAGTGTAGAATAGAAAATATTAATACTTTTTTTTTTTATATTGACTTAATCAAACCTGTGATGACTTGCCATGGCTGACTAACTTGTGTATTTCTATCCCTAGCATGTGTGTAATGATGTTGGATTCATTTGACTACCATGGACATGCATGCATTGCTTTTGAGCTACTTGGGAAAAGCACTTTTGATTTCCAGAAGGAGAACAATTATTTACCATACCCACTGCAGCAGATTCGGCACATGGCCTTCCAGCTGTTTCACGCGCTAAATTGTAAGTTGGCTACACATTTATGATGATGATCAGATTTACTTAATTGTAACTCTTTTGTTCACTATTCTTATGAGAACATAACTGTGATTATTTACAGGTATAGCCAATATAAACATGTTCTGACAAACTAATAAAGTAAAAATAAGAAAACTAAACTTCTTCTAGCTCCTTCAAAATGCTAGCTCTGTAATCACAAGGGTTTAAATACACCTATTGCTATTGTTACTCCAAACCCTTAAGCAATTGGGGTGAAATAGAAGAGTCTTAATTGTCCCCTATTCACACCAACTTTCTTTTTTGTGCGCTCACCATACAAATGAGATCCTGTATACTGCTTGTCACAATCTTGTTTACACTTACAATAAGGATACAGTGTAATGTTTTCTACTCTGATCTACCATATTCTCTAGTGTCATTTAGTATTTGTAATTATCATTGACCAAAAAGCATGGTTGTAGAATGCAAGGACCTAGTTTATGCCTACAGTTTCAAGGCATCCTCTAAAACCAAGCACCTTTCACTGACTCAAAGCTAAAAGCCCACGTAGTTTGTTGAGGGCACCGCATTCAGCAGACTAGCACTGATCCTGCTGATCATTAGAAAGTATATTGCAACGCTTGTCAGCGGAAGGGACAAAGCTTCAGCAAGATCCAGAGCAGTGAAGCCTGATCTGAGCTCGGTAGTGCATTGTACAGACTGACGCTGTCAGTGCCTTGTATGTTCCTTCAAACTTTTTTTTTTTTTTTTTTTTTTTTTTTTAGGGGCCACATTTATTTAATTTTACTCACAGCACCATTAATTCTGCTTTACAGACATTATTTTCACTGTCCCCATTGGGGATCACAATCTAGATTCCCTATCAGCATGACTTTGGAGTGTGGGAGAAAACTGGAAAATCCGGAGGAAACCCACGCAAATACGGGGAGAACATACAAACCCCTTACACGTGTTGTCTTTGGTGGGACTTGAACCCCAGTGCTGCAAGGCACCAGTGCTAACCACTGAGCCACCGTGCTTCCCCACATCACATGAAGTGACTTTGAGGGACCTATGTGACAGAAAATACCCAAGTGTCACACCATTTTACAGATGAATTCTTCTAAGGGGGCAGTGATTATTTTGTACAGTTGGGTAGTTTTTACCACAACAATTTTATTTTAGCCCCAGATTTGACATTTTTACACTGATAAATGGGTAAAAATGGCACCAAAACTTATCCCCCAATTTCTGCTGAACATGGAAATGCACCATATTTGCTGTACAATACGAGGGACCGAGAGCAATTTGCCTCCTGGAGTACAGAAATTCCTAGAATAGTTTGTGGACTCCATATACAGAGCCCCCTCAAGTGACCCCATTTTGGAAATGCCAAACATGTGGACACTCAATGTGGTTTAGACACACTGTGGGGCTCAGAAGGGAGAAGGGCATTAGGCTTTAGGAGTGCAGAATTCCCTGGATTTCTTTTTTGGGGAGCGTGAAGCCATTTTCTTTTCCAGAGCCTTTTGTACTACCATTAGCGTAGAAACCCCTTATATTTCCGTTAATAGATGACGGACCTGAGTGGGGACTTACTTTTCTTGTGGATTGAGTTGAAGCTTTTATTGGGAACATTTTACATAATATTTGGGATCACCTTTATCCATCGCTCTACGCTGAGTCCTTCTTTTCAGAAGTGCTCAAAGCTGTGGTTGACCGCACTTTAATACACGCTTAAAAAGACGGACACCGCTGGATCCATACACCAGACGGCGTCCACGTGCCTCATTATAGGAAATCTTCTGCCGGGGGTTTCGTCTGAATCACAAAATTAAAGTAAAAACTGCATCTCTTCATACAGTGGGAAATTGTGATTTTTGGAATGGAATGTATTTAAAAAAAAAAAGTCTTATTCTTTATCACCTTTCAACTTATTCTTTATTCTATTTCTCTTATGTGTTGTCTGTATAGTTCAATATTGTATGATGCTAACATTTACTTAAATTTACCCTAAAATGCAAATTCATAGCTAACTTGCATTTTTTACTGTGAATACTTAGTTTTACAACTTTTAATTTTTCAGTCCTGCACAAGAACAAGCTGACCCATACAGATTTAAAGCCTGAGAATATTCTCTTTGTGAATTCTGATTTTACCTCTTCCTACAATGGAGCAAAAGTGAGTTGAAATAAATTCCCTGCGGGGGATAAAGTTAGTCATTCAGATTAGCTGAAGGTCAGCAGAGCTGGTGTTTTTCTGTGGGATTGATCTTTGATTGTAGTGTATAAGGGTTTTCATGCAGTGTGGTTTTGCCTTACTTTTTGCCACTCTGTTAAAGTCTTTCCACAGACAACACAGCATCCCTCATTTTGCGTTTAACTCTGCCAATGCGCAGGTAGTGGATGGCGTACGAACGCCTTATTGTAGCTTGATAACAGTTCATTAGGGTGATGAGGTAGTTTCTTCACCTAGACAGGCATAATTTTACATCACTGACATTACCTAGGCTCATGTGCCCATACAATCACTGGGAGAGGACATTAATTGACTGGTGGTTGGCACCCTTACCCAAATCCGAATGTGGGTTGCTGCTGGTTGTACAGGCAGCCATGAGCCTAAACGAGCCCCTAGGCCTACCCGTGCCTATATGCCCATTCGCAGCAAAGGGCAAACTAGGGCACACAAATCACCACATTAACAGACGGAGCTATTTATCTGAAGTATTGCGGTATATATTTCAGTCAAAAAACAGAGGTGCCTTGCATGAAAAAACATGAATATTTCAATGTCAAATGAAAAAAGAAGAAATATGCAGCACTCACCCATAAAGCTGAAAACTGTGCATCTTTATTTCACATGAATTCCATCAACAGGTATTTGGACATGCAGGACGTTAGAGGAATGCTAGGGGGAGGGAGGTGCTGGATAACGGCCGTTTCGCGATTACTCGCTTGTACTGGAACCGTAGAGGCAAGTAATCGCGAAATGGCCGTTATCCGGCACCTCCCTCCCCCTAGCATTCCTCTAATGTCCTGCATGTCCACATACCTGTTGATGGAATTCATGTGAAATAAAGATGCACAGTTTTCAGCTTTATGGGTGAGTGCTGCATATTTCTTCTTTTTTCATTTCACATTGCTATATGCCCATTAGGCCTAGAAAGATTACATGTCAGTTTTACACTGATAGGTCACGTTGATTTGGTATTCCAAAGCAGGGTTCCCCAACTTCAGTCCTCAAGGCCCACCAACAGATCATGTTTTCAGGATTTCCTTAGTATTGCTCAGGTGATAATTGCTTCACCTGTGCAATACAAAGGAAATCCTGAAAACATGATCTGTTGGTGGGCCTTGAGGACTGGAGTTGGGGAACCCTGTTCCAAAGTGTTTAAGAATGATCAAATTGTGAATTCCCCTGGTTGGGCGGGAAAAAAATTAGCCACCTTCCAAGCAAGATCCAATCACTACTATTAACTCTTTAAATGCAGAGCACTAATCACCGCAAAAGAAAAGTGAAACTCTTAACAGCATTTTTGTGGATCAAAAAAATGGAAAATGTTAAGTGTTCAAAAAATTCTCTAATAGTACTATTTTGACGTGCTCTTAACGCTAAAAACAAGCTCCTGTGATGGAAAAATAAGTCTCAAGAAATAGAAATTCACGCAGCTTTTTTCTATTTCCAAAGTTGAGAATTTTTTTAAGCCACTAAAATAGTTGAAAAGGACAAAATATAACTATACACGTTTTGTATTGCTTTCCTTGATTGTATTAACATCAAGGATAAAGTTGCCAAGTCATCTTTACCACACAACATCATAAAAATTAAACCCCAAAAATTGCTGGGACTTTTTTTTTTTTTTTTTAAATTTCTTTCACCATTTCACCTCACTTGGAATTTTTCCCATTTTTTTTTTCCATCCCCAATATGAAAATGGTGTCATTCAAAATATTATGGTAACTAATCCCACCAAAAACAACCATTCAGATGGCTATGGCTATGTCTATGGAAAAACAAATATATATATATATATATATATATATATATATATATGGCTCTTGGAATAAGTGGAGGAAAAATGAAACATTGCCTGGACCTTAAGAGGTTTAAAAACAAAAGTTATGCCACAGACATAATACATTATTTAGTCCTTTTAAGGACCCCAAAATTTATTTATTTTTTTGTCCCATAGCATTATTATTATTGTTGTTGTTGTTATTATTTTATTTGTTATTGACATGGCTGAATGAGGGCTTATAGTTGACAGAAAAAAGGGGGAAAAAAAATCCAACTGTGGGGAAATTGCAAATAAAAATACATTTTTGGTTTGTTTTTTGATGTTTTGTGATTACATTGTTCATTGTGTGGTAAAAATGGCAACATGATTTCAACAGGTCAGTATGAGTATAGCGACACAAAACTTGTCCATTTTTGTTATTGTTGGTGGGTGGAAAAAAATTCTGAAATTTTGTAAAAATCATAAGACTCAACAGTGGAGCTGTGTGAATGCTTGTTTTTTTGCACCGTGAGCTGCTGATTTTATTAATACCATTTTGGGATAAATGACATTATTTTTTCGTTGCAATTTTTGTGGAAAATGTAGCAACCAAAAAATGGCCATTCTAGTGTCGTCTTTTTTTTTTTTTAAATTGTTTAACGTGCAAATTAAATGATTTATTGTTTTGATCAGACTTATTTTGGCACGCCAATACAAACTATTTAAATTTTTGAAGTTATATAGTTTTTTTTTTTAATTATTTTTGAAGGGAAAAAGGCAATTATTTTTCATATTTTTTAAACTTTTTTTTAACCTGATTTTAATATATGTACGGTATATAGCAATCTAAAAAATGTATGCATCAACTGTGTGATAGTTATGTATGGTAAACCTAGCCTAATGCAAAAGAAATGGTGTATAATAAAAAAAAAACAACAACACCGCTATCAAATCTTTCTTTCTCTCTTTAACAGAACTGTGAAGAAAAATGTGTAAAAAATTCCAGCATCCGGGTTGTAGATTTTGGGAGCGCTACTTTTGACCATGAATATCATAGCACGGTTGTTGCCACACGCCATTATCGCCCTCCAGAGGTTGTTTTGGGTGAGGTTTATCTTTTTATTTATTTATTTTTTCCTTTTATGTTGATAAAGAACTTAATGTTTCAGAACAGTAGTAAATTCCATGATTGTCTAGATTTCATGTTTGTTCACTACTCTGCGATGGATTTCTATAGCTTTGTTTCCTGAGCTAGTTTAACCCCTTAACGACCGCCGATACACCTTTTAACGGCGGTAGTTAAGGGTACTAAAACCACAGCGCCATTAATTCACGGCGCTGTGATTTAAGTGAATAGAGCCCCCTAGTGTCGGATTTTCTCTGGGGTCTCGGCTACCCCTGGCAGCCGAGACCCCAGAGAACATGAATCGGTCGGTTTTTACCGACCCCGCGTTTGCGATCGCCGTTATTAACCCTATAACAGCGACCGCCAAAAAAAACAAACCGCGATTATGCATTAAATTTCTCTTTCCTCTGATGTGATCGTACATCAGAGGAGAGAGAAATGGGGTCCGCGATCCTCCCCCCGGTACCTCTCTGTGGTCCTCCGTCCCCTCCCGGTGGTCCCACGTCCCGCCGGCGTCCTCCGATGGGCGCCAGCATCTTGAAAATGGCAGGCGCATGCGCAGTGCGCCCGCCGGGAATCTGCCGGCTCCGGCTGGCAGATTCCATTCATTATTTTGATCACTATGATAAACGATCATAGTGATCAAAATAAAAAAAATAGTACATAACCCCCCCCCTGTTTATCACCCCCTTATATAGGCAAACATAATGAAATAAAGAAAATATATTTTTTTTCAGTTTTCCGTTAGGGTTGGGCTCGGGTTAGGGTTGGGCTCGGGTTGGGCTGGGCTCGGGCTCGGGTTGGGCTCGGCTCGGGCTCGGGCTCGGGCTCGGGTTGGGCTCGGGCTCGGGTTGGGCTCGGGCTCGGGTTGGGCTCGGGTTGGGCTCGGGCTCGGGCTCGGGTTGGGCTCGGGCTCGGGTTGGGCTCGGGCTCGGGTTGGGCTCGGGCTCGGGTTGGGCTCGGGCTCGGGTTGGGCTAGGGCTCGGGTTGGGCTAGGGCTCGGGTTGGGCTAGGGCTCGGGTTGGGCTAGGGCTCGGGTTGGGCTAGGGCTCGGGTTGGGCTAGGGCTCGGGTTGGGATTAGGGTTAGGGTTGGGCTAGGGCTCGGGTTGGAATTAGGGTTAGGGTTGGGCTAGGGCTCGGGTTGGAATTAGGGTTAGGGTTGGAATTAGGGTTAGGGTTGGAATTAGGGTTAGGGTTGGAATTAGGATTAGGGTTTGGATTAGGGTTTGGGTTTGGATTAGGGTTTGGGTTTGGATTAGGGTTTGGGTTTGGATTAGGGTTTGGGTTTGGATTAGGGTTTGGGTTTGGATTAGGGTTTGGGTTTGGATTAGGGTTTGGATTAGGGTTTGGGTTTGGATTAGGGTTTGGATTAGGGTTTGGATTAGGGTTTGGATTAGGGTTTGTGTTTGGATTAGGGTTTGGGTTTGGATTAGGGTTTGGGTTTGGATTAGGGTTTGGGTTTGGATTAGGGTTTGGGTTTGGATTAGGGTTTGGATTAGGGTTTGGGTTTGGATTAGGGTTTGGATTAGGGTTTGGGTTTGGATTAGGGTTTGGGTTTGGATTAGGGTTTGGGTTTGGATTAGGGTTTGGATTAGGGTTTGGGTTTGGATTAGGGTTTGGGTTTGGATTAGGGTTTGGATTAGGGTTTGGGTTTGGATTAGGGTTTGGGTTTGGATTAGGGTTTGGGTTTGGATTAGGGTTTGGATTAGGGTTTGGGTTTGGATTAGGGTTTGGGTTTGGATTAGGGTTTGGGTTTGGATTAGGGTTTGGGTTTGGATTAGGGTTTGGATTAGGGTTTGGGTTTGGATTAGGGTTTGGGTTTGGATTAGGGTTTGGGTTTGGATTAGGGTTTGGGTTTGGATTAGGGTTTGGGTTTGGATTAGGGTTTGGATTAGGGTTTGGGTTTGGATTAGGGTTTGGGTTTGGATTAGGGTTTGGATTAGGGTTTGGGTTTGGATTAGGGTTTGGGTTTGGATTAGGGTTTGGGTTTGGATTAGGGTTTGGATTAGGGTTTGGGTTTGGATTAGGGTTTGGGTTTGGATTAGGGTTTGGATTAGGGTTTGGATTAGGGTTTGGATTAGGGTTAGGGTTTGGATTAGGGTTTGGATTAGGGTTTGGATTAGGGTTAGGGTTTGGATTAGGGTTTGGGTTTGGATTAGGGTTTGGTTTAGGGTTTGGGTTTGGATTAGGGTTTGGTTTAGGGTTTGGGTTTGGATTAGGGTTTGGATTAGGGTTTGGGTTTGGATTAGGGTTTGGGTTTGGATTAGGGTTTGGGTTTGGATTAGGGTTTGGGTTTGGATTAGGGTTTGGATTAGGGTTTGGGTTTGGATTAGGGTTTGGGTTTGGAGTAGGGTTTGGGTTTGGATTAGGGTTTGGATTAGGGTTTGGATTAGGGTTTGGATTAGGGTTTGGGTTTGGGTTTGGAGTAGGGTTTGGATTAGGGTTTGGGTTTGGATTAGGGTTTGGGTTTGGATTAGGGTTTGGGTTTGGATTAGGGTTTGGATTAGGGTTTGGATTAGGGTTTGGATTAGGGTTTGGATTAGGGTTTGGGTTTGGATTAGGGTTTGGGTTTGGATTAGGGTTTGGATTAGGGTTTGGGTTTGGATTAGGGTTTGTGTTTGGATTAGGGTTTGGGTTTGGATTAGGGTTTGGGTTTGGATTAGGGTTTGGGTTTGGATTAGGGTTTGGGTTTGGAGTAGGGTTTGGGTTTGGATTAGGGTTTGGATTAGGGTTTGGATTAGGGTTTGGATTAGGGTTTGGATTAGGGTTTGGGTTTGGGTTTGGAGTAGGGTTTGGATTAGGGTTTGGGTTTGGATTAGGGTTTGGGTTTGGATTAGGGTTTGGGTTTGGATTAGGGTTTGGATTAGGGTTTGGATTAGGGTTTGGATTAGGGTTTGGATTAGGGTTTGGATTAGGGTTTGGATTAGGGTTTGGATTAGGGTTTGGGTTTGGATTAGGGTTTGGGTTTGGATTAGGGTTTGGATTAGGGTTTGGGTTTGGATTAGGGTTTGGGTTTGGATTAGGGTTTGGATTAGGGTTTGGATTAGGGTTTGGATTAGGGTTTGGATTAGGGTTTGGATTAGGGTTTGGATTAGGGTTAGGGTTTGGATTAGGGTTTGGATTAGGGTTTGGATTAGGGTTTGGATTAGGGTTTGGGTTTGGGTTTGGATTAGGGTTTGGATTAGGGTTTGGATTAGGGTTTGGATTAGGGTTTGGATTAGGGTTTGGGTTTGGATTAGGGTTTGGATTAGGGTTTGGATTAGGGTTTGGATTAGGGTTTGGATTAGGGTTTGGATTAGGGTTTGGGTTAGGGTTTGGGTTAGGGTTTGGATTAGGGTTTGGATTAGGGTTAGGGTTTGGATTAGGGTTTGGGTTTGGATTAGGGTTTGGTTTAGGGTTAGGGTTTGGATTAGGGTTTGGGTTTGGATTAGGGTTTGGATTAGGGTTTGGATTAGGGTTTGGATTAGGGTTTGGGTTTGGATTAGGGTTTGGATTAGGGTTTGGGTTTGGATTAGGGTTTGGGTTTGGATTAGGGTTTGGATTAGGGTTTGGGTTTGAATTAGGGTTTGGGTTTGGATTAGGGTTTGGGTTTGGAGTAGGGTTTGGGTTTGGATTAGGGTTTGGGTTTGGGTTTGGGTTTGGATTAGGGTTTGGATTAGGGTTTGGGTTTGGATTAGGGTTTGGGTTTGGATTAGGGTTTGGGTTTGGATTAGGGTTTGGATTAGGGTTTGGGTTTGGATTAGGGTTTGGGTTTGGATTAGGGTTTGGGTTTGGATTAGGGTTTGGGTTTGGATTAGGGTTTGGGTTTGGATTAGGGTTTGGATTAGGGTTTGGGTTTGGATTAGGGTTTGGGTTTGGATTAGGGTTTGGGTTTGGATTAGGGTTTGGGTTTGGATTAGGGTTTGGATTAGGGTTTGGGTTTGGATTAGGGTTTGGATTAGGGTTTGGGTTTGGATTAGGGTTTGGGTTTGGATTAGGGTTTGGGTTTGGATTAGGGTTTGGGTTTGGATTAGGGTTTGGATTTGGGTTTGGATTAGGGTTTGGGTTTGGATTAGGGTTAGGGTTTGGATTAGGGTTTGGGTTTGGATTAGGGTTTGGTTTAGGGTTAGGGTTTGGATTAGGGTTTGGATTAGGGTTTGGGTTTGGATTAGGGTTTGGGTTTGGATTAGGGTTTGGTTTAGGGTTTGGGTTTGGATTAGGGTTTGGGTTTGGATTAGGGTTTGGGTTTGGATTAGGGTTTGGGTTTGGATTAGGGTTTGGGTTTGGATTAGGGTTTGGGTTTGGATTAGGGTTTGGATTAGGGTTTGGATTAGGGTTAGGGTTTGGATTAGGGTTTGGTTTAGGGTTAGGGTTTGGATTAGGGTTTGGATTAGGGTTAGGGTTTGGATTAGGGTTTGGGTTTGGATTAGGGTTTGGATTAGGGTTAGGGTTTGGATTAGGGTTTGGGTTTGGATTAGGGTTTGGTTTAGGGTTTGGGTTTGGATTAGGGTTTGGGTTTGGATTAGGGTTTGGGTTTGGATTAGGGTTTGGATTAGGGTTTGGGTTTGGATTAGGGTTTGGATTAGGGTTTGGGTTTGGATTAGGGTTTGGATTAGGGTTTGGGTTTGGATTAGGGTTTGGATTAGGGTTTGGGTTTGGATTAGGGTTTGGATTAGGGTTTGGATTAGGGTTTGGATTAGGGTTTGGATTAGGGTTTGGGTTTGGATTAGGGTTTGGTTTAGGGTTAGGGTTTGGATTAGGGTTTGGATTAGGGTTAGGGTTTGGATTAGGGTTTGGGTTTGGATTAGGGTTTGGATTAGGGTTAGGGTTTGGATTAGGGTTTGGGTTTGGATTAGGGTTTGGTTTAGGGTTAGGGTTAGGGTTTGGATTAGGGTTAGGGTTTGGATTAGGGTTTGGATTAGGGTTAGGGGTGTGTTGGGGTTAGAGTTGGAGCAAGAATTGAGGGGTTTCCACTATTTACCAACTTTGGGAGTCTAAAAATTGGGGTCTAAAAAAATCACTTTTGTGGAAATAAAGACTTTATCTTCACGGCTCTGCGTTTATAAACTTCTGTGAAGCGCTTGGGGGTTCAAAGTGCTCACCACACATCTAAATAAGTTCCTTAGGGGGTCTATTTTCCAAAATGGGGTCACTTGTGGGGGGTTTCCACTGTTTAGGCCCATCAGGGGCTCTGCAAACGCAACATGATGCCCGCAGACCATTCCATCAAAGTCTGCATTCCAAAATGGCACTCCTTCCCTTCCGAGCTCTCCCATGCACCCAAACAGTGGTTCCCCCCACATATGGGGTATCGGCGTACTCAGGACAAATCACACAACAACTGTGGGGGTATGATTTCTCCTGTTACCCTTGTAAAAATAAAAATTTGGGGGCGAAAAGATCATTTTTGTGAAAAAAATGGATTTTTTATTTTCACGGCTCTACATTATAAACTTCTGTGAAGCATTTGAAGGTTCAAAGTGCTCACCACACATCTAGATAAGTTCCTTAATGGGTCTAGTTTCCAAAATGGGGTCACTTGTTTCCACTGTTTAGGCACATTAAGGGCTCTCCGAACGCAACATGGCATCCGATCTTAATTCCAGCCAATTCTGCATTGAAAAAGTCAAATGGCGCTCTATCCCTTGCGAGCTCTGCCGTGTGCTGAAAAAGTGGTTTACCCCCACATATGGGGTATCGGCGTATTCAGGAGAAATTGTACAACAAATTTTGTGGTTGATTTTCTCAAGACTTGTGAAAATAAAAAAAAATTTGGTTCTGAAGTAATTTTTTTGCGAAAAAAAAGTTAAATGTTAATTTTTTTCCTTCCACATTGCTTTATTCCCTGTGAAGCACTTAAAGGGTTAATAAACTTCTTGAATGTGGTTTTGAGCACCTTGAGGGGTCTAGTTTTTAGAATGGTGCCACTTTTGGGTGTTTTCTGTCATGTACACCCCTCAAAATGACTTTAAATATGATGTGGTCCCTAAAAAAAATGGTTTTGTAAATTTTGTTGTAAAAATGAGAAATCGCTGGTCAACTTTTAACCCTTATAACTTCCTAACAAAAAAAAAAAATTTTGCTTCCAAAATTGTGCTGATGTAAAGTAGACATGTGGGAAATGTTATTTATTAAGAAATTTTTGTGACACATCTCTCTGATTTAAGGGCATAAAAATTGAAAGTTTTAAAATTGCAAAATTTTCAAAATTTTCGCCATATTTCCGTTTTTTCATAAATAAACACAAGTCTTATCGAAGAAATTTAACCACTAACATGAAGTACAATATGTCACAAAAAAACAATCTCCGAATCAGCGGGATCCATTAAAGCGTTCCAGAGTTATAACCTCATAAAGGGACAGTGGTCAGAATTGTAAAAATTGGCCTGGTCATTAAGCTGCAAACTGGCTCTGTCGCTAAGGGGTTAAATGGATTTTGATATAATGTAACCTGTACAAAGTTACTAATAAAACTGTTGTATTTATCAATAGCCAGCACGTTTTCTGTTGCATATGCCCTATTTTTGCTGGTGTCCATCATGTTAGGTGTGTGCAATGTTTAGAAAGTATTGTCGATTATCCAAAAATTATCCAATAACTCTGAAGCTATGTTCACACGTTGCGTTTTTGCTGCGTTTTTTTTTCTGCAGGCAAAACATTCTTTTTTGGCAGTAAAGAAGCTGCTTACGAAAAGCAAGTTTCTCCTACGCCTCATTGGGGGACACAGACAGTGGTTGTTATGCTGCTTGCCTCTAGGAGGACACGAAGTGAACACAGAAAAAAGATAACTCCTCCCCTGCAGTATACACCCTCTCGCTGGCTGGGAATTCCCCACTTCTTGCTTAGTGTCTGCAGGAGGCACTTGGGTTTGGCTTTAGACCCCACCGTTTTTATTTTGTTTTTGAATTTTCTGTAAATTTTTATTTTTTAATTAACTGAGTGAAGGGGGCGGTGGTTCCTTTCTATGGCCCGCTCTCCCCCGAACCAACAACAGGCAAGCACGTGGAGTATACCCACCCGTACACTTTCCTGCGACGACTGGGGCTGATTCTTCTGGCGATGGTTCCTTTACGGTGCCGGTACCCCACACGGATACGAGGGTGAGCGCACACGGAGAAGACTTGACAGTCGCTTTCGGACGCCCTGAATCAGCCTCATAGCTCTCCGTCCCCCTCCCCATAGGGTGGACCGATTGAGCAATACCCCTGTAACAACCTCTCCGGCTCTGCTACATCGCCCGGGAGCTTTTTTTACCTCAGAATCTGAGATGGGATGAAACCTGCAGGCTCCTGGATAGCGCAGACGGCGCGAGCACCAGATTGGAGGTATGGGGTCGGGTCCTTGTCCCTGGGAGAAGCACTGACAGAGTCTCAGTGGCGGCATACCGGCGCCCCGTCGCGGCCCCCTGCTCTCCCCTTCACCCGTCGCTCGCCGCTGGTAGGCCCAAAAATTTAGTCCCCGGCTTTTCGGCCTACTAGGCCGCAATTTACATAGCGCCGCCCACGTCTTTGGCGCCTCTCGCTCTGTACGAGACGCGCCCTGCTAGTCTCGGGGCCCATGTCTTTAACCCCTTCTCTGCCCCTCGGGCTCTGGGACAGCTGCGGGGGGGTGCGCGCACGGATGGACAACACCTGGTGACGCTACATGGCCACCGATATTTCTCCCAGGGACACAGCTTCAGGACCGCGGGTAAGCTGCATCTGCCTCAGAGCAAAGCTTAACCCCTTCGCTGCACATTCCCTGCAGCTGCAGCCCAGGCTCTGCTTGTAACCCTTTCACGGGCACTATGTCTCAGTCTAAGGAAGCAAAAAGGGGGCTAATAAGAAGCGAACTGCGTTCTTTACCGCTGGTACCTCTTGCAAGACTGCCTTGCCCAGTACCCAGACTAATCCGCTATGCACGGATTGCGACCCAGCTTGTGCTAAAGCGCCTTACCCGCCGCTGCAAGGTGCTCCCTGCGTTTAATTCCTCTGTGTGGGCCGCGTCCTTGTCACGGCCTGTGGAGTAACTGACCAAGGCTATAGACTCCTCTGGGAATCTTCTTTAAGTCAGAACGCGTGTTTACCGCCCGAGGAGGGCTTTGGCGACGGCTGGAAACCGTCCGCCTGCAGGGACCGTGCTCGTTCAAGACATCCTCAGGTCTCTAGAAAGCGGACCAATGACGCGTCCCCTAGTCACATTCGCGATTCAGCATCTGCGAGTTCTGTCTCTCGCTCTCCCTCTCCTAATGTTCGCAGAGAACATGTCTCTGAATTCGAGTCTGACATGTCAGTCCCTCAGAATTCCTCAAATGTCCATGAATCGCTTGATTCTCTGACAGTCAGTCAACAAGTTTCTGACGTTGGACGAGGAGAATATTCCCGCTCCAGTACACGTTATCTCCTTTAGGCCTCTTTCACACATCCGGTTTTTGTCATCCGGCACAATGCGGCAAAATTTTTCATAACCGGATCCGGTTTTGTCCCATAAGCTTTCATTGTCGCCGCATCGTGCCGGATGGTTATGCGTTGTGTCCGGTTGTTGCCGGACACGGCATAAATTAGCCGTCCGGCATCTGCAAAAAACGTTCCCTGCAACGTTTATTGTCAGCGCCGGACCGGCTTTTTCCACAGCGCATGCCCGGACTCTGTGAATGTTAACCCCACAAGTGCCCGGCGAGAGAGAGATCTCTCTCTGTCACCCGGACACTTGTGAGAGATCTCTCTCGCCGGGCACTTGTGGGGTTAACACTCAGTGTCTGTGTGAGAGAGAGAGATCTCTGTGTGGTTAACCCCACAAGTGCCCGGCAAGAGAGAGATTCTCTCGCCTGGACAATAAGTGTTAACCCCCCATGTCTCTCTCTCTCCACCTCCCTCTCCCCTCCCCTCTCCTATCCTCTCCTCCCCTCACCTCCCTTTCAGCAGCTGTCTCTCATTGGCTGCCTCTGTCCACCTCGTCCTGCGGCTCCTTTAATAATGTCGGAGCCGTATTGTCTCGCCGCAGGCCGGATCCGGCGGCCCGGCTTTTCGCCGCACGCCGCCAGACCCCACACACCGGATGTGTGAAAGTAGCCTTAAGAGGACTAAACGTGAATGCAGGGTATTTGCCAGCCATCCGGAGTCTACGGACATTGTCCTGAAACGTAGGAACCGACCACATAAGCGGTTCACAGGGCAAAAGCCTATCGAGGCTGAATACCCCTTTACTCCATATCTGCTGAAGAATTGGTTACAGTCCACCTCGGTGGATTCTCCTGTATTGTGCCTTGCTCCTAAAACGATTTGATCCGTTTCTGAGGGCTCTTCAGTCAGAAACCCCTCCAATCGTCAAATTGGCTACCTCGCCAGTTTAGTTTTTGGAGCTTCAGGAGCGGCATTTTTCCCATCTTTTGCAGCGACTTGAGTGGCTAAGGCATGATGACTTGGGCAGAAGTCTTAATTACTGCCTTCCAAGCAGATAATTCACGCAGGGGACTTTGCAGTAGACGCCTCTTTAGATGCCGCTAATTGCGCTGCTAAGGCAACCGCTAATGCAGTCTCCATCAGAAGAGCCCTATGGCTATGCGACTGGCGGGCAGATTCCACCTCCAAGAGATTAAAAACTTCTCTGCCGTATCAAACTGGTCGCCTGTTTGGACAAGAAACTTGACCAGCTCATTTCTGACACTTTCGGGGGGTAAGAGTAGGTTTCTTCCCCAACAAGGGGCTGCCCGGCCGTTTTCAGAATCAACAGCCTACTAGTTTTTCGACCTTTTTTCGCAACAGCTCTAGCTGGTCCTCCACAACCTTCTCTTCTGGATCAGGTCGGTCTCCGCGTGGAGACAGAGGTTCCCAGGTCTCTCACAGACCTAACCGCTCTTGGAAACCCAGGCCGACAGCATCTGGATCTAAGGAAGCAGATCCCATAGATCCTCTACTCAATGACTTGTGGTATCTGGCCGACACCGACAAAGTAGGCACTCGTCTGCTGTCATTCAGAATGGTTTAGCGTTTTTTTTATTCAAACCTTTCTTTGTGGTTCCAAAGAAGGAATGAACGATGCGGTTCATACTGGACCTCAGGCTGTTAAATCAGTTTGTCAAAGTACAGCGATTCCGAATGGAATTCCTCCGGCCGATGTCTCTTCCATGCAAAAGGGGAGAGCCCCTATCATCCAGCAGTTCCTGCGTTTTGCAATTCGAGAAGAACACTTCTACTTCATTGCCTTGCCCTTCGGTCTCCCCACCCCCAGGGTCTATACCATGGCGGCTGTCATGGCCATTCTCCACGCTCGGGGAGTGGTGGTACTGCCGTATCTGGACGACCTGCTAATCAAGGGTCCATCCCTTCCAGCCTGCGAGAAATCCGTGATTGTCACAGTAAATACACTTTCTCGCCTGGGTCTTTCATTCTGTTCGTTTCAGCATGAGAGTTCTTGGAAGGGTGGTGGCAGCAATGGAAGTGGTGCCATTCGCACAATTCCATCTCTGCCCTTTGCAACAAGCCTTGCTGTTGACTTGGGATAAGAACCAGTCTTCCCTGGACCGTTGGTGCCTTCTGTCCCTGCGGATCAGACAAGCCCTCAAGTGGTGGACACAGAAATCCTCCCTGAATCAAGGGAGGTCTTTTCTCCCAGCACGATGGTTGGTGGTGACCACCGACACAAGTCTTCTGGGGTTCGGTGTTTCGTCACCACACAGCACAGGGTCATTGGTCAATTCGGGAGTCACGTTTACTCATCAAGGTCTTGGAGATACGAGCGATCAAATTAGCCCTACTGAGTTTCCACCATCTCCTCGCAGGTCTCCCCATCAGGATCCAATCTGACAATGCCACAGCTGTAGCGTATATCAACCGTCAGGGGGGTACTCGGAGAAGGATGGCCATGCACGAAGTGAGTCACATCCTCCATTGGGCCGAGACCAACCGTTCACCCATCTCAGCGATCCACATCCCGGGCATAGAGAATTGGGCGGCAGACTTTCTCAGTCGCCAAGCCCTTGCCTCAGGAGAGTGGTCTCTTCATCCGGAAGGTTTTCAGCAGATTTGCAGTCGTTGGGGCACTCCGGATGTGGATCTCATGGCCTCAAGGCTAAACAAGATTCCTCGATTCGTTGTGCGATCCAGGCGTCATCAGAGCGAATGCCCTAGTTCTGCCATGGCACCAGTTCCGGCTCCCGTACATCTTTCCCCCTCTCCCCTTGCTCCCGAGGGTCTTCAAGAAGATCAGAGCAGAGGAAGTATCAGTGATCCTAGTCGTGCCAGATTGGCCGGGCATAGTACGCAGACCTAGTACAACTAGTCGCCGACGTTCCTTGGCGACTTCCAGATCGCATGGATCTACTCTCTCAGGGTCCGATTTACCACCTGAACTCCGGGGCCCTGTCTTTTACGGCGTGGCAGTTGAATCCTGGATTATAGCACAGGCTGGGTTTTCTCACGATGTGATTTCCACCATGATTAGTGCTAGGAAGTTCGTGTCCATGTGCATTTATCACCGCACCTGGAAAACCTTTTCATGGTGCAAGGATCATGGTCAATCCCTTCTAGTGTTTTACATTGCTGCCATATTGAAATTCCTTCAGTCAGGATTAAAGTCAGGCCTCGCGCTTAGCTCGCTCAAGGGCCAAAATTTCAGCCTTGTCACTGCTATTCCAATGCAAAATAGCCACCAAACTTCAGGTGAAGACGTTCATTCAGGGAGTTTCTCATGTAGCGCCTCCCTATAAAGGGCCATTCGAATCATGGGACCTTAAATTGGTTCTCAGGGCCTTACAGGAGGCTCCTTTCGAACCGTTGCAGGACGTACCACTACCTAGGGTCTTTCTAGTGGCAAGTACGTCAGTCAGACGAGTTTCGGAATTGGCGGCCCTGTCCTGCCGTCATCAGTTCATGAATTTTCAGCAGCACAAGGCAGTTCTCAGGATGTCCCCGTCCTTCCTGCCCAAAGTCGTATCTTCTTTCCATCTCTATGAGGAAATTGTTTTGCCCTCCTTTTGTCCGGCTCTGGTCCATTGCATTGAGAAGGCCATCCACACCCTGGATGTGGTTAGGGCTCTGAGATGATACATCTCGCGGACGGCTCCCTCCCGCAAGTCAGATGTCCTGTTCATACTTCCAGAGGGGCATAGGAAGGGTCTAGCCGCTTCAAAAACCACGCTGGCCAGGTGGATTTGCTTGGCTATTCAGGAATCCTACCGTGTCCGGGACACACCTGTCCCAGCAAGGATTAAGGCGCATTCTATCTGCTCAGTGGGCGCCTCTTGGGCCATTCGGCTCCAGGTGTCGGCAGAACAGGTCTTCAACGCTGCGACTTAGTCCAGCCTACATACCTTTACAAAACATTACCAAATTCATTCTCTGGCCTGTCCGCAAGGCTGCGACTTGGTCCAGCCTGCATAACTTTACAAACATTGCCTAATTTCATTCTCAGGCCTCTACGGATGCAGCTCTTGGCAGATGCATCCTGCAATCAGCAGTACCACAGTGTTGAGTCATTGGTACATGGGATATTAGCAATTGTTATGTTCCCCACCCAGGGACTGCTTTAAGACGTCCCACTGTCTATGTCCCCCAATGAGGCGTAGGAGAAATAGGGATTTTTTTGTCTACTCAATGTAAAATCCTTTTCTCCAAGCCAATCATTGGGGGACACAGCACCCACCCTCTTTGGCCTATTGGCTCACTGTAGCATTATTAAGTTTTGACATAGTTATGATTATTGTCATTCGTTTAATGCTCCTACTGCTTTTTCACTGAACTGAGGAATTCCCAGCCAGCGAGAGGGTGTATACTGCAGGGGAGGAGTTAACATTTTTCTGTGTTTACTTAGTGTCCTCCTAGTGGCAAACAGCATAACACCCACTGTCTGTGTCCCCCAATGATTGGCTCGGAGAAAAGGATTTTACGGTGAGTACACAAAAAATCCCTATTTTGCTGCGTTTTTGTTGTCTGTTGTGCAAGCTGATAACGTTTAGTGCCCCTAAAAAATCCCGATAAAACTTCCTTAAGGTTTTTGCACTTATTGCTGTCTATGGCTGAAAATATGCTGAAATAAGTGACATGCTACAGTTTTCCAAATCGGTCAGGAAAAAGAGTGCGTGCATGAGCTTTCTGAAATCTGTTTGCTCGTACTGTAAAACGCAGCTTACAATTTTGTATAAAAAAAAAAATGCAGCAAAAATGCAACTTGTGAGCATAGCCTTACCCTGTAATTTCTTACCTGCAGTGAACTCTTCCATTCGTCCATTAGGTAATTGATGAATACTGAATAGAATTGATATGTGTTTAACTATATTCTATAGGTGTTTTAGCCAATTGTGTTATGTTACCTTAACTGTCCATGGTGTCTGTGGCATGTACAGTATTAGGGTAGTGTTTTATAAGTTGCTTTTCTTCTACTTTAGAACTAGGCTGGGCTCAACCCTGTGATGTGTGGAGCCTGGGGTGCATCTTGTTTGAGTTTTACACTGGATCTACACTATTCCAGGTAATTTATCTGTCTTGTGTCTTTAGAAAACATAATAAAATTACAGATCCTTTGCTCTATGAGCAATCATACCTTTACATCATCACATGTCAATCTCTGTAACTTACAATTAATATACATGTACATGCTGCATGTCTATTGTAGTGTGATAAAATAGATTTCTGAAAGCATAAGTTAATTTGTCCAGTGCATATTAAATGTGTTTGAAGTGGTGACTGTAGTTATAACATTCCACATCCTTCACATGAACAAAGCTACCCTAGATGGTCCGATTTATAAATGCATGTTTGCATTAACGTATGTGCACACTTTTACAAATTATATCTTTGTCTAGCTAACTGTATGCATGTAATAACTTGAATCATCTTTATTGTTTGTTTTGACTAGACGCATGATAATCGAGAACACTTGGTTATGATGGAGAAAGTCCTTGGACCATTACCTCGTCGCATGGTATACAGAACAAAGTAAGTAGAAAGTAAACTTAAATAGTGTACAGTTGCAATAAAAATTAATAAATATCCATTGCAAATTAGGTTTAATAGCACATCGTTTGTAAATTCCCTGACACAGCAAACTGCTGACTTCATGTAGCATTCCACTAAAAGCAACCAATAAAACAAAAACACCTTTTGTAGCTCAATACGTCTAATATAAAAAGTGGTTGCTCCAAATTCATCACAAAATGCCAATTTTACTGACTACTTCAGCCTCAGAATTATTCAACCCCTTCATGGCAAGCGTCTTTAGTACTTAATATAGTAACGTCTAGCTGTTATGACCTGCTGCAAATGAGATGCATAGCCAGACTCTAGCAGCATTCTTGAGGAATGAATAGCCATCACGTGATCAGGAGCGGTGCTAGAAACTGGGGAATGCGGTGTATATTAATGCACTTTCAGTACACTACATAAACATTTTACACAGGTTTAGCCAATAACATTTTCATTGAAATGCTTCTTTAAAGAAGTTGTCACTTGGAAAACCCCCTTCTCATACCACAAAGTTATACTCCCCTCCCTTGCTGAGGCTGTTCACGTGGTGCCAGTACTCGTTCTCTCTGGAGCTCCAGGGCGGTTGTTATGACACGTGACGCCAGTGCCCAGTCAACTCTGGCGTCACTGTCCCCGTTTTCTGTCGAATGGAACATGAAGAGGAAGTGAGATCAGCTGTAGCCCGGACTTCCTCTTCCTGTTCAATTCTTACAAAGGCGGGGATAGTGACGCCAGCGCCGATTAGGAGCCTAGGTCACCTGTCATAACTGCATGAGAGCCCCGTAAATGCTGTCACTGCACCAGCACGGGAGGTGGGTATAAGCTGCTTTTATTTTATTGGGGCCAAAACTTTAGATTACGAAGGGGATGTCCTTGAAGTGGGCAACCCCGTTAAGCTGCTTAAATTTTTCTTGCTTGATTTGGTGAATTACAAACAGCAAAAAATGTACATTTTGCTCAGTTACCTAATTTGCAATGTGGGTGATTTTAATATTGTTTGCAACTGTAGATACTATGCTAACACTTTTGCCATATTTATTATTTAGTACATCCTCATATTACTTCATTATACCTATATAGAGTAAATAAGTGAGGCGCTGACATTGTCGCATGTATTGCTGTCTATTATTGCTCAAGCATCTTGGCAGCCAGTAGATCATCAATTTCTGATCGTCCGGTGTCCGACACCGGCCCACTTGCCAATCAGCTGATATCGATAGCGATTGATAGCTGCTCTGTCTTCTGATAGTGACCGAGGCTTGATACTGCACATCCGCCTCCTACTTAAATCAATAAGAGGGTGTATGCTTAGTACTGTGCGGCAGCCACTATCAGAAGACTGCCAGCTCCACAAGTGAGTATTGGCTGCCAACACCAATATTGGCTGATCAGCGGGAGTACCGGGTTTGATGACATAGTCTAAGGCTAGCTTATCAATGAAAAAGTAGTGGATGCCATTATCTGAGACCCGTAACGTCTCCTGTCTTTTGGATTTGGGACCGGGTGAGGGCTTATTTTTTTGCGCAACAATCTGACGTTTTTATTGATGCCAATTTGCTGCAGATGCGATCTTTTGATTGCCCGTTACTGCATTTTATTGCAGTGTTGCAGCGACCAAAAAAAAACGTAATTCTGGTGTTTCGATTTTTCTTTTTTTCTTATTTTTTTTTTTTCCCTCGGTACGTCATTTACCGATTGGATTAATTCTTATTATATATTGATTGGGCAATTCTGAACGCGGTGATAATTTTTTTTTTTTTTTTAAATTTTGAATTGGACAAAAGGGGGTGATTTAAACTTTTATATATATTTTTTTTTAATATCTTTAAAAACTTTTTTTTTTTATTTTACTTGCTTCAGTAGTCTCCATGGGAGACTAGAGGCTGAAGTTGTCCGATTGCCTCTGCTACATAGAGCAGGGCTGCAGCTCTGCTTTATGTAGCAGATATGCTCACTTGCTATGATCGCCTAACACCAGGCGGCGCTCATAGCGATTCAGCAGTGACAACCACAGAGGTCTTCCCCTGACACTGGGTTGTCATGCCAACCTGTCGGCGACACGAGCACCGATGGGAGAAGGTACATAACGCACTTCCTGTGCGTGCATGTTAAATGCCACTGTCAGTGTTTGACAGCGACATTTAACATGTTAACAGCCGTGGGTGAATCGGGATTTGACCCGCGGCTGTTCCAGGCACATGTCAGCTGTTCAGATCAGCTGTCACGTGCTAGAAAAGGTGCGGGCTCATTGCTAGAACCCGCACCAAACAGGGAGTCATCCAGTGACAGACTATGTCTGTCATTGGACGTTAAGGGGTTAGGTCAAGAAGCAAAAACATTACTGATACCAAACTAAGTAGTGATGTGTTACAATATGTTCAATGTAACTATCTTCTCCTTTTTTCTTTCTCTTGAAAGGAAACAAAAATATTTCCAAAATGGATCAATAATTTGGGATGAGACATCTGCAGATGGTCGATACGTCAATAAAAATTGTCTTCCTTTTAGGGTAAGCAGTAACTTTCTTATTTGTCAGGACTGTACTATGGGTATCAGAATGATGACAAAAAGATTTAAAAAAAAAAACAAAAAAAAACCTTCATATACCATATATACGCATGTATAATCTGAGTTTTCCAGCACTTTTTTTGTGCTGAAAACGTCCCCCTCAGCTTACACAAGAGTCAATTGTCCCAGAAAGCCGGCGGGAGAGGTAGAGCAGCGGGTCACAAAGGCAGGAGCCGGCGGCTGTAACTGTGCCCACTGCTAAAGGAAAATGAATATTCATTTCTCTTACAGCGTGCACCTGCAGCCGCTGGCTTCCAGAAGACATCCTGCGCACCGTCGCTGCATCTCGTTGGTTCCGGCTTCCAGCAGCTCTTCCTGTGCTGAGCGATCACAAGGCCCTGCTCATTAAGGTAATGAATATGCACATGTCTCCACTCCCATAGGCGTGGAGGGAATATTCATTACCTTAATGAGCGTGGCCACGTGATCGCTCGGCACAGGAAGAGCTGCTGGAAACCGGAACTAACGAGATGCAGGGAGTTGAGTAGGATGAACTATTATTTTTGTTTATATGCCCTCCCATAACAAGATAGTAAAAATGTAATTAATATAAACCCCAAAATGCCACTAACATACATGTATGTCAAAGGACGTGAAGGGGTTAATGAACTTGAGTCCATTGTTGAACTGGAATGGGCTAAAAAATTTTCCGCTGCCAGAAATAGGTGTCTTGCTATGCATTACGTTTACAGCAGGTCATAACAGCCAAAGAGTGCTTTACTAAGTTCTAAAGACTTTTCTTTTGAAAGGGTAGAATAATTCTGAGACCTCAGTAGTCATTAAAAGTGGCATTTTGTGTTGAATTTGGAGAAACCACTTATTAGTTATGGTTAGATATTTAAATTGTTCTTGCAAACAGCAGTAAGTTGTAAAAAATTTTAGTAAATGTAATTTACATGGTTTGAATAATTTTGACTGCACCTGTTATGATCGGCCTTTTTCTCAACCCCGCTACAAATAAATCTTCGGCTATTTCACACTGTATAGATACTAGATTTACTTTTTTCTGTTGCATGGATTAGAGAAGTCTGCTGTTCTATTATAGAGTACCTAGTTAAAAATGGGCTGTGGAGTCTAAGCCAAACCTTCGACCCCTCAATTTTCCTGACTCCAACCCCACAGTGCTGGTTGCTACTGAGCATATACATAAAGTGCATCCCAGATCCTTAGATCAGGAACAGAACAGACATTTATAGGACATTTCATAACTTTCCCAAATTATGAAACATTTACAGCACATCCTGCACTGAACTACTGTACCCAATTTATTATATATTTTAGGGGTCATAGTCGGTACCATTTTAAACCACGACTCCTACTTCACAGCTTTGGTTTGCCAATACAGTGGGATTTAGACTATTTTTAACCCCCGGAGCTTTTTCCGTTTTTTTGTTTTTCGCCCCCCTTCTTCCCAGAGCCATAACTTTATTTTTCTGTCAATATGGCCATGTAAGGGCTTATTTTTTTTGCGGGATGAGTTGTAATTTTGAACAACACCATTGGTTTTACCAGGTCGTATACTAGAAAATGGGAAAAAAATTCCAAGTACTGTGAAATTGCAAGAAAATTGCAATCCCACACTTGTTTTTTGTTTGGCTTTTTTGCTAGGTTCACTAAATGCTAAAACTGACCTGCCATTATGATTCTCCAGATTATTACGAGTTCATAGACACCAAACATGTGTCTAGGTTCTCTTTTATCTAAGTGGTGGAAAAAAAAATTCCAAACTTTGCTAATAAAAAATAAAATAAATAATTTGCGCCATATTCCAATACCCGTAGCGTCTCCATTTTTCTTCATCTCGGTTCAGGGGAGGGTGTATTTTTTAAGCGCCGTGCTGATGTATTTTTTTTATACCATTTTGGTGCAGATCCGATCTTTTGATCGCCCGTTATTGCATTTTAATGCAATGTCGCAGCAATAAAAAAAAAACATAATTCTGGCGTTTTTAATTTTTTATTCTCGCTATGCCGTTTAGCGATCAGGTTAATCCTGTTTTTTTTTTTTGATCGTGTGATTCTGAACGCAGTAATAGCAAATATGGTTGTTATGCCGACACACCGATGACCCGCGATCACGTGACGTGGGTCACTGTGTATTTTTTGCCCGATGGCCGGAAGCACCATTTAAATGTTGCTGTCTCAGCGTTTGACAGCGGCATTTAAAACAGCTGACATGTCCCGGGAAAGATGTAGGCTCACACCGGAGCCCACGTCAAAGGCAGGGATACCGACATCGGTGTTATAATGCGTCAGATGTCGGTAAGGGGTTAATAATATGAATAATATTGCGCACACACAAAAAAATCTGAATGTGAAAAAAGTAGATGGAAGAATCAAGGCAGAATAATTGTAATGCAGAAAAGTTGAATAGATATAATGAAACTTAACCCCTTAGTGATGGGCCAATTTTTTAAAATCTGACTTGTCACATTTATTTATAAAAATATCAGAAATTTGCCCAAAAGAAAATTAAAAATTGTAATTTTCAAACTATGATTATTTATTTAACTCAAATGGTCATACCACACAAAAATATTAAGTTACATTTCCCTCATGTCTACTTTAAATCAGTACGATTTAAAAAAAAAAAATAAATAAAATAAACTTTTTAATTCCTGTCAATTTGTATTAATTCCTGAAAAGCAACTGAAGGATTAATGAACTACCTGGAAGCAGTTTTGAATATGTTGAGGGGTGCGGCTTTTAAAATGGCATCACTTTTGGGGATTTCTAATATATACGACCTCCAACGTCCCTACGAACCTAAACATTTTTTTTTAAAAACTGTTATATTTTTAAAGCTTCTAAAATGCTAACAAAATAAAACCACTTTTTTATCACCTAAATGTTGATAACTTCTGAACAGGCCACTATAACTGGCAGACTCTAAGACCGTTATTTGGCCGTGAACTGTCAGGGCAAACATCAAGACCACACAACCAAGATCTCAGGGTGCCGATGGGGTTAAAGAGGGAGCTCACACACTCTGTTAACAATCTAAATGCTGTAGACACTATTGACAGAAGCATTTAAGGGGTTAAACGATCACTGTCGGTGCCAACACTGATGTGGCTGATGCAGAAAGTTGTCAGCTATAGTGGACAGCCAACAGCTGCTGGATGGTCACCCGTTGTAGGATGCTAGTCTCTTATATTGCAGGTCAGTAAAAAGACATATTGGTGGCCACTATAGGGTTAAAGATATGGGAAAATGTCATAAGCTGGTTTTGAGTAGATCTTTTATTAATTTCAGAACATTTATTTTCATTCCATCTATTCCTTTTGTTAGACATACAAGAAAGAAGATTCCCTTGTGCATACACAGTTTTTTGATTTGCTCAGACGAATGCTGGAATATAGCCCCACGCTAAGAATTACGCTGGATGAAGCCCTCAAACATCCCTTCTTTGCTGGAATGACACCAGAAGAAAGGAAACTAGGAAGCAGAACATCCAGGGATCTTAGCAGATGAAGAACATGACCTTTTGACTTGTCATTTCCCAACCTTTTTGAGCATTACAGTTTACAAGTATTTGAAAAAAAGTCTTGGTGCTTCTCAGACATGTTCTCATCAGCAGGCTGTGGGAAGAAGAATGCGCTATGTCATGTTCCTCAAAGCATTCTAATAAATTTGTCTAAATATTCTAAAAACTTGCATTGTTTGGGAAGGCTTGTTCACTTAGAAGCATTATTTTCAGTATTTCAGATGTGAAGACTGCCAAGTGAACCATGAACCTTTCAAAAATAACTGTTAATCTATTTTATTTGCCTTCAACAACAGCTTGTGCTGAAAAGCATATAGAGAAGACTATGCAGAACACTTGATATATTGTGTAAATCTACTGTATATACGTGTACATTTGTAAACTCAGGGATATATGGGGGATATTTAGACTGATCATGGATAAAGTGGTTTTACTTTGTATGAAAATCTCACTGTTGCAAATGTGACAGGTATTTGGAGCCATCTTAATATTTTTGTAATTATGCTACTTGCTGTAAATAAACCTGGAAAAGATACATTTTCATTCTTTTAACAAAGGAATTGATGAATGTTTTGCTTATCACAAAATAAGAATGTTTTTCTCAAATTGCTCGCAACAGGATCGTGTGTTTCCTGTCCCTATCAGGATGTGAGGATGTGGATTCAAGGAGGTTAAATAGCCCCTCCTGACCATCAGCCCTAAGGGTGTGGCAACGGTTTTAGGGTGTGTGCACACGTTGCGGTTTTTGTTGCAGATCGCTCTCTCCCGAAACACACAAAAACCTACACCAATTCCGCTGAACAAAATATAGCAATCCGTAGGAATTTTTCACTCTGCATTTTCTGCCAAGAGCTGCGGTTTCTCTGCAGCAAAAACCGCAACATGTGAACACACCCTTACACCTGCTCCGGTGTCAAATCGCAGGCTAAACCGCAGGTCTTTTGACCTGTGGATTTACCTGCGGATTTTGCAAAATCCACGCGGAAAATTCCGCAGCAGAATCCGCAACGTGTGCACACACCCTATGTATTTTTCCAGTCTGTATGGGGAATGTAGAAATTATTTAGCAGCACTCTGGCTGCACAGCTGTATTACAGTCTCTTTTTAATTTTTTAACATACCTTTTGTAAGGTATTTTTTGCTCACAGAGCAGCCCAGGTTGATCCCTTTGCCTTTCTTCTCTTTGAGCTGCTCCTTTCGTCTCTGGATTCCACCACCATATCTCCAAGCGCTTTGTGTAATGTAGCAATGATTATCCCTGGCTTCAATCCTCCCTGAGCTCACAGCCAGATTTCTCCCACTGTGCCATTATCACACTCTTGCAGCAGGGAAATTGGTTAGTTTCCAGTTGTGTTCCATGGGGTGTGGTGGACACATTTCTGATTTCATTGATGACGCACTTCCAGTTTTTCAATGCAGAGATCAGTGTTTCTGGATTTTGAACACTTTTATAGTGGTACGCAGCAATCCTTTGTTTGGATGATGTTGTAAGTCTCGTGAACTTCCTAGAAGTAATCCTAACTGAAGCAACATTTAACCCCTTAGTGACTGGGCCAATTTTAACCTTAATGAGTAGAGCTGGGCAAACCCAAACAGTAAAGTTCGGCGACCGTATCAAACACCTACTGTTCGGGCACAGACTTCACCAGGAAGTTTGTGTTACTGTTCAGGTTCGGCCCACTGAGCACCGGCTGTATGTTGCACTGTCATGTGCATAGCAGCGGTAAAATCATCACCGCCGGTCAAACAGCCAACTGTTCCCATGCTGTCAAATGACAACGTGAGCCCACAGCTATGATCTGAGGTATAAAGTTTACCTCCAGCCATTTTTGTCGGCTGATGGGACTACTACTCCCATCAGCCAATACCTGCTGCCGCTAATGACGAGAGCTGCAGTGGCTGATGGTAGTATTTATCAGACTGCGCTGTAAATAAATAATTAAAAAAAAAAAACTGTGGGTTCCCCTGTATTTTTGATAACCAGCCAGGCAAAATTGAAAGGTGGGGCTGCAACCCACACTTTAAAAAAAAAACAACATAATTTTAAATAACAGCATGAGGTTCCCCTAAAAATAGCAGCCTGCAGCCATCCCAGAAAGGGATATGCAAATTCTGGCACTTTGCCCCGCTCTTCCCACTTGTCCTGTGATGGTGGCAAGTGGGGTTCATGTCAACTTTGTATTGACTGGTGACATCAAGCCCACGGGTTAGTAATGGAGAGGCGTCTATAAGGTACCTATCCATTGCTAATCCTGTGGTAAATAAATAAACACACACCCAGAATAAAGTCCTTTAATTGAAAGAATGACACAGACTCCTTTAATAAATCTAAATTAAACCATACTCAAGTCATCCCCCAGGCCACTGAAGACAATGTCCCCTGTAACCGAATTAAAATAAACAACAATATTCCTTAAGGTAAAACGTAAGGAATTGGAGCACTCACCCAGATCCTTCTTGATGTGCAATTTTATTCCTTGGTGAAACGTGACATCAAATCATATTACAGTGCAGAGTGCAGGTAGCAGGGGAGCTATGCAGATAAGAGAACCTGACAGACTGCAGCTGTTTCATGCTTGCTTAGCACTTCTATGGGTCCATGGGAAAAGTTGTAACGGCACTTGCACTGATGTCAGTGAGGTGAACTGAGTTCATTGGCTGTGAACTCCCAGGACCTTTCTGACGACAACACAAGCGTGAGAACTTTCACATGCTGATCAGTGTCTCTGCTGGATGGCAGGGCTGTATAGTCACATCATGCAACAATGCAGCTAGCCATCTAGATGTAGCAGAAATAGACCTGTTACGGGACAAATGAATTCTCTTCTCGGAGGACAGGAAAGGAGCCCGTGGCTTCTGTGGACTGGGCAATGACGTGAGTATGGTTTAATTTAGATTCATGAAAGGAGTCCGTTTCATTTTTGCAATTAAAAGACATTATTCTGGGTGTGTTTTTTTTTTTTTTTTTTTGTTATACATACATACAATATATGACTATGGGGTTAGTAATGGTGGCTTCTTATAGATGCCTCTCCATTACTAACCTCTGGGCTTGATGATCACCTCAAACTACAAAGGTGAGATCAACCCCCAACTTACAGCCTACTTGCAACTGCACTAGGGCAAGTGGGAAGAGTGAGGATAAGTGCCAGATTTGGCGCATCTTATGGATGCACCGTTTCTGGTGCGGCAGAGAGCAGATGTTTTTAGTCTGGGAAGGGGCCTATGTCCATGGCCCACTCTTGGGCTAATAATATCAGCCCGCAGCTGTCTACCTAGATTTTGCTGCTTATTAAATATAGGTGGAATTTTTTTTATTTTGGGGGGGGACCCCATTTTAATAACCAGAGATCACTAAGTAGACTGCATGCCAAGTGTGTAATATGTTACTTAGTCCTGATACTTTACAGATAGAGACATGTAATAGCACAATACCCAAGCCCATTATCCTAACAAAGGAGCAGGCTACACTCCGTATACTGATATGTCATATAGATCGAGTCACTATTAGGTGACATATAGAACAAGAGTGTCACTCATACTTAATTAAAAATAGATATTTTATTTAAAAAATTAGACAAAACATAACACAAAACCGGTTGTCTTAACCCCTTAATGTCCAATGACGGACACAGTCCGTCATCAGACATTTCCCCTGCTTTGATGAGGGCTGCGGCGCTGAGCCCGCATCAAAGCCGGGACATGTCAGCTGTTATGAACAGCTGACATGTGCCCGCAATAGGCGCGAGCGGAATCGCCGTCCGCCCGCGCCTATTAACTAGTTAAATGCCGCTGTCAAAGCTGACAGCGGGCATTTAAATAGAATTTCCGGCCGCCGGGCAGGAAATGACGTCATTGCCGACCCCCGTCACGTGATCGGGGGTCGGCGTCACGTTGCCTGGACAACCAGAGGTCTCTATGAGACCTCTATGGTTGTTCCAGGCATAAGGCTTTCAGCGCCACCCGGTGGTCGGCGCTGAAAGCACAGCAGTAAATCTGCTACATATGGGCGATCTGCTCATCGCCCATATGTAGCAGAGCCAATCGGGTTGAGCATGCTTCTAGCCTCCTATGGAGGCTATTGAAGCATGCCAAAAGTAAAAAAAAAAAAAAAGTTTAAAAATAAAAAAAAAAATTAAAAAAACCTAAAAGTTCAAATCACCCCCCTTTCACCCCAATCAAAATAAAACAGTAAAAAAAAAAAATCCCACATACACATTAGGTATCGCCGCGTTCAGAATCGCCCGATCTATCAATAAAAAAAAAAGCATTAACCCGATCGCTAAACGGTGTAGCGAGAAAAAAATTCAAAACGCCAGAATTACGTTTTTTTGGTCACCAAGACATTGCATTAAAATGCAATAACGGGCGATCAAAAGAACGTATCTGCACAAAAGTGGTGTCATTAAAAACGTCAGTCCGGCACGGAAAAAATAAGCCCTCACCCGACCCCAGATCATGAAAAATGGAGACGCTACGGGTCTCGGGAAAATTGCGCAAATTTTATTATTTTTTTTTTTTTTAGCAAACTTTGGAATTTTTTTTCACCACTTAGATAAAAGAGGACATAGACATGTTTGGTGTCTATGAACTCGTAATGACCTGGAGAATCATAATGGTAGGTCAGATTTAGCATCTAGTGAACCTAACAAAAAAGCCAAGCAAAAAACAAGTGTGGGATTGCACTTTTTTTTGCAATTTCACCGCACTTGGAATTTTTTTCCCGTTTTCGAGTACACGATATGGTAAAACCAATGATGTCATTTAAAAGAACAACTCGTCCCGCAAAAAATAAGCCCTCACATGGCCATATAAACGGAAAAATAAAAAAGTTATGGCTCTGGAAAGAAGGGGAGGGAAAAATGAAAATGTAAAACCAAAAATACCGCTGGTCGTTAAGGGGTTAAACCAAATGTTACTTAAGCAGGGAGATCTGCTATAGCGGCAGGGATATAATTTTCTATACAATTTAGCTATACTTAGCATTCAACAAGTAATATCTTTTATATAATGTTCATTTTCCAAAAATTCATGCAGATGATTTAAAATGTATTTTTATCATTAAGATAATGGCATCAATTGCTTGCACAAGGCTATATTATAGAGTTTAGATCAATTCTAGATTCTATTAAGGAACATTTTAGTCCTCTCTTTATCTCATAAGACAATCCTTTTCTTATAACCAAATGCTTGTGTAACTCCATTAAATGCCAATCAGGAACCATGCCACAGAGCATGTAATAGTTGTCAGTATTGGTAAGGTGCCTAGTGCAAAAAAATAAAAACATCTATATATAATGTTTATACATTACCAAATGCCTTATCCACAGTAGCATCAGCATGTATTCCTGTGCTGCAGCCATTCCTAGTTTAAAAACAACAGTATCACTGTGCTTGATTGGCCAGCAAACTCAGCTGACCTTAACCCTATAGAGAATCTATGGGGTATTGTCAAGAGGAAGATGAGAAATACGAGACCCAACAATGCAGACAAGCTGAAGGCTGCTATCAAAGCAACCTGGGCTTCCATAACACCTCAGTGGTGCCACAGGCTGATCTCCAAACGTGACATGGCGTCCGATCTGAATTCCAGCCAATTTTGCATTGAAAAAGTCAAACGGCGCTCCTTCCATTCTGAGCTCTGCCATGCGCCGCAACAGTCGTTCCCCCCCCACATATCAGGTATCAGCGTACTCAGGACAAATTGCACAATAACTTTTGCAGTCCAATTTCTCCTGTTACCCTTGGTAAAATTAAAAAAATTGAACCTGAATTATTTTTTTGTGAAAAAAAGTTAGATGTTCATTTTTTTTTAAATATTCAAAAAAATTCCTGTGACGCACCTAAAGGGTTAATAAACTTCTTGAATGTGGTTTTGAGCACCTTAAGGGGTGCAGTTTTTAGAATGGTGTCACTTTTGGGTATATTCTATCATATAGACCCCTCAAAGTGGCTTCAAATGTGATGTGGTCCGTAAAAATAAAATGGTGTTGTAAAAATGAGAAATCGCTGGTCAACTTTTAACCCTTATAACTTCCTAACAAAAAAAAATTTTGGTTCCACAATTGTGCTGATGTAAAGCAAACATGTGGGAAATGTTAGTTATCAAGTTTTTTGTGTGCCGTATAATTTTCGCCAAATTTCCGTTTTTCTCACAAATAAACGCAAGTTATTTGAATGAAATTTTACCACTATCATGAAGTACAATATGTCACGAGAAAACAATGTCAGAATCACCGGGATCCATGGAAGCGTTCCAGAGTTATGACCTCATAAAGGTACAGTGGTCAGAATTGTAAAAATTGGCCCGGTCATGAATGTGCAAACCACCCTTGGGGGTGAAGGGGTTAACTGAACATACATTTCTGATTTTAGAATCATTTTTTCAAGCTGGTGTTATAAAGTATTCTAATTTACTGAGATAATGACTTTTGGGTTTTTACTGGCTGTAAGCCATAATCATCAACATTAACAGAAATAAACACTTGAAATAGATCACTGTTTGAAATGACTCTATATAATATGAGTTTCACTTTTTGTATTGAAGAACTGAAATAAATTAACTTTTTGATGATATTCTAATTTTGTGAGATGCACCTGTAGCCTCTTCACCTTAAGGCAGCAGCTCTTCAATTATTTTAATATATGTAAACTGATCCATGATCCCTGGTATGCAGTAAATAGGTGCGGCACCATAGTAAGAGAAACATGCCCATATTTCACAGTGTACTATGGCTTGAATGCAGAGTTTAGGGGTCGTCTGATGAACTGTCTGTGGCCCTTGGACCAAAAAAAAAAAAAAAAAGAACAATTTTACTTTAATCAGTCTACAAAATGTTTCTCCATTTCTCTTTAGGGCAGTGTTCTTTGGCAAATTGTATCCGCTCCAGTACGCCTTTTTTTTTTTTTTTTTTTTTAACTGTGGCACTTTGTGAGGACTTCTTGCTAAGAGATTAGCTTCACACAGGTGTCTTCTAACTGTCATAGTACTCACAGGTAACTTGAGTCTGTCTTTGGTCATTCTGAAGCTGGTCATTGGCTGAGCATTTGCCATTCTGGCTATTCTTAGGCTGTGTGCACACGCTGCGGATTTTGCTGCGGTTCCGCAGCGGATTTGGCCGCTGCGGACCCGCAGCAGTTTTTGCTGCGGTGTACAGTACCATTATTCCCTATGGGAATCAAAAACCGCAGTGCAGACGCTGCGGAATTTTCCGCGCGGATTATCTGCGGTTTTCAATCCGCAGAAAGAATTCACATGTCAATTCTTTCTGCGGATTCTGCTGCGGTTTGCCATCTCCTCCATTGAGGAGATGAAAAACCGCAGGGCAAAACCGCAGGGCAAAACCGCAGAGCAATCCGCAGGTAAAACCGCAGGTCTTTTGACCTGCGGTTTCACCTGCGGATTTTACAAAATCTGCGCAGATGAATCTGCACCACAATCCGCAGCGTGTGCACACAGCCTTAGATCCATTCGAATAGTAGTCTTCCGTTTTCTTCCACGTCTCTCTGGTTTGGCTTTCCATTTTAAAGCATTGGTAATCATCTTAGCTGAACAGCCTGTGTTTGTCTGCACTTTTACCCTCTCCAATCACATTTTTAATCAAAGTGCGCTGTTCTTCTGAGCAATGTCTTAAACGACCCATATTTCTCAGGCTTTCAAGGAGAAATGCATGTACAACGTGTCCTGGCTTCACCCTTAAATGAGGGCCACTTGATTCACACCTATTTCTTCTGTAAGAAGGAGAACCGGACTGTGGGTACCTGTCCTGTTTCGGGTCCGGAACTGTCGGGGCTGTCTCCCCTGTTGTTCGGGGGAAGGAGTAGGAGACCAGACAGACCTTTGCACACGGAAGCAGGGGGTGTGGCTAAGCGGCAGCAGTTCGCGCGGAAGCAGTCTTGGTGGGAGCAGACAGCGCGCAGCACAGAGAGCGGTGTGCTCCGTCCCTTGAGCAACGGGACTGCGCCAGCCCACGTCCTAGTATTCCCGGCGTCATCAGCGGGAACTAGAGGGAGAAGCGCAGTGTACCCAGTAACCGGCAGAGAGCGAGGTGCCATGCGTGTCGCAACTGTGAGTACAGCATACGTGCCACAGAGGGAGAACCGGGTGTGTGGCCCATCTTACCTGCATATCCCTGCCCACCCAAGGTGGACCCTGAAAGTGCTGCGGCCTTGTTTGTTCTGGCCACATATGCTCATGGACTAGAGGCTCAGCGTAAAGAGCTGGAGACCAACCGCTGCCACCAGAAGACTGCCATTGTCCACAAAATCTCCTTGGACCAACACCACACCAGTCACTGTTGGCGCCATCAACCTTCAAGTAGCACCTGCAGTCTGAAGGACCCCAGACACGCTAAGTGCACCAAGGAACTGCTGCTGTTTTGTTTATTAACTCTTCATATCCTTTATAATTGAACTGCTATTCTCCCATGTAACCCTTCATCTCCCTGCGAGTTCATCCCGTTAAATTAAAGCTGTTAAACTTGTTAACCCATGCTCTGCCTTCTGTATGTCAATGCATCCCGCCACCTGCTTTCACTTGACGTAGTCGGCAGGATACAGTCCGCAGACTCAGAAGAGACAGACCAGGAGGCCATGGGTACCCCAAGGGCCAATATACCACTAGGAGCCATGCTGAGCAAACTCCTGCAATTCACAGGCAGCAACACTTTACTATGGAATTGGACTGAGAGGGTCAAGGGCATATTGAGGATGCACCCCATGACCCCCGCAATACAGGCAGAGATTGCCATGATGGTCCTGGACGGAGAAGCAAAGTGCTCCGACATGTTCCGGCCCACATGAGCGAAACACCTCTACCAAGGTGTTGCAAATTCTAGAGGAGATGTATTGGGACCCTACGGATATTGGGGAATTACGCATGCACTTGTTTAGTCATTTTCAAAGGGAGGGGGAGTTAGTGACCCAATACATGAATGCGCTGCAGGAGATCCATGCTGTGATCACTAAGCGGGATGACGTAGGGCCTCCTGACATAGTTTTGAGAGATCAGCTAGTGGCAGGCTTTAGAGATGCGCTGCTTAAACAGGTTTTGCGTGAGCGCTTGCGGGTTAATCCACGTATGTCCTTCCTGGAGGTTGGGTCAGAGGCGTGCGTGCAAGAGCAGGGAGCAACAACCCCTGCAGGTAAGGTCCAGAGTGGGGAGATATCCGCTCTGTTTGCAACTGAACCAAGTTGGGTGAGCGAAATCCAGAAGTAAGTCTAGTTCATGCGAGACTAATGGTCCGACTTAAGGAAGAAACCTCCCCTAGCCCCGGATCCCTCCAGAGCTCGAATTAATCCCGCGACTCACCAGGAAAGGAGGCAACCTCGCAGAGGACTGCCAATCTGCTTTGCATGTGGAGACATTGGACATTTTGCCGGTGGATGCGCACGCCGGGCGAGATCTCCCAACTGCCGTCTGTTAAACTAGCGGGCACTGTGGATGGGGAACGCCTCCCAGAGCCGGAGCAGTCATGAAGGAGAAAAGGAAGGCCCACAAGTTTAGTGTCTCGGATTCCTCTTGTATGGGCCAAAATGGATGGTCGGGCTGTCTGCTGTTTAGCTGATACCGGCTCCCAAGTAGCTACTATGCCCGAGACTTCAAAAGTCATTTTCCCGAGGCGATGCGGCCTGAATGGGGCCCAGTAATTAAATTGACGGCAAATAATCAGTTACCCATCCTGGTCGCAGGGGTGGTCTGGATGCAAATCACAGTGTGTGGCAAAGATGTGGGTCGGAAGGGAGTCTTGTTGTCCACCGGGGATCCAGGCAATGGTCCCATTGTGACTTTAGGAAGGAACGTGTTGAAAGAACTCGGGAGCATCCTGGTCAATGGGCCAGCAGATGTGTTCTTGAATTGATGGAGCCCTCACCCCCCCAGAGAAAGGTGTTTCAGCAGTTGATACGAGTGGCCCAGGCCCAAGAGACATCGAGTGAAGGAAAGACACAGGGGAAGGTGATCGTTCCAGCCGCTGCCAACCTCATTTTTCCCCTAGGTCAGACTGTACTTTGCCCATCCAAGCCTGCACCCCTCTTGAGGGAGTGGAAGTTCAGATACAGCCTGCTTTAATGGAACAACTACCTCCGGGGCTCCTCATTGCATGGACGTTAGTCACAGTTCACGACGGTAATGTGCCGGTACGATGTGTCAACTTAGTAGAGGACAGTCTTACACTCCCGCCCAAAAGTGAAGTAGCACAGATAAGGGAAATGCCAGAGGAGTTGATACCACCAGAGGCCATTCAATTGACGGTGAAACAAAGGGATCCCTGGACAGTGGCTGTGCCGGTGTCCTCTGAACCACCACCTAATCACCTTAAGGAAGGAAGCCGAATCCTGGGCTGAACTAACGGAGCTCTCACCACAACAGGTACAAGTGGAAGCAGAACTAGAGCGGTACAAGGACGGTTTTGCCCATCATGATGATGATTTTGGCTGCACTACAGCAATCACCCATGAGATTCCATTGGGAAACACGGCACTCATTTGGGAATGATATCGACAAATCCCACACAAATGTACCAGGAGGTAAAAGAGACGCTGGCACATATGTTACAGAGTGGGGTCATCTGAGAGAGCCAAAGCCCGTGGGCTGCCCCCACTTTTCTAGTGCGGAAAAAAGGACAGACACTGCATTTCTGCGTGGATTACCGGAAGCTGAATGCCTGCACCATGCGAGACTCGCATCTGCTACCAAGAATTGAGGAGTCCTTGTCTGCTCTGGGAAAAGCGAAGTACTTTTCTTCACTGGATCTGGCCAGTGGGTACTGGCAAGTGCCCATGTCCGAGCAGGATTGGGCGAAGACCGCATTCATACTGCCTATGGGATTGTTCAAGTTCACTCGGATGCCTTTCGGCCTTACCAGTGCACAGGGACCTTTCAGCAATTGATGAAGAGATGTTTGGAGGACCTGAACTTTGAAGCTACCCTCATTTATCTAGATGACATCATCGTCTATGCCGCCACCTTTGAGGAGCACCTGCAATGCCTGGAACAGGTGTTGAGTCGGCTACAGCAGCACGGCCTGAAAGTGAAACCTCAGAAGCGTCATCTGTTTCGCAAGCAGGTTGAATACCTGGGACATGTATCCGCTGAAGGGGTGAGACCTGCCTGTGAGAAGATAGCCACAGTACAGGACTGGCCCACTCTGAAGACCCAGAAGGATATCCGGGCCTTTCTGAGACTTACTGGATACTATCAGCAGTTCGTAAAAACTTTACACACCAAGGCAACCTGTTTCAAGGGAAAAGTAATGGAAGAACTGCATCACCTATATTAGATTGAGAAATCCAGAACAACACCCTACCATCTACAAGGAAATGGAGCCTGTGAGCTTTACAATCGGACACGGATTCAGACGCTGAGGACCGGAAAGTCTGTTGGCTTGAGTATGTGGCCGAATTAGTTTGGGTGTACAATAACCTGTTAGGCGTCAGGTTCCTGCAGCGGTTCACCAGGAATCCAGAGCCTCACATTCTGCAGTCTCCCATGGTTTTTCGACCGCAGAGGAGATTGCTCAGCAATCCCAGCTTCCCAGATACTCTGCCCAGACCTGCTCTGTGGGGCTGGCTATTGCTGCCACCTTTGGGTCAGCTATGGCAATGCAGGCTGCTCAGCAGCAAATAGCTCCAGAGGCTAAGTCCTTCTGTCGCTCCACTGAGCATGCTCACGAGATGATCTCCCATTGGAGATCGGGAGCCACATGTCCAGGTCCTTCTCCAGATCTGATTGGTCCATCTCAGGGATCTGGAAGGTCCTGGCTATAAAAGGTTCGCATGGCCTCTCGGCCATGCGCCAGTATAGTCTCTAGTTGCTACTGTGTGAATGGTGATGGATGCATGAACCTGCGAATGACTCATTAAGATTCCCTCTGATATTATGAGTGTGTATAGGGACTTAGCAATAGAGTCAGCGTCAGCCAGTGGCAAGCTACAAGCCACTACAGAATCCTCCACAGCGCTAGTGTCCGACAGTGCGACTGCTTCCGGGCATTGTCGACTAGCGGCAGTGTCTGTCTCCGCACTGCAGCTCCTCTTGGCGTCCGCAGTTGCAACGCCGCACTCACGGTAGGTCTAGACGGACGCAGACCCCCTGCCTAGGGCCCAGCTCCTGTGACCATATACCGTGCATGCACTTTTCTGAGACCTGTGATGCTAACAGGCTCAGCCTTTTTGTGTTTTTCACTTAAGGCATCTCTATGAGTAAACAGAGATCGCTCAGCGCACCTGGGTGACATTCAACCCGCGTGCGTAATACTGACATATTGTACGTCCGCCGTTAGCTAGCAGCAGTGTTAACACCTTCTGCATGGTGGACCCCGGGCGGCGAACGCACTTTACGTTATTTTATATTTAGTGCGTTCCGCCATCCCTAACACAATAACCACCCGGTTATGGTACACTCAAACTAATTCGGCCACATACTCAGGCCAACGGACTTCCACACGGCACAACTGGGTACACACCATACACCCTACTGTTTGGCCGAAGAGGGCGAGATATCACGGAGCTGGAATTGGACCCCGAGGAGGACTACCCACGAATGGGGGTGTCCAACAACATTGACACCATTTGCAGACTTTGCATCGATTGGTACAGACCAAGTTTCGGGAGCTTGAACATCATGAAACGATGCCCCTATGAGGGACAGCTCTCAAGGCCGGAAACAGAGTACTGGTTTGAGACAAGGGACCTCGGGGCAAGTTGGTGTATCAGTGGGAGAAAACCCCGTACCGAGTGAAATGCCGGACCAGATCCGAAGGTCCTGTTTATGAGATTCAACCTGAAGGGGAGGAAGACATCCCCACTCGAGTGGTCCATCAAAATATGCTACGCCCTTGTTTGTCACGAGATACAGATCACTTGGAAGGAGCAAACATTCTACCACTCAACCTTTTTACACTGAACAGAGCAAACCATAGCTGGAGTGCCACCCAACCGTTACAAACAGGACCAATTTATTTGGCAATGAATCGTCCGAGAGATGCAGGAGTGCCAACATCAGCTGCAAGAACTCTCGCCCGTGGAATGGCAAGCTAAAGAGTGTAGGAAGGAGAATCGGGCCGTGGGTACCTGTCCTGTGCCAGGTGCGGAACTGTCGGGGCTGGCTCCCCTGTTGTCCTGGGGGAAGGAGTTGGAGACCGAACAGACCTTTGCACTCAGAAGCAGGGGGCGTGGCTAGACGGCAGCAGCCACAGCTTGCGAGGAAGCAGTCAGTCTTGACGGGAGCAGGCAGCTCGCAGCAGAGATCGGTGTGCTATGTCCCTTGAGCAACGGGACTGAGCCGACCCGCGTCCTGGTATTTCTGCCGTCATCAGCGGGGACTACAGCAGAAGTGCAGTGTACTCATTAACTGGCAGAGAGCGAGGTGCCGTGCGTGTCGCCACCATGAGTACAGCACATGTGCCACAGACTGAGAACCGGGTGCTGGATAGATGTCTGTGGCCCACCTTACCCTTCCCGCCCATGGTGGACCCTGAAAGTGCTGCAGCCTTGTTTGTTCTGGCCACAAATGCTCAGGGACTAGGGGCTCTGTGGAAGGCGCCAGAGACCGACCACTGCCGCCAGAAGACGGACCACCATTGTCAACAAAATCTCCTTGGACCAACACTGCTCACAGCCCAACACCATGTGGCCCTCCAAAGAAACGCCACCCCGCACCATTACTGACCCACTGCCAAACCGGTCATGCTGAAGGATGTTGCAGGCAGCATATCGCTCTCCACGGCGTCCCCAGACTTTATAACGTCTGTCATGTGCTCAGTGTGCACATACTTTCATCTGTGAAGAGCACAGGGCACCAGTGGCGAATTTGCCAATCCTGGTGTTCTGTGGCAAATGCCAAGCGTCCTGCACGGTGTTGGGCTGTGAGCACTACCCCCATCTGTGGACATCGGGCCCTCAGACCATCCTCATGGAGTCGGTTTCTAACCGTTTGTGCAGACACATGCACATTTGTGGCCTGCTGGAGGTCATTTTGCAGGGCTCTGGCAGTGCTCCTGTTCCTCCTTGCACAAAGGCTGAGGTAGTGGTCTTGCTGCTGGGTTGTTGCCCTCCTATGGCCCCCTCCACATCTCCTGTTGTACTGGCTTGTCGCCTGGTAGCGCCTCTGGACACTACGTTGACAGACACCGCAAACCTCCTTGCTACAGCTCGCACTTATGCGACATCCTGGATGAGCTGCACTACCTGAGCCACTTGTGTGGGTTGTAGAGTCCGTCTCATGCTACCACGAGTGTGAAAGCACAACCAACATTCAAAAGTGACCAAAACATCAGCCAGAAAGCATTGGTACTGAAACGTGGCCTGTGGTTTCCACCTGCAGAACCACTCCTTTATTGAGGGTGTCTTGATAATTGCCAATTATTTCCATCTGTTGTCTATTCCATTTGCACAACAGCATGTGAAATTGAATGTCAATCAGTGTTGCTTCCTAAGTGGACAGTTTGAGTTCACAGAAGTTTGATTTACTTGGAGTTATATTCTGTTGTTTAAGTGTTCCCTTTATTTTTTGAGCAGTGAATATACTCTCCCAGTAACACTTGCAAGACAAAATATATAGAAGGAAGTATATGGTGAAAAAATACCATCTCTTAAAACCTGAAATAGATGTACATTATCTAATTTCTGGAGCCTTAGTGACACCTGGTTGAATAAAGAGAATAATATGCCGGTGATTGAGGCCTGAAGTCTCCTGCAGTCTTGTGGAAAATGTATTGCTAAAAAGGCCTAAGAACTTTTCCTTATTATAAACGCTCTTCTCAAACTCTCTGCTGACATCAAGTGGCCTATTTGTGTAACCACATCTTTATTTCTAAAGTATAACAGATTATAAAAACTGTGACAACACTTTATAGTTGACTTGGGTATGGTGAAGACCATTTAAAGTCCCTAGAGCACAGGAATACCTGCATGCAAGAGAAAGCAGACATGTAGGATGCTAATTCTACTACACGGCGACAAAAAAACAAATAAGAGGTGCCCCAGAACGAATAGGGGGGAAAAAAGACTGGATCACTGCAGACCTCATTAACTAATTCTGGGACTTTAGACAGACAATTTCCTCAGTGGACTTGACGGTTCTCAAAGTGGGAAACACTCCAAGGTGCTCCCTCCACACAGATTGCTCTACTGACACACATTTCTAGTGCACTACCAAACTTTTCTCAAGATGAGCCTTGACACCTTTTTACTCTGCAAATACTACAGGTTAAACAACCCTATGTATCATTGAAAAAGTGGGTACACCAAAATTCCACCAAAGGTATACTCTAGCTTCTCAGCAGGGGGACCCCGAGACAGTGATACTTACCTCAAATCTCTCTCCCTCAGCTCTGGAATTTAGCCCATCATTGGACAAACTCCCTATGACAGAAATCTGTCTGTCTATCTTCAACAGAAGCTACTGGAAACCCTATAGCAGCAAAATCTCTTGATTCCAATATGCCTCCTAAACCACAAGGACTCCCATCAAAGGACGTGAACAAAGACACTCCTACCTCTGCAAACTGAACTGACTCCCCAGGAGACCTAGTGGCTACCCCATCCCATTTTGGCCATATGGTGTAATCAGAGTCAGGGAACAGCAACCTTAGTTCCGCTTCTTCCATTACTAATTCTCCTTTAAGATCCTCTCTTCCTGAGGAAATACATGCCTATTTACAACAAATACCCACTAAAAAGGATTTTGGGGCCCTCATTTCAGAGATGAGATCTACGTGCAGATTAGAGATCGCTGTGTTGCATCAGGATATTAAATTTATTGCGGAACATGTAGAGTCATTAGAAGGAGCCCCGAGGACATGTAAATATTTGATTCTGCTCCAGGAATCAGTGTCCACCCAGGCAGAAGCTCTTAAGGCTGCTAATGGAAATTTAGAAGACCTCGATAATAGATGAAGTAATAATATCCGAGTAAGGGGCCTTCCCGAACAAGAGAGAAATGAGGACTTCCCAAAAATGTGTGAATCCATCTTCAATAGAATCCTAAGCCTTCCAAACACTAACAAAATTAAGCTAGATAGAGCTCACCATGCTCTAAAGCCAAAGGGATCCGCAGCGTTACCCCGTGACAAGATATGCTGCATTCATGACTTTGCTACTAAAGAAGCCATAGTCTCCACGGCACGCACAACACAAAATCTTTCCAGCTGTTCCTGGTTAACATTGCAAAAAAAGCAACATCTTTGCACCCTTCTCTCCACTCTCCAAGAGCGTCACATCATAATCCCCCTTATCTCTCAAAGCTAGGGTGGAGGGGCGATCAGCATCATTGAAAGTTTATAGTGACTTGCCTTCCTTCTGTAAAACTTTAAAGTTTAAACATTATGCTTCCAGAGATCTCAGACTGGGAACTGGAATTACTATCACCTTCCCCCCCCCACTGTGGCAAACAATTCAAAAGAACCAAAGAAGGCCAAACTCCACTCAACCCACTTCACCACCCATGAGACGAGAACCATCATGACTTAAGGCCCCGTCACACTAAGCGACTTACTAGTGATCCCGACACCGATATCAAGGTGTCAGGATTGCTAGTAAGTTGCTATGTGATCGCTGGTGAGCTGTCACACAGACTGCTTCACCAGCAATCAGCAGAGTGATGCCGAGCGCCCGCATCGCTGGCCATCCCTGTAAAAAATAGAAATCAAAATAAAAAATATATAATTCTCACCTTCCGACATCCCGTTCAGCCATCCTGCCTCTCTCCACGCTCCGGTCCCAGTGATCCTTTGCACGAATGACCGCGAGATGTCACTGTCTCGAGGGATAACAAAGTCTTGCGGTCATTCGTGCAAAGGATCACTGGGACCGGAGCGTGGAGAGAGGCAGGATGGCTGAACGGGACATCGGAAGGTGAGAATAACTATATATTTTTTTTTTTATTTTATTATTTTTTACACCTGATCGCTGGTCTCCCGCCTGTCACACACAGCGATGCGTCCTGGCCAACGGGAGACCAGCGACCAAAGAAATGTCCAGAGGTTTCTTCCAGCGATCAGCGATACCGGCAGGGGGGGCCGCTCGCTGATCACTGTCACACACAGCGATCTCGCTGGTGAGATCGCTGTTATGTCACAAAAGCTGTGACTCAGCAGCGATCTCGCTACCGAGATTGCTTAGTGTGACGGGGCCTTTACACAATTTTCTCTGCATTTTGGTTCCCACTGTGGCAGTATAGGGATATCGTATCGAAGTTTTGTAACGCTTTATAATTTGGCCCACATTAATATAAGATTAACCATTTAGTTGCCGGGCCTTCCTCCTCATTAGCACTTAACTGATCATCTTAATTGTTGCTTATTATAATAGTTTTGGTTCTCTCTCTTTCCAGGGAGCCTAGAGGCTACACCATTGCGCCCATGGAAATCCTGAGGACATACTTTGTTGTTCAGATTTCCCTAGGAGTTAGGAATTTTAAACAATTCCTTGAAGTGTTTTTCTACATATTTGATACATTTACATGTGACAAATAACAGAAAAAGTATGTTTCCCCTCCCTTCATGTTTTTACCTTCCCTCTTCACGGTTTCAGACCTTTTGATGCTAAAGGCGACCAAATGCATCTCAAGACTTTACCTCCTCTCTCCAGCCTTGGCGAGTCTACATTGGCACTTACTCCTTTTATATCCACCATGATTAAATGTGTCTCACTCAACGTCAAAGGCCTTAATTCAAATGTTAAGCGACATTTAACCTCAGCTGAAATTGTTAAAGATATGTATTTGATCGAAGATATCAAAAATGAATGCATACATACAAAATGGATGCTTATATGAACATTACGAATCAAAAAGGCTGATTATGTGTCTACATTCTACAAATCACACGTGTCAGTAGTTTTAGAACACTTATGTGGACTTTGCTATGATAGTGTGTTCACTTTATATTAATAAAGAATGACAATGCTTAGGAGAAAAACACAATCATAAAAGATAATGAATATTGATTAAAACCCTCCTGAGGAGGGAGAAATTAGAAGGTTTTAGAATCATAAAATCGTAGAGTTGGAAGGGACCTCCTGGGCCATCTGGTCCAACCCCCTGCTCAAAGCAGGATTCGCTAAATCATCCCAGACAGATGTCTGTCCAGCCTCTGTTTGAAGACTTCCATTGAAGTAGAACTCCCCACTTCTCGTAGCAGCCTGTTCCACTCATTGATCACTAACTGTCAAAAAGTTTTTTCTAATATCTAATCTGTGTCTCCTCCCATTCAGTTTCATCCCATTGCTTCTAGTCTTTCCTTGTGCAAATGAGAATAAAGATGATCCTTCTACAATGTGACAGCCCTTATGATATTTGTAGACAGCTATTAAGTCTCCTCTCAGTCTTCTCTTTTGCAAGCTAAACATTCCCAAATCCTGCAACCTTTCCTCATAAGACAGGGTTTGCAGACCGGTCACCATTCTGGTCGCTCTTTTCTGAACTTGCTCCAGTTTGTTGATGTCGTTTATAAAAGACATCAACAAACCAATGATCAATATGATAATTGATAATCAATAAGGGCCTATACTCACATGCGAGAAACTCTGATGAGTCTCACAAGTCAATACCCAGCACTGCTGCAGGCACTCAGATCGGAGCGTTCAGCTGCATGTATTTCTATGCAGCTGAACGCTTCGCTCCCGAGTGCCGTCGGCAGTGCTGGGTATTGATGTGCGAGACTCATCTGAGTTTGTCACATGTGAGTATGGGCCCTAAGACTTTTCATTTTCTGGAATAAATCAGATTTTCTGCTCACGACTGTGTGGTCAATCACTAGTAGTTGATCTCCGTGTGCAAGTAAATCTCTCTGATATACAACTTGGCAACAGACAATTAAGATGATCACAGTGCTTTAGAGTGGCTAACAAAATTAGATCCTTAAATGCAGATGTAGTGTTCCTTAAGGAAACTCACTTTAATAAATTAGGTTCCTTTAAACTTTTCTCTGCCACATAAGATAGTAAAAAGCTGGTGTGACCATTCTTTTTTCAAGAATCCTCTTATACTGTGCAACATATATGCTCCGAATACAGCCCAAATAAAATTTCTTAAATGAGTTATGCTTAAGATTTCACATCTCTCACCTTCAGCCATAATCTTAAAATCTCCTTGTAACATGGTGTTTAGCAAAACTATCAATAGACATGCCTTGTCTGGTAAACCACCATCTCTGTCCCAAATTTATTTCTAAAGAATTTTGTAAGCTCATTAGGAAATATTCTTTATATGACTTATGGAGGATAAATCATCCAGGCGAAAGGTCTTTCTCCTTTTTTCACCACATCATTGTACCCATACACGTATAGATTACTTTTTCAGACACACCCCTATGATTCGTATACTGGCAGGTGAGGGAATGGGCCCATAACATGGTCAGACCATACCCCAATAGAAATCTCACTGAAGAGGTCCTCACTGTATACCTCACTGAAGACTTAATGAGACGTTATCGAAGAAGTCTCATCTCAGAGAAGCTTCAACCTCATTAAAAGAATACTTTGAACTTAATGTTGCTTCTGATGAAACTGAACCTATATTATGAGAAGCTCACAAAGCAGTCATTAGAGGACAATGTATAGCCACGAGCTCTAGCTTTAAGAAAGACTATACATTGAAACAAGAAGCTTTGACTTTGGAATTAAAGCTTCTCGAAGCAAATATGCTCTCTAACCTTCCCAGAATAACCCTTAAACGACTTATAGACGTTCGGGCTCAGTTAAAAAACTTAGCTTTGAAACGGGTAGACAAGCTTCTTCTCTATATTCGACAAAGATTATGAGAAGGCCAATAAGCTTCACACGTTGCTAGCTAAACATAGAGATCATACAGAACAGACTATCCCCTCATGCCTTACGTAATAAAAATAATCAAATTACACATAACCCTAAAGACATGTTTCATGACCACTTCTCACAACTTTGCTTCTGGTTAGTGGGTTCTGATGGCAGAGTAGAATGGAGTGAGTAATCTTGTTGGTTCTTTGTTGGACTCTTGTCATTTACCTTCTCTTTCCTCAAAAGCAATAGCATCATTAAATGATATAATTACTGAAGAGGAAATTAAGGATGTAATGCATAACCTTCCAAATAGGAAGGTACCTGATGGCCTGTACTACTTCGACTACAAGACCTTCCAAGATGAACATCTCCAATCTCCATACATCAATTCTCCTTTTCAATTAATTTCTAAAGGGAACCCTGATCCCTGCCTCCTGCTACACTCATTTATAACATTGATTACCAAACTAGGCAAGGATAGACTAGACTGTAAAAACTCTAGACTGATTGCCCTTCTCAATTCAACTCAATTGTTAAGATATTCACAAGCATTTTAGCAATATGGCCGAATCAGTGGTTGTTGCCTTATATGATTCACAAAGATCAAGTGGGATTTGTCTTTTAGACAAGGCGGTGACAACACCAGAAGTGCAGTTGATCTAATAGAAGTAGTTAAAACTCTGTAGAACCTACTCTTCTACTGAGTTTGGATGCCGAGAAGGCGTTTGATTACCTCAGTTGTCCTTTTATGCTTAAGGTCCTTAGGCCATATGGCATAGAAGGTCCTTTTTTTAAAAGCTGTTGAGGGATTATAGTCTAGTCCCTCGGCTATGATATATCTTCCTCATAGCTACTATAAACCAATTAAGATTAAAAAAAGGGCACCAGACAGGGATGCCCGCTTTCCCCTCTACTTTTTGTCTTTTGCATTGAACCTTTTGCTGCTGCTATTAGGGCATCATCAGACATTAAAGGAATCCAGTTTAAAAAGCAAAGAATTTAAAATTATTCCTTTTTGCCGACGATATCCTAGCACTCATGAAATCGCATACATCGCTCCCCAGCCTCCATTGCTTTTAAATGTGGTCAATTATCAGGGTATAAAACAAATACAAGTAAAACTGAAGCCCTTACACATAAATGATTCCCATTTAGATCACCTCCAGAGTAACTTTAAATTCCACTAGGGCACCGCCTATCTCAAATACAGTGAAGGAAATAATCATTTGATCCCTTACTGATTTTTTAAGTTTGCCCATTGACAGACAGCTGCTTGCAAGGCAAGGGGCAGCTGCCGGAATACTCAACGCTCTGCACGCCGGGACTGTGTGCGCGCAAAGCAGTGAGCATTCATTGCTCTCTAGCAAGCAGAGTGTCAGTCGGAGCCTTCCTGCTGCTGCTGGCGGTCACATGTACCGATACTTAATAGAATTGAATATTCACCCCATTCAATGAATATTCATTTCTCTTAAGTATCGGCACACGAGACTATTGGCAGCAGCAGGAAGGTTCCAGCTGACAATGTGCTTGCTAGAGAGCAATGAATACTCACTGCTTTGCGCGCAGTCGCGTCGTGCAGAGCATTGAGTATTCCGGCAGTTGCCCTTCAGCTTGCAAGCAGTGCATGCCATGCGCTGCAGACAAGCATTAAGCAGCTGCTGGCATCGGAACAGGACGCTGCGAGGGAGCGCCGGGAAGGCAAGTGTAATGGTTTGGTTTTTTTAATGCTTTCTAATGGGGCCAAGCATATCAGGATGAGGGTGGGGGTCAATCATACCAGGATAAGGAAAGGATGGGACCAATCATAACAAGAACTGGGATGGAGGCCAATCATACCAGGATACCATTAAAGAGAAATAAATATTCATTGCCCGCCCCACCCATGAGCATGAATATATTCATTTCTCTTTAGCAGCGGATACAGGAGTTACCGTAGAAGCTGGCTCCTGCCTCTGTGACCCGCTGCTCCGCTGCTCCTGCTCCACCTCCCCACCATATCCAGAGCCGGTACATCCGGTCTATAAGAGGCAACCCCCATTTTTGGAGGAAAAAAACGCGTCTTAGTCCAAAAAATATGGTACTTCACCGCATCAATGGGAGAATGGATGGAGCCATGTACTGTAAAATCCTGAGTGACAACCTCCTTCCCTCCACCAGGACATTAAAAAATGGGTCGTGGTTGGGTCTTCCAGCAAACAATGACCCAAACAGCCAAGGCAACAAAGGAGTGGCTCAAAAAGAAGCGCATTAAAGTCATGGAGTGGCCCAGCCAGTCTCCAGACCTTAATCCCATAGAAAACTTATGGAGGGAGTTGAAGCTCCGAGTTGCCAAGCGACAGCCTCAAAATCTTAATTTGATAATCTGCAAAGAAGAGTGGACCAAAATTTCTCCTGACATGTGCAGAAATCTCATCAACTACAAAATTCACCGAACACAGCTGAACATCATTGGAGTCAATGGGAATAGAAATGAACGAATATGTTCGGAACCGATCATCACACAAATTCGGAACAAATAGGGTACAGATATGGCACGAATATGGCAAATTCAGATTCTGCGACTGATTCTGAACATATATTCGCTCACCTCTAGTCCTCAACTCTTTCTATTAAATATTTTCCCTGAATCCATATCCAAGAGATCCATGTGCACTCGGGAGTTTTTTGATGGTACGGATTTTGTAGTAAAATCCGCAGATAATCCTGATATCTGCGGATTTGCCTGCGGTTTCACACCTCATAATGGATGAGGTGTGAAACCGCAGCGTTTCTGCACAAAAGAATTGACATGCTGCGGATTGTAAACCGCAGAAAAATTTGCAGCATGTGCACAGCGTTTTCCAGTTGACCATTGAAAACAATGGTACTGCACAACGCACCTAAATCTGCTGCGGACCCGCAGCTGCAGAAACGCTGCGGATCCGCAGCAGAATCCGTACCATGTGCACATACCCTAAGATTGCATTTACATATGTTAACAGCAGCATGCTGTCCTCTCCACCTTCCCAACTAGATTTATATTCTCGCATCAAGGATATCAGGAACTTTGGATATCAGGCAGCCCTTAACAATACCATAGAGAGATTTAACCTTGTTCGATCTCCTTGGGATTCCTTTTGTGCCATGTTAAATATATGGCCTATATGAGATGCATCTAACTAGGTCATAATATTCCACATCATTTCTCCCCCACCCCCCCCGTTCCTTTTGTCTGAGTCTGTGTGTTTGTCTGTTTGAAAGATTTTACTCTTTATATACTTGAAAATGTAGCTATTAATATAGTATGATTGGATGTTAACCTTTAAATGATAGTGAAAAAACTAAAATGCCTATTTTTCTTTTCCTGTAAAATTTGAAACATTTCAATAAAAATTACAATTTATAAAAAAGTGATTAATTTGGTTAGTCATATTGGACTGCTATTATTTTAAAATACTACTATACACAAACTCCAACAAAATAGAGAATTTTATAAAAACCTTTGATGACTAAGCTTGGCATCCAAAAATTGATGTTGCAGTTTTTGTGGCGTTTTGGGGAATTGATGCTTCAGTTTGAGGACATGGGATTGCTTAAGGTTGCAAAACACAGAAAATCCAAAAGGCTTCTCAAAAAGAACCTAGGAAGCAACTGAATCTACATCCATGGCAAAGTCTCTGTCTGGTTTGAACAACTGAATGTACAAATTGGGGTAGAAAAATGGGAGTGAATATCTTCACCTCCCTACCTGCCATCCAGAAGGCAGATTTTCTCTTTGCTTAGGCCTGTTTCACACATCAGTTTTTTTGTGTCAGTTAAAATCCGCCAAAATGGCAGAAAGCGGATCCGTTGTTAACTGATGTGAATGGATGCCACTGGACCGTTTTTTTTTACGGATCCGCCGAATGAATAATTTTAAAGGAACCGCTGCCCCGGGAAGGAGAGAGAGAGTGAGAGTGAGAGAATTTTTTTTTCTGTCCGCCCGCCAGAAATGATTTCAGGGTTAAATTTCCTCCTGACTTCATTCCTCCGGGCATGCGCTCTATAAAAATGCGGATCCTGCAGTACAAAAAACGTTACATGGTCCTTCCAGGCATCTTGGCGGACGCAAAAAAATTGACGGATCCGCAAAAAAACGGATCCAACGAATGGCCATCCGTCAAGATCCACCGGTAATGCAATGGGGAAAAAACCGGACCCGCCAAAAAAAATGGCGGATCCATTTTTTTTTACAAAAACGGCGGATTTTGACTGATGGTGAAAAACGGAAGTGTGAAACAGGCCTTAATAATAATAATAATAAATTTTATTTTTATAGCGCCGACATATTCCGCAGCACTTTACATTTCAGAGGGGATTTGTACAGACAATAGACATTACAGCATAACAATAATCACATACAGTAGATTATAACAAATACCAAGAGGAGTGAGGGCCCTGCTCGCAAGCTTACAGTCTATGAGGAAAGAGGTAGACACGAAAGGTGGGTGGTAACAGTTGCCCTGCTTGTATGGACCAGCCATAATGTTAAGTGTGTAACAGTACAGACACAGAGGGCTAATGGATGCATAAAGCATGTGGGAACATGATGCTGGGAACCTGGTTATGGTAAAACTTTTGGCTCTGCCACACAGGGATAGATTAGGTTAATGTGTTGAGGCGATAGGCCAGTCTGAATAAATGCGTTTTCAGGACACGCTTAAAATTGTGGGGATTGGGGACTAATCGTATTGACCTGGGAAGTGCATTCCAAAGAATTGGCGCGGCACGTGTAAAGTCTTGGAGACGGGAGTGGGAGGTTCTGACTATTGAGGATACTAACCTCAGGTCATCAGCAGAACGGAGGGCGCGGGTAGGGTGGTATACTGAAACAAGGGAGGAGATGTAGGGTGGTGCTGAGCCATTGAGGGCTTTGTGGGTGAGGGTAATAAGTTTATACTGAATTCTGGAGTGGATGGGTAGCCAGTGTAATGACTGGCACAAGGTAGAGGCATCGGTGTAACGATTGGTGAGGAATATGATCCTGGCTGCAGCATTCAAGACAGATTGGAGAGGGGAGAGTTTGGTAAGAGGGAGACCGATTAGAAGAGAGTTACAATAGTCGAGACGAGAATGAATAAGAGAAACAGTAAGAGTTTTTGCAGAGTCAAAAGTAAGAAAAGGTCGAATTCTAGAAATGTTTTTGAGGTGCAGATGACAAGAGCGAGCCAGTGATCGAATGTGGGGGGCAAAGGAAAGCTCGGAATCAAGTAGACAAACATATCTATGTCCATTAACAATCATTTGGTTAGACCAAGCGATGAGGGCTCTTTACCATTAGCTGTCTCTCAAACTGAGAAACCTGAACTAAGCTATTGCAGGGGCATATTCTTCTTCTGTTCTGTGTTGCTGCCTGCTTATGATTGGCCTAATATCTTACAGGAGATAGAAGCACACGCCCCCAGTGAAAATTGTCTGATAACACCCACTTGGACTTACCGAAAATTAACTCATTATTGCCAAATACTTTGATTGCTAGTATCTCTGCAATGAAGAGGCAAGACGCAAAAAATAAAAACACGCTTTATTCAGCTGTGAAGACCCTGTTACATTGTGTGTCCAGATCAACATGAAAAATTTGGCTTGCTTTTGACAAGCAAGATCAGGCAAAGATTTTGTCAGTTTTCAACCCATGGACACTTCCAAAGCTCCCAGACCTATTGTTCCAGGGTCCAATGTCTCATCCTCAAATACCGTCCAACAGCCTGGAATATGAAAAGGGAAATGACATAACGGTTTCCCAAACATATCTATCTATGCTTTAAACAAGCAGCAAATACTTATGGTAAAATCTGGATTTCTATGTTTCGGAGGGAGGAAGGGTTAGGCACCCAAACTCAAGAGTTCAGGCATCTGAACCTGGAAGTTTTATTTCATTGTAATCTAGCTGAGAAAAGCTGTTTTGAAGTCTTTAATGGCTAGCTTTAGATTTGGACCCCAGACGGGTCAAATAGTTCCTCGTTGGGGCCTAAATCTGGTATAAGAAGCACTTATTGAAATTCATTATGAACCTTTGGAACTGTAACCTATAAGGATTCTTACCTCAAAACCATACTTATGGTTGCTTTAACCTTAGCTAGTAGTTTGTGAATTCTATAGTCCCTCCTTTTACTATATACTTGGATGATAAAGTAATTTCCAAACCTGATGCAGAGTTAGTGCTCAAAGTATCCTCCAAGTTTAGCAAGGTCTCAGGAGATAGTTCTTACTGCTTTGTGTAGTAGGAACCCGAAAACTCCCAAGTAGAATTTTATTCTTAGATGTTGATAGATGCCGAACATAATTATTAGGACTATTTAGGCTAAGGCTACATAGCGAAATGTGTTTTGCAACAGCAAATTGCTGATGTTGTAAGCAAGTCACATATGACTTGAATTGAAGTCTATGATAAGCAAGTTGCGTTTGATTTGTGACCAGTTCTAGAAAATCAAAACACCTTTGGAAACATTTGCGACACCATAGGAGATCATTAGATGCGTGGACGCATGTAGTTAAAGGCCAACTCCAGTAGAGTAATTTTTGACACCTGGGTTGACACAACAAATCCATCAATTGAACAGGTTTGTAAAACTGCTGCTAAGTCTTCACACTTTAACACCCACTACCAGTTAAACTTAGGATCTTTATTTGATGGTGAAACCTTTCTAAGGATGAAAAACACCTAGTTAATTCTCTGGTTATGTCCTGAATGAAGGGAAAATATGACAACTACACTCATCAGTAGCTTCATTATTTATTGTTTTGTTTTTTGTTTATTTTTAGAACCCATGACAGCCCCCTTTAGTCATTTGTATTTTGGGTACTGGTTTCTTCTCTTGTGTGTTTAATGTGGAAGCACAGCAAGATAAAAATGTAACTGTTTGGTACCAGCAATAAGGCATGTTAGGTTTATTTTTAGTTATTTAAATGAATAAGGTGCCAGCTAATGTGGTCATGAAATCCACTCATGTTTTGGCGAGACTACACCTTTACCGTTAGGTCTCCTGTCCATGAGGTGCTTTCCCTTGATCTGGTGCGGTCATTTTATGGAAAATCAAATTTGCCTTGGGGAAAAATATATTTTTATGCAAAGATTAGTAAAAAAAAAAAAAAAAAAAAAAATGTATAGAGTGATATATTCACCTACTGTCAGTCAGGTGGACCTAAAGTACGTGATCTGCTCTTGAAGCGAAAACTATGCCATCAATATATCATAAGACTGAGATTGGCTATATAGCAGTCAGAAATGTGGGTCATCAGATGTTTTTTGATTATGTGTTTTTCCCAGTCATTGATCACTGCAGCCAATCAGGAGAGACAGTGTTCCTGTGACATTAGGATGGTGTAGTCATCACTTCTGTAGATCACTGGCACAGCCTGTACTGAATGGAGAGGTGTCAGCAGTGGACTACAGTGAAGTCAATTTCAATTCCCATAATTTATTGCCCTGACCCCTTCTTCATGCTAGTAGAATGTAATAAAACATTTATATTTTATCTATGAGTTTTGGATGACTAGTCTGTGGTTGGTCCATTGTGGATTTTCCCTACCCCACTCCCTTACATTGACAGACCTCATGCTGTGTGTTAAGGTACTGTCACACTTAGCGATGCACCAGCGATATGACGCGGTCAGGATCGCTGGTGCATCGCTAAGTGGTCGCTAGTGAGCTGCCACACAGGCAGATCTCACCAGCGACATAGCAGGGGTCGCTACTTACCTGTCAGACAAGGCGATCCTGACGTCCTCCCGTCCACGTCCACTCGTCTCCACAGCACGTATCCCAGCAGGAAGCTGAAGATGAGAAACGGCCCAGGACGTTCTCACGCGATCAGCGAAAACCAGTGGGGGAGTGGTCGGAGGTAAGTATCAGACATAGCGATATCGCTATAACATCACAAAAACCAGTGACGTTATAGCGATATTGCTAGTGATATCGCTTAGTGTGACAGGCCCTTTAGTCATGGGAAGCGGGGCGGGGAGAAGCCAATCTCCCATGGACTTGTCAGCCCACAGTTCCTGGACAGCTTTTAAAAGTATGCCTTCAGTAAAACGCTGCAGTGTTTAAGAGTAAATCACACAAAACTGCAATAACAGTCACTGTCTGGATTTATGATGCCCATGGTTTGGGCAGCATGAATAAGCTAACAGGTTCCCTCTCTTTAAATGATACTTGAAAGAATTGCTAACTTTTATAACATCAGATATCTAACCATCGGCTAAATGTCTAGATTTCTGTGGCTATCCCATTCATCGCAATAGGATATTCAGAAAGCCATGTACTGGCTACAGAAAACCACCCAATTCGGATATATGAAAGGATTTACTGTTGTAGAAATATAAGCAGCAAGTCTTCTGCATGTGAACATGGCTTCTCTCGCGATAAATGACATTGTAATGAACAGTTCTGCTCAATTTGTCATCCAACAATTAAGAAAAAACCACACCATACATACACAGAACACCAAGTGCTTCATTTGGTTCATATCACGAGTCAAGTGATAACATGGCAATGAACAGCTGGCAATGCTACACGGTAACAGGATTGTATTGCACAAACAATGTGAATCCAAAAACTGTTTTAGACAGTATTAACTAAAACAAAAAAAGGAAAAAATAAAAAACTTCCTTTTTTTATAGGAAGAACACCTCTTGCATTGTTTACATAACTGGTATGTGAGGATAGGAAAACAAAGAAATAAAAACATTTTTGTTTCCTCAATACCCCTTGATTGTGGCCAGAAATTTACCACTGTGGTGGAAATGGACAGCAATGGCAGTCTTGTGCCCATATTAAGGCACCGTCTTGAAGGTTGTGTGGCATTATTAAACACTTGAAGCTCATATCATGCCTACATGGAATGCAGAGGAATAACAAACTTGCAGCCAAAAGGTGAATGATAGCTGATTCCAACCTCTCTGAAAACCTTTTGAGGAATGCCAATGTCACACAGGTAAACTCTTCCAGCCTGCTCTCCAAGGGCTAATGGGAGACCCAACTGTAGTGACCACTTGGCATGGATACCCTGCCCCTGGTCAGCCACTGGAGGGTCAATGCTAAGCACTGGGGCTCGGTTCTGATTGGCCCAGTCCACAGCTGCTCTGTACCATGGTTGATCTCGTAGAAAGGCATTTTCATGGCAGTCCAGACAATTAATAACCAGGTCGACAGGGCAATGTGGAAGATCTGAAACAGAAAGATATATAGCAAAATTTAAATATTTTTCTGCCAGAATACACATAATACAATATTTAAGTAAAACAAACTTCAAAATGTAAAACTTTGCTGAGTTACCAAAAGTCCAAAAAAAATTTGAAAAAAATTAAGGATAAGATTTGCTAATGCTTTCTATTCTTCATACAAAGCCACAAGATGGCAGTATTGCATTGAGAAATACGTAAAATGCTGCAATTTCTTATGCTCCATTTAAGCATAATTAGCACCGTCTGCTTGTGGCTTTGACCAATGTACCCATAAAATGGCTTTTTGTTTTTTTTTTTAATTTGGCAACGCCTGCAGTTTTTAATCATTAAGGCACATAAAGGCTGTGTCCAATCTACTTTTGTCTTAAGAGACTAAGTATACGATATACACATATGATATGTGAACACACATGATCGTGCTACTTTGCTTTATGCAACATTGAAAAGTCATTGTATGCTATCCAATTCAGCAGACTTTTCTTAACCAGTGGCTACATTCATACATGTGTCTATTTTAACATTATGTAAAGTGGACTTTTTTTAAATCACGTGTCATCCATATTGCCTCTGTCTTCACGTTCCAAACCTTTTTTGATTGTTTAAATAATGAATAAAAAAGCCTAATAAAAAAACTGCATTATCAGGTGCATTGTCTGTCAAGCAGTTGTAGAACACTGTCACAAAACTGCAGTTTTTTTTTTTTTTTTTTTTTTTTTTTAAATCGGGGGTCTGAAACATTACACCCCTCGAATAAAGGCTGTCAGTCACATTACGAAGAAGAGAAAGCACATGAAAGTTTGCTAAATCTTACATCCTGTTCACATCTGTACGTGGAATAGGTCATCATACTGTACTACTTTTGAAAACTACGAATGCCTTCTCGGAGCCTGCGCCAATGGGGTCCTTTGGGCACTAACAACTCATTGTTTCCTCAAACGAGGACTGTAGTGCAAATGTTACAGGGTCCTAGATTAGGCCTAAGTAAACATGCAAACAAATGTTTCCAATAACCAACTAGGGTCAGCAATTCCATACATATCAGACCAAATACTTGTTTTGAGGGGTTTTGGATGCTTTAATGAAAATGGCATTAAACCAATCAAAATATTTTTACCAAGTGTAGATCTATGTATTTTGGCACAGACCAGCTCAACAAGTCCATTAGATGAGAGATGATTTTTGGAAGCTCACTGGAGCATTCACACAATACTTTACTGGGCAATTAAAAATCTGAGCAGTGAAAAAGGGCTCAAAGCTTCAGTAGTGGGACAAAACATGTGGTTATGGGCACACAGCAACTGACTCAAATTTTAAATTCTTGAAATTAACAGCAAATCTGATTTTGTGTAAGCACAGTTTCAAAAATTGTGTGGCACAAGATGCATATATGCTTATGAGGCTGCAGAGTTCCGTACAAGAGACCTGTGGAAAGTCTATGCATTTTGGATCTTCAGGCTTAGAAGCAAAGCCTGGTATTATCTGGCAAGTCAGAATAGCCATCACATGACCAGTAGTGATGAGAGAGTGTGCTCGTTACTAGAGTTTTACAAGCAAACTCGAGTTTGGCGCGCTCGGAGATTAGGTTTCAGTTTCCGCTGCTGAATGATTTGCGGCTGCTAGACAGCCTGATTACATGCAGGGATTGCCAGTTTGCTAGGAAATCTCCGAGCATGCCAAAAATACTCAGACGACACCTAAGCATGCTCAGAAAACTCGAGTAACGAGTACACTGGCTCATCACTAGTGAGCAGAAAGATGACCAGAGCAGTGCTGGGAATCAGTGACTATGGCGATCGTTGAGTATATTACTGCAGTTGCACAGGTTTTGGCAATAGTTTTGTGAGAATGCTCTTTTAAGTAAATGTTTCTGACAGGCATTCACAAAAAAGTACTAGTCAAATACCATCGGATGATCCAATCGCTTATTATGCAACTCAAGCACTGACCTTTTACATTTGACACCTGCTTGCCCTCTGTTCGACAAAACAGATTTATCTCATTGGTAACCGACTCCAACATCTTCACAAAATTCGGTAGAAAGAGGATAATATCTACATCATGATTGGCCAAGTGCCGACCGCAGCTTATTCCCTGAGCCCCTTTGATGTGTGGTCCACACAGAACGGCAACAATGGGTCGCTGGTGAACATTTTTAGGATTAAGCCTACAAAATAGATTAAAGAAACAAATGAATACAAAATGAGATTATACTTCTATATTAACAATCATTATTACATTTTTCACCATTTGTCAGCTTTATGAGACTGCTTTGGAGCACTACTACAAGGAAGAGTGGGCAAAGTTTGCCAATTGCAGATGTGCCATGCCGATAAGACTCCTATCCAGAAAGACTGAATGTTAACAAATTCAAAGGCAACTTCAAAAGGATTAGTTTAAGGATGTGCATAATTTATGCAACCAAATTATGTTAGTATGGGATTATTTTAGATGTCTGATCCTGTAAAGCCCCCCGTTACACACTGCGATATCGCTAGCAATATCGCTGTAAAGTCACCGATTTTGTGACGTAGCAGCGATATTGCTAGCGATATTGCTGCATGTGATACTTACCTCCGACCGGCTCCCCCCGCTGCTCATCGTTGATCGCGCGAGAAGCTCCTGGACCATTCCTCGTCGGCCACTTCCTGCGGCGCCGACGAGCGACGCGTGGAGCCGGGCAGGAGGACGTGAGGTTCGCCGCGTCTGACAGGTAAGTAGCGACCCCCGTCCCCAGCGATGTCGCTGGTGAGATCTGCCTGTGTGGCAGCTCACTAGCGACCACCTAGCGATGCACCAGCGATCCTGACCGCGTCATATCGCTAGTCGGGATCACTGGTGCATCGCTAGGTGTAACTGTACCCTTATGCATGCCAGGGTCCCACAACCCACAAATTCAGGCCTGAATTTTGATGCTTTTGACAACTTATATTTAGTAAAATCACCAATGAATAGGGCTCCCCAATCTTATTTAAGAGGTTTTAAGACCAAGTTAAAAAAAAATAAGCAGTTTTGGGCTTCGTTTATTCCCCTTTTTTTTTTTTAAACCAGCCATATGGCATCAAAGATATGTGCCTTTTTATTTTGAACTTAGTTGCCATGGCCGTACCAAGGAGGCGTTACTCTAGGGGTGAAGTAAATAGTTTTAAAATGCTGCCTGGCCGCTTTACTAAAAACGAGCTACCAGGAAGATATGAGCTTACCGTATATCTTCCCAGAAGCCACTTCAATCAGAGATGAGTACAAAACAGTTAGTCACCACTCACATTGTGGAAGGTGGTTGTAATCACTAACTGGCAAATGATGGCCAGCCCCAGACTGGCGATAGGTACTCTAATAAGTTTTCAAATCTTATTAGGGTGTAAAGCGCCTCAATTTCCCCGACTCCCGACCCCACAGCCCTGCCTCCCTACTGAGCATGTGCATAACGTGCAGACCAGATTCATCTCCACTAAAAGTCTTGATCCTTAAATAAGGATCACAATTATAAAACATTTCATAACTTTCTCAAAAGTTTATGAAAAAATATTCAGCACCTACTGCATTTAACTACTGCACCCAATTTATTATACACTTTAATAATAATAATAATAATAATACATTTTATTTTTATAGCGCCGACATATTCCGCAGCACTTTACATTTCAGAGGGGATTTGTACAGACAATAGACATTACAGCATAACAATAATCACATACAGTAGATTATAACAAATACCAAGAGGAAAGAGGGCCCTGCTCGCAAGCTTACAGTCTATGAGGAAAGAGGGAGACACGAAAGGTGGGTGGTAACAGTTACCCTGATTGTATGGACCAGTCATAATGTTAAGTGTGTAACAGTACAGACACAGAGGGCTAATGGAGGCATAAAGCATGTGGGAACATGATGCGGGGAACCTGGTTATGGTAAAACTTTTGGCTCTGCCACACAGGGATAGATTAGGTTAATGTGTTGGGGTGGTAGGCCAGTCTGAATAAATGCGTTTTCAGGACACGCTTAAAATTGTGGGGATTGGGGACTAATCGTATTGACCTGGGAAGTGCATTCCAAAGAATTGGCGCGGCACGTGCGCGGCACTTTAGGAGTCAGTGTGTTTTCTTGGAGTCAAGTTCGACTCAGACTACACAGTACTGGTGTAAAAGTCAGCTTTAGTTTAACCTCTTCTCCAGTGAGGCTTATAATCTAATTTCCTTATTTAGAAGAAATATATTCTGGCTAACAAAAAGCAAAAAACAGAGAGATAACGAATGTATATATTATTAACTGCTTAAATTACACTGCTATATAGTATACACAAATTACTACACAATCTACATAGCACATGATATGGTATTTTATTAGTAAAATGATTTACAGATTATGTTACAAGCCAATAAACAGGCATTGAATGTTAAGTCTCCAGAGATATCGGTGTGTTTCATGCAGAAGTAATGATATCCGGTTTATTCACACTTTGAAGACCAACCCACACCTAGTAATTTATTTGTGCTTGTTTATACACACGCAAGGCTTGCTAAGCACGACCTTGCTAAATTGGTTTGTACTTTAGTGCCCTGAGTAAAACTGGTCTTACTGGTGTGGTGTGAGAGCAGGAAGAGAGGAGGGCAGAAGATCGGCATCGCGTGTGAGAAGAACATTCCTAACAGACTTGTATCACTTTAACAGTGGGAAATAGAGGCCTGGTTGTATAACTGGCTTCATTCCTCTTCTTATCTTGCACGTGTGGTGGCAGAGTTCCCAGTTTTAAGGCTAGACATTGGCTTGGCAACTCTAATGATACAGTTAGACACTCAAGGTTTTATTCAATTTGCGTTCACCTCGTGCCTGTGACCGATCAGTATATACTGCATATAGATACAATTTGGATAAACTAGTTTCTCTCTCTTCCATGTCTGAATCTTATATCTTATGCTGGATGTAAATGGTAGTTCTAAGCTGGGCAAAAAACTTAGGACATGTAGAGCACATAAAGTGCATTCAATCGTCAAAGTGCTTGATGCAAGGGAATTTTTTCACAGCACCAACCAAGAGGGGACAGAAAGTGTAGAAGTGGGGGGTAGGTGGAGTTGGCTGTACTGAGGAAGAGGGGTGTGGGGAAATTAGTAATCAGAGTGTGACCTCTTGTAATGTTCCTATCCAATCTAAGTGTTTTGGAAGAAAGGAGAATAAAAAAAAATCTTTTGGTCTAGATAACAACTTGATCATCATCATGCATCGGAAGGATGGCCTGGTCTCTTGAAACCTAGATCTTGCGATACTCCACTTTTTTGCATATGGCAACCCCTTAACTGTAGCCCAGCACTAAGAAATTTTATCTAGTCTAGACCTAATAATTACTTTGTTTTGTTATCTAAATAATTATTCATAATTACTGGCAATTTCTGTCCTAAATACCTTAAAGCTGGAGTCACACATAGCAACTTACCAGCGATCCCAACAACGATATCAACGTGTCAGGATCGCTGGTAAGTCGCTATGTGTTCGCTGGTGAGCTGTCAAACAGACCGCTTCACCAGCGATTAGCACAGCGATGCCGAGCGCGCAGCGTCGCTGTGTTCGTTAGCGCTGATGCCATATTCTTGTCAAAAATAGAATTAAAATAAAAAATATTGTTATTCTCACCTTCCGACGTCCCGCGTAGCATTCCCGCCTCTCTCCACGCTCCGGTCCCAGTAATCCTTTGCGAGAATTACCGCGATGACGTCCGTTATCGCGGGATCGCGAAGTCTCGCAGTCATTCTTGCAAAGGATTACTGGGACCAGGAGCGTGGAGAGAGGCGTGAAGACTGTGCGGGATGCCGGAAGGTGAGAACAACAATATATATATTTTTTCTATTATTTTACAGCTGATCGCTGGTCTCCCGCCTGTCACACGCAGCGATGCGTGCTGGCCAGCGGGAGATCAGCGACAAAAAAAATGTCCAGAGGTTTCTTGCAGCAATCAGCGATACCGGCAGGGGGGCCGGTCGCTGATCGCTGTCACACACAGCGATCTCACTGGTGAGATTGCTGTTGTGTCACAAAAGTTGTGACTCAGCAGCGATCTCGCTAGCGAGATTGCTATGTGTGACAGGGCCTTTAGTTTAATCTCTGACAATAAACAGAAAAATATAGCACCTTCATGAGTTTCCAGATCTGTAATCACATTTGCCAGATCTGTTAACAGAAACGTGAAACATTTTTTCATAAGCAGTGTCATTCTTTTTTAGCTCACCTGTTTGGCCCACCAAGTAGCGTCAGTGCCATCTGACTGGCACAAACTCCTGACATTTCCAACCGTTTCTCTACTGATAGGCCGTGCTTCTCAGCCACGCTTAAGAGCTTTTTGTGCAAACCATATGAAATGCTGGGTACCACCAAACCCGAATCTGGAAAATAAAGAGTTTGAAGTCAAAAACTTTAGTGGAAAATATAAGAAATACCATGCAATCATCTGAACAGAGCTTGTGGAACTCCATATACTTCCCACCAAAACAAACCCATTTAGATGTAGCCATGTATAGGAGACATGTTTAGTGTAGATTCACCTATCCTTTTGCAGCTCAACTTAATGATAGCAAGCTGCAATGCCCAAGATATCCCTTTTTTGCAAAAAATCTGTGAAGCCAAGCTGCTGTCATGGATTCAGAAAACATGTAACATACAAGGCCTTGTCTGAGTTGTTTCAAATAAAATAGAAAAAGGTCTTAACGTTCAACTTCTGATCTGCGCTTTATGCTCTGCTGCGAATTTAATATGGCTAGGAGTTGTTTAAAACGGAACTCTTACGTAATAATCTGACTGTAACACTTACAGTAAACGATGTATATAAACTAAAGGGGCAAAGGGCCTAGTTCTTCTGCATTCTGATAAGTAAAGCTATGGCAATGTGTTTATTCACACAATTCACAGTTGCGTGCAATACACTGTAGACTAACTTGACTATGGGTGCCACCCGTGTCACATGGGGAGCAGAGTCTGTTGTTCTACTGCACGAAAGCCTGGCAGCTGTGATTAGGAATTGGCACAAGGACTAAGGCAAGCAGCCAAGCCTCTCACCTCAGATAGAGGCAGCTGGTGACTTCTGGCACAAGTAGATTTGCTTGTCACGTTATGTTCATGGAACTGACCAGGAGCCAAAGCTTGCCCCCTCCTCTGCCCTTACGAACCAGCACTATTTATCAGTTACCAAGATGAAAGAGTGTAAAGGTAGCACAAAAACACAACAATTACAATAAGGAGCATATGCTGGCAACTCTACAGTAAAGATCACACACACAGTTAAACAAATCTTGGACCCACTGTGACTTAAAATAGAGCATATAATTAGCTTAAATAGAACAGCATATATACCATCATGGGAAAAACTAAATACGCCATCTTTGAAGTAATAATAATAGTAATAATTTTAAGAGCTTCTAAGGACCAGAATTAAATAAACAGAATAAATAAGTCGACATGACAAATTACCATACACTATTTAAGAAAAAATAAAACCTGGACCAAAATGTAGAAGACGTAGTGTGTGATACACTGGGTGCATCCTCTGAATTAAAGGGAACTGGTCACTATTAATATGCAGTCCAACCTACAGGCACCATGTTATAGAGCAGGTGAAGCGGAGCAGGTTGATATATAGTTCTTCAGGAAAAGATTCAGTATAACTTGTGTATTATTCAGTTAACCCCTTCGCGACCCCAGCATGTTTTCACCTTTCTGACCACCGTCCCTTTAACTCTGAAACGCTTCAACGGATCCCATTGATTTTGAGACTGTTTTCTCGTGACATATTGTACTTTATGAAAGCAGTATAATTTCTTTGTTATGACTTGCGTTTATTTGTGAAAAAAAATGGAAATTTGGTGAAAATTTTGCAATCTTCCAACTTCTAATTTTTATGCCCTTAAATCAGATAGTGACATATCCCACAAAATACTTAATAAGTAACATTTCGCACATGTCGACTTTACATCAGCCCAATTTTTTAACCAAAATTTTTTTCTGGTTAGAAAGTTATAAGGGTTAAAAGTTGACCAGTGATTTCTCATTTTGAAGTGACTTTGAGGGGGTCTATATGATAGAAAATACAAAAAAAGATACCCAAAAGTGACACCATTGTAAAAACTGCACCCCTCAAGGTGCTCAAAACCACATTCAAGAAGTTTATTAACCCTTCAGATCCAATTTGTTTTATTTTACCAAGGGTACCAGGAAACCCCCACCAGTAACACCATTCTGGAAAGTAGTCTCCCCCCCAAGGAACTTCTCTAGATGTGTGATGAGCACTTTGAACCCCTAAGTGCTCCACATAAGTTTATAATGTAGAGCCGAAAAAATAACATCTTTTTTTCACGAAAATGCTCTTTTCGTCCCCATGTTTTTTTATTTTCCCAAGGGTAACAGGAGAAATTGGACCCCAAAAGTTGTGCAATTTGTCCTCAGTATGCAGATACCCCATATGTAACAAAGTAGCATAGTTATTAAGGTTGAAGGAAGACTAAGTCCATCTAGTTCAACCCATATCCTATCCAAACTTGCACTAACATGTTGATCCAGAGGAAGGCAAAAAAAAAAACAACATGTGGCAAACAGTAAGCTTCACATTGGGGAAAAAAATTCCTTCCAGACTCCACATACGGCAATCAGACTAGCTCCCTGGATCAACGCAATATTAAGGAAACTAGTGTATATACCCTGTAATATTATACTTTTCAAGAAAGGCATCCAGTCCCTTCTTAAATTTTAGTAGGGAATCACTCATTACATCATATGGCAGAGAGTTCCATAGTCTCACTGCTCTTACAGTAAAGAATCCGCGTCTGTGAGTATGCTTAAACCTTCTTTCCTCCAGACGTAGAGGAGGCCCCCTTGTCCCCAGTCTAAAGGGGGTTTTACACTAAGCGATATCGCTAGCAATATCGCTAAAACGTCACTGATTTTGTGACGTTATAGCGATATTGCTAGCGATATCGCTATGTGTGATACTTCCCAACGACCGGCTCCCCCGCTGTCCATCGCTGATCGCGCGAGAATGTCCGGCTCCATTTCTCGTCGGGCGCTTCCTGCTGAGACTTCCTGCTGTGACGACGAGCGACGCTGGCGGGAGGACGCAGGATCGCTGTGTGTGAATGGTAAGTATCGTGCGCTGCGTCGCTGCTGCATCGCTGTGAGATCTTTCTGTATGAAAGCTCACTAGCGATCATTTAGCGATGCACCAGCGATCCTGACCGGGTCGGATCGCTGGTTGGATCGCTGGTGCATCGCTAAATGTAAAAGGGCCTTAAGAGTAAAAAGATCATTAGAAAGGTCTTTGTACTGTTCCCACATATATTTATACATTGTAATAAGATCACCCCTAAGCCTTCGATTCTCCAAACTAAATAACCCCAAGTGTAATAACCTGTCTTGGTATTGCAGACCCCCTAGTTCCCTAATAACCTTGGTCGCTCTTCTCTACACCCGCTCCAGTTCAGTTATGTCTTTCTTATACACCGGAGACCAGAACTGTACACAGTATTCTAAGTGTGGTCGCACTAGTGACTTGTATAGAGGTAAAATTATGTTCTCCTCAAGAGCTTCTATGTTTTTTTTAATGCAATGTGGGGGTAAACCATTGTTTGGGCGCATGGCAGAGCTCGGAAGGGAAGGAGCACCATTTTACTTTTTCAGCGCAGAATTGGCTGGTATTGAGATCAGACGCATGTCGCGTTTGGAGAGCCCCTGATGTGCCTAAACTGTGGAAACACCCCAAATTAACCACAAACCTAACCCCAACACACCCCTAACCCCAACCTGAACTTTAGCCCCAACCCTAAGCCGAAAATGGAAATAAACACAGTTTATTTTATTATTTTTCCATAATTAATGGGGTTATAAAGGGGGGTTTGAGTTACTATTTATAGCGGGTTTTTATGTTTGGCAGCTGTCACACTAAATGAAGCTTTTTATTGCAAAAAGTAGTTTTCGCATCACCACATTTTAAGAGCTATAATATTTCCATATTTTGGCCCACAGAAGCATGTGAGGTCTTGTTTTTTGCAGGACGAGTTGACGTTTTTATTGGTACCATTTTCGGGCACATAACATTTTTTGAAAGCTTTTTATTCTGATTTTTGGGAGGCAGAATGAACAAAAACCAGCAATTCACAAGTTTCTTTTTTTTTTGGGGGGGGGGAGTCTATACCGTTCCACGTGTGGTAAAATTAATAAAGCAGTTTTATTCTTTGGATCAGTATGATGACATCGATACCTCATTTATGCCATTTTTTTCATGTTTTGGTGCTTTTATACAATAAAAACTATTTAATAGGAAAAATTATTTTTGCAACGCTTTATTCTGAGAGCTATAACTTTTCTTTTTCCGATGATGGAGCTATATGGCGGCTTGTTTTTTTTCGGGACAAGATGACGTTTTCAGCGGTACCATGTTTATTTATATCAGTCTTTTTGATCACGTGTTATTTCACTTTTTGTTTGGCGGTATAAAGATAAAGCATTTTTTTTTGCCTGCTTTTTTAATGGTGTTCCGTAAAGGGGTTAACTAGTGGGACAGTTTTATAGGTCAGTTGTTATGGATGTGGCGATACCAAATATGTACTTTTGGGAGTTTTTTTATTTATATAAATGAATTTATTGGTAAAATATTTAATTTTTTTTATATGGGGATTTTTTATTTTCACACTTTTTTTTTTTTTTTTACACTTTATTACATTGTCCCAGGGTGGGACATTACTATAAAAAGTCAGATCGCTCATCTGACACTTTGCATAGCACAGTGTCAGATCAGAAATCTGACAGGGAGTGAAGAAGGCTTGCCGGAGCCTCCTTCTCCTGATTATGGTCATTTGGATGTTTTTGGTTGTCATTATGATTTAAAAAGAGAAAACACATTAGTTTGACAATAAATGGCTTCACCCAACCACTAACCATGAGTGGAGAAAAAGTTTTGGTGTTATCATTCATTTTCGGAAAAAAGGCCAAGAAAGCAAAAATTCTGCCAGGGTTTGTAAACTTTGAGCACAACTGTACATCCAAGTTGATGTCCAGCTTGAAAGCACCATTTTATTGAGATCACTTTCTAATGTGTGCGTATGTATGTATGTGTTATACACACACACACACACACACACACACACACACAATTAGAAAGTAATCCCAATAAAATTGTGCTTTCAAACTGGACTGCATTTTCATGGTAATTGATTCTTTTATTTAACATCAAACTGGATGTATATTTGCTCATGTGCTTGGGATTATTGTCCTACTGTGGGCAAGCTTTAAGATCAATATCCTCACATTCAACTGTGTAGTACTTTGGAATATGCAGATGCCCAGGGTCTTGTGGCTGCAAAACTAGCCCAAACCATGACCCCACCACTGTGTTTGACAATCAGTATGTGGTGTTTTTACTCATCTGCTGTGTTTGGTTTTCTCTAAATATTGCACAAGACAGGACCTAACATCTTCACTTTAGTCTCGTCTGTCAAAAGTACATTGTTCCAGAAGTCTTGTGACTTGCTCAACTTTGCAAACTTTTGCGGTGCGGTCATGCTCTTTTTTGAAAGAAAAGACACTCTCAGTAACCCTTTTAAGCAAGTCATACACTTGTTCAGTCTCTAATTGTACTGCCATGAACGTATTCATTTACCATGCTAACTGAGGCTTTTAGAGTCTGAGCCTTAGCTCTTGGGCGTTTTGCAATTTGTCCGAGCATTGCACAGTTTGTTCTTGAGGAAACTTTGTTGAAAGTCTACCTGGAAAATTTTACACTTGGAAATAATCTATTTCACTGTGGAATGATTGACAACAAATTGTTCAGAAATGGCCTCAAAATTTTTCCCAAATTTGATTCTCAAAGATCATTACTGATTTTCCTCCTTGGTATTGCGTTAACACACTGGAAATGCTCTAGAAAATCTAACTGTTATAACGTCAGATTAGCGGTCAAAACTTGCTAATGACCAATATTTGAAGGACATTACAATAGCAGCTTCTTAGCCCTCTTAATTCCTACGTTAGCAGTGCTTAATTTTTCAAACACTGCTCTTGCATTTTGGCTTAGTTTTTGTCATAAAATGTGTAATTTGTCATGTGTTGTTGTATTTACTACATTTTAAAAAGACAAGATTTCTTTTGTCTTGTTACTTAAAGCCATGGAATTCAAAGAGGGTGTTCTTGGTTTTTCCCATTACTATCTTTCTGCCCATCCCTGTTTGAAAACCTTCTCAATAATAAACTTACCATAATAAAAGTTTAAAGGGTCATCCACCTTCTTCATAGTGCATCTTCTCACAAACTAACCAGCACTTCTGTCCATAAAAAGCTGCTGATGGAGGAGCAGGTGACAAGACCTGTCCATCAGCCTCCAATAGTAAAGTGCTGCTCTGTTTGTGTGGAAAGATGCATTAACAAGGGAATGTGGACAACCCTTTAAACTCAACTTACTGTTTATGCTATTTGCCACCATTACAGCTCTGTACTTTTGCTATAATATGGCACCATTGAATACCAATATCAGCTTATGTGCACAACATATACAATCTGACCAAATATTGACTTCCTTGACAAGGTAAATGTAAGAAGAAAAAAAAAAAAGATAATGAGTTGTCAGACAGGTTACTCAGGCTGCACCTGATTTTCCCAGCTGTTCAACAGTCACACGCAACATAAGTCTCCATTCATGAGGTCTCATTCATCTACTGTGTTCCCTAGCACAGCCAAATCTCTGTTTAACCCATTCACACACCTGCAGTTGTGTATTAGCTCAATCTGCGAATAGTTCTTGAAATTTTGAAAATCGCTTCTCAAAATAAAAATAAAGCCAAACGTCTTGCCAGAATGAACACCAATCAAGGAGATAAACTAGCAAAGGCCATTTTACATAGACCGGTACAACTTTTATAGGGATGAACAATCGCTAAAGGGTACCAGTCACCTGGCTCATGCTGCTCAAGCTACAGGCAGCATAAATAGGTGGGTGGCTGCACAACTGGAGTCAGGTATATTTTTCACCAAAAAGCTCCGACGCTTCAGAGAATGTCTAAACAGGATACGTCTGGGGACCATAGGCAGAGGAAAGACTGGTTCAGCGCTGCCTCAGCTGGCTTTTTTTATGCATCGCTCTAGGTGACTGACCAAGAGACCTGTGGATCATATGGAACAGCGATGGGGTAAGCTGGCCGGGGGCAGTGCTGAACAAGTCTCAACTCTATCTGTAGTCTCCCCTCCAGGAAGTTTCAGAGTCAAAAAAATGCCTGGCTGCAATTAGGCAGGTAGGCTCCAATTCATACAGCCCATGGTTTGGGCAGCTGCATCAAGTGACAGCTTCCCTTTAATAGGATTGTACGGCCTTCATTTGGTCTAAACAATATCAACAAGAATTAATCCGTTTATTTGGAGCGATGTGCTGCAGACAACATTTAGGCCAGCATAAGGGATACAATCCGCTGTCGGTCCAATGATCAGCCTGTGTAAGGCTAGGTTCACATTAGCAATTGAGTCAGCAGCATATCATTTGCATGCGTAAACGCATGCATGTTTACACAGCGTTAATACGCATCATCTTATGCATGACAGAAAAAAATGCTGCATGTGCGTGCGTTTGTAAGCGTTTTTGCATGTGTTTACGTTGTTTATGTGCATGCATTCGATATGACATCAAACAAAAATGGGTGTGTCTCATGGGATTTCTATCTACATTTTGAAGAATGCATGCGTATCGAACGCATGCGTACGCATGTCCTTGTGTACCAATGCGTTCCCATAGACAGTAATGCGTTTTTTACGCACTCATCCGCATGCATGCGCATATTTGACGATGTTTACGCCTCAAAATGCAACATGTTGCGTTCTCCACACACCATGCTAAATATATGTATGCATGACACATGCAGATCTATGCGGATCAAACGCTGGGCACACAGACGCAAATGTGAAACCAGCCTAAGAGGGCGTTTTACCAAGTATTGTGTTTCCACAGCACAATAAGCTAACCCCATTGGTGTCCTCTGCTTTTGTGATCAAAACTAATGAGATGTACTTAGGCATTAGCCCGAATTTGGTGGCTTACTGTCCAGTACTGTATAACAGGAGGTTATCAATGAATACTTGTGTTTATTTGTCCATGCAAAATTCTCAAATATCATTTTGCAGGACTGGCTTCACTCCATCTATGTACCTTGGTCTCTCCATGAGGTTTCTAATATACAGTCATCTAAGCTACAAAAGAAAAAGCAGTGACTGGAAAGTTACAGAAATATATAAATTTTAACCCCATGTGTGAGTGCGATTGCTGCTGAAATCCACATCAGCATGCAGTTGTAAATACTCTTAAAACTGGTTTAGACCTGTGCAGCTTTGGAGATGGAACTGAAGTTTACCTGCAAACCTGCATGGACAGCATTACATTTATAAACCATGCAAATTGGCTGGAAAGTACATGTAGCACTGTTTGTCTGCAGCTAAATTTATCTGTACTCATTTATCAAGACGCAGAATTTTCATTCTCCTTAAAGTGATTTTTACGCTCTCTGACGATTAGATCCCTGCTCTGAGATGCTGGAGACATGTGTTGCAGTTCTAGATATGGTTTTGGAAAGGGTAATTATGCTTAATGCTAGCAAACAAGATAAACATGATGTAATTACACCTAATAACAGATGCCCACATTCCTCACACTTTGCGTGCCATACAACACTATCCTGCTGGCATTGCTCACACTATATTGGCAGGTAACTTTCAGGAACTGGCAGGCAATGTATTTAACTCTCTAACTTTTGCCAAGGTGACCCATCGCACACAACCTAATCGAGGACAGAGAGGGTGAAGGAGAAAGTCCTGTCACGCAATGAGGGAGAATCTAAAGCTAATGTTTAGACTTTTAATTACTGGATGACATATGTGCGAGTGAAGAAGGAACGCCTCCTGCCTCGCACACACGCAAGCCAACTCTAAGGCAAACCACAGCAGAAGTAATAAGGGATGTAATATAAACTTTACAGTGGGGTAGAGAGGAGCAGGAGCTCCTCTGGGAGGTGAGAAAGCTGGAAGGTGAAGTTAAACATAAAATATGAAGTAAAATGGGGGGACCTTGGCAAAGTGCTATATGTTCTTCTAAACAAGCTGAACCTCAGGCACAATGGGGCTTGCTGTGGATAGGAAGCTGGGGGGGAAGCTTGGCTGCTCAGGAAGCCAAGTAATTAAAGAGGCCCTGAAAGGAGGCGGGAGTGGGGCTGTTGGAAAAGTTTTACTATGAGATTTTACAGCTGGTAGTGAAGCTAGGCAGATACTGATTGAGCAGCACTCTTAACACGCAACACAATCATTCACACTGTGGGAAGGAGCAAGGGTCACTTGTAATACAGACAATACCCAGTAACCCACTTCTGTCTGTATCAATCACATGACTTTACAACACGTGTATGGAATCAGAATTGGGGCTTATTCACACTTTTTACTTTGACAATTCCCAGCCCAACTGCAGGTCTCCTGAGCACATGTAGCACTTGTTGGGTCAGAAGAACGACAGGTTAGTCTGAGAGTTGCAGTTGTACCATGGACTGTAAAATACAGCCGGTATAAAGTCATGTGAATAAACCCTATGGGCCTACGCATACCACGTTACATGCTCTAGTGCATGCTATATATATTTTCTGCCCTAATGCTACTACATGTGACTATAGTGTGCATGTTGAAGGCAGTCTAAAGTGTACTCTGTGCAACAGCGTACATGTCAATTTACACGGCACCGAGCTCCAACGTGTTCAGCTATATCAGGTGTGAATGTTTCCATAGAATGAAAAGCTCCTAATGATACATATTTATTATACTGCAAAAGGAAAGTTTAAACAGATGACCTATGGCCAGAAATACAATCGAGCATATTGATAAATGGCTCCAGGGGGTTTGTGCACCTCGACGTAAAATGACAATTATATAGAGCCCAATTCTCTCTACTGTATTTCAGAGCCGGAATTAAAACAGTGGCCATTAAAACAGGGCTTCAATGCTGGCCATTTGACCAGTTGGCTCTCCATGCAACTGTTGTGACTATAACACAGCCATGACACATGCAACTGCGGAACCAAACAGCTGATCAGCTGGCGTGCTCCAGGAAGCCGGGTTCTCTCTGCCGCTATAGCTTGCAAATAAGCCCTGACCCGATCAAATTCTCTCATCTCTATTAATAATCTACAGGTTAATAGCCACCACTTAGACCCCTGCTGCCTGGAAGAAATTAACTTTATTCCACCCAGCAGCATTTGGGGTTCAGTCACTGCTCTGTGTATAGAGCGAGTCGGCTGTAACTGTGCCCTGGGCACTGTCAACAGCTTAGCATTAGTGCCGGTTGTCAGTCAGTGCTTGGGGCGTGGCTAAATTGCGCTGGCACCATTCCTATGACTGAACGCCAGAATACTTATCAGAGACCCATGACATTTTCAATATTCTGAATACAGGCCTTGAGAAGGCTTATTCTTTGCACCCTGAACTGCCATTTTTAATGATACCATTTTGGGGTAGATCCGAAGTTTTGATTGCCTCCTATTGCAATGTTGCGAAAGCTAAAAACCTTAATTTGTTTAGATATTTTTTTCTCATTACGCCGTTTACAGATTTGATTCATTTAATATTTTGATAGATTGAACTTTTTTCGACGTGACGATAACAAATGTGTATTTTTTATTTTGCTTTAATTTTTAAAGAGGCAAAAAATGAGGGGGGGATTAGAACTTTAATTTTTTTTTTAAAATGACAAAAAAAATACAAAACTTTTTTTTCTCACTTTTTATTGTATTCAATAATCCCTTAAAAGGACTTCAAGCTGCATTCATCCAATCACTTATACCACACATAGCACTTCTTTCACAGGAATATCATAAATGACCGGCCCGGGGTTCTTCAGCAGCCCCCCTGCTGTCATGGCAACACATAGTCATGGGCGCACCGATTAGTGTTAATGCCACTCCTCCCGCAGCTGTTAGAGGCAGATAATAGCTGAATAAATCAGCCATCATCTTCTGGGACAGATGCAAGCCAAGTAAGCAGCAAAGGAAGTGACACGACATATGACGTAATTGTACCTCATGTCGTAAAGAGGTTAAAATGTGGAGCCGAAAACTGGATCCCATATTGAAGATATGGCCTTACCAGTGATTTATAGATGGGCAATAAGGTGCATTATTCTACAGTTATTAACATTAAACTTCATTTGCCAAGTGTTTGCCCATACAGATATCCTATCCAGATTCATTTGTAATACATTACACTGTCAAGATCAGCTTTTATTTTACTCATTTATATAGCGTCATTAATTCCACAGCGCTTTACAAACATTATTGGCACTGTCCCCAACGGGGCTCAATCTAGAATCCCTATTAGTATGTCTTTGGAATGTGGGTGGAAACCAGAGTACCCGGAGGAAACCCACGCAAACACGGGGAGAACATGCAAACTCCTTTCAGATGTTGTCCTTGGTGGGATTTGAACCGAGGACCACAGCGCATTATCTACAAAGTTGTGGTCATCAGCAAAGACCAAAGAGCCATTTTGCAAATTTGTATGGCTATTGGAGCATGTTTTTACTGAATTCAGAACTTTCCTTGCAATGAATGGAGAGCTTCACATGCATAACTACCTTCTCCTGTTATTGAGTCAGCCTCCAGTCAGATTTGGGGTGGATTATGGTACCAATATTATGCAAGCAGATGTGGATCCCACCCACATTCCTTAGACATGTATGAGATATCCTGTAGATTAACAGCTATGTACCTACTGTAGCCGCTAAGATTAGAGATAGCCAAAATTAACCCCTTTCTGCCATATGATGTACTATACCGTCCATGGGACCCGGGACCCTATGCCCATGGACGGGATAGTACGTCATTGTTATGCGAGGCTTAGGTCGAAGGAGGCTGACAAAACCCGGGCCCCTGCGGAGTCCCTCAAACTAGGGAAAACCCTGTCTGACCCTCAACCCAGGGTTTTTGCTAAAGGTGCAAATGCCTGAGCCTCCAGCCTCTCCTTATCTCCTGCTCAGCCCTAAGCTGAACCCTCCACCCTCCACCCAGTGAGTTGTCAAACCACCAAAACCCACACAGTAATGACAGACAGGGAGAACTCAAACCACACCGCGCCGCAACCACACAGGACAATACTATAATGTGAACAGGGCAAAACAAAGCACAAATATAGGAAGACGAAAAGGAACCAACGGATCATACGACACCAGCTATGAATTTCTCTCTCCAACACCTCCACTCCAGACCGGAACCACTTGGCACAAAACACAAGCTATAAATCGGCGACGCCCACAGGCCAGCACGACTATTTAAAGACCGTGGGCGTGACCAAACATCCCACCTGATTTCCAGCTAGATTAACCCCAGATAACCTGAGTAAAATCAAGCCGGCGCCACTGAGGCTATAGTGGACGGAGATGGAACTACCGCTGCCTGCCGGACGCTGTGGTGTGAACAGCGTCCGACATGACAGTACCCCGTCTTCTACGAGGGACCCCAGGGCCCTCAAGACTCATAGGACCCGGCTTGTCCGGATGACGGCGGTGAAAGGAACTGACCAGCCGATCCGCATGTATGTCTGAGGCTGGAACCCAAGACCTCTCCTCCGGACCATACCCCCGCCAGTGCTCCAAATACTGAAGAGTACGGTGCAGTACTCGAGAGTCCACCACTTTGGAGACTTCAAACTCTAAATCGCCATCCACCATGACTGGAGGTGGCATCGGCGTCGTGTCCACAGAGCCTACCACCTTTTTCAATAAAGACCTGTGAAACACGTTGTGTATCTTGTATACCGCAGGAAGCTCCAACCGAAAAGCAACCGGGTTTATGATGGCAGCAATCTTAAAAGGGCCAATAAACCTTGGACCCAATTTCAATGATGGAATTTTGAGTTTTATGTTTTTAGTAGCTAACCACACCCAATCACCCACACACAGGTCCGGACCTGGCACGCGTCTAGAGTCAGCCACACGTTTGTATCTTGCACTCATGCTCAGCAATCGCTGTTTCACACTCCTCCAGACCGATGATAGTTGAACTCCTAACCGGTCCTCCTCTGGGACGCCCCCAGAGCCCCCCTGATGCAAGGTACAAAATTGAGGATGGTGCCCATAAACACAAAAGAACGGAGACTCTCCTGATGATTCTTGGCGGTGATTATTTAATGCGAACTCGGCCAAGGGAAGGAACGTCGACCACTCCTCTTGGTTGTCGGACACAAAACATCGCAAATACTGCTCCAGATTTTGGTTCTTGCGCTCAATTTGACCATTTGACTGCGGATGAAACGCCGACGAATGAGACAACTTGATCCCCAATCGTGAGCAAAAAGCTTTCCAAAACTTCGCCACAAACTGGGTACCCCTATCAGACACTATGTCCGACGGAACTCCGTGCAGTCTGACCACCTCCTGCACAAAGACCTGAGCCAACGTCTTCGCGTTGGGCAAGGAAGGCAACGACACAAAATGCGCCATCTTCGAAAATCGATCAACCACCACCAGGATGACCGTGTTCCCCGCCGAGGCAGGCAAGTCTGTGATAAAGTCCATGGAGATTTCTGTCCATGGCCTACTAGGTATCCCCAGAGGCTGTAGAGTGCCAGCAGGACGGGTTCTGGGCGACTTGGCCCTGGCGCACGTGATGCAAGCTGTCACGTAGGAAACCACATCCTGCCGGATTTTTGGCCACCAGAAGCGGCGCGATACCAGTTCCAAGGTGCCCCTAACCCCTGGATGACCGGCCAGGACCGAGTCGTGGTGTTCCCCCAACACTTTAAGACGAAGATGAAGGGGTACGAACGACTTATTAGCGGGAAGTCCTGGTGGTACCTCCTCCTGGGCCTCGGCAATCTCCACCTCTACCTCAGTCGTGAGAGCCGAAACCACTACACCTTCCTGGAGGATGGGTACCGGCTCTTCCCGAGGTTCTCCCCCCGGAAAACACCTGGACAAGGCATCCGCCTTGGTGTTTTCCGCCCCAGGACGGTAAGTCACCAGAAAGTTAAAACGTGTAAAAAACAATGCCCAGCGAGCCTGCCTGGGAGACAGACGCTTGGCCGACTCCAGATAGAGCAGGTTTTTATGGTCGGTGATGACTGTGACCTGGTGGGCCGCCCCCTCCAAGAAGTGTCGCCATTCCTCAAAAGCCAATTTGATGGCCAACAAATCCCTGTTGCCGATGTCGTAATTCCGTTCGGCCGGCGACAGTTTCTTGGAGAAGTAGGCGCATGGACGCAAATTGCTCAAGGACGAGCCCTGCGACAGTACTGCCCCCACTCCCACCTCAGACGCATCGACCTCCACCGTAAAAGGTTTGGTTATGTCCGGTTGCACCAGAATGGGGGCTGAAGCAAAACGGTTCTTCAGAAGCTCAAATATACGCACGGGATCCTCAGACCAGATAGCGAGATTGGTACCTTTTTTCGTCATGTCCGTGAGCGGTTTGGCTATAGTAGAGAAATTCTTAATAAACTTCCTATAATAGTTGGCAAACCCAAGGAACCGCTGGAGCGCCTTTAGATTACCAGGCCGTTCCCATCGCAGCACCGCTTGCACCTTCGCGGCATCCATTTTAAACCCTGCGGCGGACACAATATATCCCAAAAAAGGCAACTCTTGAACAAAAAACACGCATTTTTCAAGCTTAGCATAGAGCTTATTCTCACGGAGCAGCTGTAACACCTGCCTGACATGCTCTAAATGAGTGTCCTGGTCGCTCGAATAAATAAGGATATCATCCAGGTACACAATCACAAACTTCCCCAGCACATGAGCAAATACATCATTTATGAAATGTTGGAACACAGCAGGCGCGGTTGTCAACTCAAATGGCATAACTAGGCTTTCAAAATGACCCTCAGGGGTATTAAATGCCGTCTTCCACTCATCCCCCTGACGGACCCTTATGAGGTTATATGCCCCCCTGAGGTCAAGTTTGGAAAACCACTTCGCACCAGCCACCTGGTTGAACAAATCAGGGATCAGAGGCATCGGGTAGGGATCACGGACCGTAAACTGGTTTAACTCCCGGAAATCCAGACACGGGCGTAACCCCCCATCTTTCTTCTTAATAAAGAAAAACCCCGCTGCTACAGGTGAGGATGAAGGCCGGATGTGCCCTTTACTTAAACTCTCCGCAATGTAGTCCTTAAGAGCTTGTCTCTCCGGACCAGAAATACTAAACATCCTCGCCTTTGGCAATTTAGCCCCGGGTTTTAACCTAATTTGACAGTCATAGGCTCGATGTGGAGGTAGTTCTGAGCAACCCCTCTCAGAGAATACGTCCACAAAATCCAGCAATGCCTCCGGAAGGCTGGACTTCACGGCGGACACACATGTGGCCAAGCAATTTTCCTGGCAGAAACTGCTCCACTGGACTATGTCCTGGGTTCTCCAGTCAATCACCGGGTTGTGCTTAGACAACCATGGGAAACCCAGGACTATTTGTGCTGGGAGATTATTGAGTACCTTACATGTAACCCACTCAGAATGTAGGACCCCAATGTGGAGTTTAACCTCAGCTACAAACTCAGTAATCTCCCCCTGTGGGAGGGGAGCGGCATTAATGGTAACCACGCGAATAGGATGAGGGAGTTTTTCGATCTTGAAACCTGCCATGCGTGCAAACTCCTCATCCATGAGATTGGTGGCTGAACCGCTATCCACAAACACTGATATTGGTAGCTCTCTGCCCACAATAATAACCCTGGCAGGGAGCATACATTGAGATACCATCATGGAGGATATGCATACGCTCAGTTGGGCCTCCTCCATACCCTCTGAGCTTACCAGTTTTCCGCCGGTGCGACTTTCTTTGGTAGCACAGGACAAGCATTTACATAATGATCTCTTTTACCACAGTAAAAACATGCTCCATGCTTCCTGAACCCAGGAACGCGACGCTGCACATGTGATACCCCAGCGATTTGCATAGGTTCCGTGGGCTCATCTGCAGCAACCACACTGGCACCCCTGCTTTCCCCCAGAGGCAGCGTCTCCTGCGCCCCTTGACGCAAACGGCGATCAATACGGATTACCAAACTCATGGCAGATTCTAACGATGCAGGAGTCTCATACATCAGGAGGGCCTGTTTAACTCTTTCTGAGACCCCATGAATAAACTGACTCCGCAGCGCTGGGTCGTTCCACTGTGTGTTTACTGCCCAACGGCGAAATTCTGAACAATAGTCTTCCGCCATACGTTCCCCCTGACGGAGTGCGCGGATCTTAGATTCTGCTAAAGCCAATCTGTCGGGGTCATCATAAATGAGCCCGAGTGCTGAAAAAACATTCTCAACCGAATGAAATGTAGCAGAGTCGGCTGGTAAGGAAAACGCCCATGCTTGGGGGTCCCCACTCAGTAATGATAACACCAGACCCACCCGCTGAGCCTCATTACCTGAGGAGACCGGGCGCATGCGAAAGTATAACTTGCAGGCCTCCCGAAAGATGACAAATTTGCTGCGTTCCCCAGAAAATCGTTCAGGCAGCGGAATCTTAGGCTCTGCACCTGCACCAGCAGAAGCCGCTTGTACATTAGCTACAACCAGGCCCTGCTGCTGAACTGCCCCCTTCAACTCGGTGACCTGTACGGACAGCGCCGCCAACTGGCGGTTTATGGAAGTCATGGAATCCATGGAAAAATGTTGGGCCGATTATAATGTTATGCGAGGCTTAGGTCGAAGGAGGCTGACAAAACCCGGGCCCCTGCGGAGTCCCTCAAACTAGGGAAAACCCTGTCTGACCCTCAACCCAGGGTTTTTGCTAAAGGTGCAAATGCCTGAGCCTCCAGCCTCTCCTTATCTCCTGCTCAGCCCTAAGCTGAACCCTCCACCCTCCACCCAGTGAGTTGTCAAACCACCAAAACCCACACAGTAATGACAGACAGGGAGAACTCAAACCACACCGCGCCGCGCCGCAACCACACAGGACAATACTATAATGTGAACAGGGCAAAACAAAGCACAAATATAGGAAGACGAAAAGGAACCAACGGATCATACGACACCAGCTATGAATTTCTCTCTCCAACACCTCCACTCCAGACCGGAACCACTTGGCACAAAACACAAGCTATAATCGGCGACGCCCACAGGCCAGCACGACTATTTAAAGACCGTGGGCGTGACCAAACATCCCACCTGATTTCCAGCTAGATTAACCCCAGATAACCTGAGTAAAATCAAGCCGGCGCCACTGAGACTATAGTGGACGGAGATGGAACTACCGCTGCCTGCCGGACGCTGTGGTGTGAACAGCGTCCGACATGACAGTCATTGCGATCAGCGGCGCCCACGTGGTGAGCGCCGCTGATCACGGCCGGGTGTCAGCTGATTATCACAGCTGACACTCGGCACTATGTCTCAGGGGCGGTCACGGACCACCCCCGATACGTTACCCCTGGCACACTGCGATCAAACATGATCGCAGTGTACCGGGGGTTTAGGGAAGCATCGGGAGGGAGGAGGCTCCCTCCGTGCTTCCCTGAGACCCCCCACAGCAGCGCAATGTGCAGCGCTGCTGCGGGGGTCTCCTTCCCTGCAGGTCCCCGGATCCAAAATGGCAGCAGGGACCTTCGAGGGCCTGCAGGGAGCTGGCTTCCTCAGTGCCTGCAAAACGCAGGCACGAGGAAGCCTTCTGCAATGCCTGTGACAGATCGCTGATCTGTCACAGTGATCTGTGATGTGTCAGATCAGCGATCTGTCACATGACAGTTATGTCCCCCCTGGGACATTGTAATAAAGTATAAAAAAAAAAAAAAAAAAAGTGTAAAAGTAATTTATAAAAAAAAAAAAAAAAAAAAAAAAAAAAAAAAAAAAAAAAAAAATCGCTAAATAAATTAAAAAAAAAAAAAAATTCCCTAATAAATTCATTTTTTGGAAATAAAAAAAAAAAAAACAATAAAAGTACACATATTTGGTATCACTGCGTCCAGAACGACCCGTCCTATAAAACGGTCCCATTAGTTAACTTCCTTAGCGAACCCTTTAAAAAAATAAATAAAGCTTTATCATCATACCGCCGAACAAAAAGTGCAATAACGCGAGATCAAAAAGACGCATATAAATAACCAGGGTACTGCTGAAAATGTCATCTTGTCCCGCAAAAAACGAGCTGCCACACAGCATCATCAGCGAAAAAATAAAGTTATAGCTCGCAGAATAAAGCGATGCAAAAATAATTATTTTTCATATAAAATGGTTTTCATTGCATAAAAGCGCCAAAACACAAAAAAAAGACATAAATGAGGTATCGCTGTAACCGTACTGACCCGAAGAATAAAACCGCCTTATCAATTTTACCGCACAAGAAATGGTGTAAACGCACCCCCCAAAAGAAATTCTTGAAATGCTGGTTTTTGTTCATTCTGCGTCCCAAAAATCGTAATAAAAAGCGATCAAAATAATGTCACGTGCCAGAGAATGGTACCAATAAAAAAGTCAGCTCGTCCCGCAAAAAATAAGACCTCACATGACTCGGTGGGTCAAAATATGGAAAAATTATAGCTCTCAATATGTGGTGATGGCAAAAACTATTTTTACAATAAAAAGCTTCTTTTAGCGTGCGACAGCTGCCAAATATAAAACCCGCCATAAATAGTAAATCAAATCCCCCTTTATCACCCCCTTAGTTATGGAAAAATAATAAAATTTTAAAAAAAATGTATTTATATCCATTTTCCCCATTAGGGTTAGGGCTGAGATTAGGGTTAGGGGTGTGCTGGGGTTAGGGTTGGAGTTAGAATTAGGGGGTTTCCACTGTTTGGGCACATCAGGTGCTCTCCAAACGCAGCATGGCGTCTGATCTCAATTCCAGCCAATTCTGCGTTGAAAAAGTCAAATGGTGCTCCTTCCCTTCCAAGCTCTGCCATGTGCCCAAACAGTGTTTTACCCCCACATATGGGGTATCAGCCTACTCAGGACAAATTGCAAAACAACTTTTGGGGTCCAATTTCTCCTGTTACCCTTAAGAAAATAAAAAATTGGGGGCAAAAATATAATTTTTGTGGAAAAAAAATGATTTTTTTTATTTTCACGCCCGGGCGTTATAAACTTCTGTGAAGCACTTGGGGGTTCAAAGTGCTCACCACACATCTAGATAAGTTCCTTAGGGGGTCTAGTTTCCAAAATGGGGTCACTTGTGGGGGTTTCCACTGTTTAGGTACATCAGGGGCTCTCCAAACGCAACATGACACCCGCAGACCATTCCATCAAAGTCTGCATTACAAAACGTCACTACTTCCCTTCAGAGCCCCGACGTGTGCCCATACAGTAGTTTTCTCCCACATATGGGGTATCAGCGTACTCAGGACAAATTGGACAGCAACTTTTGGGGTCCAATTTCTCCTGTTACCATTGGGAAAATAAAATTGGGGACTAAACGATAATGTTTGTGGAAAAAATATGATTTTTTTATTTTCACGCCCAGGCGTTATAAACTTCTGTGAAGCCCTTGGGGGTTCAAAGTGTTCACCACACATCTAGATAAGTTCCTTGGGGGGGTCTAGTTTCCAAAATGGTGTCATTTGTGGGGGGGTTTCCACTATTTTGGTACATCAGGGGCTTTCCAAACGCGACATGGTGTCCGATCTCAATTCCAGCCAAAAAGTCAAATGGTGCTGCTTCCCTTCCGAGCTCTGCCATACGCTCAAATAGTTGTTTACACCCACATATGGGGTATCAGCGTACTCAGGACAAATTGCACAATAACTTTTACGGTCCTGTTACCCTTGGGAAAATAAAAAATGGGGGTGAAAAGATCATTTTTTTGGAAAAAATTTGATTTTTTTAATTGTACGACTGTACGTTATAAACTTCTGTGAAGCCCTTGTGGGTTCAAAGTGCCCACCACATATCTAGATAAGTTCCTTGGGGGGTCTAGTTTCCAAAATGGGGTCACTTGTGTGGGGTTTCCACTGTTTAGGTACATCAGGGGCTCGCCAAACGTGACATGGCGTCTGATCAGAATTCCAGCCAATTTTGCATTGAAAGAGTCAAACGGCGCTGCTTCCCTTCCGAGCTCTGCCATGCACCCAAATAGTCGTTTACACCTACATGAGTTATCCGCGTACTCAGGACAAATTGCACAATAACTTTTGCAGTCCAATTTCTCCTGTTACCCTTCGTAAAATAAAAAAAATTGGACCTGAAGTAATTTTTTTGTTAAAAAAACTTAAATGTTCATTTTTTTCTTTTTAAACATTCAAAAAATTCCTGTGAAGCACCTGAAGGGTTAATAAACTTCTTGAATATGATTTTGAGCACCTTGAGAGGTGCAATTTTTAGAATGGTGTCACTTGGGTATTTTCGATTATACAGACCCCTCAAAGTGACTTCAAATGTGAAGTGGTCCGTAAAAATAAAATGGTGTTGCAGAAATGAGAAGTCGCTGGTCAACTTTTAACCCTTTTAACTTCCTAACAAAAAAAAAAAATTTGGTTCCAAAATTGTGCTGATGTAAAGTAAACATATATGAAATGTTATTTATTAATTTTTTGTGTGCCATATTTCTGTGATTTAAGGGCATAAAAATTCAAAGTTGGAAAATTGCGAAGTTTTCGCCAAATTTCCGTTTTTTTCACAAACGCAAGTTATTTGAATGAAATTTTACCACTAACATGAAGTACAATATGTCACGAGAAAATGTCAGAATCAGTGGGATCCATGGCAGCGTTTCAGAGTTATTACCTCATATAAAGGGACAGTGATCAGAATTGTAAAAATTGGCCCCGTCATGAGCGTGCAAACCACCCTTGGGGGTTAAGGGGTTAAAGGTCAAAATCTGAGTTGACACAGGTGATCAGTGAAATAGACTCTTCTTACCTGTGCAGTATTCCTTAACACCGGGTTGTGGTACTATAATTCTCCTATATATGATAGGCTCAGATTCAAGTATATTTTCATCATGTCTGTATGTTGGGGGTCTTTCATTTGGGGTTCCACGAGTCTTGGACCCTCCACCAGAGCCTCCACCTTTTCTCTCATGAGTATCTATCTCTTCAAAGACTGCTGCTTTGTCAAAGAGAGCAAGATTTCCTTCAAAGTCAAAATCTGTATCTGGAATTTCCTCTAGGTCATCTCCAAAGCACTCATCATCCCGAGCCTTCAACTGCCCATTCTTGGGTCCACTCTTTTTAGGCGTAGCTTGGTTAGGGTGCCGACTGCTTGATGACCCTAGGTGTAAAAAGCAACAATATCATATAAAGAACACGAACTATAGATGGTAACAAAGCACTTTGCAAAGGTTTTATGGTATAGATTGAATTTTGTTCTGAAATATGCATAGTTTATATATTCATATAATGCCCGGGTAACCGTTCCTGTTCTTAGTACATTATGTACTTGAGGCAGCTTTACATGACTTGCGAGGATTTAATTTACTTATTGTACTCATTCCACTGTTCCTTTAACACAACTTACACATAGATCTGTCTTTCAAGCAGAGCCCATTAGCAAACCAACAAACTGATGTCCTCAGGGAACCTATGGTAAGTAAGGTCATTTGCTGAGTCACACTATTCACAATAGAGTTATACAAATCCAAAATTACACAAACTTTACATAAAACTTTTTGTTGTACATGTTCCTTCATGTTGTCAATATAAGCATCTGAAAGCCACTTTCAAACATAAAAAAGGTGTACATTTTCCTTAAGACAAGCTGCAGTGGTAACAGTCTAAAGTGAGAACACTGGTTTCCATAACTCCCTTTGATTATATAGGAAAGGAAGAAATTAGAATTACGTGGTGTGTGGAGGGCTGTGGAGTCGGTGTCCATTTTAGTGGAGTCAGTTGGTATAAAATGGGTACAGTAGTACAATGCAGGATGTGCTGTAAATGTTTTCAGAAGAATTTAGGAAAGTTATAATAATAATACATTTTATTTCTATAGCGCCGACATATTCCGCAGCACTTTACATTTCAGAGGGGATTTGTACAGACAATAGACATTACAGCATAACAATAATCACATAGATCTTAACAAATACCAAGAGGAATGTGGGCCCTGCTCCCAAACTTGTTACAATCTATGAGGAAAAAGGTAGACACAAAAGGTGGATGTTAACAATTGCCCTGATTGTATGGACCAGCCATAATGTTAAGTGTGTAACAGTACAAACACAGAGGGCTAATGGATGCATAAAGCATGTGGGAACATGATGCGGGGAACCTGGTTATGGTAAAACTTTTGGCTGTGCCACATAGGGATAGATTAGGTTAATGCGTTGAGGCGATAGGCCAGTCTGAATAAATGCGTTTTCAGGGCACGCTTAAAATTGTGGTGATTGGGGACTAATCGTATTGACCTGGGAAGTGCATTCCAAAGAACTGGCGCAGCATGTGTATAGTCTTGGAGACGGGAGTGGGAGGTTCTGATTATTGAGAATGCTAACCGCAGGTCATCAGCAGAACGGAGGGCGCGGGTCGGGTGGTATACTGAAACAAGGGAGGAGATGTAGGGTGGTGCTGAGCCATGGAGAGCTTTGTGGGTGAGGGTAATAAGTTTGTACTGGATTCTGGAGTGGATGGGTAGCCAGTGTAATGACTTGCACAAGGTAGAGGCGTCGGTGTAACGATTGGCGAGGAATATGATCCTGGCTGCAGCATTCAAGACAGACTGGAGGGGGGAAGAGATTGGAGGGGGGAGAGTTTGGTAAGAGGGAGACCGATTAGAAGAGAGTTACATTAGTCAAGACGAGAATGAATAAGAGAAACAGTAAGATTTTTTGCGGAGTCAAAAGTAAGATAAGGTCGAATTCTAGAAATGTTTTTGAGGTGCAGATAACAAGAGTGAGCCAGTGATTGTATGTGGGGGGCAAAGGAAAGCTCGGAGTCAAGTATGACCCCAAGACAGCGGGCATGTTGCTGGGGAGTAATAGTGGAACCACACACAGAAATGGCAATGTCGAGTATAGGTACATAAGTAGAGGAAGGAAACACAAGGAACAGTCTTTGACAGGTTCAGTTTCAGATATAGTGAGGACATGATGTTAGACACAGTTTAGACAATCACTGGTGTTTTCTAGAAAGGCAGGCGTGATGTCAGGAGAAGGAGCATATAATTAGGTGTCATCAGCATAGAGATGGTACTGGAAACAAAATCTACTGCTTGTTTGACCAATAGGGGCAGTGTACAAAGAAGAGGAGGGGGCCTAGGACTGATCCTTGAGGAACCCCAACAGTAAGGGGAAGATGGGAGGAGGAGGAACCAGCAAAAGATACAGTAAAGGAGCGGTCAGAGATAGGATTAGAACCAGGAGAGAACGGTGTCCTTGAGGCCAATGGAACGGAGCATAGTGAGGAGGCGCTGATGATCCACAGTGTCGAATGCTGCAGAGATATCCAAGAGAATTAGAATGGAGTGATGACCATTTGATTTAGCTGTTAGTAGATCATTAGAGACTTTAGTGAGGGCAGTTTCAGTAGAGTGTAAAGAGCAGAAACCGGATTGGAGAGGGTCGAGAAGAGTTATCAAAGAGATAGTGGCTAAGACGGGAGTGGACCAGGCGTTCCAGGAGTTTAGAGATGAAGGAAGATTAGAGACAGGTCTATAGTTAGCGGCACAGTTTTGGTCGAGGGATTTTTTTTTAAAGTAGTGAATGTATGATGGCATGCTTAAATGAGGAGGGAAAGATACCAGAAGAGAGAGAGAGAGGTTAAATATTTTAGTTAGGTGAGGGGTGACAGCAGGGGAAAGGGACTTGAATAGATGTGACGGAAATGGGTCACTGGTGCAAGTGGTTGGGCGAGAAGATACAAGGAGCCTGCTTACTTCTTCTTCTGTGACTGGTTCAAAATCAGAGAGTGAGCTAGATGCAGTGGGGGAGGAAGGACAGTGCATAGTATGAGGTGATTGGGAGATAATTTCCTGTCGGATCTAGTCAATTTTTTCTTTGAAGTAATTGGCCAGATCGTCAGCTCGAAGCTCCGTGGTTGGGGCCTGTACTCTTGGGTTGAGTAGAGAATGAAAAATGTCAAAGAGCTGTTTAGGGTTATTGGACAGTGAGGTGATGAGGGTGTTGAAATAGGTTTGTTTTGAGAGGTGAAGGGCAAAGTTGTATGTTCGAAGCATAAACTTATAATGGATGAAAATTTGGTGTAGATTGGAGAGAAGACCAAGTCGAGGGAGTTTCCGTTTTCATGCGTTGGCGAATTAGTAAACTGCGAAAGGCCAAACGAGCAGGTTAGAGATAAAAGGTGAGTAGCAGATAGGGAGAGGGGAAGAGCAATGGGGATGTTGAAATCGCCCATGATGAGGGTAGGGATGTCACAGGAGAGAAAATGTGGAAGCCAAGTAGCCAAATGATCCAGGAACTGATGGGAGGAGCCGGGAGGACGATATACCACCGCCACTCGCATGGAGAAGGGGATGTAGAGTCTGACGGCATGAACCTCAAAAGAAGGGATGACAAGTGAGGGTACTTGAGGGATAACCTGAAAGGTACATTTTGGTGATAGGAGCAGACCAATGCCTCCACCTGCTCTATTGTCTGATCTTGGGGTATGAGAGAAGTGTAGTCCACCATATGAAAGAGCAGCAGTAGTGTCTGACTGCTGGATCCAGGTTTCAGTAAGAGCCAGAAAGTTAAGAGAATTAGAAAGGAAAAAGTCATGAATGAAGGAGAGTTTGTTACACACTGAGCGAGAATTCCAAAGGGCACAATTAAGAGAGACAGATGGCATGCAGGGAATATTAATAAGATTAGAGGGGTTTCTGAGTGTAGCATGTGGGGGTTTGACTTTCTATAACATGGGGGACCAGGGTTGGGAGCAATGTCTCCTGCGACTAGGAGAAGGAGGATAGAAAGAGTGAGCAGATGTTAAGTGATTTGTGAGGGAGTCTCTGATGTTGAATGGTGGGACTGAATGGATCTGTGCAATTTAGCAATGTGAAAAGAGCGTGAGTGCTATACATAGGAGAGGAAAGGAGTGAGGGGCCGATATGGATGGAGTTTAGAGAGTTATTGCCAGGGCGGTGGATGTGTGTGAATGCAGCAGCCAGGATATAAATTACACAAATGCATATAGTATATATTTATTGTAATACAAATGTACAGGGAGTAAGTGTCTTACCTGTCTCTTGCCCTGTCTAACTGCCATGGTATAACTGCCTCATACTTTGATTAAATATGCATAAATGCCTTCCCAAAGCTATGTATGAATATATAGGAGGCGAAGGCTTAGATCTCTTTTATTTTGCTCTCTCTCTCTTCTCGTTAATCAATCAAACTAAATTGAGACAGCAGGACCCAATAAATGTTGTGGTCAGATAAACAAATGTCCAGCACTACATGGATCATAAAGCACTTTGAAAAGTTTCATGACCTCACAACATAAGGGGACAAGCAGAGTAAGCTGAAATAACTATATACCAGATATAAGCTTGCATAGTTAAAAACACATATGTAGCATTCAGGATTAACTGCTTGCTGACATTGAATGAAATTGAGACACACATGAGTTGATTCAGAGCAGAGATTGAAAAAGCTGGTTACCAGATATAAGCTTGCATAGTTGAAAACACATATGTAGCATTCAGGATTAACTGCTTGCTGAAAGTTACAGGAACAAATCCATATATAATTGGAATATAAATAAATTCTTAAAGACTTTTAATTAGCAAATAACACTTACAGAAACCAGTCCCAGAAAGTTTAATAGTAAAGTTGTCTGTGAGAATTTGCAGTAGGAATAGTTGCCCAGCCAAGTGTAGGAAGGTGTGATATTTTGATAGAATGCTGGAGATACCAGTGGTACTCTCGCAAGAAAAAGGCTGCTCACCAGAAAACAAGACAAAAAACACATTAAACTGTTTAAAAGTAGTGACTGCTACAAAAGAATGCAATCTATTGTGCTTTTGTGCAGTAGTTATATTTATGCTATATAGCATGCAGCAATTTTTCTGCATTCTAAGGTAAGGAATTTCATATCTAGAGAATAAAGTATATACGGTAAGTGTCCTACTTTTGAGTGACAGTGTACGTGCCTGTGGCTTACAACCTGTTCACATCTCGTGCTGAGGAAGGAATTCCCACCTCCTGGGGGATGAACTGCAGCACGGATTCTCCGTGACAATATAAGTGAGCTGGGAGGCAGCGCACGCATGGAGACATGAACTCTGTCTACCCTAGCCCAGGCAATGTTTAATCTAATTGTGTTTGTGTAGAGCTTATTAAGCAGCACTCTCTTTTTTGGCAGAAATAGGTCTTCAATGAATCCCTGAAGAAATAGCAAAAACAAACACTGCCTTCCCTCCCACATGAAGGGTGCGTGCAAGGATTTGCTCATTTTCAGTAGTGGAAAACTATCTCAAAGCCTGAAATGCCCTGGAAATCACTTATCTAGTGTTTGATAAGTGTTTAAAATAAACTTCAAAATCACTTTACGCAGAAACAAAAATTTAACGGATATATGGCGTTATTAATGAAAAGGAACAGAGTCTCCTCACCCTGCAGACGCTTAAGGGGATTAGGAAAACTTGTATGCAATGCAATGTAGGGTTTTAGGAGCAAAAATAACATCATTTTGGAGAGGGAACAGCCTATTATAGAGGTCTGATGGAGGTAAAATAAGGTTATCAGGTTGGGAAGTCCAAAATCTGAAGGCTCAGCTCAGTTTATCACATGTGCACGTCTTTGCATGGCATGCTTTTCTGTTACGTTAATAGTGACTTTATTTTAAAACAATTCAATGTCCAGACAGAGGCACATGAACAAGATCTGCCTGAGGAGAGATGGAGGGAAACCTAGTAACATTTTGCTGCAAAGAATGTAGGTATTACCGATCACTTTCAAGCCTATTGCCCAGGCTCACAGCTTTAGGTGCAATAGTCAGCACACAGGGCTCCTGTGAAGTTGGGGAGCAGGATCATGAGTCTTCCTTCTCTCTTGTCTGTAAGGAAGGGGGCTGAATGTGACACCAGAAGGATCGATCATAGCTACTGTCAGCTCTTCACTAGTGCATTCTCCAGCGACCCCAGAAGGAGAGGAGTGGAGATGGGGGGAGATACAGGAACTTTCCCTTATGTTTATATATGCTAACCAGTAACTGCAATTGCTCTCTAATGGCCACACTTTAGGGGCATTTTGTTCCACTAATTAGGGCCAAGATTGAGCAGTTGTACATTGCATCACTAATGTTGCTTAAACTACCCATGTTTTGACTCCATGATTCGGATGCTTACCAGCACTTGTATAATCAATAATTTGGGATATTACACAATGCATGATCCATGCAGAGGTGGCATGAATAAAACGATGCACAAATTAATTTTTAGTAGGTGTTGTATAGCTTAAACTCTGCTTGGTCAGACCTCTACCTACAATTCTTTTTTTTTTTTCCCCACTTGTTTTTTTTCCTTTTTATACTGAATACCTCACTTTAAAGAAAAATTGCAGAAAGGCAATAGTGAATGGCAAAAACTGATTTAAAATGTCAACAAAGTACCAACATTCAGAAAATACATCATAATTGGGTTAATAATGACTTTGTATTTCAGGTTTTATTAGGGTATGAAAATAAGCTAATTATGGTGAAAATTAAGGATTAAAGCTGCAATTCAGCATTTTTATTTATTCACATCCTTAGCCACAGTTATGTGCACAGTGGATGTAATGAAACGCTTACAGACTGCCATTTTCTCCATTCCTAACGATGTACCAAGCCTCTTCTAAACCAAATGACGGCAGTTCTGACTACCCGGCTCTGAGCTACTGTTGTGGGCTGAAAGTCACTTTCTCAATGTGAACCTATGAGACTTGCATCAAGGCTCTAACAGAACTACATTGATAAAGCAACTTCCAGTCCACACAAGAGAAGCTGTGAGCCGCCTGGTCAGAACTGTGGCCACGTGGTTTATAAAAGGATCGGAACACTGTGGAGAACTGGAAAAAATGGTGATCGATAAGTATTTTAATACGTTCACTGGGCACACCAACTATGACGGAGGGAGTAAATAATAAAGATTAAGCCAAGCTTAGCCAATAGGACCAATATAATTAAAATTTATTTTTATATACCCACGTTAATAAAGCACTCCCACGGATTTTTTTTTTTAAATTTAGGCTACTTTCAGACTTGCGTTCTGAGGAGCAGCGCAGGGCCGCCGCTTAGCTCCGCCCCCGGTTGCGCCTCCTCCGGTCAGCTCTTCCTATGGGCGCATGACGCTGCATGCGACCGGTGAACCCTATATTTAGCGTTAGGTAAGCTGGCCGTGCCGACGTGCGCCAAACGCACCGTGTTGCATTTTTGTGCGCTCGGCGCAGCGCAAAAAGGGCGCATGCACCGGCAGAAACATACCAGCGCACGGCCAGCGTACCCAACGCTAAATATAGGGTAAGCCGGTCGCATGCAGCGTCATGCGCCCATAGGAGGAGCTGACCGGAGGAGGCACGTCCGAGGGCGGAGCTTAGCGGCGGCCCTGCGCCTCAGAACACAAGTCTGAAAGTAGCCTAACTGTGTGTATATGTATATGGTGTGTAGTGTGAGCATTAATATACTCACCCACCACCGCCTTCTCTGGAATCCAGCACACTTGTGCTCCTCTTCTCAGTGACATCAATGCAATTCTGACCATCAGGCTATGTGCACACATTGCGGATTCTACCGCGGATCCGAAGCGTATTTGGCCCTGTGGGTCCACAGCAGATTCTGCTGCATTGTATAGTACTATTCAAGTCAATAGAATTTGAAAAACATTGTGCACATGCTGTGGAAAAATCCGCGCGGATTAGCTGCGGGTTCATTTCCGCAGCATGTCAATTCTTTGTGTGGATCTGCAGCAAAACTGCAGGTCTCCAAAAGATCTGCGGCTTTGCTGCAGATGAAATGCTGCAGATCGGTAGAGGGGAAGAGTGGGGGCGGTGATGTGTGCATGTATGGTGTTTGGGCGGGCTGTGTGTGGCTCATCGGGCTGTCCGGGCCTCTGCGATGTGTGTATGTGTTTGTGTACCGTGTGTGTGCATGCGTGCGCATCGTCCGCGCGCATCGTCCGATGGGCCTACAAATCCCAGCGGGCGATGCCTGCTACACTGTCCATGAGTAACACATTAGCCAATGATGGGACAGTAGTAGTCCCATCATCCGGCTAATGTGTTGCATGTAAAAAAAAAAAAAAAAAAACACAATACATTACATACATATAACACAACACATAACAGAGTACATACTCACCACACACACCTACCGTAATTCCCCGAAGCCATTGATCTCCTGTAATAAACATAAAATAAACCAACCTATACTCACCTCTCCGCCGTAGTCCAATTAATAAACGAGGGTTCCACAACGATCTCCCGTGAAGAACAGCCGCATTAGCTGATGCGACAGCTCTCTAGGGGCTCCTGCACTGAAATGACAGGCAGAGGTATCCCTCCGCCGGGAAAGAGGTCCTGTAACCCTAACCCCAGCCCTAACGCAGCAGTGCTGTAAAATGAGACTGCACTCCGGTAACCTCAGTGATGGACTGCAGGAGGCATTGTCTCCTGTCAGTTCATCACTGGGAGGCCCCATAGAGCAGTGTTCCCCAACTCCAGTCCTCAAGGCCCACCAACAGGTCATGTTTTCAGGATTTCCTTTGTAATGCACAGGTGCATTATCACCTTGTCAATACTAAGGAAATCCTGAAAACATGACCTGTTAGTGGGCCTTGAGGACTGGAGTTGGGGAACACTGAAATAGAGCAGTGACATCACCTGCTCTATAGGGGAGATTGTTGAGAGACCCTCGTTATTAATTGGACTGCATCGGACAGGGAGTATGTATATGGTTGGTTTATTATTTTCGTTTTTTTTCTAGTAAACGAGTGCGTCGCATGGATCTGAGCGTGCAATAAAAATATGAAAACCGTGTTGTGTTTAATTTCATTAAAAGATTTAATAGATCGGTGTCTTATTGACACCTCTCCATTATTAACCGGGCTTAATGTCACCTTCCAATAGCAAGGTAACATTAACCCCTTTTTACCATATATCCCACTGTTACACAGGAGTGGGAAGAGAGGGGCTAAGTGCCAGAATTGGCCCATCTTATAGATGCGCCATTTCTGGGGCGGCTGCGGGCTGGTATTTGTAGCCGGGGGGCCGGGCAATATCCATGGATCCTTCCTACGCTACGAATATCAGCCCGCAGCTGTCTGCGTAGCCTTTCTGGCTATAAAATATGGGGGTACATCATTCTTTTTGGGGGTCCCCCTATTTTAATAGCCAGTAAAGGCTACGCAGCCAGCTGCGGGCTGATATTCATGGCCTAGGAAGAGGCCATGGATATTGGCCCCTCCTGGCTACAAATATTGGCCCCCGGCTTCCACCCTATGGTACAGAAAATTGCGCGGGAGCCCACGCCATTTTTTTTTTTTTTTTTTTAAATTTATATGGCCATATATCTATAGATATCTCTATGGCTAAATCTATAGATAGATCTATCCATAGATAGAGCCATAGATCCATCCACCCGTGTGTAATACAGTGTGGGTTGGACCAATGTAAATGAGGAGGTTGGACAGAAATGACATCACAAATCTTTTTGTTGTTAAATAACATCTTTATTTAGCTTACAAAAACGCATACAAACCCGCAGGCAAAACCGCACTGAAAAACCGCATTAAATCCGCGGCAAAAACGCACCTGCGTTTTCTGCCAAGAGCTGCGTTTTTTGTGCGGAAAGTCAGCGGGAGACTCCACAACATGTGCACATAATAATAATCTTTATTTTTATACAGCACTAACATATTCCGCAGCGCTTTACAGTTTGCACACATTATCATCACTGTCCCTGATGGGGGTCACAATCTAAATTCCCTATCAGTATGTCTTTGGAATGTGGTAGGAAACCTGAGTACCCGGAGGAAACCCACGCAAACACGGGGAGAACATACAAACTCCTTGCAGAAGTTGTCCTTGGTGGGATTTGAATCAGGGCTGTGGAGTCGGAGTCGTGGAGTCGGTGCTCATTTTGGTGGAGTCGGAGTCGGTATAAAATGGACCGACTCCTAAAATATATAATAAATTGGGTACAGTAGTTCAATGCAGAATGTGCTGAATATTTTTTCATAGGAGTTTGGGAAAGTTATGAAATGTCCTATAAATGGCTGTTATATTCCTGATCTAAGGCTACATTCACACACAGCGTTTTTCCTGCGTTTTTTGAGGATACGTTTTTCAGTTGCAAAAGCAGATCAGCTTTTTAAAAAACTGCATCACCTGAAAGGTTTTTGAGCTCATAGATAATGTTTTCAATAGCAAAAGCAGATTAGAAATCTGCTCTATCCATTTATCCATATCTGTCTATCCATATCGTATCTGTACCAAAAAGAATGAAAACCGGGTAGTACACCAATATATATTCTGTTCTATCTAAATATCTTGATTATTGGATCACAAAAATGATTAAATGTCTGAGGTTCACATTGTACTACAATAAATTTTTCACTTAAATATAAGCAATATGTGTGGGAGTCGGAGTCGTGGAGTCGGAGTTGGAGTCGGTGTAAGGGAAATTGAGGAGTCGGAGTCGCAGGTTTGGCTTACCGACTCCACAGCCCTGATTTGAATCCAGGACTCCAGCGCTGCAAGGCTGCAGTGCTATCCAGTGAGCCACTGTGCCGCCCACATAGCCTAAAGCTCTCACTGTATACATGAGCCGGAAGTCTCTTACAATGTAAGCCTTGGGAGCCTCTCTCCAAAGACTTACATTATAAAAACCACTTCTGGGTCACACACAATGGAGTATGACCCTAAGGGTGTGTGCACACGTTGCGGTTTCTGCTGCGGCTCCGCAGCAGATTTGGCCCTGGGGATCCGCAGCAGTTTCTGCTGCGTTGTACAGTACCATTTTAGTCTATGTAAATAGAAAAACACAGTGCACACGTTGCGGAACTTTCCGTGCGGATTTGCTCCATGACAGGTGTCAAACCACAGGAGAAAACCGGAGGTCATTTGACCTGCGGATTTAGACAAGTCTGCACGGTAAAATCCGCAGCAGAATCTGCAACGTGTGCACACACCCCAAGGGTCTGCAGAGTGGTGAAGTCACTAAAAAGCAGACCAAAATGGTGCTTGATCCCAGAGAGAGCAGAGGCAGGGGAGTATGTTAGTATTCTCACATTAAATAACAGACATACACACATTTAATGATAAAAATATTCATGGGGTGCTTCTTTAAAATGGTTTTCTGGTTTCAGACCACTCCTTATCCACAGCTACAGTATATATATATATATATATATATATATATATATATATAAAAAAAAAAAATTACCCACCCTCCTCCTTGGGTCCAGCGTTTCTTCTGCAAAGCTGTAACTGTCTGCACACGATGACCGTGCTGCCGCCAATAAGGCTATGTGCCCACGTAGCATTTTAATCCGGACACTGAAAACCGGATTCCTTCCCAGAAATCGCGCGTTTTTTCGTGCGATTTCATCGCGATTATGTTCGCGATTTTCACGTGCGATATTCAAGCACTTTCCAAGCGATTTGAAGCATCGCTTGGTAAGTGATTGACAGGTTGGTCACACTCGTCAAACAGTGTTTGACAAGTGTGACCAGCTTTTTACTATTGAGGCCGCCTATGCGGCATCAATAGTAAAAGATAGAATGTAAAAAATAATAAAAAAAATCGGGGTATATTTACCTTCCGACGTCCCGCGCAGTCTCAGCGACACTCCCGTTCCCAGCGATGCCTTGCGAGACCTGTGATGACGTTGGTCTCACGTTGCTATAGCGATCTCACGAGACCGCTAGAGTCACGCGAGACTACATCTTCACAGGCATTACCGGGAACGGGACTTTAGTCCTGCGGATTTATCTGCGGTTTTTACTACAAAATCCGCAGAGCCAAAAAACTCCGTGTGCACATAGCCTAAAGCTGCTTATCTCACCGATTGGCTGCAGTGCTGTCAATGTGATGTCAGTGTTGTTTCAGTGGAGAGGGGATTTCCAAAACCAGAAAACCCTTTTTTATTTACCATTACAGTACAGAGAACTTTATATACTTTTTTTGTGTGAATAACTGTAGCTTTTCAGGCAAAATTTTGGGGAACCTGTAAGCTGTGATTAAAGCTTTACTTATACGAATTTAGAAGTAAATCCACTTCATTTTAGGCAAGGAAATCTCCGCAGCAACACTTTTCTACTCAAAAAAACAATGCACACATCACAGAAGTATCAATAGTTGCTGACCAGAACTAGAGAACTGCTGTTTTCTGGTCGGTGACATTCTTTGACTTACATGATCTGTCTGATCCTGCTATACCTTTAGTCTGCATTTATTCAGCATGGATGATAGAGATGTATGAGAAATACATAAACACATGTAATTTCCTGACCACAACACTATTTATGCAGTCTACCAAGTCACCTACTAGAATTTGCAGTTTACTGCTGCTAAGTTTTCGTCAGTAGACCTAATTGAGACCGCCATATTGCAGTGGCCATTTGTTCAATTTTTATAAGATGCAGCATTTTTACAAGAAAATGTTATCTGTAAACTATGGCACATTGATGGATTTTGTATGCCATCAATTTTTAACCCTTTAATGCATAATCTGGACTTAATTTTAACAATTATAATTACAATGTTGTGCATTTTTTCATATCTTACTTTACAATATTGAAATAAACTTGTAAAAGTGTATTTGAGTTCCTCCATATGATTTGCACAATGGCCTAAAAGGCTCGGGTTATGTGAAAGTGTATATTTCAGAGGTTACGCATTCTCTTAAAAGAGCCCCATGCATGATCTGAAAAAAATGGATCAGAAAAGGACCATACTTTTTTTCAGAACCAGACAGACAGATGTGTAGCCCCATTGATTTGTATGATGACAAATGGACTTAAAAACAAAATTCTTGAGTGAATAAGCTCTTAGGTTACTTTCAGACATCAGTTTTTTAGCATCAGGCGCGATGCGGCGAAAAATGTAAAAGCCGGATCCGGCTTTTACCCCATAGACTAGCATTATCTCCGCATTGCGCCTGATGGCCATGTGCCCGGCCATCAAGTGCCCGGCAAGAGAGAGATCTCTCTCACCCGGACACGAGAGATCTCGCTCGCCGAGCACTTGTGGGTTAACACTCAGTGTCCGGGTGACAGAGAGATATCTATCTCTCCTGGCACTTGTGGGGTTAACCCCACAAGTGCCAGGAGAGCGAGATCTCTCTCTGTCGCCCGGACACTGAGTATTAACCCCACGTGTCTCTCTCTCTAACCGCCACCCCTTCCCCTCCCCCCATACCCTTCGGCGGCTGTCTCTCTCGTCCCCGATGTATCTTCCTCCTGCGACTCCTTTAAATCCTGTCCGAGCCGTATCAGACACCGCATACACATCCGGTGTCACTGCTGCAGGCCGGATCCGGCGGCTCGGCTTTTCGCCACACGCCACCGGACCCCACACACCAGATGTCTGAAAGTAGCCTTAATCAGATATCAACAATTTAAGTATCATTTTGTGTCTATAGTTTTTACCTAGATTTTGTAGGCAATTATAGGACACATTACAAATGGGTACATAAAATACAGTACACCGCCATGCAATCACCATATAAAAACAATAACATGCACGGATGCATTGACAAGTTTACTGACTTTAAATGAGGCACTGTCATAGGAAGCCAGCTGAAAGTTCTGATCTTTAAAATCAACGGTGATAACTATAACTAACTATAAACTATATTAACTATATGGGGCCAATTGATCAAAATTGTTATACCAGAAAACAACTTTTTTGCAAGGTGGAGATGCAAACATTTTCCAGCTTTTTGGCGTTTTCATGCCAGTTTCAAGCAGCTCTGCCAAAATGGGTGGAGCTGAGGAGAAGCCAGGTTGGAAAACAGCATGGCTATGAACACCCATTAAATCCAGTATAAATTCTGGCATTCAAGTCAGAAATGTTACTCAAATTCCTAAAATGGAATAATATTTTTGGCGCGGCGCAAGCCACTTATAAGATGCTTCAAAATTAATTAAGTGGTGTGTCACATTTTATTCCTGCACACCTCTCATTAAGACTGGCGCACAAACCAGTTTTAACAAATCAGAGCTTAAAACACTAATTTTAAAAGTGTAAGCAACAATCAGTCACAAGGAGATGGAACAAGCAAACTCACAGAGTGGTGCTGGCGACAGCCAAAACGCATGGCTCTTAAAAAGTTAAATAAAAATAAATCAACTATCGTGTTGCAATATTCTTTACGGAGTTCAAAAAAGTGACCCAAATGCAAGAATGAGCACTGGAAGCTTAAATCAAACTTGGCAGTTTGGTGGGTGCTTTGAGTACACCCCCCCCTCACTGAAATATATAGTTCCTTCTTAAAGCACCACGCTTGCAAAAAACACTGCTGGAGTTGGGCTTATTAATTTATTGGCAGAGAAAAAGTTACATAAAAAAAAAAATCGGGCAGACTTCTAAGGTTTAGGTTAGGCCTATTTGCAGTGAAGGGTAATATTAATGCAACAGCATACAAAAGACATTTTAGGAAATTATCTTTCTCGTGCAACATCAGTGCCTGACTATGGCACTAACTCTTTTGCTTGAATGGTAGAAGTTTCTATGGACACAGGAGCTGGAGGGATTATCACCGCTAATCAGAGTCTGACATTCTTATTTTCTATTAGATTGGCAGAGATCAATAAAGAGATAGAATTACACCATGGTCTACAAGAAACATGAAAGCACGTTATACATTTGAACAGGAATCACATATATTAGTAGAAAATACAAAGCAACGTGAATAAACCCTCAGGAGGATCATCGGGGCAGTCATGACCTCCCACTGATGTGACCCAGTGAGCTACCTTGGAGAAATAGTTCAGCATCATTAATAAAACATTTATACTACTAGGCTTCTTGACTTAAAGCACGTATCTCTCATATATCCAAGACAATATACTGTTAACTGCACAACTTATAGATAAGGTCAAGGAGAAAAGAATATTGGAAAGTTGTCAGGAGGCATCAGAAAGAAAAGGTCAAAGAAAGTTCCATATTTAGAGTGTGATAACATTGTGGGAACAAAGGTGAATTATGGAGCAAAGATCAACTATAGCACCAGGCTTTTTCTTGTTATGGAGAATATAATGCACATGAAATCACTGTGCTTTTGCTAAACAAAAGGGACATAAAACTCCATACAACATATATTTATATATTCCAAACACTACAGTTTTAGGAATTCCCCTAAGCAGCTAAAATACAGTGGGGAAACAAGTATTTAGACAGCCACCAATTGTGCAAGCTCGCCCACTTAAAAAGATGAGAAGCCTGCAATTGACATCATAGGTAGACCACAACTAAGAGTCAAAATTGAGAAAACAAATCCAGAAAATCACCTTGTCCGATTTAGCAAGTTTTTTTTTTTTTTTTTGCAAATTATGGTGGAAAATAAGTATTTGGTCATTAAAAAAAGTTCATCTTAACATTTTGTTATACAGTGCCTACAAGTAGTATTCAACCCCCTGCAGATTTAGCAGGTTTGATAAGATGCAAATAAGTTAGAGCCTTCAAACTTCACACAAGAGCAGGATTTATTAACAGATGCATAAATCTTACAAACCAAAAAGTTATGTTGCTCAGTTAAATTTTAATAAATTTTAAACATACAAGTGTGGGTCAATTATTATTCAACCCCTAGGTTTAATATTTTGTGGAATAACCCTTGTTTGCAATTACAGCTAATAATCGTCTTTTATAAGACCTGATCAGGCCGGCACAGGTCTCTGGAGTTATCTTGGCCCACTCCTCCATGCAGATCTTCTCCAAGTTATCTAGGTTCTTTGGGTGTCTCATGTGGACTTTAATCTTGAGCTCCTTCCACAAGTTTTCAATTGGGTTAAGGTCAGGAGACTGACTAGGCCACTCCAACACCTTGATTTTTTGCCTCTTGAACCAGGCCTTGGTTTTCTTGGCTGTGTGCTTTGGGTCGTTGTCTTGTTGAAAGATGAAATGACGACCCATCTTAAGATCCTTGATGGAGGAGCGGAGGTTCTAGGCCAAAATCTCCAGGTAGGCCGTGCTATCCATCTTCCCATGGATGCGGACCAGATGGCCAGGCCCCTTGGCTGAGAAACAGCCCCACAGCATGATGCTGCCACCACCATGCTTGACTGTAGGGATGGTATTCTTGGGGTCGTATGCAGTGCCATCCAGTCTCCAAACGTCACGTGTGTGGTTGGCACCAAAGATCTCGATCTTGGTCTCATCAGACCAGAGAACCTTGAACCAGTCTGACTCAGAGTCCTCCAAGTGATCATGAGCAAACTGTAGACGAGCCTTGACATGACGCTTTGAAAGTAAAGGTAACTTACGGGCTCGTCTGGAACGGAGACCATTGCGGTGGAGTACGTTACTTATGGTATTGACTGAAACCAATGTCCCCACTGCCATGAGATCTTCCCGGAGCTCCTTCCTTGTTGTCCTTGGGTTAGCCTTGACTCTTCGGACAAGCCTGGCCTCGGCACGGGAGGAAACTTTCAAAGGCTGTCCAGGCCGTGGAAGGCTAACAGTAGTTCCATAAGCCTTCCACTTCCGGATGATGCTCCCAACAGTGGAGACAGGTAGGCCCAACTCCTTGGAAAGGGTTTTGTACCCCTTGCCAGCCTTGTGACCCTCCACGATCTTGTCTCTGATGGCCTTGGAATGCTCCTTTGTCTTTCCCATGTTGACCATGTATGAGTGCTGTTCACAAGTTTGGGGAGGGTCTTAAATAGTCAGAAAAGGCTGGAAAAAGAGATAATTAATCCAAACATGTGAAGCTCATTGTTCTTTGTGCCTGAAATACTTCTTAATACTTTAGGGGAACCAAACAGAATTCTGGTGGTTTGAGGGGTTGAATAATAAATGACCCTCTGAATAAACTTTTCACAATTTAAAAAAAAATTAAACAAAGAAATAACATTCTTTTTTGCTGCAGTGCATTTCACACTTCCAGGCTGATCTACAGTCCAAATGTCACAATGCCAAGTTAATTCCGAATGTGTAAACCTGCTAAATCTGCAGGGGGTTGAATACTACTTGTAGGCACTGTATATCCTTTGCTGGCAATGACAGGTCAAACGTTTTCTGCAAGTCTTCACAAGGTTGGCACACACTGTTGGTGGTAAGTTGGCCCATTCCTCCATGCAGATCTCCTCTACAGCAGTAATGTTTTGGGCCTGTCGCTGGGCAACACAGACTTTCAACTCTCTCTAAAGGTTTTCTATGAGGTTGAGATCTGGAGACTGGCTAGGCCACTCCAGGACCTTCATATGCTTCTTACAAAGCCACTCCTTCATTGCCCTGGCGGTGTGCTTTGGATCATTATCATGCTAAAAGACCCATCCACATTTCATCTTCTATGCCATTGCTGATGAAAGGAGGTTTGCACTCAAAATCTCACGATACATGGCACCATTCATTCTTTCAGGTTCACAGATCAGTCGTCCTGGTCTCTTTGCAGAGAAACAGCCCCAAAAGCATCATGTTGCCACCCCCAATGCTTCACAGTAGGTATGGTGTTCTTTGGATGCAACTCAGCTTTCTGTCTCCTTCAAACACAACGAGTTTTGTTTCTACCAAACAGTTCTACTTTGGTTTCATAAGACCATATGACATGATTCTCCCAATACTCTTCTGGATAATCCAAATGTTCTCTAGCAAACTTGAGATGGGCCCGGACATGTACTGGCAGGGGAACAAGTATGGCACTGCAGAGTCCCTGGCGACGTAGTGTGTTACTGATGGAAGCTTTTGTCATGGTGGTCCCAGCTCTATGCAGGTCATTCACTAGGTCCCCCGTGTGGTTGTAGGTTTTTTTGCTCACCGTTCTTGTGATCATTTTGACTCCACGGGATGAGATCTTGGGTGGAGCCCCAGATCGATGGAGATTATCAATGGTCTTGTATGTCTTCCATTTTCTTAGTATTGCTCCCACAGTTGATTTCATCACACAAAGCTGCTTGCCCATTGCAGATTCAGTCTTCCCAGCCTGGTGCAGGGCTACAATTTTGTTTCTGGTGTCCTTTGACAGCTCTCTGATCTTCACCATAGTGGAGTTTAGAGTGTGACTGTTTAAGGTTGTGAACAGGTGTCTTTCATACTGATAAGTTCAAACAGGGGCCATTACTACAGGTAATGAGTGGAGGACAGAGGAGCCTCTTGAATTACATGTCTGTGAAAGACAGAAATCATGCATGCTTTTTGGTGACCAAATACTTATTTTCCACCATAATTTGCAATAAAAAAATCTTGCCAAATCAGACTAGGTAATTTTTTTGGATTTGTTTTCTCATTTTGACTTTCATAGTTGTGGTCTACCTATGAAGTCAATTACAGGCCTCTCTCATCTTTTTAAGTGGGAGAACTTGCACAATTGGTGACTGACTAAATACTTTTTTTCCCCCCACTTTAACTGCTTCATCCGTTTCCCAATTCCTCCCCACAGAATGTCAAAGGCTTTTGGGAGCGATGCTGACAAGCAATAGTGAGAAGACAAATGAAAGATGAAATTTACTGATAATTGGATTTTCTAGACTTCCTGACAGCACCACACGAGAGAAGGGATCCGCCCATCAAGGACAGAACCTCTCCCCCACATCAGTTAGGTTACAAAGCATGAATGGACCTCCAAGACAATTACACTCACTGGCCACTTTATTAGGTACACCATGCTAGTAAGGGGTTGGACCCCCTTTTGCCTTCAGAACTGCCTCAATTCTTCGTGGCAGAGATTCAACAAGGTGCTGGAAGCATTCCTCAGAGATTTTGGACCATATTGACATGATGGCATCACACAGTTGGCGCAGATTTGTCGGCTGCACATCCCTGATGCGAATCTCCCGTTCCACCACATCCCAAAGATGCTCTATTGGATTGAGATCTGGTGACTGAGGAGGCCATTTGAGTACAGTAAACTCATTGTCATGTTCAAGAAACCAATCTGAGATGATTCGAGCTTTATGACATGGCGCATTATCCTGCTGAAAGTAGCCATCAGATGTTGGGTACATTGTGGTCATAAAGGGATGGACATGGTCAGCAACAATACTCAGGTAGGCTGTGGCGTCGCAACGATGCTCAATTGGTACCAAGGGGCCCAAAGAGTGCCCAGAAAAAATTCCCCACACCATGACACCACCACCACCAGCCTGAACCGTTGATACAAGGCAGGATGGATCCATGCTTTCATGTTGTTTACGCCAAATTCTGACCCTACCATCCGAATGTCGCAGCAGAAATCGAGACTCATCAGACCAGGCAACGTTTTTCCAATCTTCTACTGTCCAATTTCGATGAGCTTGTGCAAATTGTAGCCTCAGTTTCCTGTTCTTAGCTGAGAGGAGTGGTACCCAGTGTGGTCTTCTGCTGCTGTACCCCATCTGCCTCAAAGTTCGACGCACTGTGCGTTCAGAGATGCTCTTCTGCCTACCTTGGTTGTAACGGGTGGCAATTTGAGTCACTGTTGCCTTTCTATCAGCTCGAACCAGTCTGCCCATTCTCCTCTGACCTCTGGCATCAACATGGCATTTCCGGCCACAGAACTGCCGCTCACTGGATTTTTTTTCTTTTTCGGACCATTCTCTGTAAACCCTAGAGATGGTTGTGCGTGAAAATCCCAGTAGATCAGCAGTTTCTGAAATTCTCAGACCAGCCCTTCTGGCACCAACAATCATGCCACGTTCAAAGGCACTCAAATCACCTTTCTTCCCCATACTGATGCTCGGTTTGAACTGCAGGAGATTGTCTTGACCATGTCTACATGCCTAAATGCACTGAGTTGCCGCCATGTGATTGGCTGATTAGAAATTAAGTCTTAACACACAGTTGGACAGGTGTACCTAATAAAGTGGCCAGTGAGTGTATATGTACATACCATACACTACAACAACATCTGAACTATACACCTAATACTATTAGTGCACACCAATGTCAGTGGGTGAGGAATATAAGGGTGCTATAATGGGCACTGGAAAATCCCATTACCAGTAAGTAATTTTCTCTTTTCCTTTCCCCCCATGACAGCACCACTTGAGAGACTTACAGAGAAAACAAATCCACCCTATGTAAGGACCACAGCTTGTAGAACCCTTCTTCCAAAAGGATAGATCAGATCAAGCCTTTAGTGCTTATAGAAGATGGAAGGAGAGGCACATGCTGACACCTTACCCATCTGGTCCATTGACACCCCCTCGTTCTCTGCCCAGGAAGTTGCGACAGCTCGGTTAGAATGAGCTTTTATGCTTTCTGGTACTGAACTACAATTAGAAGAGTAGGCTAACCTAATGGTTCCTTAAATCAATCCAGCTAGGGCATCCCCCTTCAAGACTTTTAAGCTTTTCCTAAAGCTCTATAAGGAACCCAACGACTGGCTTTTTTTTTTTTTTTTTTTCTTTTTCATTTTATTACCGATATGTAATTTCATAAAATCCTCCTATTGTTCAAGGTATTATTTTTTCCTCCTCTCGGTTCTTACGATAAGTGCAAATGGAGGGAAAAATAATCTCCTGACTCCTATGAAATTTCATAGCAACTTTTGGAAGGAAGGCTGGATTCCACCAAGGCCAACAACTGAAAGGATGGAGAGAGTTTGTATGTTCTCCCTGTGTTTGCATGGGATTCCTCTGGGTACTCAGTTTTCCTCCCACACTCCAAAAGGACATACCAATTGGTGCTCACAATATAGATTCCCTAGGAGGACAGTTCCGATAATGACTGTAAAGCACTGTGAAATTAATGTAGCTATATAAATGAGTAAAATAAATACAAAAAATAAGATCTGGTCTTAGAATAACCCTATCTTCCAAAATCTATATAAAAAGGGGCATTAGCTGACAAGCCCTGGATATTACCGACTCTACGGGCTGAAGTCAGTGCTACCAGAATCAGTCAAAAAAGTTAAGTATTTAACAGATGAGATATAGAACGGTTCAAAGCAGGTGATGGTAAATGCCTACAGCACCAGATTCAGCTCCCAAGGTGGAATCTTTGGCCTAAGGATTGGTTTTGACTCATCACATGCTTTAATAAGTCTAGTTTATCGATCTACTGACAGCTAGGTCACAGTTATACAACACTTTTAAAGGCCAAAATCTGCACTTTAAAAAGTGCTAATGGATAGCCCAAGCTCAAATCATTTTTGGAGAAACTCTAGGATAGATTTAACCAGAATTTCCTCTCTGACTTTCCCCTGAATTAGACAAACTTTTATCAGGTCCTACCATATATTTTTTGATGCAAGACTGCTGGAGTCAGGGCCATTCCCCTTGTCTTAGTCAACTGCGGCTTAGGAAGTCTACCCGGTCGTTCTCTTTCCCTTTCATATGTGACGCTGCGCAGCTAGTGACAAAAAATGCTTTTCTGTCATCTGGAAAATTTCCTCCATTGCCGCCATCAGGGAATGAGATCTTGTCCCCCCTTATGGTTAATGTAAGCCACAGTCATTTGATTGTCTGACAGGATATGAACATGACTGCTTTGGAGGGATGTGAGCAATTTCTTCACCACATATGTCACTGACAAAAGTTCTTTGATGTTGGAGGAGCGTCTCTTATGACCAAACACCCTGGACTACACCCATTCCTCCCTCAGGTGAACTCCCCCATCCACTTGGGCTTACAACTGTAGTTATGACATCTGTAACTTGATTTACCCATGGAACCTCTGCTGACATTCTCTTTGCGTAAGAGAATTGGATGCCACTGAAGAAAGACAAATTTTCCAAACACCCTATGTAATTTGCTTATCAGTATCTCCTGCTGGAATTGTCTGGTATACAATTGAGCCCATAGTATTGTTGGAATACATGAGGTCAGAGTCCCTAACTATGACATTGCTTTCCTGAGTGTCAACTTGGTGGGGTTGCTGACTGATGCTGATACCAAGCATGCAACTTTATGCTTATTCTCTTCTGGTTAGAAATAAGTCTGACTTACTGAGTCTAAGAGATTACCTAAAAAGACTGAGCTTTTAAAATGGAACTATTTTTTTAGGTTCAGGAGTGAACCCAATTCTTTCAGGGTGGCTCTGACCCTTGCTAGCTGGAAGTTGCAGTGTTCTGTTGACAATCGGGAATTCATCCAGGTACGGAATTAGAGTATCCTGCTCCTGAAGATCCACTTATTTCTACTACAATTTAAAAAAACCGCTTGGGTAAATACAGAGGGATAAGGCCCTAAACTTAAAATGCCTGACGTGCTTGTTTATGGATAAGGCCACCCTTAGGAATTTCTGGTCTTTTGCATGAATAAGAACATGGTAGTATGCATTTTTAAAGGTTCAGCACACATGTAACAGTCTGGGAACAAGTTTTATAGCCAATCTTATTGACTGCATTTTCAAAGGTCAATATATCAGGAATTTGTTCGGATTCTTCAAATTGATGGTTCTGAAGGTGCCATCTGGCTTCTTTGGCAAGAAAAGGAGGGAATAGAATCCCTTTTCTTCTTCCTCCTCTATTGGTACTTTTATGAGAACCTGTTTCTGAACTAGATCCATAACTTCTGTTTCCAGGACTAATTGTTCCTCCCAAGATTTGAAGCATGTTACTGCGAATGTTTGGGATGTTACTGAGAATGATTACAAAGGAACAGTCCAAAATTACAACCCCGGGCCTGATTCTGCTGTACGTAGAATCCAGCCAGCCACAGGACAAAACTTGTGCCAAGGGAGGAAGAGGGAAAGCTTTCCCCCTACTCGGGGAGTGGCATCATTGGGATGACTTTTTCCCCCCCTGTGGATTGACCTCCAAACGCAAATCCTGTTTTTTCCCCTCTTTAGTCTTCCCATTTCTCTTGATCCCTGGGAGCTCTTTTCCGGCCACACCTTTTCCTCCAGAAGGACTTTTTAATACACCGGGATGGACAAACTGGGATATCCTTTCTTCGTATCACAAGTTTTGTTCAGGATTTGGACAAGAACCTGACCAAATAAATGCCAAACATATACTCTCCATCACACAGGATGGAACATAATTTGGTTTTAGACAGGACATCCACTATCCAACATTTGAGCCATACGAGAAGCCGGCTGATCTGGCCGCCAACCTCACCATGTCTGCTGAAGCATCTGTGAAAAAAGCTGTTGCTCCCAGCATTAGTGGCAGATTGGCCAAGATCATATCTCACCGAACATTATCCCTTTGTTGACCCTCCAGAGTATCATAGATCTTGCTATACAGTTCACAGATGGCCGGTTTCAGGGTTCCTGACGAGGAATCCCAGGTATGCCTTAGGTATCCATCAGCCTTCCTAGCTAAAGAATCTTTTAAGATGGCCATTTGAAGACATGGTTATGTAGATTTTTGGCCACTACTACATATATCTTTGGAACTTTATCCCACGAGGCTGTCACCTCCTCTTCAAAAGAGGTACTTTTTTTTTTTTTTTTTTGTAGACTAGGGTAGAGAACCTCTCTTTTCCGGTTTCTTCTATTCCTTTTTAAGGAGAGCCTGAATTTTCTAATATATTGGAAATGTTCACCTTTTCTTCTGCTCTAACCCCACCGAACAGAATATCCTGTACTGATTTGGGCTTTTATCATCTATGATGCCCATTGTAGCCCTTATAGCTTTGACAGGGAAGCATTGCCTACCCCCTGGTACTACCGTCAGAGGATGAAGAGAAACAAGCATCAGATCCACATTCATCTTCCAACATCACGGATTCATCTGAATCACATGACATCCTCTTTTTCCCCCCTTCCATCTCTTTCTTTATGGATTAGTCTTAAGGGAAGCTTTAACGTCTGCCGTAAACAGAGTTTAAGTTCATGGCAAAGTTCTGAGATTCTTCACAAATAGATTTTTTATACAAAGCTGAGCAGCGGTTCGTTTCCCTGCAACACCCACACTTTTTTTTTTTTTTTTTTTTTTTTTTTTTTAAGCTTTGCACCACATTTCTTAGGTCTTTCCTAATAAACAAGAAAACGGACCTTTGTACCATGGTGAACTTTCACAAAGATCACTCACCACTCAGTCGCTTAGTAAGGGTTCCGGATTCAGAGGTGGGATCAAATAACACGATTTTTCTCCCTAAGAGGCTGGCCATACTGTTGTTTCCTGTTTCTTCTGTCACTGCTGCGCCTACTCTCTTGCTGGCACTGCCATTGTTGCTGCTGCTGATCCTCCTCTACAACCACAGTGGAAAGGCAAGCCAGAGCAAGTGTCACTCTCTGGCAGTCAGAACCTTATTTAAATGGAGGGACAAAGCAACAGCTTCTCCCTCCACATGGATGTCTCTGTTCCGGATCCCCCGGATGTGAAGTTACCACTTCCAGGACAAAAGACTACGGCTCGCGTGCCATGCAAATTCGTAGACCCAGGGCGACCGGCAGAAAAATGGAATCTCTCCACCACTCGGGTCCGCACAAGCCCCCACTGGACCCGACACCATTGCTACAGACACAGCCATTCTTCCAGGCAACCGGCCACACCTGGGCAAGTCTTTTTTTAGGTCACATAGATATAGGACAGGAAACCAATTGATGCAGGGAAGAGGTTCTGCAGTTTTTATTCAGTAGGTTCCTGTCCTTGATAGGCAGATCCCTGCTCTAGTGTGGTACTGTCATGGGGAAAGATCAAGTCTTTCTAATTGGACTGCATAGTTACCGTAGGTAATTTTTATATAGGTGATGCAAGCCAAACCTCCGACTCCGAAATTTCCATCACACCGACTCCACCAAAATGGGCTCCAACTCAGACTCCATGACTCCAGCTCCACAGCCCTGCTAATAGTACCATCTATCACTGCTTGGTCCTCACTAACAAGGCTCCATATATGGCTAACCCTGATGTGTACACTTATCAGACATAACATTAACAGGTGACTGAAGGAGAGGAATTATCATGTGACAATGACACTTGGCAAAGTGTGAGATATATTGGGCTGCAATTAAACAGTCAGCTCTTGAAGTTCATGTTTTAGAAGTGAGAAAAGTGGATTAACATAAGGATTAAAATGAGTGACCGGGGCAAAGTCATTATTGAGATGCTCCATCTCGCAAAAGGCACATGTCTTGTGAGAGGTTTCTTGTAGTGTATGCACTGGTTTTTAACACAAAAAGCAATCCAAGGAAAGACAACGAGCAAACTAGTGACAAAAAGAGGGTTGCTCAATCCTCCTTGATGTGGAAAGGGAGCAAAGGCTAGTCAGTATGGTCTAATTTTACAGACCAGCTACTGTGGTAAAAATAGCTCAAAAAGGTATTGGTGGCTATGATGGCAACCATACAGTACCCGCTCAAGTCTTTGTACTAAGATACCATATAACACCTTAAGTATTTTTTGAGGTAATGCCAGCAGGACAAGAGTTTTAGGGGCAAAAGGGTTACCTGAGCAAAATAAAGGAAGTAGGTTTAAAACGAAGACCATCAGCCCAAATTTACACTTCAAACTAACCATCCTAGACGGGAATGGTGCAAAAATAAAGATCAAGCATGCATGCTACAGAATTCTCTTCAACTGGCTATGGACAAGCCAATGCTGCCAATCAACATATGAAGGGTAGGCATGCTAAATTTGTGGGTGGAATAATGCACAGGGGCCACGCCAATAGTATGCTGAACATCCTAACTTGCATATTTTGGTTTTATTTTTATAAGAAAGCTTTTGTGGTGGACAAAGGAGAAAAAGATTTAAAAAACTAAACCAAATGTCATTGTTTTTAAATCCCCTACAAGCTGAATGCTTAGTCTGAAGTATACAATAGGCTGAAAGATTGCTTTAATGGTATGGCTGATGAGTGTATAGCCAGTTACAACTTAGGCATACGGCCTGGGTTGGCTCAGTGAAAGATTTGCAGATCTAACTTAGATCCTTTATAAAGGGATATGCTAGTCTGAAAATAACTATTTGATATATTTTAAAATAATGCAATATCAATTCCTTCTAGTTTTAAGGATTTCTGCTTGCAATTATTTAATATGTGTCTTCACAGTACTTACTATGTGCATCAGAGCTGCATAATGTACGAAGCAGAGCAGGTCAAAACAGATATTTATGCACTGAAGGCTGTGAATGAATGAGAGGAACTGATACAAGAATTATATTGGAAAATCTTTATAATACTATTGTTACCAACAATAATATGAATATAATGATAATTTGGTACTTTTAAAAGGGATCACTCACCGTGGAACCATTTCAAAAAATGAGGTTATGAGCATTCTAGTCTAGTACTTAAGAGTAAGGGGATCCTACAGTACATCATCACTGGTGATAAAGCTCATTTCAGTTACCAGAGCAATGCAGTATCCTACTTTTATATTAAAAAGTTGTAGAAGATAAATATGGACAGAAAACAACCTAACGAGGGCAAAAAAAAATATCAGGAAATAGGACATTGTAATATATTGCAGACAACGAAATACAAAAATGTAGAAAGACAAAACGTAAGGGGAGAATAGTGAACCAATAATCTACAATTAAAAGTGAACCTGTCAGCAGGATTGTGCTGAGCAACCTACAGACAGTGTCAGGTTGGCACCGTTATACTGATTACAATGATACCTTGGTTGACTAAATCAATCTTCTGATTGTTGTTTAATCTTTATTTTCAATTTTCAGTTAATGATATGCTCGTGCTTTGGATTGCCAATAGATTCTACTTAGCAGGAGCAGTCGGCATCATTTCGAAACAGTTTATTTATTTTATTAATTTATACCAGCAAATAAAAGAATATTATGCACATTATACATGTGATCATGCTATAGCGCAGGCGCCTGTCTGCTGAAGGTGATTATGTGTGTGTGTGTGTGTATATATATATATATATATATATATATATATATATATATACACACACACATACATATACATATACAGTGCCTACAAGTAGTATTCAACCCCCTGCAGATTTAGCAGGTTTACACATTCGGAATTAACTTGGCATTGTGACATTTGGACTGTAGATCAGCCTGGAAGTGTGAAATGCACTGCAGCAAAAAAGAATGTTATTTCTTTGTTTAATTTTTTTTTAAATTGTGAAAAGTTTATTCAGAGGGTCATTTATTATTCAACCCCTCAAACCACCAGAATTCTGTTTGGTTCCCCTAAAGTATTAAGAAGTATTTCAGGCACAAAGAACAATGAGCTTCACATGTTTGGATTAATTATCTCTTTTTCCAGCCTTTTCTGACTATTTAAGACCCTCCCCAAACTTGTGAACAGCACTCATACATGGTCAACATGGGAAAGACAAAGGAGCATTCCAAGGCCATCAGAGACAAGATCGTGGAGGGTCACAAGGCTGGCAAGGGGTACAAAACCCTTTCCAAGGAGTTGGGCCTACCTGTCTCCACTGTTGGGAGCATCATCCGGAAGTGGAAGGCTTATGGAACTACTGTTAGCCTTCCACGGCCTGGACAGCCTTTGAAAGTTTCCTCCCGTGCCGAGGCCAGGCTTGTCCGAAGAGTCAAGGCTAACCCAAGGACAACAAGGAAGGAGCTCCGGGAAGATCTCATGGCAGTGGGGACATTGGTTTCAGTCAATACCATAAGTAACGTACTCCACCGTAATGGTCTCCGTTCCAGACGAGCCCGTAAGTTACCTTTACTTTCAAAGCGTCATGTCAAGGCTCGTCTACAGTTTGCTCATGATCACTTGGAGGACTCTTGAGTCAGACTGGTTCAAGGTTCTCTGGTCTGATGAGACCAAGATCGAGATCTTTGGTGCCAACCACACACGTGACGTTTGGAGACTGGATGGCACTGCATACGACCCCAAGAATACCATCCCTACAGTCAAGCATGGTGGTGGCAGCATCATGCTGTGGGGCTGTTTCTCAGCCAAGGGGCCTGGCCATCTGGTCCGCATCCATGGGAAGATGGATAGCACGGCCTACCTGGAGATTTTGGCCAAGAACCTCCGCTCCTCCATCAAGGATCTTAAGATGGGTCGGCATTTCATCTTCCAACAAGACAACGACCCAAAGCACACAGCCAAGAAAACCAAGGCCTGGTTCAAGAGGCAAAAAATCAAGGTGTTGGAGTGGCCTAGTCAGTCTCCTGACCTTAACCCAATTGAAAACTTGTGGAAGGAGCTCAAGATTAAAGTCCACATGAGACACCCAAAGAACCTAGATAACTTGGAGAAGATCTGCATGGAGGAGTGGGCCAAGATAACTCCAGAGACCTGTGCCGGCCTGATCAGGTCTTATAAAAGACAATTATTAGCTGTAATTGCAAACAAGGGTTATTCCACAAACCTAGGGGTTGAATAATAATTGACCCACACTTTTATGTTTAAAATTTAACTGAGCAACATAACTTTTTGGTTTGTAAGATTTATGCATCTGTTAATAAATCCTGCTCTTGTGTGAAGTTTGAAGGCTCTAACTTATTTGCATCTTATCAAACCTGCTAAATCTGCAGGGGGTTGAATACTACTTGTTGGCACTGTATGTATATATATATATATATATATATATATATATATATATATATATATATATATATACACACACACACACACACACACAGTATATATAATATTTAGAATGTTATATAGGGGGCAGGTCACAGTGATCAGTGACCTGTCATAAGACATCAGTATGAATAGCTAAAGCGTGTTATTAACTGATATCGGGAAATAAAAGATTAAAAAAACCACAAGACAAATTTCATCAACCAAGGTATCATTTTAAATCAGTGGAACTACGCCCACCTGACACGGTCTGTAGGTTATTCAGCGCAATCCTGCTAACAGGTTCCCTTTAATGCCAGAGAATATGGGACGCAAGATGTGCCACAGTCCGTGCTGCTGAATCCACAAAATCACCTGGGATGCAAGATGTTGTAACAAAGTACTTCTTTATTTCTTCCTACGCGTTTCGGCGCCCTTCCTGGCACCTTCCTCAGGGATATCCTACGCGTTTCACCCTGAGGAAGGTGCCAGGAAGGGCGCCGAAACGCGTAGAAAGAAGTACTTTGTTACAACATCTTGCATCCCAGGTGATTTTGTGGATTCAGCAGCGCGGACTGTGGCACATCTTGCTTCCCATATTCTCTGGCAGTTTTTCCACTTTGGAGTGGTCGGTGGAGGTCCTGCAGCAGCTGATACTGTGTTATGTCTTCAAGCCAGTTGTGGGCCACACAACTGGAATAGGTGAGTGGAACTGCATCACACCACTCACATCGTAGTGTCACTAGTGATAGGGCACTATTGCGCCTCTTGTTCCCCCACCCTTTTTGTATTGATACAGTGAATCATAGGTTCCCTTTAATGTCAGTCTTAAAATACAAAAATATATTCACTCATGGTTAAATGACATTGTTCCTATTCATGTCAGTACTCACATGAGTTGTGCCTACGGCGAAAATTCTTAGGCTGGTTAAGACCTTCAGTGTGTCTGTCCACATAACTTTTTGAGTAGGGCTGTGGGGAAGTGCCTACAGAATCATTGCTCCTCACATCTGATCTGCGAGGGATATTCTGTGCATTACTTGTCTCTACTGGCCTTTGCATTGTTGTACCATTTATGTAGTCTGTATTCATACCCGTTGTGTTCTCAGGTAGGTCATTTGTCTTTAGTTTGTCATCTACAGGCATCTCCAAAATCTTCAGCTCTACAATGTCCTCTGCCCTAGATAAAAAAAAAAATATATATATATACGGTATATATAATCTCAATATTAAACATGTACACATAAATGGGTTTGGTTTCTCACATCATTGTTCCTGTCAAAACCTTTCCCTGCCATCACAGCATTCCAGCTACATTGCAGTTTATTTTTTATGTATTATGCACCTCAATCTTATATTACAATTGATAACAGTTAAAGCTTTGAGCCTTACCTTTTTTTAATGTTGATACAATCACGAAGTGTACAAAGAAGTGTATTTTAGACATCACACACAAATTGCTGCCCATTAAGTACACTATCAGGGGCCTCTGACTGAATAGAAACTATATGCAGATGTTCCTCCAACTTAAGGGCCCGTTACACTAAGCGATATCGCTAGCAATATCGCTATAACGTCACTAGTTTTTTGACGCTGCAGCGATATTGCTAGCGATATCGCTATGTGTGATACTTACCTCCAACCGGCTCCCCCGCTGATTATCGCTGATCACGTGAGAACGTCCTGGGCCGTCCCTCGCCGGCAACTTCCTGCTGTGGCGACGAGCGGACGTGGGCGGAAGGACGTCAGGATCGCCTCGTCTGACAGGTAAGTAGCGACCCCCGACCGCTGCTATGTCACTGGTGAGATCTGTGTCATGGTCACGTGAGACTGGACACACCGCCTCCAGCAGGGCGAATTTATATGACACGCGTGACCCTGGATGCACCTCCTCCAGCATGGCGAATTTAAATAGAACGTGCAGCCGGATACACCACCTGCAGCAGGCAAATTTCAGTAGTACCCGTATGTCTGGATACACCGCCTCCAGCAGGGCGAATTTCAGAATAAAGGGGAAAACCAGGAAAACAATTACAATGGTGGCCCTGCGATAGGGAACGGGGACGTGGAGACCTCCTGCACTCCCCTGAGTCAGAGTCTCTACACTCCTAACGATCCCTAGGCCGGTTCCACACCGGGCGCCGATCAGGATACCTGAAATCCCTAGCTCGCCCTGAACCCATCCCTTACTAGTGAAGTGGACGGTGCAGAAACTAATCCCACCACTGCTCTAAAACACACATTGAGGAAAGTGACAAACAGGGAAATACCACTTAGCTATGCTCTGTTGCTAATGCTCCAAGCAACAGAGTCCGACACCCGAGTGCATCTTTTCCTCCAACCGGATCCAACACCTGAGTGAAGCTTTCCAGCAACAGAGTCCTGCATCTGAGTGCAGCTTTACAGCAACAGAGTCCAGCATCCGAGTGCAGCTTTCCAGCAACAGAGTCCAGCATCTGAGTGCAGCTCTCTTCCAGCAACAGAGTCCAGCATCTGAGTGCAGCTCTCTTCCAGCAACAGAGTCCAGCATCTGAGTGCAGCTTTCACCATAGGTGCCACTCCACCAAGCTTTGCAAGAACTCCTTGCTGACACCATAGCTGTCACTCCAGGATTCTGACTGAGCTGCCAGGAACTCTCTCTAGCTCCTTCCTTCACCAAGGATGGTTGGAAAAGACCAGTATCACCAACAGTGAGTGAGAACACCTGACACACCTTTATAGTTAGGAGCCAGAGTCTCATACCTGTTAGATTCCTGTGCAATAACGCTCACCACCACCGGGGGGCAAACTAGAACAAAAGACACCACTGTGTAATAACCCTAATGGCCACCGGGGGCAAAACCAACTCTAAGCAACCAGCTCAAAGGAAAAAAAATAAAAAAAAGGTTACTTAGGGTGGTTTCACATTAGCGCTTTTTAAGCGCACGCACGGCCGGGGTAGCTCCGCCCCCGAGCCGGCTCTCTGCCCGGCGTGCCCGCCCCTTGCTTGTAGCGCCGCCTGCGATCGGCGCACCCTATCTTTAGCATAGGGTGCGCAGATCGTGCGCAGGCCGTGCGCTAGTTGCGCTTTGACCTGCGCACTTTTGACGGTGCGCCGTGCGCGCCAAAATCCGAAAAGTTTGATTTTGGCGCGCACGGCGCACCGTCAAAAGTGCGCAGCGCAGGTCAAAGCGCAACTAGCGCACGGCCTGCGCACGATCTGCGCACCCTATGCTAAAGATAGGGTGCGCCGATCGCAGGCGCCACTGTGTGCTAGGAGGCGGCGCTACAAGCAAGGGGCGGGCACGCCGGTCAGAGAGCCGGCTCGGGGGCGGAGCTACCCCCGGCCGTGCGTGCGCTTAAAAAGCGCTAATGTGAAACCACCCTTATTCAAAACCTGTCATATCCAACCTGGATCACGACAATCTGCCTTTTGGCAGCTCACTAGCTACCACTTAGTGATGCACCAGCGATCCTGACTGGGTAATATCGTGGTAGGGATCGCTGGTGCATCGCTAAGTGTAACAGTACCCTAAGACATTTAGTTGAATGAACTAAACAGAGTCTAAAGCTCCTCCCCCACCATACACAATAGAATCCTTCATACATAGACAAGCGCTTCTTTATTCTCTGTAATAGAGCTGCTGACTGATTCCTGGCAGCGGCTTTTCTCACCAAGAACTGAAAAATGCCAGGTTGCCGGATCCTTCTCTTCCAACATCTGTCAGAGGAGAGGTAGTAGGCACCCATACCTATATAAAATGAGCCCGCTGACATTGGTTGGGGGGAAAAAAAAAAAAAGTCAAGATATCCGTTGACATGGACTGACCAACGGCACCGATAAAACCGCTGATTAGTAAACTTTTACTGATCGTCATTCATTTGAATGCCTGTTTACCCAGGTAGACCAAAATAAATTATGTGCATGGAGTTATCTTCATTCTAGATTGCTTAGTGTGTACTATTTAGTTCAAAAAAATTACACTGCAAACATTTGTTGATTAGCAAAAACAAGAAGATAGATTAAAGGAGTAAACTACAGGATCAAACTACAAATGGTTTGTTTGCATCTGCTACCATAGAGAACATACAGCAAGCCTGCATAACAGCTGTAGACACAAAAGTATTAAGTTATGTACCGGTAACAGTATTTTTCGGAAGCCCATGACAGCACTACGAGAGGGGAGTCCGCCCTTCGGGAACAGGAGACCTACATACACAAAAGGGCAGCACCTCTCACACGCATCAGTTAGATTACAGAGCTTGAGAGGAGCTCCATGGTTAAATGGCACAAAATAAGCTAATCAACCCACGTGAAAATTATAAGTGGAAGAAGTGCGCACCCACACGTGAAAGGGAGGGAACTAAGGGTGCTGATGGGCTTCCGAAAAATACAGTTACCGGTACATAACGTAATACTTTATTTGGAGGGTTTTTTTATGTTTTTTTCAATGCAAGGCCATTATACTGTCTGCAGCACCACGTGGGGCCATTATACTGTATGCAGCATCACGTGGGGCCATTATACTGTATGCAGCATCATGTCCGACCATTATACAGAATGGAGCATTGTGTGGCCATTATACAGTATGGAGCATCATATGTGGCCATTATACAGTATAGAGAATTGTGTGTGGCCATTATACAGTATGGAGCATCATATGTGGCAATTTTACTTTTGAGTAAAAATCCTATCCATTCTCAAGAACAGACCTCCACTGCAATCGGTGGCTAGTATCTTAGGCTTGGAGTGCAGGGATTACGAGCTCTTTGCTATAGCGCGCTAAGGTAGGAGTTGTTTTTCTAATCTAAAACCTCAGTATTCCGGTTAAATTGCCATGTTGGCATTTTGCGATAAGTGGGTTTTAGATTGCAGTTTGGGCACTCTGTCTCTAAAAGGTTCGCCATCAACGATCTAAGGTATGAAGTTTTTCCTCCTTCTGGTTAGTGGGGTTAGGGAGGAAGGAGGGGAGAACTCTCTCTTGTGTTCTGTGGAAGTCTGAGGCAACCTTGGGAAAGTAGGCAGGGTCTGGCCTAATTACTACCCTGTCGTTCAAAATCTACATGTAAGGAGGGTTCCAACTGAGTGCCTGGATATTGCTTATTCTACGTGCCGATGTAATAGCTACCAAAAAGGCTACTTTGAGGGATAGTCTTAGGCTACTTCCACACTAGCGTTTTTTGCGCTGCGCCTCGTGCGCATTCCAAACGCATGCAAAAAACACATTAAGCGTTTTGCGTGTTTGCTGTTTTTGCGAATGCGATTTAACCAGTTTGTCGCCATGTTAACTCAAAACGCATGCAACTTTAAACGCATGCGTGCGCATGTCCTAGCGCACGCGTACGATACCATGTTGCGTCTGGCGCGCCTGGGCGCACACCTGGAAAAACGCAGCGCACGAAAACGCACATGAACGCGTACAAGCGCTATCCCATGCGCCTGCCATGTTAAACATATGGGAGCAATGGACATGCGCTTGATAGCGCACGTGGCGCAGCGCTAAAAAACACAAGTGTGAAACCAGCCTTAACTGAGGCAGATACCATGGGTTCAAAGGGAGTCTCCGTCATAGCCGTAAGGACTAAGTTTAAGTCCCATGGTACGTACCTTACCTTGTGTATGGGCCTAGATCTGCCAGCTACTTTAATGAATCTAGATATCCAGTAATTCTTTGCAACATCACAATTAAATAAGGCACCGAGGGCTGAAATCTGCACTTGCTAGTAGCTAAACTTACAGACCCTTCTGCAGGAATTCTAAAACATGTCGTATGGGAACCCCTTTTACGGTTTTAAGGTCAAAAGTGGCTGGACTTGCATCAGTAGTTACTACTCAGCATATGTGATTCTCCCAGGGAACTCCAGAGGACAAGTTGTTCTTGTTAAGCCACCATTTTAGGGAATTCAAGGCAGATGGACCTACTATCATTTTATCAAGTAGGGACCCCCTAGGTCTTTATCAGATAAAGTCTCTCTCTGAAGGGCTCTGGTATGAAACCAAGCCTATTTGACGGCCGGGATACAAAATGTTAGGGAACCCAATAGGGACATGGCCTGTCTGAGGGACATGGATGATATTTACCGCAAGCAATACCTGATGACGAATATGAGAGATTGTGTCAGTTGGCAGACGACATTCTTGTTTTTCAGAAACAAAAATGAGACCGAGAAATTGCTGGACCTTCAAGGGTTGTAAATGGGATTTTTCAAAGTTTATCAGCCAACCCAAGTTTTTTAGAACGGATATAGACCTTTCTACTTGGAAAAGGCAATGGTCTGCAGAATTGCCTATAATTAAGAAGTCGTCTAAGTACCGTACTATTAAGATGTCTGACTCTCGAAGGTGGGCCGTAACTTCAGATATTAACTTTGTGAAAGCTCGAGGTGCTCCTGAAAGGCCAAAGGGAAGAGCTCTATACTGGAAATGCCGGATTACGCCATCTATGGAAACAGCCACTCTTAAGAAGCGTTGGTGATTTGCACGAATAGGCACATGGTAGTACGCGTCTTTTAAATTTAAAACCATCATAAGATAGTTCTGAAACATTTTTATTCCTGAACAGTTTCCTTTTTAAAATTCCTACCTACTAAGAACCTATTAAGGGACCAAAAATTGATAATGGTCCTTTAAGAGTTATTCGGTTTCCGAACCAAGAACAGGGGAGAGTAAAATCCTCTACCCTCCTCGGAATCCGGTACTTCCAACTAGGACTTTTTTGTGAAACGATTTAACAATCTCTGTTTCCAGAGACGTCTGTTCTGAGAACACGGACCAGAGTTGTCCTAAACATATAACCTGGGACTGAGAGGAACTGAAGCTTTAGTCCTGTCGATATCACATCCTGCACTCAAATGATGTTTGTGATAGGAGCCCAAGCTGGATAAAAGGCCGACAGTCTACCACCTACGGGGATCGCTATTCATTGGGATCTACAAAGGGCGCATTCTCTGTGCATTTCTTCCCCTAAGACAAAAAACATAAGGGGGAGGCTGCATCACTGGGTGAACAACATTCACATAGATCACTTACCAGCATTTCCAGTAATAGCTACCGGGATACAAGGAGGGAAAAATCTCAGCTGGTGATGTTGTCTGTCGTCTGGAAGAGCTCTTCCGGCTGGACCGGTCACTCAACTGGCCTCGACTTGCACTCCCGTTTTTCTGTCGGGTCTGAAATTTATCTGCTGCTTGCTGCTCTGTGGCTTCTTCCTGCTGCAGTGGTTGCTGCAGCTGCTCAACCTCCATGGTGAAGAAAAAAAATGGGCCAGAAGCATGGGTGCCCCTGCTTAACTGCCATATATACTTCCCCTCAGTATCCGGTCAGCAGGTGATGCCGCGCTTGCTCCCCGAGCTCCCCCGCAGGTACTTGCATTTCCAAATCAGTGCTCCGGTCCCCTTGGATGGCAGCCGCCAGTTTCCCGGCACCAAAAAAGCCCCACAAGTGCGCAGAAGGGAGCCGGCGCCGGTGACCCGGAAGCGACCGCCGGCCCCATCCCCGGCGACCCCAAAATGGCGCTGACCATGTCTGAGGCCGCTCCAGGACTCCCAGAGGGGAGCCGTACGTGACCCGCACCAGACACCACCGGACCCGGGCACACAGAGCCCCCGCATCACTGGAGCCGCAGGGAGACCAAGGGGATACTTACCTCGCGCAGGCTTTCCTTCCGGGGACGGTGATCCTCCGGACCCCGCTCCCTGCTGCACGCACACTACCGTGAAGTCCATCGAGGACCACTGTGGCGCCTCCAGGGCCTCTGCACTGGTCGAGGTAGGAGCAGACAGACAAAACAGCATACAGATGGCTTTTTTCCCCCACAGACTTGCATTGTGAATTTTGATTCGATACTCGGGTCAATATCAGATGTGTCTCTGCGTTTCTGCATAGACCATTCGGTCTGAGGAAAAAAATCTGACAGGTGAACTACACCATAGGTATATCAGTGAGGGAAAAAAAAAAAAAAAATTGACGTGTGAGTGAGGCCTAAGTAATACGGTGTTTGTTTTGATATGACTCTTGCAGCTTATAGCCCAAAATGTTTTGGAAGGTAACAACGCCTTAAATCTCCACACACCTAACCTCATTGATAGCTCCAAAGTGTTCCTTATCCCATTTGCTGAAATCTCACACCTCACATACAGGCTGTAGTCGTCCATAACCATAAGTTGGTGCAGACTTAATATACTTGGACTCATGAGCTCTCTCACGCTATAGATAGATCATAAAATGCTCATTTTAACATCAAGATTATACAGCTATTCCAACATGTATTTTAAAGCAAGTACATCAGCCTTGTTAGGTCTGACAGATCTATTTAAGAATGCATACAGTTTGGATTGGGAAAGCTGGTGAAAGGTCTGCTTACAAGGATTGTTGAAAGCCACTCACTTTCGCAACCTGGAGATGAACAGTGAACGGCATCTACATAAAATATTTCATGTTAAAATCTCATGTACCTTGCTGCTGTAACTGTAATATACCAATTTCCACCTGAAAATCAGAGCAAAAAGTCTACAGTACACAACATGACCATATCCTTAAAATCCACTGAGTCTGCTCATTTTTGCTGAGGATTTTCTCTGCAGCATGTGGATGAGATTTTGTACAATCTCCACCACAATGCTGGTACTGTAGATTTTCAACACTGACTAATTTTCTGGCAAGTCTATTCTTTCATTTATACATGTACCGTCTGAATTGTAAAGTGCTACGGAATAAGTTTCTCTTAACTGTATAAAGATTAATTGTGTGAATTATAGAAAATATTATGGAAAATATCTACTGCGTGTACAAATTCCATGCTGCACTATTACCACACAGTGAACTTACTCTCTAACATACAGACTTTTTACTGCTCACATACACCAACAAGTAACCAAAGGCAGAGGCTTATAAGAAGAAAAAACAAAAAAGTGTCAACTAACCTGAATGTAACCTCTGGAACGAGGCACTTAACTCCATTATGGAAGGGTTGTGTGAGCGATATTGTCTGATTGAGCTGATCAACAGAAGATACAAGGCCTTGGTACACTCCAAGGATGTTTCCACAATTTATGGATACAATGCTCCCCAGCCAATCTAGTGCCATTGTTTAGGCTTAATTTATCCAAAGTGCTTTCCCTGGAAGAGAAAACAAAGTCTATAAGTCCATACAAAAATGTATAAGTGCACATTGTCACACCATGTAAAGGCTAAAATCAGCAGCACTCAACTTTTTATCGCATCAGACGAGAGTGAACAAGAGTCTTTACCCATTTTGCCCACATAGCCTGTGTGGATGAATGCATGTGTTTTCATTAATTCTAACAATGCCATAAAGCAGAATGTAGCTAAATAGCCACCGAAAACTATTAAAGAGTATCCGTCTCCAATTCTCAGTAGTATTTTCTTTTCAGGAGTATTTTACAGATTCAGACAATATTAATATTCTACAATTTTTTTTTGTTTTAAACAAGAAAATATACAATTTTCTTTTGTACCCTCCCCACGCAAGGAGTTAGCAAGCAAATAAAAATTATAACATCACAAAGACCATTACATAAATAATCAGCTGATAACTGCTTCCTCTGATTTACTTTAAAGAAGTTGTCCACTAGATTTACAATGATGCCCTATCCTTAGCATCTGATCAGCTGGGATCCGGCACTCCCGCTGATCAGCTGTTATTCATGCCGGTGGCAGCCAGACAGAATTGCCTACTTGTGGAGCTTGGCTATCTACTTGTAGGTGCCAGAGCTTGGTACATCCTATTGAACTGAATAGGAAGCGGATGTGTAGTACCTCACAGCAGCCACTACAAATAGACGGCCAAGCTCCACGAGTAAGTACTGTACTTCCAGCCGGCCGGCAGCCGCCACCGATAACAGCTGATCGGTAGGTTGCTGAGTGCCAGACCCTGGACGATCAGACACTGATGCCCTATCCTTAAGATAAAAGTCAAAGTAGTGGACAGCCAATAATATTAAACCCATCTCCAAAGGTCCCTTGGTCCTCCTGCTAATGTGGCTACAGAATTCAAGTTATTAATGATTGGAGTGGCACCCACATGTGCAAGTGGATCTTTTATTCCCTGCTATGGGAGAGTGTGGAGGCCATAAATCATAAGGGAGAATATTGTTGCATCATGGTTCATAAGGGGAGATTGAGTGGTGCATATATTCATACAGCTCCACTCTTTGTTTTTTATCCCCTTATTTGGATATCAATTTGTTTCAAGCATTGCTATATGGTAATTTTGACAGCTTGCATTACCAGCATAGTTTTATTCCCTGTGGTTTGCACTTTGCCTATTTGCACATAATGCCCTGTCATGTATTGTGGAGTCTATTTTGTTCTCATTTATCATTATAATACTTGACATCTATTAACATATGGACTATAGGATCTGTGTGTTCTACAAACCTGGATTATTGCTGCATGAAAAATTTTCTAGTCATATATATTTCACGTTTTGCCTAGCATATTGGAGGTGAGCATTAGGTCCTTACATGGATCTTGACTGGTGTTTACATGTGGCCAATTAGTTCTGACCTTTTTAATTGTTTTTAACTTTTGTCACTTGTGTTTTTTTTGTGAATAAAATTTATTACTATTTTTCCATGAAATATTGTAGTTTTCATTATAGGGTTGATCGCGTCCTCTATACACACTTCTTTCTTTGTTCTCAGTTTACACATATTGTTAGGTGCATGTATATTTGGACAGAGACAACATTTTTCTAATATTGGTTCTAGACATTACCACAATGAATTTTAAACAAAACAATTCAGATGCAGTTGAAGTTCAGACTTTCAGCTTTCATTTGAGGGTATCCACATTAATATTGGATGAAGAGTTTAGGAGCTTCAGCTTCTTAACATGTGCCACCCTGTTTTTAAAGGGACCAAAAGTAATTGGACAGATTAAATAATTGTAAACAAAATGCTCATTTCTAGTACTTGGTTGAAAACCCTTTGTTGGCAATGACTGCCTGAAGACTTGAACTCATGAACATCACCAGACGCAGTGTTTCATCCTTTTTGATGCTCTCCAGGTCTTCACTGAGGTGGTTTTCAGTTACTGTTTGTTTGTGGGCCTGTCTGAAGTTTAGTCTTTAACAAGTGAAATGCATGCTCAATTGGGTTGAGATCAGGTGACTGACTTGGCCATTCAAGAATATTCCACTTCTTTGCTTTAATAAACTACTGGGTTGCTTTGGCTTTATGTTTTGGGTCATTGTCCATCTGTAGTATGAAACGTCGACCAATCAGTTTGGCTGCATTTGGCTGGATCTGAGCACACAGTATGGCTTTGAATACCTCAGAATTAATTCGGCTGCTTCTGTCCTGTGTCACATCATCAATAAACACTAGTGACCAAGTGCCACTGGCAGCCATGCATGCCCAAGCCATCACACTGCCTCCGTGTTTTACAGATGATGTGGTATGCTTTGGATCATGAGCTGTACCACGCCTTCGCCATACTTTTCTCTTTCCATCATTCTGGTAGAGGTTGATCTTGGTTTCATGTGTCCAAAGAATGTTCTTCCAGAACTGTGCTGGCTTTTAGATTTTTTTTTAGGAAAGTCCAGTCTAGCCTTTCTATTCTTGATGCTTATGAGTGGCTTGCACTGTGCAGTGAACCCTCTGTATTTACTTTCATGCAGTCTTCTCTTTATGGTAGATTTGGATATTGATACGCCTACCTCCTGGAGAGTGTTGTTCACTTGGTTGGCTTTTGTGAAGGGGTTTCTCTTCACCATGGAGATTATTCTGCGATCATCCACCACTGTTGTCTTCCGTGGGCGCCCAGGTCTTTTTGCACTGATGAGTTCACCAGTGCTTTCTTTCTCAGGATGTACCAAACTGTAGATTTTGCCACTCCTAATGTAGCAATTTCTCGGATGGGTTTTTTCTGTTTTTGCAGCTTAAGGATGGCTTCTTTCACCTGCATGGAGAGCTCCTTTGACCACATGTTTCCTTCACAGCAAAACCTTCCAAATGCAAGCACCACACCTCAAATCAACTCCAGGCCTTTTATCTGCTTAATTGAGAATGACATAATGAAGAGATTGCCCACACCTGTCCATGAAATAGCCTTGGAGTCAATTGTCCAATTACTTTTGGTCCCTTTAAAAACAGGGTGGCACATGTTAAGGAGCTGAAACTCCTAAACCCTTCATCCAATTTTAATGTGAATACCCTCAAATGAAAGCTGAAAGTCTGAACTTCAACTGCATCTGAATTGTTTTGTTTAAAATTCATTGTGGTAATGTCTAGAACCAAAATTAGAAAAATGTCTCTGTCCAAATATATATGGACCTAACTATGTGTGTGTGGTCGGCAATCCCCTTTAAAATTTGGTAGTGCCCTCAAGTTTCCTAGTTTATATTCATAAAGGAGGACGGTGTGGCAGTTAGGCTGTGTGCCCACGTTGCATTTTCACCGCAGCGCACAAAAAAAGCGCTAATAAAATGAATCCTCATGCAATCCTATGGGATTCCGCAGTTGCTGTGTCAATGCTGCGGATTTTACCGCTGCGGAATTGCATAACGGTAAAATCCGCAGCATGTTCATTATTTCTGCAGAATTGCGGCGATTCCACCGCCATAGGATTGCATTGAAACGCTCACTTTACGAATGTGGCTATGCTCACCATGCGTAAAGAGAGTGCTTCATGTGCGGATGGTACCCAGGGTCTGGAGGACAGGAGACTCTCCTCCATGCCCTGCGTACCATATTCCTGTAAAAAATAGAATTAAAATAAAAAATAGGAATATACGCACCTTCTGGCAGCCACCGGAGCCTTCCAGCCTCTCAGCTACGCATCTTCCGTTCCCAGGGATGCATTACGCGAATGACCTCTGATGACAGAGCATCATCAGATGTCATTGTCACAAAGCATCCCTGGGAACAGAAGTTGCCGGCAGCGCCAATGAGGGGCGGGACGACTCCGGGGCAGACAGAGGGTAATTTTTTTTTTTTTTTTTTTACTATTAACATTCTATCTTTTACTATTGATGCTGCATAGACATTATATAGTCATTACAAACAGAGTGATCTAATTCAAGTGTTTATTTCTGTTAATGTTAATGATTATGGCTTACAAACAATAAAACCCAAAAGTCATTATCTCAGTAAATTATAATAACAAAAACACCTGCAAAGGCTTTCTAAGCATTTAAAAAGGTCCCTTGGTCTGTTTCAGTAGGCTCCACCATCATGGGGAAAACTGTTGACTTGACAGATGTCCAGAAGGTAGTCAACACACTGCACAAGGAAAGTAAATTTTGCATTTCACTTCGAAATCAAGGTCCCAGAATCTGGAGGAGGAGTGGTGAGGCACACAATCCAAGCTGCGTGAGGTAGAGTGTGAAGTTTTCACAATCAGTGATGGTTTGGGGAGCCATGACATCTGCTTGAGTAGGTCCACTTTGTTTTATCAAGACCAAAGTCAGTGCATCTGTACAACAGGAAATGTTAGAGCACTTCATGCTTCCCTCTGCCAAGAAGCTTTCTGGAGATGGAAATTTCATTTTCCAGTAGGACTTGGCACCTGTCCACACTGACAAAAGTGCCAGTACCTGGTTTAACAACCGTATCACTGTGCTTGACCTTAACCCCATAGAGAATCTTTGGTGTATTGTCAAGAGGAACATGAGAGACAGCAGACCCAACAAAGCAGATGAGCTGAAAAGTGCTATCAAAGCAACCTGGGCTTCCATAACACCTCAGCTGTGCCACAGCCCGATTGCCTCCATGCCACTCTGCATTGATGCAGTAATTCATGCAAAAAGAGCCCCGACAAAGTATTGAGTACATTTACTGAACATACGTTATAATAATAATAATAATAATAATAATAATAATAATAAATTTTATTTTTATAGCGCCGACATATTCCGCAGCACTTTACATTTCAGAGGGGATTTGTACAGACAATAGACATTACAGCATAACAATAATCACATACAGTAGATTATAACAAATACCAAGAGGAAAGAGGGCCCTGCTCGCAAGCTTACAGTCTATGAGGAAAGAGGGAGACACGAAAGGTGGGTGGTAACAGTTACCCTGATTGTATGGACCAGTCATAATGTTAAGTGTGTAACAGTACAGACACAGAGGGCTAATGGAGGCATAAAGCATGTGGGAACATGATGCGGGGAACCTGGTTATGGTAAAACTTTTGGCTCTGCCACACAGGGATAGATTAGGTTAATGCGTTGGGGTGGTAGGCCAGTCTGAATAAATGCGTTTTCAGGACACGCTTAAAATTGTGGGGATTGGTGACTAATCGTATTGACCTGGGAAGTGCATTCCAAAGAATTGGCGCGGCACGTGTAAAGTCTTGGAGACGGGAGTGGGAGGTTCTGACTATTGAGGATGCTAATCTCAGGTCATCAGCAGAACGGAGGGCGCGGGTAGGGTGGTATACTGAAACAAGGGAGGAGATGTAGGGTGGTGCTGAGCCATGGAGGGCTTTGTGAGTGAGGGTAATAAGTTTATACTGAATTCTGGAGTGCATGGGTAGCCAGTGTAATGACTGGCGCAAGGTAGAGGCATCGGTGTAACGATTGGTGAGGAATATGATCCTGGCTGCAGCATTCAAGACAGATTGGAGGGGGGAGAGTTTGGTAAGAGGGAGACCGATTAGAAGAGAGTTACAATAGTCGAGACGAGAATGAATAAGAGAAACAGTAAGAGTTTTTCCAGAGTCAAAGGTAAGAAAAGGTCGAATTCTAGAAATGTTTTTGAGGTGCAGATGACAAGAGCGAGCCAGTGATCGAATGTGGGGGGCAAAGGAAAGCTCGGAATCAAGTATGACCCCAAGACAGCGGGCCTGTTGCTGGGGAGTAATAGTGGAACCACACACAGAAATGGCAATGTCGGGTATAGGTACATTAGTAGAGGGAGGAAACACCAGGAGTTCAGTCTTTGACAGGTTCAGTTTCAGATATAGTGAGGACATGATATTAGACACAGCGTTTAGACAATCGCCGGTGTTTTCTAGAAAGGCTGGCGTGATGTCAGGAGAAGAAGCGTATAATTGGGTGTCATCAGCATAGAGATGGTACTGGAAATCAAATCTACTGATTGTTTGACCAATAGGGGCAGTGTACAAGGAGAAGAGGAGGGGACCTAGAACCGATCCTTGGGGGACCCCAACAGTAAGGGGAAGATGAGAGGAGGAGGAACTGGCAAAAGATACAGTAAAGGAGCGGTCGGAGAGATAGGAGGAGAACCAGGAGAGAACGGTATCTTTGAGGCCAATGGAACGGTGCATAGTGAGGAGGAGCTGATGATCCACAGTGTCGAATGCTGCAGAGAGATCCAAGAGAATTAGCATGGAGTAGTGACCATTTGATTTAGCTGTTAGCAGATCATTAGAGACTTTAGTGAGGGCAGTTTCAGTAGAGTGTAAAGAGCGGAAACCGGATTGGAGAGGGTCGAGAAGAGAGTTTTCTGAGAGATAGCGGATAAGACGGGAGTGGACCAGGCGTTCCAGGAGTTTAGAGATGAAGGGAAGATTAGAGACAGGTCTATAGTTAGCGGCACAGTTTTGGTCGAGGGATGGCTTTTTAAGTAGTGGATGTATGATGGCATGCTTAAATGAGAAGGGAAAAATACCAGAAGAGAGAGAGAGGTTAAATATTTTAGTTAGGTGAGGGGTGACAGCAGGGGAAAGGGACTGAAGGAGCTGTGACGGAAATGGGTCACTGGTGCAAGTAGTTGGGCGAGAAGATGCAAGGAGCCTGCTTACTTCTTCTTCTGTGACTGGTTCAAAATCAGAGAGTGAGTTCGATGCAGTGGGGGAGGGAGGACAGTGCATGGTATGAGGTGATTGGGAGATAATTTCCTGTCAGATCTGGTCAATTTTTTCTTTGAAGTAATTGGCCAGATCGTCAGCTCGGAGCTCCGTGGTTGGGGCCTGTACTCTTGGATTGAGTAGAGAATGAAAAGTGTCAAAGAGACGTTTCGGGTTATTGGACAGTGAGGTGATGAGGGTGTTGAAATAGGTTTGTTTGGAGAGGTGAAGGGCAGTGTTGTATGTTCTAAGCATAAACTTAAAATGGATGAAATCTTCGGGTAGATTGGATTTTCTCCACAGACGTTCGGCGCACCTGGAGCACCGCTGCAGGAAACGTGTTTGCACCGTGTGCCAGGGTTGTCGCCGTCTGCGTTGTGGTGTTCTATTTATAGGGGGTGCAAATTCATCCAGGGCACTTTGAAGTGTTTCATTGTAATGCTTCAATGCAGAATCAGGACAGGAGAGGGAGGAGATAGGGGCCAATGAAGACTGCAAGTTCTTCATAAGTTTCTGGGTGTTAATGGCCTGTATGTTTCTATAAGTATGGACAGTGGGGGTGACCTGAGCAGCATGGCAGTTCTTGATAGAGAATGAAAGAAGATTGTGGTCAGAGAGCGGGAGAGGGGAGTTTGCAAAATCATCCACTGCACAAAGCCGAGAGTAGACCAAGTCGAGGGAGTTTCCGTCTTCATGCGTTGGAGAATTAGTAAGCTGCGAAAGGCCAAACGAGGAGGTTAGAGATAAAAGGTGAGTAGCAGATGGTGAGAGGGGAAGAGCAATGGGGATGTTGAAATCACCCATGATGAGGGTAGGGGTGTCACAGGAGAGAAAATGTGGAAGCCAAGTGGCAAAATGATCCAGGAACTGATGGGAGGGGCCGGGAGGACGATACACCACCGCCACTCGCATGGAGAAGGGGGTGTAGAGTCTGACGGCATGGACCTCAAAAGAAGGGAAGACAAGTGAGGGTACTTGAGGGATAACCTGAAAGGTACATTTTGGTGATAGGAGCAGACCAACGCCTCCACCAGCTCTATTGTCTGATCTTGGGGTATGAGAGAAGTGAAGCCCCCCGTATGAAAGAGCAGCAGCAGCGGTAGTGTCTGACTGCTGGATCCAGGTTTCAGTAAGAGCCAGGAGGTTAAGAGAATTAGAAAGGAAAAAGTCATGAATGAAGGATAGTTTGTTACACACTGAGCGAGAATTCCAAAGTGCACAATTAAGAGAGACAGATGGCATGCAGGGAATATTAATAAGATTAGAGGGGTTTCTGAGTGTAGCAGTCGGGAGGTTTAACTTTCTATAACATGGGGGACCAGGGTTGGGAGCAATGTCTCCTGCAACTAGGAGAAGGAGGATAGAAAGAGTGAGCAGATGGTTAAGTGATTTGTGAGAGCGTCTCTGATGTTGAATGGTGGGACTGACTGGATCTGTGCAGTTTAACAACGTGAAAAGAGCATGAGTGCTATACATAGGAGAGGAAAGAAGCGAGGGGCCAATGTGGATGGAGTGTAGAGAGTTAATGCCAGGGCGGTGGATGTGTGTGAATGCAGCGGCCAGGATTAAAATTACACAAATGCATATGGTATATATTTGTTGTACTCCAAATGTACAGTGAGTAGAAGTATATAAATGTCTTACCTGTCTCCTGCCCTGTCTAACTGCCATGTTATAACTGCCAGTACTTTGATAAACTGTACTTGGATAAAGTGTGCATAATTGCCCCCTGCATTCAATAGGCCAACATTTTGGATTTTAAAATAAATTTTTCAAGATGGTGTTATAAAGTATTCTAACTTACTAAGATGACGACTTTTGGGTTTTTATTGGCTGTAAGCCATAATCATCAACATTAACAGAAATAAACACTTGAAATAGATCACTCTGTTTATAATGACTCTAAACAATATGAGTTTCACTTTTTGTATTGAAGAACTGGAATAAATTAACTTTTTGATATTAGAATTTTGTGAGAAGCACCTGTGCCCGAATCGAACGGTGCATTTACATTGGCCAATGGTAGTGTTTAATCCCTTGACAAATATGACGTATGTAGCAAGTCATATGCCATTTTCCTTTATCTGATGAGGGCTCATTTGAGGGCTTAAGCAACCACAAAAGAGCTATATTCAGCTGATAGTCATTTAATATCCTGATCAAGCAGGCTGACCACACTATCATGTGCACCAAACGATTGCCATCAATCTGTCATATTTCTCGTGCGATAATCGCATCACACTGCACGGACTGGCCGACACCTCTCCTGACCTAAGCAAGACAGCGTGATGGATTACTATGCAGCTGTCAAGCTCAGGTCAGGAGAGCCGACAGCCAGTGAGTTTTACGATGCGATTCTTGCACGAAAAATACGGCAGTGTGTCTCTGCCCTAACTGGGAGCACGTCCTCTTTACACAAGACGATATCCTGCTGAGAATGATTCTTAGGGATCGCTAACATGCGCATACAACTTGGACGAGTGCTATCCTATGTTTTACTCAGATCAATGTTATTCTATTGGGCAGTGCTGATCAGTGTTTTTCCTCATGCTGCAGCTTGCTGCAAGTTGCTCTGCAAATTGGATGACACGCACTCATTCAAGTCTATGGGTGCGTTCAAAACATTGGACTGGTATTCAAGTGCAGTCCAACATCCGCAGCCTCAGACAATGGAGAAGATGGAGAAATTACATTCATCTGCTCCTCACTTGTGCTATGGTTTCTTCACTCAAGAGAATCCATACACAGTAAGTTGTTACTCTGATCAAACTCGGAGCAAACTATGATTGGAGACTCATTAGCATAACTGAGCGGATTCTCTCACATGAGAAAAACCAAAGCTCACGTGAGAGCCCTCAGGGTATGTGCACACGCTGCGGATTCTGCTGCGGATCCGCAGCAGAACTAGCTGTGTTGTACAATACCATTATATCCTATGGAAAATGGAAACCGCAGTGCAGAATTTTCCGCGCGTTTTTTGCTGCGGTTTCCAATCCGCAGAAAGAATTGACATGTCATTCTTTTCTGCGGATTCCACAGCGGTTTGCCATCTCCTTCATTGTAGAGATGATAAACCGCAGGGCAAAACCGCAGGTCTTTTGACCTGCGGATTTTGCGGAAAAATCCGCAGACCAATCCGCAGCGTGTGCACATACCCTCAGAGGCTTCCAGGTTTGGGATGAAAGTCTGCAGTCACACTAGGTTACCATAGACTTTTGAATCCCCACACATGCACATTGTCAGGATTCTCTAGTCCCAGATGTGAAACCATGCGGTCACATGACCGCAACTATGTGATTTGCATAGATGCGGTCAAGCGCCAACTAGACATGCTCAGTCTCACTAATTTGATTTGTATTACGTGAGGCCACAGAATGCAACAGAAGTCAGAATGCAGCTGGAAATATGCAAATCACTTATTTGTCGTCACGTGAGAGCCTGTTTGCATCACTGGCACAGGAAAATCATGATAGCGTGAGGTACGCTCTAAGGATGATGAAAGTCTACAGAATTCATCACAATCCTAGACAGCCACTCTATGCAACCTTAAAACCCATTTCATTAAAAAAAAAAAAAAAAAAGCAAGTGTTACTCCTTAAATGATTAATAGCCTTACTGTCTGATCAGTACAGTCATTTTGTCAAGTCAGCAGTCGGTTGATGGCTGGCAACCACAATTCTAGGATCTCATCACCATTGTTTAGGAAATATTGGGGGATGGCAGGTACATGCGATTCAACTATATATGGTGGCGGCTGACCAGACCTTGCAATTGATTGCTGTCCTACACTTAGCGCTGCATTCTTGTACAAATGATAGTTCTGATCCTAATGCCCTATTGTAGTATTCTTTAATTTCTCAGATGACGTGTACATGGCTATGTTAATCACGCATTGTGCCGTCTGACAAGTTATGGTATGTGCACACGATCCGGAGTTGCTGCGTGTTGAACGCTGCATACTTTTGAAGCATCCAACCAACAGAAGCCAGATGTTACAGCATAGTGGATGGGATTTCAAGAAATCCTATGTCCACTATGTGTTCACAGAAACCCACGGCATGTCAAGTACTCTTGCGGAGACGTTAGGCTGGGTCCACATTGCATTAGGGGGGGTGCGTTTAACGCATCCATTACACAGCGGCACTAACACTATGTAACGGATGCGTTAACGCCCCAATAGACGGCAATAATGTAGTGCATTGCTAATGCATGTCATAATCGGCATGCATTATCGATGTGCTGTCATTCTGTGACGGACCCTCAAACGCGTTAGCGTGATCGCATAACGCGATCAGAAAATAGGGTAGCGTTAACGCTATGCGTTGAAAGGACCGCATTAACGCTATGTGAACCTGGCCTTAGTCTTTGCAAGAGAAGGTTCACCAATACAATGTATTGAATGCTGTGAATCTGCATGGTTCAATGAACATAAGCAAATTCACCTGCATTCAAAGAACAGCAGCAAACATGCCCTGCGTCCAAAGCGTTGCTACTTCGGGATTGTGTGCACCCGGCCTTAAGGATTACTATTGTATATTCAGTGGGTACAGAAAGTATTCAGACCCCTTTCATTTTTTCACTCTGTTTCATTGCAGCCATTTGGTAAATTCACAAAAAGTTCATTTTTTTTTCTCAGTGCACACTCCGCACCCCATCTTGACTGAAAAGAAAAAAAAAAAAAAACAGAAATGTAGAAATTTTTGCAAATTTATTAAAAAAAAAAAAAACTGAAATATCACATGGCCATAAGTATTCAGACCCTTTGCTCAGTATTGAGTAGAAGCACCCTTTTGAGCTAGTACAGCCATGAGTCTTCTTGGGAATGATGCAACACATTTTTCATACCGGGATTTGGGGATCCTCTGCCATTCTACCTTGCAGATCCTCTCCAGTTCAGTCAGGTTGGATGGTGAACGTTGGTGGACAGCCATTTTCAGGTCTCTCTAGAGATGCTCAATTGGGTTAAGGTCAGGGCCCTGGCTGGGCCAGTCAAGAATGGTCAGAGCTGTTCTGAAGCCACTCCTTTGTTATTTTAGCTGTGTGCTTAAGGTCATTGTCTTGTTGGAAGGTGAACCTTCGGTCAAGTCTGATTTCCAGAGCACTCTGGAAGAGATTTTCATCCAGGATATCTCTGTACTTGGCCGTATTCATGTTTCCTTCAAACACAACCAGTTGTCCTGTCCCTGCAGCTGAAAAATATCCCCATAGCATGATGCAGCCACCACCATGTTTCACTATTGTGATTGCATTGGGCAGGTGATGAGCAGTGTCTGGTTTTCTCCACACATACCGCTTAGAACTATCACCAAAAAAGTCTTTCTTCGTCTCATCAGAGCAGAAAATCTTATTTCTCATAGTCTGGGAGTCCTTCATGTGTTTTTTTTTTTTTTTTTTAGCAAACTCTATGCGGGCTTTCATATGTCTTGCACTGAGGAGAGGCTTCCATCGGTCTACTCTGCCATAAAGGCCTGACTGGTGGAGAGCTGCAGTGATAGTTGACTTTGTGGAACTTTCTCCCATCTCCCTACTGCATCTGTGTAGCTTAACCACAGTGATTTTGAAGTTCTTCTTTACCTCTCTCACCAAGGCTCTTCTCCCATGTTTTCTCAGTTTGGCTGGACGGCCAGGTCTTGCAAGACTTCTGGTGGTCCCAAACTTCTTCCATTTTAAGGTTTATGGAGGCCACTGTGCTCTTAGGAACCTTGAGTACTGCAGAAATTCTTTTGTAACCTTGGCCAGATGTGTGCCTTGCCACAATTCTGTCTCTGAGCTCCTTGGCCAGTTCCTTTGACCTCATGTTTCTAATTTGGTCTGACATGCACTGTGAGGTCTCAAATAGAAAGCTGTGTGCCTTTTTAAAAATCAAGTCCTATCAGTTTAATTGAAACACAACTGGACTCTAATGAAGGAATCAAATCATCTCAAGGAGGATCACAACGAAATGGACATCATGTGACTTAAATGCGAGTGTCTGAGCAAAGGGTCTGAATATTTATGACCATGTGATATTCCAGTTTTTATTTTTTAAAATTGTCTACATTTCTGTTTTTTTTCAGTCAAGATGGGTTGAAGAGTGTACATTAATGAGTAAAAAAAAAAAATTATGTCTGCAATGAAACAAAGTGAAAAATATAAAGGGGTCTGAATACTTTCCATAGCCACTGTATGGTAGGAGCATTAACGTTCTGAATTTTGGAGAGAGGGCAGAATAATAGAATAATGAGCGATCAACCTCGGCGTGCTGTGTAAATTGTGTAATCTCAAGAAATATTTGCATAATAGCTACTTCATTATCAGTACTCAAAACAAAACTCTCAATCTTTGAAAAAGATGATCTGCAATGTGTTGCTCAGTGCTGAGCTTCCGCTCAAGCATGAATGCAGAGCGGTACGGTATACAAGCTCATCAGAAAGTCTATGTTTATTAACAACTCTCTAATAGAACCGTTTCTGTACCCACCAGACCATAAACTAAAAGTGAGCACTAAGGCCTGGGCTACTGTACAAATTTTTGTAGCCCTACCGATTAATTTAACTGTTTAGCTACAGCTGCAACCAAAGGCAACACATTGAGTTTCATGCAATTGAGTAGGCTGCAGTTGCCACTTAATTAGAATTAGTAGTACTATGCAAAGTAATAGTGAGGCCCAAGGCTGCATTCACACATTGCAGCCAAAGTGTGTTTTTCAGATAGCAAAACAGCAACATTTGTTTTTGCGATTTTCAGAAATTACACACAATGCATTTTTTTTGTGCCCAAAAAAATGCACCAAGGTAACCAAGTAGCTTGAAAGAGTCTAGGGCAGCTAAAAGATGTAAATATGGGACTGTATACATCATGTGACACCTATGTGTTACCAATTTCAGAGGATAACATCTCAATAAAATGGCACAAGGAGCCTACTAGTATCTGCGAAAAAAAAATCTATTTTCCATTGGCCAAAATTTACAACAAGACACAGTATAACCTTTAATAGCTGATCCATATTTAAGATGACAGGGCTGTGCACTTGGTGGCTTTTACTTTATCTACATGGTATCAAATGTTCTCTACACACATTGTATAATTAGTACCAAAACAAAGTCATGAAAAGAAAGCACAATTATAACAATTTCTTTTTCTGCACTCGCTTGACAAGAACTTCTCACTAGTCATGAGCGAATATACTCATTGCTCGGGTGTCCTCCAAGTATTTTGGCGCTCCGCGATTTAGTTTCTGTCGCCGTAGCTGCATGTTTTGCGGCTGCTAGACAGGCTGAAAACATGTGGGGATTGCCTGTTTGTTAGGAATTCCACACGTATTCAGGCTGCGGAGATCACTCGAGCATGCTCAGGAAAACCAGAGCAATGAGTATACTCGCGCATTACTACTTATCACTTATACTAGGGACACAACTCAGCCTTAGGCCTCCTTCCCATGTCCTATAGCAGGGGTGGGGAACCTCAGGCCCCAGGCCTCGATGACCTTTAATCAGGCCCCCGAGCAGATTCTCAGGGACCGCATTCTTGGTCAGGGAGCTGTATTTTGATTGCCACAATCTCATTAATTTCTTCTTGCTCTGTTAGCACACACACACAGTGTTCACTACTGCACATTGAAGGGCATGCAATGAAAGATTAAGTCATGAAACCAGTGCCAGAGTCAGGATGTACTTTGTGGGCGGAGTTTGTATGGCCCCCCGAAGGATGGTATAAAAATCCAAATGGCCCTTGGCAAAAAAAAAAAAAAAAAAAAAAAAAAAAAAAAGATTCCCCACCCCTGTCCTATAGTATCTGTTTCTTCACAGATACGTATCCATTATAACCTATGGTGCTATTCACGTGTTTTTTTTCCCGGCAGCGTATTGGACCTTGTCATCTATAAGTCTATGAGTTTGTAAAAAGCATGTACAACACATGGACGGCATCATTGCACCGTCTGTATTTAACATTGAAAAGTATAGAAACTTTGTCATTTCTTTATCCATGGTGGACAAATACTAATGGAAAACACTCATGCCACCAGTACTGTTTTTTTCACGTATGTGTTTTATACACTACCGTTCAAAAGTTTAGGGTCACTTAAAAATGTCCTTATTTTTGAAAGAAAAGCATAGTTTTTTCCAACGAAGCTAACATTAAAGGATTCAGAAATACACTATACATTGATAATGTGGTAAATGACTATTCTAGCTGCAAATGTCTGGGTTGTAATGCAATATCTTCATAGGTGTAGAGGCCCATTTCCAACAACCATCACTCCAGTGTTCTTATGGTACTTTGTATTTGCCAAATGTGTAAGAAGGCTAATGGATGGTTAGCATACCCTTGAAAACCCTTGTGCCAGTATGTTAGCACAGCTGAAAACAGTTTGGCTGATTAGAGAAGCTATAAACCTAACCTTCCTTTGAGCTAGTTGAGAATCTGGAGCATTACATATGTTGGTTCCATTAAACTCTCAAAATGGCCAGAAAAAAAGAACTTTCATGTGAAACTCGACAGTCTATTCTTATTCTTCTTAGAAATGAAGGCTATTCCATGCGAGAAATTGTGAAGAAACTGAAGATTTATTACAACGGTGTGTACTACTCCCTTCAGAGGAGAGCACACACAGGTTCTAACCAGAGTAGAAAGAGAAGTGGGAGGCCCCCCTGCACAACTGAGCAACAAGACAAGTACATTAGAGTCTGTAGTTTGAGAAGTCGATGCCTCAGAGGTCCTCAACTGGCAGCTTCATTAAAAAGTACACGCAAAAAGGCAGTGTCAACATCTACAGTGAAGAGGTGACTCCGGGATGCAGGCCTTAAGGGCAGAGTGGCAAAGAAAAAGCCATATTTGAGACTGGCTAAAGAAAAAGGAAAATATTAATATGGGCAAAAGAACACAGACATTGGACAGAGGAAGATTGGAAAAAAGCATTATGGACAGACGAATCCAAGTTTGAGGTGTTTGGATCACACAGAAGAACATTTGTGAGACGCAGAACAACTGAAACGATGCCTAAAGAGTGCCTGACGCCATCTGTCAAGCATGGTGGAGGTAATGTGATGGTCTGTGGTTGCTTTGGTGCTGGTAAAGTGGGAGATTTGTACAAGGTAAAAGGGATTTTGAATAAGGAAGGCTATCACTCCATTTTGCAACACCATGCCATACCCTGTGTACAGCGCTTCATTGGAGTCAATTTCATCCTACAACAGGACAATGACCCAAAACACACATCCAAATTATGCAAGAACTATTTAGGGAAGAAGCAGGCAGCTGGTATTCTATCTGTAATGGAGTGGCCAGCGCAGCCACCAGATCTCAACCCCATTGAGCTTTTGTGGGAGCAGCTTCACCGTATGGTACGCATAAAGTGCCCATCAAGCCAAACCAACTCGTGGGAGGAGATTCTGGAAGCATGGGGTGAAATTTCTCCAGATTACCTCAGCAAATTAACTGCTAGAATGTCAAAGGTCTGCAATGCTGTAATTGCTGCAAAGGGAGCATTCTTTGACGAAAGCCAAGTTTGAAAGAGAAATAATTTAAAATAAAAAAAATTTTGAACCTTGTTAAGGTCTGGACTAGATTTTAAATTCATTTGGCAACTCATTTGATTAATAAAAGTAAGAGTTTTCATTGAAAACACAATTGTCTGTGTGACTCCAAATTTTTGAACGGTAGTGTACGTACACACTGATGGACACCGCTACCGGTTTTCACACGTTTTATATAGACATATTAAAGAGGACTAAGGCTATGTGCCCACGTTGCGTTTAAATCCGGACACTGAAAACCGGACTCCTTCCCAGAAATCGCGCGACTTTGCTGCGATTTTTGCATGCGATATTCAAGCACTTTCCAAGTGATTTGAAGCATCGCTTGGAATGTGATTGACAGGCTGGTCACACTCGTCAAACATAGTGTTTGACAAGTGTGACCAGGTTTTTACTATTGAGGCTGCCTATGCGGCCTCAATAGTAAAAGAAAGAATGTAAAAAAATCGGGGTATATTTACCTTCCGACGTCCCGCGCAGTCTCAGCGACGCTCCCAGCGATGCCTTGGTCTCGCGTTGCTATAGCGATCTCACGAGACAAATAGAGTCACGCGAGACTACGTCATCACAGGACCTTGCCGCAAGGCATTACTGAGAACGCTGAGGCCCGGGAAGGCAGCGCGGGACGTCGGAAGGTAAATATACACCGATTGTTTATTCTTTTTTTTTTTTACAGAGGTATGGTACCCAGGGCCTGGAAGACAGTCTCCTCGCCTCCACACCGTGGGTACCAATCGCACATGAGATGCTTAACTTCGCGCATGGTGGCCATAGCCACATACGGGAAGTGATTCTCATGCATTCCTATGGGTGCGGAATCGCGGCAATTCTTTGCGATTCCGCACAAAAGAATGATCATGCTGTGATTTTTTTCCGCGATGTGATTCCGCCGCAGAAAAAAGCGCAGCATTAGCACAGCATGTGCGGAATGCCATAGGAATGCATGGGGTGCGTTCTGTACAAGATTTTTAAACGCTTTTGCGCCGAAAATCGCGGCAAAAATGCTTAAAAATCGCATCGTGGGCACACAGCCTAAGTGTAAGGCCAGACTGCAAGGGCTGCAGCTTTGCCCACCAGCATTGGGCCAATGGCTGCATAATTGTAAGAGAAACTAATTGGCACCTGGCCACTGCAGAATTTCAGCCATCTTAGCCTCTGTTCACATGTGTACTCCATTACAGGTGCAGAAGACAACAATTAACCACAATTATGGATTGGCTACATGAATAAAACCAGCAGTGCTCGTTGACTATAACGGGATGTGTTAGATTTCTGCATTCTACCTCTCAGAATAGCTCAGCATGCAGATATGTCCAGTATAACTTAGGGGAACATGCAACAAAGCCTCCAATGCAATAGTGCGCACAGCCTTAGGTGATTAGAAGAGACCCATGTGCAGGAGGCCAAGGCCACCACCACAATTCCCAAGAGTATTGATTGGCACAGCTTTCCGATGCCCAAGAATGGAGCTGAAAGTTACAAGGAGTTAGGAACGTGACGGCATAAAGGCGGTGTCATCCTCATTATGTGACAAACAGGAGACCTGCGACCTCCAGCCGCCATGCAGTGTGTGGTCACAGCTCTGGGCCACAGACACGGTTCTGTCACATGCTCGTGTGTCTGAGCAGCAAATTACAGCCTTATGGATATATTTTTAGCGCTTCCCACGGGGCGTGAAGTTTGCACCCACACGTGGGCGACAGGAAGGTAAACCAGCAGTATCCCGGAACAATGCCACAGACGCGGCTCACTGCACAACTTCTCCGCATTACCGAGTGCTGTAGGGAGGACTCAAAGCGCCTCAGAAGCCCACAGACACCGAGAAGAACGCGCCGGTACAGACAGCTGCCTACCGCGGAACACTCACCCACCTTCATCTACACAGAAGTGTCGAACATAAGCTTCCGCTTCCGGTCGCCTACTTCATGACGTCACTGCCGGTTTTGTAAAGCATGTGCATTGTTGCTATGGAAACGGGGGGAACGCGGCTTCCCTGCCTGTACTCTCTGACGTCACTCGTAGGAGGAGGCAGTGTAGTGCTGCTTTGTGCTTGTGGGCGGGCGCCAAGTTCCCGCTTCTTGCTGGTTAGATGGACGTAATGGCCTCCAGTGTTTCTTGTGTGGAAAAACCTCAGGGACGTTTATTAACGTTTCTGCCCTTTCATTTTTTAATCTTGCGTTTTTCCAAGAGCCATTAGTTTTTTTTTTTAATAGCCATTTAAAAGTTTGTAATGTTTTGCAGGCTGGATTTTTTTCTTTTACTATAAAATGTACTGAAAAACGGAAAAAAAAATCCAGTTGGATACGAAACGGTGAAAAAAGATTCAAAGTCACCGATTTACAGCGATACCAAACGTATAGAATATTTTTGTTTTTGTCACCATTTTCTTCAGGTGCTTTCACATTGCGTTTTGGCGCCCGTTCAGTGGCTCCGTCGGGGCTCACAGCTGAACCCCACCCCACAAAATGGGATTCGGAGGAATGTGCTGACAGGGCCGTAGACTGTAATGGTGCCGGCAGAGCATCATTTTCAGGCATTTACACCTGCTGGAGACGGTCACCAAGACTCTGTCTACTACGTCTCAGTGTTCACCTTCAGTAGGCGCAGATGCCCAAAATGACGCAATAGGTCCCATGATCGCTCTGCCGTCACCATTATAGTCTGTGGTCCCATCACGCATACATCCGAATCGCGTTTTGTAGGGGGGTTCAGATGTAAACCCTGACGGGGCCTCTGAACAAGTGAAGAAAGGCAGTGAGATAGCACCCCAAGCACGGAAACAACGGATGAAAAGATTCTAATTGTACTTCAGTATAGTATAGAAACATTAGAGTAAAAGATGGAAAAATACTGACACCAATTTTGGTTTTTACAAACTTTACTGCTTCTGTCTCAAAACTTTTGGCCATGACTAGAAAAAATGACAAACTAATGCTTGTTGCCTATAGCAACCAATCAGAAAACTTGTTTTCATTTCTTAAATTCTTGAGGTAAAATGAATGCAGTTATTGGTTGTTAAGGGCTGCACGGCCAGTTGTCATGACAAGTTTGATAAAGGCCAATTGCGATGTCGTAAATCATCAGAGTTGAACTTTTATTTTTAAATCAGTGCTAAAAAAGTAACGTTCTTATTGGGGCTTTAAAGCTAATTCTTCACTTTTTCTGTGCTTCAATCACCGGTACTTGCCGATTGACTGAAAACTGCACTGAAAAAGTGCGAGCTGCATTTTAGGGTATGTTTCCACAGTCAGTATCCGGCAGCTCTTTGGACGCAGCACATGTCCACTCTGTCCAAAGCGCTGCTGGCTTTTGAACGCAGGTGAGCCCGCATGTGTTCATTGAACCGTGCGGAATCACATTGGATGGGTGACTTTATCTTGCAGAGACTGAGCATCTCCGCAAGATAAATAGACATGCTGCAGTCAGTAAAGACGCGCCACATGTGTATACGCAGGGAAGCGGGAAGGCGTCCTGCATGCATAGTGGACATGGGATTTCATAAAATCTCCAATTTTCTAATTTGTGTTACTCCACCACATCTGGCCACTGCGGGCTGGACGCTGGGGAGGTATGCAGCGTCTAACCCGCAGCATTTACTGAACGTGGGAACATACCCTCACACACTCGTTCAAGAACATTCAAAGTAATCTGCTGTGTAAACAAGTTACCGATTGCCCAATTTAGGCCACATTTACACGTTCAGATTTTGGTCAGTATTTCAAATCAGTATTTGTAAGCCAAAACCAGGAATGGGTGAGAAATCCAGAAGTGGTGACTAGTGTTGAGCATTCCGATACCGCAAGTATCGGGTATCGGCCGATACTTGCTGTATCGGAATTCCGATACCGACTTCCGATATTTTTTCAATATCGGAATTCGGCATCGGAATCGGAAGTTCAAAGTTGATTGACAGACTGACGTCATCATGATGCGCGGTGTGTGCGCATCATGATGCGCCGTCATTTCGGGCCTTCCGGGGGTCTCTGCCGGCCTGCCGGGGGGCTGTGCCGGCCTGCCGGGGGGCTGTGTGGACTGCCCGGGGTCTGTACCGGCCTGCCGGGGGGCTGTGCCGGCCTGCCGGTGGTCTGTGCACCCTGTGGGGGTCTGTACCGGCCTGCCGGGGGGCTGTGCCGGCCTGCCGGTGGTCTGTGCACCCTGTGGGGGTCTGTACCGGCCTGCCGGGGGGCTGTGCCGGCCTGCCGGGGGGCTGTGCTGATGTCCGGGGGTCTGTGCAAGCATCGTCCGATGGGACTACAAGTCCCATCGGGCGATGCCTGCTACCATGACAGTGATTGACACATTAGCCAATGATGGGACAGTAGTAGTCCCATCATCCGGCTAATGTGTTAAATGTTAAAAAAAAAAAAAATACTACATACATACTACATGCATGCTACATACATACTACATGCTACATACATACTACATACATGCTACATACATACTGCATGCTACATACATACTACATACATACTACATGCATGCTACATACATACTACATGCATGCTACATACATACTACATGCATGCTACATACATACTACATACATGCTACATGCATGCTACATACATACTACATACATGCTACATGCATGCTACATACATACTACATGCTACATACATACCACATACATACTACATACATACTACATACTACATATATACTACATGCATGCTACATACATACTACATGCTACATACATACCACATACATACTACATACATGCTACATACTACATACATACTACATACATACTACATGCATGCTACATACATACTACATGCTACATACATACTACATACATGCTACATACATGCTACATACATACTGCATGCTACATATATACTACATACATACTACATGCATGCTACATACATACTACATGCATGCTACATACATACTACATGCATGCTACATACATACTACATACATGCTACATGCATGCTACATACATACTACATACATGCTACATGCATGCTACATACATACTACATGCTACATACATACCACATACATACTACATACATACTACATACTACATATATACTACATGCATGCTACATACATACTACATGCTACATACATACCACATACTACATACATGCTACATACTACATACATACTACATACATACTACATGCATGCTACATACATACTACATGCTACATACTACATATATACTACATGCATGCTACATACATACTACATGCTACATACTACATATATACTACATGCATGCTACATACATACTACATGCTACATACATACTACATATATACTACATGCATGCTACATACATACTGCATGCTACATACATACCACATATATACTACATACATACTACATACAATACATTCATACAATACATACATAGACATACAGTACATATAACATAGAGTAACATACTTACCAATACTTGTCACATTGTTCCCCGAAGCCATTGTCTTTTCCGGAATAAATATTAACATAACAAACCACAAAAATACTCACCCACGATCCGAAGCAGTCCACGAGTGTGTCCCACGACGATCTTGGGTAGAGAACTGCAGCATCAGATGATGCTGCCGTTCTCTACGGGCTGCAGGAATCCAATGACGGAAGGTAGGTATCCTTCCGCACTGTATTCCTCCGCCACTTAAAAAAAAAAAAAGTCCCTAGTCTCACTTTATGCCATTGCTGCGTGGGAAATTCATTGGATTCCTGCAGCCCGTAGAGAACGGCAGCATCAGCTGATGCTGCAGTTCTCTACCCTAGATCGTCGTGGGACACACTCGTGGACTGCTTCGGATCGTGGGTGAGTATTTTTGTGGTTTGTTTTGTTAATATTTATCCCGGAAAAGACAATGGCTTCGGGGAACAATGTGACAAGTATTGGTAAGTATGTTACTCTATGTTATATGTACTGTATGTCTATGTATGTATTGTATGAATGTATTGTATGTAGTATGTATGTAGTATATATGTGGTATGTATGTAGCATGCAGTATGTATGTAGCATGCATGTAGTATATATGTAGTATGTATGTAGCATGTAGTATGTATGTAGCATGCATGTAGTATATATGTAGTATGTAGCATGTAGTATGTATGTAGCATGCATGTAGTATGTATGTAGTATGTATGTAGTATATATGTGGTATGTATGTAGCATGTAGTATGTATGTAGCATGCAGTATGTATGTAGCATGTAGTATATACACTCACTGGCCACTTTATTAGGTACACCATGCTAGTAAGGGGTTGGACCCCCTTTTGCCTTCAGAACTGCCTCAATTCTTCGTGGCAGAGATTCAACAAGGTGCTGGAAGCATTCCTCAGAGATTTTGGACCATATTGACATGATGGCATCACACAGTTGGCGCAGATTTGTCGGCTGCACATCCCTGATGCGAATCTCCGGTTCCACCACATCCCAAAGATGCTCTATTGGATTGAGATCTGGTGACTGAGGAGGCCATTTGAGTACAGTAAACTCATTGTCATGTTCAAGAAACCAATCTGAGATGATTCGAGCTTTATGACATGGCGCATTATCCTGCTGAAAGTAGCCATCAGATGTTGGGTACATTGTGGTCATAAAGGGATGGACATGGTCAGCAACAATACTCAGGTAGGCTGTGGCGTTGCAACGATGCTCAATTGGTACCAAGGGGCCCAAAGAGTGCCCAGAAAAAATTCCCCACACCATGACACCACCACCACCAGCCTGAACCGTTGATACAAGGCAGGATGGATCCATGCTTTCATGTTGTTTACGCCAAATTCTGACCCTACCATCCGAATGTCGCAGCAGAAATCGAGACTCATCAGACCAGGCAACGTTTTTCCAATCTTCTACTGTCCAATTTCGATGAGCTTGTGCAAATTGTAGCCTCAGTTTCCTGTTCTTAGCTGAGAGGAGTGGTACCCAGTGTGGTCTTCTGCTGCTGTAGCCCATCTGCCTCAAAGTTCGACGCACTGTGCGTTCAGAGATGCTCTTCTGCCTACCTTGGTTGTAACGGGTGGCAATTTGAGTCACTGTTGCCTTTCTATCAGCTCGAACCAGTCTGCCCATTCTCCTCTGACCTCTGGCATCAACATGGCATTTCCGGCCACAGAACTGCCGCTCACTGGATTTTTTTTCTTTTTCGGACCATTCTCTGTAAACCCTAGAGATGGTTGTGCGTGAAAATCCCAGTAGATCAGCAGTTTCTGAAATTCTCAGACCAGCCCTTCTGGCACCAACAATCATGCCACGTTCAAAGGCACTCAAATCACCTTTCTTCCCCATACTGATGCTCGGTTTGAACTGCAGGAGATTGTCTTGACCATGTCTACATGCCTAAATGCACTGAGTTGCCGCCATGTGATTGGCTGATTAGAAATTAAGTCTTAACACACAGTTGGACAGGTGTACCTAATAAAGTGGCCAGTGAGTGTATGTAGCATGCAGTATGTATGTAGCATGCATGTAGTATATATGTAGTATGTATGTAGTATATATGTAGTATGTATGTTGCATGTAGTATTTATGTAGTATGAATGTAGCATGTATGTAGTATGAATGTAGCATGTATGTAGTATGCATGTTGTATGTATGTAGCATGTAATTTTTTTTTTTTTTTTTTTTTTTACATTTAACACATTAGCCGGATGATGGGACTACTACTGTCCCATCATTGGCTAATGTGTCAATCACTGTCATGGTAGCAGGCATCGCCCGATGGGACTTGTAGTCCCATCGGACGATGCCTGCACAGATCCCCGAAGCCTGCACAGCCCCCCGGCAGGCCGGCACAGCCCCCCGGCAGGCCGGCACAGCCCCCCGGAGCCTGCACAGCCCCCCGGCAGGCCGGCACAGCCCCCCGGCAGGCCGGCACAGCCCACCGGAGCCTGCACAGACCACCGGCAGGCCGGCACAGCCCCCCGGCAGGCCGGCACAGACCACCGGAGCCTGCACAGACCCCCTGGCAGGCCGGCACAGGCCCCCGAAAGGCCCGTACAGACCCCAGAGAGGCTGTACAAGGGCAGGAAAGGGTTTTTCTTATTCCGATACCGGAAGTCCCATAGACTTGAATGGGACTTCCGGTATCGGAATCGGCGATACCGATACTTTTTTTAAAGATCGGCCGATACCATCCGATACGATACTTTGAAGTATCGGACGGTATCGCTCAACTCTAGTGGTGACGTGTTTCTATTATTATACTTTTCCTCTGATTGTTCCGCTCCTGGTTTTGGTTTACATATAGTGATATAAAATACTGACCAAATACTGAAGGTGTGAACTTAGCCTAAGGCCGGAGTCACACACAATGTATAAAAATACAGTTCGTATTTTACTGTCGAAATACGCAGAAATGTTCCCTGAACAGTGATCCGTATGTCATCTGTTGGCAATGCGAGGATGCGATTTTTGCTCATGTAAGCATCCATATGGCATCCGTATATGTTTTTTTCTCGCAACCTTGCAAAATGGACAGAATGCTGTAGATAAGCCCCTGATGGCGGTGGCCGCAGCTTATAGAGCTAAAATGGGGTGACAGATACCCTTTAAAATCACATAGCCATTGGAACTCTTTTAATGTTGTTATGGCATGGCTTGTTAGGCCTCTTTCACACATCAGTTTATTTGCGATTAGTCACAATCCGTTGTTTTTTGAAAACAACGGATCCAGCGTTTGTTCATGTTGGATCCGTTTTTTCTCAGAGACTTGTATTACCGACGGATGGCGGCACGTGTCATCCGTCGGTCGACTGATCTGTCGGAAATTCTCTGTCCGTTGGACAGAGACAACGAACATAGGAACGTTTTTTGTCTATGTTGAAAAGTCGGACAGCGACGGATCCAGCACCATCCTTCATTGGCTATAATGGAAGCCTATGGGCGCAGGATCCGTCGCTGTCCGTCAAAAGACGGAATCCATCGACGGATTCCATTTTTTAAAACTGAGCATGCCTGGAACATTTCTCTTCCTTTAATGTAACCCCTACAGCTGAGTTTTCCATTCTTGCACATAAAAATTCTCTCTCTCTCGCATCAGTTTTTCTCAATCTGCGCAGGATCAGTTTTTTTCACACTTTGACGGATTGCGACTGATTGGAAAAAAATAATGTGTGAAAGAGGCCTTAGGTAGACACTGTAACTTTGAGTAATGTCATTTTGTTTTAACCTTAAAAATGTTATCCAATTTTTTTTCTTTTTTTTCTTTTCTTTTAGCTTCCTTAGGCTACTTTCACACTTGCGTTTTTTTTGCACTGCGTGGAGACTCTAGGGCAGTGATGGCGAACCTATGGCACGCGTGCCAGTGAGGGCACGCAGAGCCCTCTCTGCTGGCACGCAGCATCGCCTCATCTGCAAGTGTCCTCACTCCGGAGCTGCAGCTTCCGGCGTGGCTGTATGGCATCTCACTGTGCCAGTGAGAGGAAGCTGCCGGCGAGCGCGCGGAGAGGTGAGAGGTGTGTGTGTGTAATGATGGAGATGATGAAGAAGGCAATGATGGGGGAGAGGGCAATGATGGGAGTGATGGGGAGAGGGCAATGATGGGAGTGATAGAGAAGGCAATGATGGGGAGAGGGCAATGATGGGAGTGATGGAGAAGGCAATGATGGGGTGATGGGGAGAGGGCAATGATGGGAGTGATGAAGAAGGCAATGATGGGGATGATGGGGAGAGGACAATGATGGGAGTGATTCTGGAGAGGGTAATGATAGGAGTGATGGAGAAAGCAATGATGGGTGGTGGGGGAGAAGGCAATGATGGGGGTGGTGAAAAGGGCAATAATGGGGTGGTGAGGAGGAGGAAATGATGGAGGTGGTGGAATCAGAAATTTCTACATGAAGGGGATTATAATGGGGCACATTTCTACATGAAGGGGATCATGCAAACAAAAAGACCAAATGGAGTAACCATAAACCACAAAAAGGATAAGGTAGATTATATAGAAAACATATCATTATTAAAGTTAAAAATATCAAACAATTGTAATATAAGAGGTATCTAGAAGGTGCAGTCCAGAAAAACAATCAGCAGTGAGGAACTGACATAATATACATGATACGCAACGGCAACAAAATATTACAGGTGTAAGTCCCAATATGTAAGACAAGGGTGTAGAGATAAGCCTAGATGGCGGTGCATCAATATCAAGTCCAAACATAGTCGTAAAAAATCATTAGCAGCCTATTACCGCATGCACCCCATGCAGGTCAAATCAAAATAAATTTACAGAGATTGTATCTCCATATCTCCACATCAGGTACTTAGATCACTCACCCATGTTGCCAAGATGCCCAGGTCGGTACCTCACCGCTACCCCCGACGCGCGTTTCGCCACTTCTTTTTCAAGGGGAGATGTCTGCCCATATTACAAGTCCACCTTTTATGCCTGAAATCCCAGATGCCATTAATTAACACGGCGCATGCCCAGTGGGGCCGGACGGCGATAACACCATGAACCGCCGCCATCACAAGAGTCGCGCGCATGCGTGGTACAATAACCACCCATGTGACGTCATTATAATGCGCGCGACTCATAATAGATGGCCGGAACATGTAACGCCGATACCGGTCACACTGCGCATGCGCTCAAAATCGCGGCCATTTTCTTGTAGATCAATTGCCGGACGCCATACTAGGAGAGTCCTATTTCCCACAACACGATTACTGTGTCTATAATATGTCCTTATTGCGAATAGAATACATAGATGTCAAAAATCACCTTCCCCAGCGTATTAGTCTGGTATAAAAAAGTACAAAAAAACACAAAATGTTTAGTTACAATTACAATGTTATCTAAATCTCAAGTACACAATATATAAATACATAGAATATTAATACAAAACAGGAAAAAAGACATATCTCATATATTACTAAACATCACTCCAACCGGTTCCATTGAGTCTCTCAGTTTAATTATTCATCCAAAAATCAATTATTGAAGTGTAGATGGATTAGAACCCTTGGGGAAAGATGTCCATGGCAGACCGACCTGAGTGATCCTATAGATCACACTCAAATTTCCGGGAGCAGGCATAGATCCATCAAGACGAAATTAAATTATAATTGAATGATAAACTAAAAAGCAAACACACAAATATAAAATTAAAACATATTAAAATACAGAAACCAAGGAAATACACAACCAAAGAGTTTTTCAAGCAAAGAATGAAAAACACAGAACCAAATAAAGGCAAAGCGAGAAAAAGATATAGATCCGGAGCACCGAGATCAAGATGGATCAAAAGAAGAGAGGAAATAGTTAAAGAAAAGACCCAAAGCTGTTAGTTTCATTTAATCCTTTTGGTGCCAATGTATCTAATGTAACGATCCATCTGCACTCATGCTGTGCAAGGATCTTCTTAACATTGCCACCCCGGACACCACACTCAATTTTGTCAATACCTCGAACCAACAAACCCTTAGGATTAGCATCGTGAAACAGTTTAAAATGCTTGGGAAGAGTTTTCAGATTAGAGATATCTTGAATTTCCCTAGCCGCTATTATGTCCCTCACATGTTCACGTATGCGGATCTTAAGTTCCCGTGATGTGAGTCCGACATAAATTTTACCACAGGGGCAGGTGGCATAATATACCACATTAGTTGTATTGCATGTGATGAAATCCCTTATATGGAAAGTTTTTTTCCCATCAGATGATATAAATGTCGAAGTTCTACAGACATTTGGGCATGCCACACACCTGCCACACGGGAAACATCCCTGTGTTCGTCTTGAATTCATAAATGATGTTGTCATTTTCGGTACATAATGACTTTTGACTAAATAGTCTTTTAAATTCATACTGCGTCTAGGGATTATTCTTGGTGTCGATGGTAAACAGGCCATTAAAGTTGTATCGGTCTGTAAGACCGGCCAACATTTTGTCACAATATCTCTCATCCAATCCCAATAGCAATTAGAAGTAGATACAAAACAGATGGTATTTTCATTTTCTTGTTGCTGTGGATTGGAAGGTTTAGTTAATAATTCATTGCGTGGGGTCCGTTTGGCTCTCCTATATCCCTGTCTAATGCAGCGATTACTATATCCTCTCGATCTAAATCGTTCTCCCAGATCTTTCGCCTGCCGCTCAAATTTTTCCTCTGTAGAACAAATACGCCTCGTCCGTAAATACTGTCCAGTGGGAATAGCACGAATAACGGGTGGAATATGCGCAGAGGATGCGTGTAAAAGGGAGTTTACCGCTGTCTCCTTACGGAATAGGTCAGTTTGGATTCCTCCATCTGCATCCACACACAATAGGACATCCAAAAACTCGAGGTTTGATTTGTGCCATTTGTAAGTGAATCGAAGGTTTACATCGTTTAAATTAAGATATTGCATAAATTCTCTAAGCTCAGGTATAGAGCCTTGCCAGATGACTAACACGTCATCTATATAACGATGCCAGCACTGCACATGTTCTGCGGCGTGCGCCCTGCCACCGAGAAAAATCTGCCTCTCCCAAAACCCAAGAAACAGGTTTGCATATGACGGGGCGCACGCCGCACCCATGGCAGTGCCGCGTCTTTGTAAGAAAAAACGATCCTTAAAAACAAAAAAATTGTGATATAATACAAACTCCAATAATTCTAATATGAATTCGCACCAACCACCATTAGGGTATGTCATCTCCAAATAAAATTGTACTGCCGCCAATCCATCACTATGATTAATCGATGTATACAGTGACTCAATGTCAATGGCCACCAAAACCATATCATCCTCGAGTGTAATCCCATTGATCTTGTTCAACAAATCTGTCGTGTCCCTGACATAGGAGGGAAGAGTTTCCACAATAGGTTTTAAATAATGGTCAATAAATGTACATACCATATCACACGGCCCCCCTATGCCAGAGACAATTGGGCGCCCAGGTGGATTAACCGGATCTTTATGGACCTTTGGCAGTAAATAAAAGGTTGGCACTCTCGGATTTTTTATCAATAGCCCCTCAGCGACTTTCCTGGGAATGAGACCTGCCTCAACCGCATTAAATAAAATTTTTTCCAAAAGCTGAGTAAACAATGTAATAGGATTACTCGACAGTTGTTGGTATGTCTCCTTATTTTTTAGTTGTTTGAATGCCTCTTTTTCATATTTCTCAATAGGCCACACCACGACATTCCCGCCCTTATCTGCAGCCTTTATTACTACATCATCCAGTTTCTGTAGGTCCTTTAATGCTTTTCTCTGTTTAAATGTAAGATTATCCCTACCGATACTTGTTGGAATTTTTTTAAATTCTTCAATTACCATTTTGCAAAAGATCTCAACCTGTGGGCATACAGCAAGGGCAGGGAATGTCGTGGATCTAGGCAAAATAGATTTAGGAAACATACCTGTAGTCTCAACCTGTTGTTCCCTAAGTAGATCCTCAAGGGCCAACAACGCTTGCTGTTCAAGATCCTTATCCAAATTTGCATTCCTCTGTCGTACATGATGTAGCTTAGCAAGTATCAATTTGCGACAGAAGAGATGCATATCTTTCACAGCTGTGAAAAAATTGAAACTATTACTCGGAGCAAATGATAAGCCCAAGCCTAGGAGGTCACATTGATCCCATGTAAGTGTATGATTCGAAAGATTAATTACCTCCATAGTCTTGGACTTAGATTTAGCTCCAGCTGGAGATGGGGGATTCGCCACTCTTTTCCCAGCATACCGGCTTCTAGTATGGCGAGTATTCCTCCCGAAAAAATTCCGTTCCCTTACATTCATCCCAGAGTTATTAGGTAGTCTCGATTCTTCCGTTGAAGTATGAGATGAAAGTGACTCTGATCTAGCCACAGAGGGAGATCTATCACGTTTAAAACCTGATTTCCACCTATATACCCTGTTATTCTGGAAATCTAGTGTATCCCTCTGGAATTTCTTGGATTTATTGGAACAGATCTCCTGTTCCCATTTACCGAATGACTCATCTAATTCTCTATTGAGTTTTATCAGAGCATCGGTAGATAAATTCTTTTTCAGTTCAATTTGGAGTGCATCTATTTCACTTTCCAAAGAGCTAATTTTGGCACTGTCAAATTTGATTAATAGCTCCATATATTCTCTAGAGGACCTAGTAGAAATCTTCTCCCAGTTTTCTTTAAAAACGGTATCATCTACAGGGAAAGCAGGGAATAGCTGGATACGTAATCCCCTTGGTATCAGTCCTTTACAAAGGTATTTTTCTAAGAAAGCCCTGTTCCACCATGATCGTGTTCTTTTGAGAAACAGACTTTTCAACCGTATGATTTGTTCCTTGGTATCTTTAGTTTGTGAATCTAAAAGAACTGGAGCCTCCTCCTTAAAAACCTCATTAAGTCGCGTAAGTCAAGATTGGTCGCGAGCACGAAAGTCCATTTGTTTTGAGTCAGCTGTGAAAAACACAGGAAACAACAATATCAACCAAAATATCAAAACATACATAATTCTATTAATAGGCCAGGAGATTGTGAAAGACCCACTCTAACTCCCCCTTGATATATGGACATAAGAATAAATGTGGAATACTCCCAATAGCATGCAAACAAAAAGACCAAATGGAGTAACCATAAACCACAAAAAGGATAAGGTAGATTATATAGAAAACATATCTTTATTAAAGTTAAAAATATCAAACAATTGTAATATAAGAGGTATCTAGAAGGTGCAGTCCAGAAAAACAATCAGCAGTGAGGAACTGACATAATATACATGATACGCAACGGCAACAAAATATTACAGATGTAAGTCCCAATATGTAAGACAAGGGTGTAGAGATAAGCCTAGATGGCGGTGCATCAATATCAAGTCCAAACATAGTCGTAAAAAATCATTAGCAGCCTATTACCGCATGCACCCCATGCAGGTCAAATCAAAATAAATTTACAGAGATTGTATCTCCATATCTCCACATCAGGTACTTAGATCACTCACCCATGTTGCCAAGATGCCCAGGTCGGTACCTCACCGCTACCCCCGACGCGCGTTTCGCCACTTCTTTTTCAAGGGGAGATGTCTGCCCATATTACAAGTCCACCTTTTATGCCTGAAATCCCAGATGCCATTAATTAACACGGCGCATGCCCAGTGGGGCCGGACGGCGATAACACCATGAACCGCCGCCATCACAAGAGTCGCGCGCATGCGTGGTACAATAGCCACCCGTGTGACGTCATTATAATGCGCGCGACTCATAATAGATGGCCGGAACATGTAACGCCGATACCGGTCACACTGCGCATGCGCTCAAAATCGTGGCCATTTTCTTGTAGATCAATTGCCGGACGCCATACTAGGAGAGTCCTATTTCCCACAACACGATTACTGTGTCTATAATATGTCCTTATTGCGAATAGAATACATAGATGTCAAAAATCACCTTCCCCAGCGTATTAGTCTGGTATAAAAAAGTACAAAAAAACACAAAATGTTTAGTTACAATTACAATGTTATCTAAATCTCAAGTACACAATATATAAATACATAGAATATTAATACAAAACAGGAAAAAAGACATATCTCATATATTACTAAACATCACTCCAACCGGTTCCATTGAGTCTCTCAGTTTAATTATTCATCCAAAAATCAATTATTGAAGTGTAGATGGATTAGAACCCTTGGGGAAAGATGTCCATGGCAGACCGACCTGAGTGATCCTATAGATCACACTCAAATTTCCGGGAGCAGGCATAGATCCATCAAGACGAAATTAAATTATAATTGAATGATAAACTAAAAAGCAAACACACAAATATAAAATTAAAACATGTTAAAATACAGAAACCAAGGAAATACACAACCAAAGAGTTTTTCAAGCAAAGAATGAAAAACACAGAACCAAATAAAGGCAAAGCGAGAAAAAGATATAGATCCGGAGCACCGAGATCAAGATGGATCAAAAGAAGAGAGGAAATAGTTAAAGAAAAGACCCAAAGCTGTTAGTTTCATTTAATCCTTTTGGTGCCAATGTATCTAATGTAACGATCCATCTGCACTCATGCTGTGCAAGGATCTTCTTAACATTGCCACCCCGGACACCACACTCAATTTTGTCAATACCACAAACCAACAAACCCTTAGGATTAGCATCGTGAAACAGTTTAAAATGCTTGGGAAGAGTTTTCAGATTAGAGATATCTTGAATTTCCCTAGCCGCTATTATGTCCCTCACATGTTCGCGTATGCGGATCTTAAGTTCCCGTGATGTGAGTCCGACATAAATTTTACCACAGGGGCAGGTGGCATAATATACCACATTAGTTGTATTGCATGTGATGAAATCCCTTATATGGAAAGTTTTTTTCCCATCAGATGATATAAATGTCGAAGTTCTACAGACATTTGGGCATGCCACACACCTGCCACACGGGAAACATCCCTGCGTTCGTCTTGAATTCATAAATGATGTTGTCATTTTCGGTACATAATGACTTTTGACTAAATAGTCTTTTAAATTCATACTGCGTCTAGGGATTATTCTTGGTGTCGATGGTAAACAGGCCATTAAAGTTGCATCGGTCTGATTGTTCCGCTCCTGGTTTTGGTTTACATATAGTGATATAAAATACTGACCAAATACTGAAGGTGTGAACTTAGCCTAAGGCCGGAGTCACACACAATGTATAAAAATACAGTTCGTATTTTACTGTCGAAATACGCAGAAATGTTCCCTGAACAGTGATCCGTATGTCATCTGTTGGCAATGCGAGGATGCGATTTTTGCTCATGTAAGCATCCATATGGCATCCGTATATGTTTTTTTCTCGCAACCTTGCAAAATGGACAGAATGCTGTAGATAAGCCCCTGATGGCGGTGGCCGCAGCTTATAGAGCTAAAATGGGGTGACAGATACCCTTTAAAATCACATAGCCATTGGAACTCTTTTAATGTTGTTATGGCATGGCTTGTTAGGCCTCTTTCACACATCAGTTTATTTGCGATTAGTCACAATCCGTTGTTTTTTGAAAACAACGGATCCAGCGTTTGTTCATGTTGGATCCGTTTTTTCTCAGAGACTTGTATTACCGACGGATGGCGGCACGTGTCATCCGTCGGTCGACTGATCTGTCGGAAATTCTCTGTCCGTTGGACAGAGACAACGAACATAGGAACGTTTTTTGTCTATGTTGAAAAGTCGGACAGCGACGGATCCAGCACCATCCTTCGTTGGCTATAATGGAAGCCTATGGGCGCAGGATCCGTCGCTGTCCGTCAAAAGACGGAATCCATCGACGGATTCCATTTTTTAAAACTGAGCATGCCTGGAACATTTCTCTTCCTTTAATGTAACCCCTACAGCTGAGTTTTCCATTCTTGCACATAAAAATTCTCTCTCTCTCGCATCAGTTTTTCTCAATCTGCGCAGGATCAGTTTTTTTCACACTTTGACGGATTGCGACTGATTGGAAAAAAATAATGTGTGAAAGAGGCCTTAGGTAGACACTGTAACTTTGAGTAATGTCATTTTGTTTTAACCTTAAAAATGTTATCCAATTTTTTTTCTTTTTTTTCTTTTCTTTTAGCTTCCTTAGGCTACTTTCACACTTGCGTTTTTTTTGCACTGCGTGCGCAGTGCAAACGCACATAAAAAACGCATCATGCATTTGTATGCATTTTTTGTGTTTTTGCACATGTTTTTTTTTTAAAAACGCATGCGGTTTTTTTGCGCTGACGTGCGCATTACCATGCGCACGTCAGCGCTCCCATAGACTATAATGTGTTTTTGGGTGAATTTTGTGCGCATTGCGTGCGCATTGCGTGCGCATGCGTTTTTTTGAGACAGGTCGGACGCACAAAAAATGCAACAGGATGCTTTTTGTGCGCCCGGGCGCACACTACAAAAAAACACATGCGCATACAAACGCGTACAAACGCATGTCTATGCGCACCCATGTTAAGTATAGGGAAAAAAACACAGCGCAAAAAAACGCATGTGTGAAACCAGCCTAACTGGTCTTTCATATGCTGCACTGCATCATGAATTTTTAATCAGGAAATCCACAATATCAGCCATAGTCCGCTCTACCTGTTCAGAACTATGGTCATGACTTCATCAAGTGGTTATGCCTGAGCCAAAGAGAGAAGACTGGTTGCAGATTTCCCGTGGATTTGAAGAGACCTGCCTGTTTCCAAATTGTATTGGAGCCCTGGATGGGAAGCACATCCGTGTGCATAAGCCGCCAAACTCAGGGTCCCATTTCTATAATTATAAACAATATTTTTCTGTAGTTTTGTTGTCCCTGGTCGACAGTCACTACAGGTTTATAATTGTAGATATTGGGGCCTATGGAAGCATTGGAGACTCTAGGGCAGTGATGGCGAACCTATGGCACGCGTGCCAGTGAGGGCACGCAGAGCCCTCTCTGCTGGCACGCAGCATCGCCTCATCTGCAAGTGTCCTCACTCCGGAGCTGCAGCTTCCGGCGTGGCTGTATGGCATCTCACTGTGCCAGTGAGAGGAAGCTGCCGGCGAGCGCGCGGAGAGGTGAGAGGTGTGTGTGTGTAATGATGGAGATGATGGAGAAGGCAATGATGGGGGAGAGGGCAATGATGGGAGTGATGGGGAGAGGGCAATGATGGGAGTGATAGAGAAGGCAATGATGGGGAGAGGGCAATGATGGGAGTGATGGAGAAGGCAATGATGGGGGTGATGGGGAGAGGGCAATGATGGGAGTGATGAAGAAGGCAATGATGGGGATGATGGGGAGAGGACAATGATGGGAGTGATTCTGGAGAGGGTAATGATAGGAGTGATGGAGAAAGCAATGATGGGTGGTGGGGGAGAAGGCAATGATGGGGGTGGTGAAAAGGGCAATAATGGGGTGGTGAGGAGGAGGAAATGATGGAGGTGGTGGAATCAGCAATTTCTACATGAAGGGGATTATAATGGGGCACATTTCTACATGAAGGGGATCATGATGGGGCACATTTCTACATGAAAGGGATCATGATGGGACATTTCTACATGAAGAGGATCATGATGGGACATTTCTACATGAATTAGAGCAGGATGGGGCATATCACTAAAAGAAGGGGACAATGATGGGGCATATTACTACAAGAAGGGGATCAGGATGGGGACATAACTACTGGCTGTGGGATCATTCTAATTGGGCAGGTGGTGAGCACAGTAATTAAAAGATAAAGTGTGTACCTGTTACTAGTTTGGCGGTTGTTTGCAATCTCAGCACCTGGACCGCCAGCGATTTTTTAAATATATTTTTTGGCAAATGTGGAGCCACAGCAAATATTTATACTTTTTCAGTTCACGGTGAAGCCTCCTAGCCTGCCATTCTTGCCAGGTGTTGTCTACAAGCCACACAGCTTCCCAAGCCAGCCATCTCCATGCCAGGATTCAGAAGTCAGCAGCCAGATACAGTGAGTGTTACCAAATTTGTGTGACTGTGGCTAGAGATTAGAGATATTCATACTTTGAAATGAAGTGGATTTCAGCGTGGAATCTGCTTGCATTCCATGCTAAAATCTATCTATCTATTTATCTATCTATCTATCTAATATTCTGCATTTTTTTTCCTAAAGATCAATCCAACTGCTGTGTCTGGAAAGGGCTGTGTGAGTGGCTCAGTTTCAGTGTATGATAAGGACGCATGAGCTTGAAGCCCCCCTGCTGAACAGAAGAGAACACTGCAAAGGTAAGTTTAAAATCAGTGAATTGTTGACATAATAGAATTGATCATCAGGGTTTAGAGACGGCAAGCGCTGTACAGGGAAGAGAGTTGGCAGCTGCTGACTCTCCTCCTGTACAGTGCTTGCCCTGTTGGCACTTTGTCATAAATAATTGGGTTTTAGGTTGCAGTTTGGGCACTCGGTCTCAGAAAGATTCGCCATCACTGCTCTAGAGTCTTCAATTCTTCCATTATGGGTCGGCGGCTGCGCAATAATCAGTTGGACCTACCACCACCACGTCAGCTTCCAAGCTCCAATATTGAACCTGTGCCTTAAGTCCTTGTTGCAGATGAGGCCTTTCAATTGACCCGTCATGTAATGAGGCGCTATCCCCGTAGAAACCTGGACCACCGGCGCAGAATCTTTAACTTGCGCCTATCCCGCGCACGACGACTGGTGGAGCGCGCCTTTGGCATTCTTTGTGCCAAATGGCGTGTCCTCCAGTCTGCCATTCAGCTGAGTGAAGCTAACGTTAATGAGGTAATTAAAGCATGTGTGATCCTACATAACGTCACCCGAATACGTGATTGCTCCTCATCTGATGGTGCTGAAGTTGTGTTGGGAAATGTGGGGATGCCTATTCCACATGTGATACCTCCTCGTCGTCCGCCTTCTAGACTCAAAGTACGTGATGTGTTCAATAATTATTTTGTTTCACCTCAGTGAGCTACTCCATGGCAAGATAATACTATATATATTGTGACATCGGCGGTCATGCCCGCCGCAGTCCCGTCAGCGGCGGCACCCGCCGCAGCCTTCTCTTAGCTGCGCTCCTCCACCCGCGCGCCCTGCAGTCCTGTCTCCCGCTCTGCTGTTGTCCCGTGCGTCTTCTTTAGGCCGCGGGCGCGCGCCCGACCGCTCTCTTTACCTGGCGGTGGGCGTCGCTGAGGGGCATGGCTTGGTGACCTACTTCCTGGCATGAGGTATTTCAGGTGTCTTCCACAAAGGGGAAGACGCCTGGTGATTGTGTGGTATTCTCTGCACTGTTCTGGCCGCCTATAGTTTAGCTATAGTTCTCTTGTCTCGTGTTTTCCTCTGTTCCTGCCTGCTTCGTCTCTGTCACTGGTTCTGCTGCCGTCCTCCCTGTCTGCCTCCGCCTCGTCCTCTCCGTGCATTCCACTCTGTGTCCTCCCTGTCTATCGTCTGGTGTACGTGCCCCTGTGCTTGTCTCCTTCCCTTCCTAGGGTTCCAGTCCGCTGCCCGTCCGTTGCTCTATCAGCCCTTGGGGCTCCTTGTCTGCTTTCCCTTGCCTTCTGTGGCCCTCTCCTGCTGCCCCCTGTGTGTATTTGCTGCCTGGCTCCCTTTGTCCTTCCTTCCCCGGTAACCCCTGCTCAGGTACCCTAAACTCCGTCCAGCATCCCGGTCCCGCCTATAGCCTTGCTTGTCCTTCGAGCAGTCCCTCTTGGTTCCGGCTGTCGCAGTTCTGACCCCTGTGGTCCTGCCCCTTACAATCCCTGTATAGGGGTCGGTCATCACCTGGCGCGCTCGGCCCGGGGGCTCCAGATCCACGATCCAGAGGGTCCACTCTCGGACGTTGTCTGTTCCTGAGCGTCACATATATGTTGTAATTATCATTTATTTTGTTCATTAAAAAGCCTGTTTGTTCTTGCAGTTTGTGTGGGGTTTCCCTTACACTGTGGCAAATGTGTAAATATTAAGATGATCAATATCTGAATTAAAAAACACAAAAAATTCATATGGTTTTAACTTTTTATAATGCCAAAATATATGCGGATATTTAGTTTGGAAAAACAAAGGCTTAGGGGTGATCTTATTACAATGTATAAATATATGCGGGGACAGTACAAAGACCTTTCTAATGATGTTTTTACTCTTAGACCTGTGACGGGGACAAGGGGCATCCTCTACGTCTGGAGGAAAGAAGGTTTAAGCATAATGACAGATGCAGATTCTTTACTGTGAGAGCAGTGAGACTATGGAACTCTCTGCCTATGATGTTGTAATGAGTGATTCCTACTAAAATTTAAGAAGGGCCTGGATGCCTTTCTTGAAAAGTATAATATTACAGGTTAAATACACTAGTTTCCTTGATATTGCGTTGATCCAGGGAGCTAGTCTGATTGCCGTATGTGGAGTCGGGAAGGAATTTTTTTCTCCAATGTGAAGCTTACTGTTTGCCACATGTTTTTTTTTGCCTTCCTCTGGATCAACATCTTAGGGCAGGTTAGGATAGGATATGGGTTGACCTAGATGGACCTAAAGTCTTCTTTCAACCTTAATAACTATATTACTATGTTAACTTTGGAAACAAATAAACCAAATTTTTGTCATATGGCTTTTGTGCTCATACAAATTTGGGAAGAAATAGATATCCCATTTTGAAAAACAAAATTATTAACAAATTAAGAACTTTGCATAAGCAAATTAAAAAAAAACAACATTATAAATTCTGATATGTTGGTGGTGGGGATGGCAGGAGTCCAGCTTGGGATGGATGCTGGGTTTGAGGCGCAACTTGGACCTCACCCTGTGTGAGGACATATTCTGACCCAGGATGGGTGATGTGGCCAGGATTCTGTTGCTGAGGATAGAAGTGGCATGAGAGGTATTGGAGTGGATGCTCCTGTGGATTTGGGTATCCACATGGTTCATACCCCTCAATATGGCCATGTCGACCAAACCCAGGGTGGGACCAGCCTCCAACACTGGGTCTGATCAAGTGGCCATATTGGGCAGGTGGATTATAGGCTGCCATTTGAACCTGTGTAGGTTATTGTTGGGTTGGTGGTGGATTGGGATGTGGTGTAGGCACCCGTGGAGGAGGTGGCTCAGATCCTGATTGTGCCTGCACTTCTGGTATTGTGGACATTCTGAGCTGCTTATTGGGTGACAGCTGCCAGCGCTCCAAATACTCAAATACCTGATATGGGTTATTGGGGGGGTGTGCAGGCATCAATCAGGATTTGAATCTATCCTCTCACACGCAGTCTGACCTCCCGGGGTAGTGGATGGAGGTACCGGGCCAGACTGCGGTCATAGGCTTCCTCACCATCATCGTGGGCAGCCCTGGTCAAATAATTTAACACCCCTGTATCGACATGCCTCCTTTTGTCAGAGGCAGGGATGTCTCTCCTTCGTTGGCCACAGCGACATATGACGGCAGGCTGGGGTGAGGTCTCAAGAGGCACAGTAGGGCTGCTGCTGTTTCCCTGGTCCTCTTGTTGCTGTTCCTCCAGGGTGCATGATGCCACTGCTTGTGCTGGGGATGGTACTGGTGTGGTGGTGGTGGTGGGATGCAGCTGGAAGGTTCAGAAGATGGTCCAGCCACCTCTTCGCCTCCCCCGAACTGGGTCAATAATGGTCTCGGAATCTGAGCCTGTCTCTCTGTCAGTGAGGTTGGACTGAGTGCAGTTTTTTGGGGTAAAAAAAGCACAAATATTTAGAGTTTTAGGAAACTAAATAATGCTGTCAGCCGCTGTTGATGGCATCCAAGTTATTCATGGTGAATATCCATATGGCAAAGTGGGGCCCTAGGCAAAGTTTAAAATGGGGCTCCAAATGCTAACATATTGCACATCACACAGAAGCATTTCGATTGTATTTACATATGCTGAGTTCAGGCCGCTAAATGATCGAAAAAATTGAAGAAGTCGTTCAAAACTTGTTTCCCGGCCTCTTTCCACCATCTGCCCCATAGTTCTCCATATAGTATTATACACTCCTCAGTCCTCCATATAGTATAATAAACTCCTCACAGCCCTCCATATATTAAAATACACTGCTCAGTCCTCCATATAGTATAATACACTCCATATAGTATAATGCACCGCCATAGTCACCCATGTAGTATAATTCACTTCCCAAATCATAATGCACCCCATAGTTCTTCATATAATGTATTCCCCATAGTCCTCGATACAGTATAATGCAGCCCACATATAGTATAATGCAGCCACCCAATAGAGCATAATGCAGCCACCCCACAGAGTATAATGCAGCTCCACCATACAATATAATGTAACCCCTATAGAATATAATGCAGCCTCCCTCTTATAGTATAATGCAGCCACCCCTTAGAGAATAATGCAGCTACCCCAAAGTATAATGCAGCCACTTCACAGAATATAATGTAACCCCCCATAGAATAAAATCCACTCCCCATATAGTATAATGCAGCCCCTCCATAGAATATATGGCAACCCCCTCATAGGATATAATACAACCCCTTATATAGTATAATGAAGCCCCTCCATATAATACAGTGTAGCCCTCCTCATATAGTATAATGCAGCCTCCATCGAATATAATAAATATAATACAGCCCCCCATAGAATATAATGTAGCCCCAAATAGACTATAATACAGCCCACTTCCCCATAGAATATAATGTAGCTCCCCATATTATATAACACAGCCTCCCCTATAGAATATAATGTAAAATGTACCCCCCATGGTATATTACACAACCGCATAGTATATAGCCCAGCACCACATGGTATATAGCCCAGCACCACATGGTATACAGCCCAGCCCACCATGGTATACAGCCCACCCCACCATGGTATACAGCACAGCATGGTATAATATAGCCCACCATGGTATACAGCCCAGCATGGTATAATACAGCCCAGCATGGTATAATACAGCCCAGCATGGTATATAGCCCCCCAGAATGGTATAATATAGTCCAGCATGGTATATAGCCCCCTAAAATGGTATAATACAGCCCAGCATGGTATATAGCCCCCCAGAATGGTATAATACAGCCCAGCATGGTATATAGCCCCCCAGAATGGTATAATACAGCCCAGCATGGTATAATACAGCCCAGCATGGTATATAGCCCCCCCAGAATGGTATAATACAGCCCAGCATGGTATAATACAGCCCAGCATGGTATATAGCCCCCTCAGAATGGAATAGTACAGCCCAGCATGATATATAGCACCCCCCAGAATGATGTAATACAGGCCAGCATGGTATAATACAGCCCAGCATGGTATATAGCCCCCCCAGAATGGTATAATACAGCCCAGCATGGTATATAGCCCCCCCAGAATGGTATAATACAGCCCAGCATGGTATATAGCCCCCCAGAATGGTATAATACAGCCCAGCATGGTATAATACAGCCCAGCATTCTATATAGCCCCCCCCCAGAATGGTATAATACAGCCCATCACAGTATAATACAGCCCAGCATGGTATATAGCCCCCCAGCACGGTATAATACAGCCCAGCATGGTATATAGCCCCCCAGAATGGTATAATACAGCCCAGCATGGTATAATACAGCCCAGCATTCTATATAGCCCCCCCCCAGAATGGTATAATGCAGCCCATCACAGTATAATACAGCCCAGCATGGTATATAGCCCCCCAGAATGGTATAATACAGCCCAGCATGGTATATAGCCCCCCAGAATGGTATAATACAGCCCAGCATGGTATAATACAGCCCAGAATTCTATATAGCCCCCCCAGAATGGTATAATACAGCCCATCACAGTATAATACAGCCCAGCATGGTATATAGCCCCCCCAGCATGGTATAATACAGCCCAGCATGGTATACAGCCCAGCATTGTATAATACAGCCCAGCATGGTATATAGCACCCCCCCAGAATGGTGTAATACAGGCCAGCATGGTATAATACAGCCCAGCATGGTATATAGCCCCCCAGAATGGTATAATACAGCCCAGCATGGTAGATAGCCCCCCCAAAATGGTATAATACAGCCCAGGACAGTATAATACAGCCCAGCATGGTATATAGCCCCCTCAGAATGGTGTAATACAGCCCAGCACAGTATAATACAGCCCAGCATGGTATATAGCAACCCCCAGAATGGTATAATACAGCACAGCATGGTATAATACAGCCCAGCATGGTATATAGCCCCCCAGAATGGTATAATACAGCCCAGCATGGTATATAGCCCCCCCAGCATGGTATAATACAGCCCAGCATAGTATATAGCCCCCCCAGCATGGTATAATACAGCCCAGCATGGTATATAGCCCCCCAGCATGGTATGATACAGACGAGCATGGTATATAGTCCCCCCAGCATGGTATAATACTGCCCAGCACAGTATATAGCCCGCCCAGCATGGTATAATACAGCCCACCATGGTATATAGCCCCCCCACCATGGTATAATACAGCCCAGCACGGTATATAGCCCGCCCAGCATGGTATAATACAGCCCACCATGGTATATAGCCCCCCCAGCATGGTATAATACAGCCCAGCAAGGTATATAGCCCCCCCAGCATGGTATGATACAGCCGAGCATGGTATATAGTCCCCCCAGAGTGGCCCCACAGTCCAGTACTCACAGTGATTTAAAAAAAAAACAAAAAAAAACACTCCTCACCTTCTCCTCGTGCCTGCGCTGCTGGCTGCTCCTGTCTCCTCCTACTCTGTCTGGCACACAGTGAGAGCGCGATGACGTCATCGCGCCCCCGCTGTGTCAGAGGCAGAGCGGGGAATGATGGGAGAGGGAGCGTCAGCTAAAGCGCTCTCCTCCATCACTGCCTCCTTCAGTGCGGCGGCAGCGGGAGTCGGCGTTGGGGGCAGGCGGGCCCCCCTGCCTCACAGGGGCCCCGTAGCGGCTGTGTGATGTGCGGCTGGCTGGGGGCCCCTGGAGGAGCGGGGGCCCTAGGCAGCTGCCTGGTCTGCCTGCCCATAACGCCGGCCCTGCCCACAACGCCCAATGCGTGTCGCTGCTGCCTGCAGCTTCGTGAGGGGAAGTGATTTATCATTATTTGCTTTCTTTCATTTAACTTGTACGAGAGTAATATTTAGGCACTACGGATTTACCATATGGATATTCACGATGAATAACTTGGACACCATCAACAGCAGCTGATAGCATTATTTAGTTTCCTAAAACTCTAAATCTTTGTGATTGTGCCCCATATTTCCTCTCCTGCTAGTTTGTGATTCATTATCTCATATTTTACCATGTGTTACCCTTTGTTCAATGGTAATATGTACATGTACACTTTGTTGTGATTGTGTATCCACTAGCCCACATCTTCTTTGTTTTTAATTGTTTTTTATTGTGCACATTTGTCTGTCTGGTATATGCATGTCTAATAAAAGCCTTCTCAATACTGATTCATGCAGTGATTGCACCTTTCTCTGTGCTTCTTTTTCTTTCCTCATTTCAACCTTCCACTGCAACGTCACACAATAATTAGGACATTGCAAATATTTCTACACACTTTAATATATATTTTACAGTGTCATGTGGCCTAGTAAGGTATCATTTTAACATCAGATATATTACACAGAATGGGCCAAAACCAACACATATTATGATTTTATGGTCTAATGGGAAACGTGTTAGTTTGCGCATTAATATTACTTAATAAAGGATAGAACTTACTAATTTGTTGCTGGCTGTCACGTGGTCTGTCCTCATAGTCATGAAACATCTGGACACATATCCTCCTCCATGCCGCCTCTTTTAGGGCCCGGTCTGCATAATGGGCGTCCCTCTGATCCCACAGTTCTGGCCACTCTTGGACCAGAACGATCAGCATTTTTTTTTTTAATCAGATAAATTTTTACTAGTGATATCAATTATAACATATATGACATCAAGCAATTGTTCACATATAATCATATATTTTTATGAACAAAACTCCCCCCCCCCTTTTTTTCCCCCCTATCCCCCCCCTCCGAGACTCGCTCAATGTCTTCCTCATTTCTATTCCGGTACTCTTTCCCACATCCATATATAATTGTTTAGTATGAACATCATCTATATCATAATACATCCTCCCCACAAATCTAACTCCATTCTACCCATGGCTGCCATATCTTTTGAAATACATCGAGTTTATTTCTGTTAGTATAAATACTATTTTCCAATGAAATTATATGCTCCGCCTGCATAAGAAAGTCTCATCTAGTCGGAGGCTCTTCTCTGATCCAGAACCGAGCAATCAACTTCCTTGCTATGAACAACAGTCTAACAATCGCCAGTTTGACCATGGATACCGCTACTAATTCTTCCACATAACCTAATATACAGACCAAAGGGTCTCTGGGGATTACACACCTATATATCAATTCAATCCGAGTCAATACAACTGTCCAGTAGGTAGACAATCTAGGGCAATGCCACAGCATGTGCAGCATGTCTGCCCGTTCCTGCGAACATCGTGGACACTCGGAGTCAGACCTCAAACCCATCTTAAACAGTCTATCTGGAGTTCTGTAAGCTCTATGAATTATGTATAGCTGAGACATCCTCCCAGGTTCGCTCATAGAGATCTTAGGCACATATTCTAAAATAGATTCCCATCTATCTTCATTTATCTCTCCCAATTCAGCTTCCCATTTCACTCTAGACTTGATGGGATGTTTGACTAGAAAGGTGAATAATAAATCTCTATACACTTCTGAGATTGCCCCCCTTGTCACGCTGTTCTCCAAAATGGAGGCCAGCGTGATATCAATCTGGATCTCAATCAGTTTTCTCCGACATTGTGACCGATACGCATGCTGAATTCTTTTATAATGATATAAATTTGAATGTGATAGCTGGAATTCTGATTGTAGCTCCACGAATGACTTAAGTCTCCCCTGACCCATTAGCTGACCCATCCTTCTGATTCCTGCCTCTCTCCAGGGCCCAAATCCTTCCATTTGCTTGAATTCTTGCAAATTTATATTATCCCACACAGGAGAGTATTTGGTAAGGACCGTGTCACCCCTAATCTGTTTAACTTTTTCCCATACCTTATGAATTAGGAGAACAGTAGGAAACCGAGAGCCTAATTTTAAAAACTGCCCCCCTTCCAAACTCTCTCCCAGAGGCCATTTTCCAAACAAAAATCTCAAACTACTGGGCGATTGTCCCTGTCCCGTCTCCTCCCCCCATCCTCCCATATGTTGACATTGTGCTGCTAAAAAATATACCCAGGGGTTAGGGAGCGCTAAGCCTCCTTCCTCCTTTGGCCTCTGCAAAGTTTCTTGTTTAAACCGTGGGCTTTCCCCCCCCCCATATTAGTTCGCCAAACAGCGATTTAATTTTGCGGAACCTACTCTGCGAGATCCAAATTGGAGAATTATGCAGTGCATATAACAGCTGTGGCATCACAATCATTTTTAAAAGGTTCACCCTTCCAATTACCGAAAGATGTAATTTATTCCATGCCGAAATTTTGGAACAAATTTTTTGTAACAAAGGGCTTAGATTAAGTTCTTCAAACCTAGTCAAAGGAAGGGCGATTTGTATCCCCAAATATTTAAATCTCGAAACTACCTTCAATTTTGCTGACATTTCCTCCTCCCCCATATCCCTATCTACCTCATCAATGGGCATAATGCACGATTTGTCCCAATTGATTTTGAGTCCGGAAAATTCCCCGAATTCCTCAATGCCACCGCGTTATCCAAATTCTCCCCTGAGTCCTCCAAAAATAACAAAATATCGTTGGCATACAAAGACACCTTCTCCTCCTTCACTCCATATACAAATCCTTTTATCTCTCGTGCATCCCTTATTTTTGTGGCCAGGGGCTCCACGGCGATGGCAAACAGCAACGGAGACAATGGGCATCCCTGGCTCGTACCCCTATGTAATGAGAAACTATCAGATAATTCATTATTTACTCTAATGTTTGCCGTTGGAGAGGAGTATAGCAACCCCACCCAAGATATAAACTTAGACCCGAACCCAAGGCCCAACAAAACCGACCACAAGTACTTCCATTCTACACAATCAAAGGCCTTATGGGCATCCAAAGACACTACTACTCTCTTTCCAGCATTTTCGGATGGAATTTGCATATTTAAATATAGCCTCCTTAAATTGATTGCTGTAGATTTATTGGGCATAAATCCCGATTGATCTGGGTGGATTACTTTATCAATCACGTGGGTCAGTCTGTTGGCCAAGGCCTTCGCCAAAATCTTTATATCTGCCGTAAGGAGTGAAATTGGTCTGTAGGACTCCGGATTCAATGGGTCCTTATCAGCTTTAGGAATGACCACAACAATGGCCTCTCTCATAGATGTAGGTAACATTCCCCTCCCCAACGACTCATTAAATACCTTCTCCAATTTAGTTATTACTTCTTCAATAAAAATTTTATACACCTCTGCCGGAATGCCATCCGCCCTCGGGGCCTTATTACCCGCCATGTCCGCCAGTGCCACCCTCAACTCCTCCGCTGCAAGCGGCCTATCCATCCATTCTCTGTCTTCATCCCCTAATCTAGGAAGCTTAATCGCTCTCAGATACCTGTCCATCTCCTCTTGACCTTTATGTATCTTTGAGGAGTATAGCTCACTATAAAATTGTTTAAATACATCCAAAATTTGATCCCCCTGTGTAACCACATTACCGTCCTTAGATTTAATTGCATACACATGTGAGGATTCCCGTTGTGCCGAAGCTATCACTGAGAGCAGGTGCCCCACTTTTTCACCCTCCGCATAGAATGCCTCATTCTGAAATGCCCGCCGTCTCTCTGCCTTACGGATGTGAAGTTTATTAACTTCCGACTGGGCCACTCTCATGCGGGTCTGCGTAGCTTTAGTACACTGCGCACCCAATGCTTCCTCCGCCGCCCTTAATTCCTCCATCACTGCTTTGTCTAGATTTTGAGACCTAGTCTTATATCGAGATACTTCTCTGAATAAAATCCCTCTCAAAAACGCCTTCATAGTATCCCAGACTATATGACCCTCTGCATTACCTTCGTTTGTCCTAAAGAATTCTCCCAGTTCCTCTCCTATCTTTCCCATATCCAGCAACCGTAACCAAAAGGGGTGAATTTTCCAACCCATACCTGTCAACCTCCCTTGTTCTCCCAATTGTAGAGATACCACCAGTGGACAATGATCCGATAGGACTCTGGGCAAATATTCCACTTCCTGTACCAAGTTATCCATCCCCTCATTTCCCAAAGCCACATCAATGCGAGACAGGGATCCATACGTCGCCGAGTAGCACGAGTAAGTGTAATTCTCCAAATTCCGAACTCTCCACAAGTCTATCCAACCAATTTCCCTCATGTAGTTTCCAAAAGGTGTCACATTCCCTCCCTCTCTGCTCCCCGTATGTTTACCCTTATCTCAATGATCATTTGCAATATTATTCACGTAACCTATTACAAGCAACGGGACCCCAGTCCATTTCCCGGATAAGTCCAGAATTTCCTGTATCTTTTTTCCAGAAAATGGTGGAGGGATATACAAAGACACAATACATAATAATCTATTCAATATCCTACATACAATAAACACGTATTGCCCATCCTTGTCTATTATAGACTCCACTTCTTGATATGGAGTAGAAGTGTGGATTAACACCGACACTCCCCTAGCATAGGCTGAGTACGTCGAGTGATAAGCCTTCCTCACCCATCTTTTTTGTAGCATAGCTACTTTGTCATTTACCAGATGTGTTTCTTGGAGGCAAATCACAGAGGGCCTCAGCTTCAGCAGATATTGTAAAATTGCGGCCCCTTTTGAGACATAAGCGAGACCCCTAACTTTCCAGCTTAGAATTTTAATTTTACCCCCCATGATATGTTGCAATACCAAACATTTGACACGTTATAACTGAAATCTCGGTCCTTCCCCCCTATCCCACCCCGCCGCCCCCCCACCATCCCGCCTCTACCTCCTGTCCCAACCTTCCAACTGAAATAACTCCCATCCTTCCCCCCGTCCCCCTCCCAAAAAATTAGTTGTCTCCCACAGCATTTAAGCTGATAAGGATTCTCTCTCCCTCTCTATTTGAGATCTAGAAGGGCGTTTTTACAGCCTAACAATACAAGCTCTGCACTCCAACTACTCTCCCGTCCACATTTATCAAACTGCAATAAGCGTTGCGCCGCCAAACACAACCCACATAAACCAACATGGCATTACTGCATCTCAGAGATGACCATTAACTTATCAAATTCAAACTAAATCACAGTTAGTCACTGTTTCAACATCACTCAGAGTATGCTTCAACGGGACCGTCCCGCTTTGATATTTTTTATGTTAGAGTCAAGCCAGAGTGTCGCCTCCTCTGGATTTTGAAAAAAGTGCACTCGATCCAAAGCTACGACTCTCAGCTTAGCTGGGTAAATCATTGAATAGCGCACATCCATGTCTCGTAGTCATTTTTTAACTTCTCCAAACGTCATCCAGAGCCTTTGAACCGCTGCAGAATAGTCTGGGTAGATGGAGATGCGATTGCCATCTATGGTAAGTTCCGCACAGGTCCTGGCTTTCCTCAGTAGAGTTTCCCGGTCTCGATAATTCAGAACTTTAGCCAAGATGACTCTTGGGGCTGATCCTAGGGGCGGGGGTCTGGTGGGCACACGATGTGCTCTTTCAACGGAAAACATTTTAGTGAGACCATCCCCTCCTACAGTATTTTTCAGCCATGACTCAATGTACTCAGTGGGGTTATTTCCTTCCGCTTTTTCTGGTACCCCCACAATCCTCAGGTTGCTCCTACGGGAGCGGTTCTCCAGATCATCAGTTTTAAATTCCAGTTCAGCTATACGCTGCACATACTTTTTTTCCCTTTTCAACTGTTCATTAACCTGGTCTTCAGCGCTCCCCACACGTTCTTCCACCACCTCCATTCTCTGTTCAAGTTTGCGCACTGCAGCATTAATCGCAGCCATCTCTCCCTTTAAATCATCCACACGACTGTTCAGAGCCGGAAGGGATGACTTGTTGTAGATTACCACAGAAAATATATCTGAGCGTCGGCTCTGTTATATCTAATATGTCCGGCTGTTCAAGCTGGCCAGCACGTGCAGCCACAACAGGGGATCTCTGTTCCTCCCCACCACTCTGTGGCTGGCCCCCTCCTTCCTGCTGTTTCCCAGAGACATGCGTTGTGTCAGGTCTCTCACCTTCAGCCGCTGACCTCTCATTAGTAGCCTCCTCTGACCTCGCAAAGCGTTCCAGCCGAGCGATCACCTCCATCCTTCTTTGATATGCCGTGCTCGCCCTTGCCACCTCCTCTGCAGCCTCGGCGCCATCTTGGGCCTGAGCGCTTCCCGTCGCTGCCTGCTCCTTCTGTCTCCTGCGCGTCATCCTCGTGCCGGACTCCTCTCCACCAGACTGCACTCCACTCACTGCTACTCCCCGGATCTCTGCACACTCCTAGGAGCAATTTCAGTGTTCGGCGGCGCCTCAGGTATCATTAATAAGGGAGATTGTGGCAGGAGAGCACCACTGCACGGCTTCTCACATCGTGCGCTGAACGATCAGCATTTTAACGTTTATGTAGGTAGACATGATGGTGGACTCTGTGGAGGCATTCTTCCGGGATGTCTTAAGCCCTTTAATTAGCATGTCAAAGCTTCCTGATAATGGATGATTCCATTTCCTGTCACCTGGAGAAGTCTTGCATATTTCTCGCAAGTCACACGTGTTGTCCGTGTGTAATCCGTAGTTTTCTCGCCCCCATAGACTTGCATTGGCGTTTTACGGGCGTAATACGGTGACAATCGCAGCATGCTACGATTTTCTCAGCCCGTATAATATGGCGAAGAAGAAATCGGCTGATGGGAGCTGCCCCATAGATTAACATCGGGACGAGCATAGCACTCGTCCGTATTTCTCGCTAGTGTGACTCCGGCCTTAAGAAGCAAAACAGTTGTCAGGTGAAGTGATCTTTTAACCCCTTAAAGACTGCCGATACGCCTTTTAATGGCGGTAATTAAGGGTACTTAAACCACAGCGCCGTTAATTCAGTGTCAGATTTTTTCTGGGGTCTCGGCTGCCAGGGGTAGCTGAGACCCCAGTGTTATGATTGAGTCACCGTAGGAGGCGAAAACAGAAATGCTAGCTAGTCCTGAAAACCAGAGAAGTTGGCAACTATCAGATTGCAGACCCCTGAACCTATCAACACAATTAGCAGTAGCCGTGGGGGGTTCCTACGATGACCTAGACCCCTCGATCACAGCCGGAGAGATACATAGGCCTAAAGAAGGAAAGGGGAAATCTAACTGCCCCAGAGCAGACCCCAAAGCGATAGGCAGCCCCCCACATATAATGACGGTGAAGCAAGATGAAAACACTTACACAGACAGAAAGACAGGCTGAGCAAAGACGGGGCCCAAAAACTACCTAGATAGGAACGGATAGGAAGGCTGCTGTCTGCAATCTGCCAAAACCCTATCAGAGACAAAAGCCAACAAGCTGATATAAAAATGGCCCTGAAGCAACTAAGCTTCAAAAACTAAATCAGCACTCAGGTACTTTCAGAAGACAGAGCTCTAGGAACACTGCTCACTCCAGCAGGGAGTGGCAGAATCCAAAAAGCAAGAAAAGCAAAAACAAATCTTAGATGCAAAAAGGCAAAACAGAAAACTTAGCTTTAGGAGAGCAGGAATCAGACTGGTGTCCAAGAGTCCACAGAGAAATCACCCGCAGGGCAGAAAGGGCGTAGGCTGCCTTAAATCCAGTCAGTGACTCCACTCAGCCAATCGTCTTCATTAGTCCCAGGTGCCTGATAATCAGGCTCACTACCTTCCTTCACTAGAATAGGGAGTTCACCAGGTCTCAGTGACGGAGGGGAAACCCTATAACGTCGATCGCAAAAAAAAGCCGCGATTTTGCATTTAATTTCTCTCTCCTCTGATGTGATTGCACATCAGAGGAGAGAGAAATAAGGTCCCCGATCCCCCCCTGTACCTCCCGGTGGTCCTGGATTCCCTCCCGGTGGTCCTCTGTCCTGCCGGCATCCTCCAGTGGGCACCGCCATCTTGGATCCGGAAGAAAATGGCAGGCGCATGCACAGTGCGCCCGCCGCGAATCTGCCGGCTGTCGATTCCATTCATTCATTTTGATCACTATGATAAACTATCATAGTAATCAAAATAAAAAAATAGTAAATAACCCCCCCCGTTTATCACCCCCTTAGTTAGGCAAACATAATGAAATAAAGAAAATATATTTTTTTTTCATTTTTCCATTAGGGTTAGGGCTAAGGCTAGGGTTAGGGCTAGGGCCAGGGTTAGGGTTAGGGTTGGAATTAGGGTTAGGGTTGGAATTAGGCTTAGAGGTAGAATTAGGGTTAGGGTTGGAATTAGGGTTAGGGTTAGAATTAGGGTTAGAATTAGGGTTAGGGCGAATTAGGATTAGGGTTAGAATTAGGATTAGGGATTAGGGTTGGGATTAGGGTTGGAGCAAGAATGGAGGGGTTTCCACTGTTTACCAACTTTGGGGGTCTAATTTCTCCTGTTACACTTGGGAAAATAAAAAAAATTGGGGGCTAAAAAAATCACTTTTGAGGAAAACAAAAAGACTTTTTTATTTTCACGGCTCTGCGTTATAAACTTCTGTGAAGCACTTGGGAGTTCAAAGTGCTCACCACACATCTAGATAAGCTCCTTGGGGGGTCTAGTTTCCAAAATGGGGTCACTTGTGGGGGGTTTATACTGTTTAGGCACATCAGGGGTTCTACAAACGCAACATGACGCCCGCAGACGATTCCATCAAAGTCTGAATTCTAAAATGGCACTCCTTCTCTTCCGAGCTCTCCCATGCACCCAAACAGTGGTTCCCCCCACATATGGGGTATCAGCGTACTGAGGACAAATTGAATAACAACTTTTGTGGTCCAATTTCTCCTGTTACCCTTAGGAAAATAAAAAATAATGGGCTAAAAATCATTTTTGATGAAAAAAAATGATTTTTAATTTTCAAGGCTCTGCGTCTATAAACTTCTGTGAAGCACTTGGGGGATCAAAGTGCTCACCACATATCTAGATAAGCTCCTTCAGGGGTCTAGTTTCCAAAATGGGGTCACATGTGGGGGTTTATACTGTTTAGGCACATCAGTGGCTCTGCAAACGCAACATGACGCCCGCAGACCATTCCATCAAAGTCTGCATTCCAAAATGGTGCTCCTTCCCTTCTAAGCTCTCCTATGCGCACAAACAGTGGTTCCCCCCCACATATGGGGTATCATCGTACTCAGAACAACTTGCTCAACAACTTTTGTGGTCCAATTTCTCCTATTACCCTTGAGAAAATAAAACAGCGGGCTAAATTATCATTTTTGAGGAAAAAAAAGTGATTATTTTATTTTCACTGCTCTGCGTTATGAACTTCTGTGAAGCACTTGGGGGTTCAAAGTACTCACCACACATCTAGATAAGTTTCTTAAGGGGTCTAGTTTCCAAAATAGTGTCACTTGTGGGGGGTTTTCACTGTTTAGGCACACCAGGTGCTCTCCAAAATCAACATGGCGTCCAATCTCAATTCCAGCCAATTCTGCATTGAAAAAGTCAAATGGTACTCCTTCCCTTCTGAGCTCTGCCGTGCGCCCAAACAGTGGTTTACCTCCACATATGGGGTATCAGCGTACTCAGGACAAATCGCACAACAACTGTCGGAGTATGATTTCTCCTGTTACCCTTGTAAAAATAAAAATTTGGGGGCGAAAAGATCATTTTTGTGGAAAAAAATGATTTTTTATTTTCACGGCTCTACGTTATAAACTTCTGTGAAGTACTTGAAGGTTCAAAGTGCTCATCACACATCTAGAAAAGTTCCTTAATGGGTCTAGTTTCCAAAATGGGGTCACTTGTTGTGGGTTTCCACTGTTTAGGAACATCAGGGGCTCTCCGAACGCAATATGGCATCCAATCTCAATTCCAGCCAATTCTGCGTTGAGAAAGTCAAACGGCGCTCCCTCCCTTGCGAGCTCTGCCGTGCACTGAAAAAGTGGTTTACCCCCACATATGGGATATCGAAGTATTCAGGAGAAATTGCACAACCAATTTTTGTGGTTCATTTTCTCTTTTAACATTTGTGAAAATAAAAAAAATTGGTTCTGAAGTAAATTTTTTGCAAAAAAAAGTTAAATGTTAATTTTTTCCTTCCACATTGCTTTAGTTCCTGTGAAGCACGTCAAGGGTTAATAAACTTCTTGAATGTGGTTTTTAGCACCTTGAGGGGTCTAGTTTTTAGAATGGTGTCAGTTTGGGGTATTTTCTGTCATGTACACCCCTCAAAATGACTTTAAATATGATGTGGTCCCTAAAAAAATGGTTTTGTAAATTTTGTTGTGAAAAGGAGAAATCACTATTCAACTTTTAACCCTTATAACTTCCTAACAAAAAAAATTTGTTTCCAAAATTGTGCTGATGTAAAGTAGACATGTGGGAAATGTTATTTATTAAGAAATTTGTGTGATACATCTCTCCGATTAAAGGGCATAAAAAGTTAAAGTTTTAAAATTGCAAAATTTTCAAAATTTTCGCCATATTTATGTTTTTTCATAAATAAATACAAGACAAATCGAAGAAATTTTACCACTAACATGAAGTACAATATGTCATTAAAAAACACTCTCAGAATCAGCGGGATCCGTTAAAACGTTCCAGAGTTATAACCTCATAAAGTGACTGTGGTCAGAATTGTAAAAATTGGCTTGGTCATTAAGCTGCAAACTGGCTCTGTCACTAAGGGGTTAAGCTTGCTTAGAAAAATTAGAAAAAATTGTTTGTGGCAGCATATTGTCCAGTGTAAGGGTATGTGCACACAGTGCGGATTCTGCTGCGGATCTGCAGCGTTTCTGCAGCTGCAGGTCCGCAGCAGATTTAGGTGAGTTGTACAGTACCATTGTTTTCAATGGTAAACTGGAAAACGCAGTGCACATGCTGCGGATTTTTCCGTGGTTTACAATCCGCAGCATGTCAATTCTTTAGTGCAGAAACGCTGCAGTGTCACACCTCATCCATTATGAGGTGTAAAACCGCAGATAATCCGCAGGACTTTAGTCCTACGGATTTATCTGCGGTTTTTAGTACAAAATCCGCAGAGCCAAAAAACTCCGTGTGCACATAGCCTAAGCGAGACATGCTGGCGAGAGCAACGCCAGTCAGTCCTCATAAAATAATCTATTACTGATTGTTTTTTTGTGCATCATTAGCGCAGTCAGCCTGTCTAAACAGGCTATTAAGCAATTGACAAATGTTGCTGATCGGTGATCATTTAACATCTTATTTTGCCTCTTGTGTAAAATAATAGCTACAGTATATTCACTTCCAGTGCACAATTAGGCTGATATGCTAATGAGCCTAAAAGAAGTGTGACAATCACCACCAGTCAATTTATTAAAGAAGTGCTCCCATTAAGCTTAGAATCATAGAATTGTAGAGTTGGAAGGGATCTCCTGGGCCATCTGGTCCAACCCCCTGCTCAAAGCAGGATTCCCTAAATCATCCCAGTCAGATGTCTGTCCAGCCTCTGTTTGAAGACTTCCATTGAAGGAGAACTCACCACTTCTCGTGGCAGCCTGTTCCACTCATTGATCACTCTAACTGTCAAAAAGTTTTTTCTAATATCTAATCTGTGTCTCCTCCCATTCAGTTTCATCCCATTGCTTCTAGTCTTTCCTTGTGCAAATGAGAATAAAGTTGATCCTTCTACAATGTGACAGCCCTTTAGATATTTGTAGACAGCTATTAAGTCTCCTCTCAGTCTTCTCTTTTGCAAACTAAACATTCCCAAATCCTGCAACCTTTCCTCATAAGACAGGGTTTGCAGACCAGTCACCATTCTGGTCGCTCTTTTCTGAACTTGCTCCAGTTTGTTGATGTCTTTTTTAAAATGTGGTGCCCAAAACTGGACACAATATTCCAGATGAGGTCTGACCAAAGAGGAGCAGAGGGAAATAATGACTTCACGTGATCTAGACTGTATGCTTCTGTTAATACATCCTAGAATTGCATTTGCCTTTTTTGCTGATGCATCACACTGTTGACTCATATTCAGTCTGTGATCTATTAGTATACCCCAGTCTTTTTCACATGTGCTGTCACTTAGCCCTATTCTTCCCATTCTGTATATGCTTTTTTCATTTTCATTGCCCAGATGTAGTACTTTGCATTTCTCCCTGTTAAAACCATTCTGTTAGTTGCTGCCCACTTCTCCAGTTTATTTAAATCTCTTTGAATCCTCTCTCTCTCTTCTCTAGTATTAGCTATCCCTCCTAGCTTTGTGTCATCAGCAAATTTAATTAGTTTACCCTCAATTCCTTCATCTAAATCGTTGATAAAGATGTTGAACAATACAGGGCCCAGGACAGAGCCCTGTGGTACCCCACTTGAAACATTCTTCCAACTGGATGTGCAGCCATTTACGACCACTCTTTGGGTCCGATCACTAAGCCAGTTATGAATCCACCTAACAGTTGCCTTGTCCATTCCATACTTAGTCATTTTTTCAATAAGGATTGTATGAGATACTTTGTCAAATGCTTTGCTGAAGTCAAGATATACTATATCTACAGCATTTCCTTGATCCACCCAATCAGTGATACCGTCATAGAAGGAAATTAAGTTAGTCTGACATGACTTATTAGTTACAAACCCATGCTGACTCTGTTTAATCACTTCATTCTTATCCAGGTATTGACATACATGTTGTTTAATAATTTGTCCAAAGATCTATCCTGGTATAGAAGTCAGACTCACCGGCCTATAGTTGCCTGGGTCCACCTTCTTCCCCTTTTTGAAGATAGGAACAACATTTGCTCTTCTCCAGTCTTCTGGCACTTCTCCTGTTCTCCAAGAATTTTCAAAGATTATGGAGAGGGGTTCAAAAATGTCTTCTGCTATCTCCTTCAGTACTCTGGGGTGTAATTCATCTGGACCTGGAGATTTGAATTCATTTAGGTTAGCTAAGTGTTTCCTCACTATCTTTCTGTTTATAGATATCCTGGACTCTTCTATTCCCTTAATAGGACAGTGAAGAACAGTTGATGTTACATTTCCTTTCTGAGAGAAAACAGATGCAAAATAGGAATTTAAAAGTTCAGCCTTCTCAACATCCTGTCTTACCATTTCATCATTTTCATCCTGTAAAAATCCTATAGCATCTTTGACTTTTCTTTTACTTTTGACATATCCCCAAAATCCTTTATTATTGCTTTTGACATCTCTTGCAAGCCTCAATTCATTTTCAGCTTTAGATAATCTGATTTGTGCCCTGCAGGTTCTGCAGACAGCATTATATTCTTCTTTAAATATGCCTCCCTCTTTCCATTTTATAAACATTTTTTTCTTCCTTTTTAGCATGTGCTTAAGTTCTGTGTTCATCCATCCTGGTTTCCTTAAATGCTTCCTATTCTTCCCTCTTTTCGGAATTGTTAACAACTGTGCTTTGAGAATTTCATTTTTCAAGATTTCCCATCCTTCCTGGACATTTTTGTCTTTAAGGATATCCAGCCATTGGATCCCTCCAATTCTCTTTCTGAATCTTTGAAAATCTGCCTTTCTGAAATCTAACCTTGACGTCTGAGTCTTCACAGGTCTTCCGCCTCTAGTTATCCAAAATTCTAAAATATCATGGTCGCTACCTCCTAGGGTCCCAGCCACTTTTACCTCCTCAACCATTTCCTCCCTGTTTATAAGGATTAGATCCAAGGTAGCAGTTCCCCTTGTTTTCTCCCCTACCTTTTGGAAGATAAAGTTGTCAGCAAGAGAGGATAAGAATTTCCTTGACCTGTTAGTTTTGCCTGAGAGAGATTCCCAACAAATGTCTGGATAGTTGAAATCTCCCATGACAACTATGTCATATTTTTTGGAGAACTTGGCCATTTGATGCATAAAGAGTTCATCCATATCTTCAGCTTGCACAGGCGGCCTGTAGTAAATGCCTACAATGGTGTCCTTTCCATTGTTCTGTCCTTGTATTCTTACCCAAACAGTTTCCACAGAACTCCCAGTCTCTGAAGCTTCAATCTCTGTGCAGATATACGCGTTTCTAACATACAATGCGACACCCCCTCCTCGTTTATCAAGTCTGTTTCTTGCAAATAAGTTGTATCCTTCTAGTCTTGTATTCCAATCATGTGTATTGTCCCACCAAGTTTCAGTGATTCCAATGACATCATATTTCTTTTCCTGTGTTAGTAGTTCCAATTCTCCTTGTTTGTTGCCCATGCTTTGTGCATTAGTATAGAAACATTTTAGTTTTGATTTGTTTCTCTTTCTCCAATATTTTTATTAATTAGATTCTTTTGTCTTTGTTCTTCCTTTCCACTTCTAATAGCAGAGTTCTCAATAGCATTTGTCAGGTGTATGGCTTTTTCTGGTCTTTTGCTTCCCTTCCCATGTTGTTCTAGTTTAAAGCTCTCCTTACAAGTGTAGCGAGGCGACTTCCAAATACATGCTTTCCAGTCTTCGTAAGGTGCACCCCATCTCTAGCAAGTAGTCCATCGTATAAGTAATTCACTCCGTGATCCAGAAATCCAAATCGTTGCTGACGGCACCATCGTCGTAGCCAGTTGTTCATTAGCAGAATCTTATTCCACCTCCTTGTTCCATGGCCATCCACTGGGAGGATGGAAGAGAAGACCACCTGCGCTCCCAGATCTTTCACTTTCTTGCGTAAGTCTTCAAAGTCTCTGCAGATGGTTTCCAGGTCGTTTCTTGCGGTGTAATTTGTCCCCACATGTAGTAGCAGGAATGGGTAGTCATCTGTAGGTCTGAAGAGTCCTGATATCCTGTCAGACACATCTTTAATTTTTGCACCTGGAAGACAGCACATTTCTCTTGAAGTTATATCCGGTCTGCAGATAGCGGTCTCTGTTCCTCTCAACAGGGAATCCCCCATGACCACCACTCTCCGTTTCTTCTTCACAACATTTTTCTTTCTCCATCCAGGAGGACTCTGAAGGCGTACAAGGTTGCTGTTTGTTGGCAAAGTCTTATCCTGATGTATTTCTTCATCACTTTCCTGCGTGAGAGCCTGGTACTGGGTTCTGAGCAGTATGGGTGCTGACTGCCTCCTGATCCTCCTGCTTCTCTGGGTCACATGTCTCCATTCCTCTGTTTCTTCAGGTGCACTTCGAATTTCTTCTCTTTCTGTAACATGAAGAGATAATTCTGCTCTGTCCAAGAACTCTTCACCTTCCTTAATGATCTTCAACGTAGCTAACCTCTCTTCGAGATTTTGCAACTTTTCCTCCAACAGGGACACAAGCTTGCATTTGTGGCATGTGAAGTTTGGCTTTTCCACTGGTAAGTCTGTGAACATGTAGCAAGAAATGCAGCTCACCAAATGGCTCCTGGCCTCTTCCATCTTAAGATTTCTTAAAAACGATGAAAGATGAGGTTTATTTATAAACCTTTGTATATGTGATTGTAATGTAGTGTGTGTTAAAGTGGTTATGTCACTGAGGAGAAGAACGGCACTGGATCCCAGAGAAGGAGGCAATAGGTGAATATATTATATCAATCACACTGCATTACATGCATAGATTTATATAAAAAATAATCCTTATGTGAGTGATTCTTTTACCCCTTTTTGATCTTTGATTTAAGTTTATGTCATGGTCAGGAAGTGGTTAACGACCTATGATGTAACATACGTCATAGGGAGTGTGTAGGCACAGGAGCTGTGCCCGCGCGATCGCCACCAGGAGCTTGGCGTAAGTTATAACCAATCTCTGGCTGTCATGGCCAGGAGCTCCCAAGTCATTTAACCCCCTAAATGCTGTGATTGATATAGTCTGCAACATTTAGGAGAAGGAGGGTGCTCCTTCTCCCGATTGGCACCATGCAACGTCATTTCTAGGGCCCGATGGTCGTCATGTCAACCTGAGGTCGTCATGATGACTTCTGTGTCTGCGAGCTACAGCAAGCCTGTTAGACCATGCTGAGAGCATTATACCACCGATCAGAGTCATAAAAGTTAAAGTCCCAGAGAGGGACTAAGGCTAATTTCACATTAGCGTTTTTTTGCGCAGCGCATCGTGCGCAATAGAAACACATGTAAAAACCGCATCATGCGTTTTTGCATGTGTTTGCGTTTTTTATGCGCATTTGTTCTCTAGGGGTTAAAACCAGTGTCTACACATTTTCATGCCAAAACCGCATGCGCACAAAAACGCAGACAAACGCATGTCCATGTGCACGCCATGCTTTCCCATAGACTGTAATGCGTTATTTTGTCGCATTCTGTGCGGAAGCATGCGCGTGCGGTTTTTTTACGCCTTTCAGCGGACCCAAGAATGCAACAGGTTGCGTCTGGCGTGCCAAGGCGCACACCTTGAAAAAACGCATGCGCACGAAAATGCATACGAACGCGTGCAAACGCAAGACCATGATCACGCCATGTTAAACATAGGTACGCATGATGCATGCGCATGGACGCGCACGATGCGCTGCGCAAAAAAAGCTAATGTGAAACCAGCCTAAGTAAAAAGTTTTTAAAAAATTGTAGCAATATTTATTTTTAAATCACAAAATAAAAAAGTGAAAAAAATATTATACCATTAAATACATATATTTATTAAAAAAAAGCGTAAGTTTGCTATTGGTGCGTCCATAACTACCCAAATTATGAAACTGTCAGGCTGAGTTCACACGTGGCGGTTTTTTCGCGTTTCCGCGGCGGTTTTAACCGCGCGATTTTGCCGCGAAAACGCGAAAAATAAGCATCCCATGCATTCCTATGGGATTCCGCAATGCTGTACTAATGCTGCGGATTTTACAGCGGCGGAATCGCTTCGCGGTAAAAACCGCAGCATGCTCATTAATTTGCGGAATCGCGGCGATCCCGCACCCATAGGAATGCATTGTTCCGCTTACTTCCCGCATGTGGCTGTGCACACCATGCGGAAAGTAAGCAGAACATTTGTGGATGGTACCCACGGTCCGGAGGAGAGGAGGCTGTCCTCCGGGCTTTGGGTACCATATCCCTGTAAAAAATAGAATTAAAAATAAAAAATATTGTTATTCTCACCCTCCGACGTCCAGCGCAGCCTTCCCGCCTCACTCCACGCTCCCGTTCCCAGTAATCCTTTGCGAAAATGCCCGCGATGGCGTCCGTTCTCGTGGGATCGCGAAGTCTCGCGGTCATTCGCGCGACATCATCGCGAATTACCGAGAGACATCGCGATCCCGCGAGAACGGACGTCATCGCGGGCATTTTCGCAAAGGATTACTGGGAACGGCTGCGCGGAACGTCGGAAGGTAAGAATAACACCATTTTTTATTTTCTTTTTACATTCTATCTTTTACTACTGATGCCGCATAGGCGGCCTCAATAGTAAAAACCTAGTCACACTTGTCAAACACTATGTTTGACGAGTGTGACCAACCTGTCAATCAGTTCTCCAAACGATGCTACAGATCGCTTGGAAAACGCTAGCATTTTGCAAGCTAATTACGCTTGCAAAATGCTAGTTTTTCCGCGGGAAAATCGCGGGAATTTAAAATGCGATTTTCCCGCGGACTGGAATTCCGGAATTCTCGCGGTAATTTCCGCAAGAGTTCCGGTACGTGTGCACTTAGCCTCACACTAGATAGCCCCTTCATTGAACGCCGTAAAAAAATGAATAAAAAACTTGGTAAACTATGCTTTTTAATCGTACCACTGAACAAAAAAGTGGAATTAAACTTGATCAAAAAGTCAAATGTAAATAAAAATGGTATGAAAATATCATCTTGTTCTACAAAAAAAAGTTGCTATACAGCTCCATCAGCGGAGAAAAGCTATGGCTATCAGAATATAGCAAAAAACAATTCTTTTTTTTAGTTGTGCAATACGTCAAAACCTATAAAAATTATATAAGTATGGCATCGCTGTAAGGCCGGGGTCACACTAACCGACGCAAAATACGGTCCGTAGTTTACAGGCGTAATACGGTTGAATGACCCCTAAATAGTGCTCCGTAGGTCATCCGTAAGCAAGGTGTGGTTGCGTATTTTGCGCATGTCTGCATCCGTATGTAATCCGTATGTAATCCGTATGGCATCTCGCCGCCTTGCAAAATGGACATATAATGGAGCCCTATGACAGGGTTTATAACAGAAACGAAATAATAGATATAGACACATAGAATGCATATTTATATATATATATATATATACAGTATATACACACAAGTCATTGAGATAAACATATATAAATATATATATTTATATTTCACAGAGTTCTTCATAGCAGAATAGCCGCTAATTAAATTGCCGGCTTCTATCAAATCCTTCCCCAACCCGACATGAAATGACACATGGTTTACATTCAGTAAACCATTTCATTTCATGTTTTTTTTATATTTCCTTTACTAATAATTAGATGCTGCTTTGTGTGCAAAATTTGGGAGTTGTAGTTGTTATTTTAAGGGGTTAATTTGTTTATAAAAAATGCGTGGGCTTCCCATTGCTCTGTAGCGGTGGCGAATGGGTTAATCTAACAAAGGGTTAATGTCACCTTACAATCGAATGGTGACATTAACCCTTTGTTAGATTAACCCACTTGCCACCAATATAGGGCAAAGGGAAGCCCAAGCATTTTTTAACAACGAATTAACCCCTTAAAATAACAACTACAACTCCCAAATTTTGCACACAAAGCAGCATCTAATTATTAGTCATGGACATATAAAAAAACATGAAATGAAATGGTTTACTGAATGTAAACCATGTGTCATTTCATGTCGGGTTGGGGAAGGATTTGATAGAAGCCGGCAATTTAATTAGCGGCTATTCTGAAGAACTCTGTGAAATATAAATATATATATGTTTGTCACAATGACATGTGTGTATATATATATATATATATATATATGTATTCTATGTGTATATATCTATTCTTTCTATCTTTATTAAACCTGTCAGTATGAGTTTACTGTATAGCGCACTGAATTGCCGGCTTTTCTAAAAGACATCGGGTGCGTATTTCTCGCAAGTCACATGTGTGGTCCGTGTGTAATCTGTATTTTTTGCACACCCATAGACTTGCATTGGCGTATTACGGGCGTAGTACGCTGACAATCGCAGCATGCTGCGATTGGCACGGACCGTAGAATACGGCCGAGAAATATACGACTGATGGAAGCTGCCCCATAGAGAATCATTTGTCCGTGTGTAATGCGTGCTTTTAGCGCCTCTCACTCGTCCGTATTCCTCGCTAGTCTGACCCCGGCCTAATTGTACTGACCCTAAGAATAAAGTTGTCATCACTTTTACCACACAGAGAGTGGAATAAAATTAAAACCAAAAAGCTATTCCTGAATTGCTGGTTTTTGTACATTCCACTTCCCAAAAATCAGAAAAGAAAGGGATCAAAAAATGTTATGTGCCCGAAAATGATACCAATAAAAACATCAACTTGTCCCGCAAAAATAAGCCCATTCGTTACTCTTGTCGACAGAACTATAGAAAAATATAGCTCCCGGAATATGGTGATCCAAAACCTTTTTTTTTTATAAAAGAAAAATGTCTTCTAGTGTGTGATAGAAGAACATAAAAAAAACCCTGATATAAATCTGGTATCGCTGTAATTGTACCGACCTGAAGAACAAAGAATAAAGTTGTCTAATCACTTAAACCGCATGAGAAACAAAGTAAAAAAATAAATAAAACCCATTATTCACCTTCTGTTGATTTGTTTATTCTTTATGTTGAGCGCTTACACCGGGGTTTCTGTGTAAATCTTAAAACGGAACCCCCGGCTGAAGATTCCTTTCAATGAGGCAGTTGAAGACACTGGATGCCATTTGGCCTATGATCCGGTTGTGTCCCATTTTTTAGGCATGCACAAAAGCGCAGTCAAACACAGTTTTGTGTACATCAGAAAAGGACACCACTGAACAGAGACCACATGGAGTGCAGAGTAACTCTGCTGCCTCATTATAGTGAATGGATCCCTCAGGGGTTTCATCTGAAACCTTTCATTCGGAGATTTAGATGGAAACTCTGAAGAAAGTGCTCAGTGAAGAGAGCCTAATAAATGTGATCCAAAAGTTTATGTAAGTTGTTCCCAGTAACAGCTTTAACTCAATTTAAAAAAAAAACAAGTCCCCACTCAGGTCTATCATCTTTCAATGGAAAATATAGAGGGTTTCCACGTTACTGGTAGTACAAAGGCTCTAGAAAATTGCTCCTCTCCTCCCAAAAGAAATCCAGCAAATTCTGCACTCCCATTTATGTAACAATGAGACTCCACTTAATTTGTGGGGTCCATTTCTCCAGAAGAATGAGCTGGGCACAATGTAAGGGCAATACATTATACGGATGCTAAAATGACAGATTTGCAATTTTCACTGAGAAACATCCATTGCTGCTTGTTTTTGGAAAACACCCATGGAGTCAAAATTGCCACTACAGCCATAGATAAATTCCTAGAGTGGTTTAATTTTCAAAATGTGGTCACTTGAGTGTGGGATTCCGTTCTTCTGGCACTTAGAGGCTTGCACTGCTAGCAAGGAAAAAACCTGCACTGTTTAATACAATGGGGAAGTACCTTTAACCAGTGCAGTAGTGCGTGAACCAGACTTCACAGTCTGCTGGCCCTTCTCTGTCATGGTATTACTGTGACGGAATCTCCTCTTCTAAGACGACCCTCCAGAACGTATTTATCAGAGTGTGCCGTGTGAAAAAAACGGATCAACGTGTCCACATGGACGTCAGATGCTGGTACCCACCTTCTCTCTTCAGGACCGTAATACTTCCAGTGTACCAGATACTGAAGAGATCGACGAACCAAATGAGAATCGTTAACTTCGTTATCTGAAATTCCAAATTCCCATCAATGACCGGGGAAGGTGGTGGGGATGGGTAAGAGGACACAATGTATTTTTTGAGTAAAGATCAGTGAAACACATCATAAAAGTTGGTAGCAAAGCAAGGCAAAATGTTACTGGATTGACGACAGACAAAATTTTATAGGGACCGCTGAACTTGGGTCCCAATTTCCAAGAAGGAACCTTCAACTTAATGTTCCTTGAGGACAACCACACAAAATCACCAACACATAGGTCCAGACCCACCAAACGTCTCTGATACAAATATCTAAAGGGCTGTCACATTGTAGAAGGCTCAACTTTATTCTCATTTGCACAAGGAAAGACTAGAAGCAATGGGATGAAACTGAATGGGAGGAGACACAGATTAGATATTAGAAAAAACTTTTTGACAGTTAGAGTGATCAATGAGTGGAACAGGCTGCCACGAGAAGTGGTGAGTTCTCCTTCAATGGAAGTCTTCAAACAGAGGCTGGACAGACATCTGACTGGGATGATTTAGCGAATCCTGCTTTGAGCAGGGGGTTGGACCAGATGGCCCAGGAGGTCCCTTCCAACTCTACGATTCTATGATTCTATGATATAATAGATGATGAAAACCGTTCCACTTCAGGTACTCCTGAGGAATGATTTCTTTTGAAAGAGAAGAATTGAGGATGAAATCTGTATGCCCCGAAGAACAGGGACTTGACAGTAGACTCATAACAATGGTTATTCACCACCAATTTAGCTAGAGGTAAGTAAGTAACTCAATCTTCCTGATTCTCAGACACAAGTAAAACTAAGATAAGCCTAAATATTCTGGTTTACACATTCAGTTTGCCTATCCAACTGTGGATGAAAGGCTGAAGAAAATGAAAGCTGAATCCACAAACGAGCACAAAATTCTTTTTAAAAATTTGGAAATAAATTGCACTCCCCATCTACAAACAATGTCAGTAGAAATCCTATGTAACTTCACAATTTCTTTTATGAAAGTTTGCGTCAAGGTCTTGGTGTTAGGTAAAGCGGGGAGCACAATGAAAGGAGACTTAACCCTAAAGAAGGCTCTGCAGCCGAAACATGCGTAGGAGTTCATGATACCACACTGCAGGTCTGGTAAGCTTATGCCATGTACTAATACATACCTTTTGGTCTAGTGATTCTTATACAATGACTTGACTGGGAGTTTATCTCTATATAGGATACGAATTATACTGGTTATTGAATATTAATGAATTATATTACTTAAATAACTATGTTCCTATAGCCTGTGCTTTTTGATCTATTTATAACAAATGTATTGTATATTATATTTACTTAGCTTCTGCTGGCATGTGGTGCCAATTTTTGGCTAACTTTGTATGTACCTTTTTTAATAAAGTTTATTTTATTCATTCTTCTTAAGTTGATGTGGTTTTTCCACACTGTTATTTCTATATGATTTATACCTGCAGATACGGGTAGCTCTGTGATGAAACCTACTGGTAAGTTAATCCAAGGTCTCCTTGGAATGGCCAATGGTTGAAAATCCCCAGATGGACAAGTAAGAGGGGTCTTAGAACATGCACAAACACTGCAGTCAGCTACATACTCCCGAACATCGTGGTGCACCAAAGACCACCAAAAACGCAGAGTAAGGAGATCTGTAGTGGCTTTACTACCAGAATGCCCGGGCAAGACCGAATCATGATGTTCACTTAAAACTTTAAGATGGAGATTCCCATGAACAAACTTAAAGGACAGGCAGCAGGGAAGTGCTGCTGGCCATCTACAAACTCCCTCTCCAGATCAGAACATATAGTTGCAATAACTACCACCTTTCTGTATTATAGGAACCGATTCACAATTATATCCACTCCCAGGAAAATAACAAGATAATGCATTCGTCTTAATGTTCTTTTTCCCCTGCCTATATGGGTCGCCCTCGCACACCCAGGGCAGCGGGGTACTCGGTACCGGGCCGGTGTCAAGGCGGGAATGTGTCACAGCAGCGGTGACCCGGTCCGTGGCCCTGGGCGCCCAATATCAATGGCGGTGATGTTAATGGTGTTAAAGTTTATATGAATAGTTTGTAACGCCACCCGTGGTGTTTGGCAAGTAAGATGGTAAGCCAACACTGCATACAGATCCGCTGGGACTGATGGTGTGGTGCAGCAGAGATGGTATAGCTCCCCACAGGTGGAGCTGTAGTCCCAGGGCAGTGTAGGTGCAATGGATGAGGAGAGGCGCAGAATGGTATGGATGCTGGTACCCAGGTGTAGCGGTGCTGGAATAACGGGAGAACACCAGAGTATGCGGTTCCAAAGCTTTACTCACTGTTTGCAGTTCACACAACTGCCTGCCTCCATACTGTGTTCTCCAGGTCAGGGCTCCAGCCAATCTCCAGGCAGTATTGGATTCTCCCTTCCACACTCCGCCAACATGTACCTTACTGAACGACTCCTCCAGTGCGCTTTTAGGTGCGAAGCACTCCAGTACTTAGTTACCCTGGAATGCCTCTCTCTAGGTGTTCCTAGTCTTTACTCGTATGACAGACAGCTGTAGCCTGCTTCGGGGACTCCTCACTGCGTTCCGGCTCTCTATTCAGTTGCTGTTGTGTCCCAAGTCTATGATGGGAGCAAGGCGTTAGCAGCTCACTACTCCTCCGGTGTCTGTTGCCGGACATAAAGATCCAATCAACCTCGGGGACTGGGCCCCGGCCTTTGCGCTCTCTGGACTGGAAGGGTTCTCTATCTTTCTTCAACCAACTTCCCACCGTCCTTCTATTCTCCTTCATTCTGATCTGTTCTCTCTCTCTTATGGAAGGTTAGGTTATCAATCTTATCAGTCTCTTTCTCTGGTCTTTCTCGTGCCAGCAGCCCACCATTACAGACAATGAAAAGTTGTTAATGGCTAATGAATTGCTCAGTAGCACAGATGAACCATCAGAGCACGCTAGGGTTGTAAATCCAAAAGTTAGGAAAGAAAAATTAAAAGAGGTAGGAAGTAACCGACTTTAACGACCTTCTGACAAAAGATGAAGAACAAAAGCAATATGTCCTGCAAGTTGTAAGCAAATGCCGAGCATTATATTCTGACATTTCAAAAACTACTTTAACAAAAGCTCTAGAATAGATTAGATAACTATGTAAAATTATCAACTCATGTAGGTTAGCGTGCTCTGATGGTTCATCTGTGCTACTGAGCAATTTATTAGCCATTAACAACTTTTCATTGTCTGTAATGGTGGGATCAAAAAACGATAATCCCACCAACTCTGCATTCAAATACCACAAATGGTTCGAAAATTTGGTCAGGGCTATTTCTGCAATGTTGTTGTCACATTCTTTATAGTCTAGCAGACTATGCAAAATACCTAAATCTTAAAATACCTCAATTTGGATTTTTTCAAACTTTGAGCGACGAGCGGCACGGGTTAACGTCGTTTGATCGAGCTCAAATTTTGGCTATCTCAATATCTGGAAAGGGGAATCATTTTGTGGGGTCCAGACGAACAAGATTCTGACATTTTTTCCCCCCCATATGAGATCCGGTCACCCTACTGGACATCAGAACAAGGACAGACATCAGGACTTAGGCAGGACATCAGGAACACGGACTGGAAATCAGGAACACGGACTGAACATCAGGAACAGGTCACGGACAGGACATCTGGACATCAGGGTACCAGGCGGACATCAGGACATCTGGTCACCAGGTGGACATCGGGCGGACAACAGGACATCAGGACTCCAGGTGGACATCAGGACACCAGGAAGACATCAGGGTCTCAGGACATCAGGTGGACATCAGGTGGACATCAGGACATCAGGTGGACATCATGACATCAGTACTCCAAGTGAACATCAGGACACCAGGGAGACATCAGGGCATCAGGACACCAGATGGACATCAGGTGGACGTCAGGACATCAGGTACAGCACATCTGGAAGAGGTCGTCAGACACCGGACGAGAGGCCACGGTCATCAGGCTCTGGACATCTGGCAGCAACCTAGAATGGAACCCAAGCGGTCTGGTGAAAACCCCACCGGGTTGGACTGGAACCGGCAGGAAATTGCACTGAATAACCAGCTGAGCACAGCATAGCAGAAACTCAGCAGATACCCCGGACTCCTACTTCCAAGATGAACCCAGGATAAATCACAGTGAGTCAGGTAGCAAAGAGTCACAGTCACTGGGCACAGGGTTCAAGACACGGAGGGACCTCAGGAACATCACACAGAGGACTCAGTTCAGACAGGGTCAGGTAAAGGAGCAGATTCAGGATTCAGGAAACAAGACACAACATGGATGGGCCTGGATATGCAGCCTCCAGGAAGGGAAATCTGGCTATTATGCCCCCAGAGCAGGCCAAGATACAAGACACAGTTCACACAGGGACAAAGAGCAACAGCTCCCCCAGAACTGTTAAGAATCAGAGCAGGAGCTGAACACACAAACTCACATGGCTAGGTTCAGGAACTTAATGTGAAGCTCTGGCAACTCCCCAAAGGGGAGGGAACTTTATATAGGAGATGCCTCACAGTGATAGGCTGGAGCAGCAATTGTAGCACACGCCCATTTCTCATAAAAGCAGGGGAGGTGTGGCCGCGCGCACCCTAAGCAAAATCAGACAGAAATCAGCAATGCAAAGGACACCTGGCGAGAGCTGCAAGCCTGCACACACTGGTAAGCCATACACAGTGCAGAGGACCCATTAACCCACGGGTAGCTTTCCACAGCGGCAGCCAGGGACCGCACCAGCGGGTGGTCATGCAGAGCAGTGGAGCCACACACGCATATACGGCTAAGCAGCGGGACTGGGAACTGAGCAGCATCCACACAGGTAACTGACAGCAGCATTCCAGCTCTTTAGAGGGAAAGGAGCGAAGGGTTAAAGCGGAGAAATGCAGCGTAACGCCGTGAAACAAGGTCCAGATGCAGCGACGTTACAACGATAAGTAAATAACCCAGGAAACTGATCTCCTGAACCAAGAACATACAGTCATGGCCAAAAGTTTTGAGAATGACACAAATATTAATTTTTACAAAGTCTACTGCTTCATTTTTTCTAATGGCAATTTGCATATACTCCAGAATGTTATAAAGAGTGATCAACTTAACAGCAATTACTTGCAAAGTCAATATTTGCCTAGAAAATGAACTTTATCCCCCAAAACACATTTCAACATCATTGCAGCCCTGCCTTAAAAGGACCAGCTAACATCGTTTCAGTGATTGCTCCATTAACACAGGTGTGGGTGTTGATGAGGACAGGGCTGGAGATCAATCTGTCATGATTAAGTAAGAATGACACCACTGGACACTTTAAAAGGAGGCTGGTGCTTGGCATCATTGTTTCTCTTCTGTTAACCATGGTTATCTCTAAAGAAACACGTGCAGTCATCATTGCACTGCACAAAAATGGCCTAACAGTGAAGAGTATCGCAGCTAGAAAGATTGCACCTCAGTCAACAATCTATCGCATCATCAAGAACTTCAAGGAGAGAGGTTCCCTTGTTGCCAAAAAGGCTCCAGGGCGCCCAAGAAAGACCAGCAAGCACCAGGACCGTCTCTTAAAAGTGTTTCAGCTGCGGGATCGGGCTACCAGCAGTGCAGAGCTTGCTCAGGAATGGCAGCAGGCAGGTGTGAGTGCATCTGCACGCACTGTGAGGCGGAGACTCATGGAGCAAGGCCTGGTCTCAAGGAGGGCAGCAAAGAAGCCACTTCTCTCCAGGAAAAACATCATGGACAGACTGATATTCTGCAAGAGGTACAGGGAGTGGACTGCTGAGGACTGGGGTAAAGTCATTTTCTCTGATGAATCCCCTTTTCGATTGTTTGGGACATCTGGAAAACGGCTTATTCGGAGAAGACCAGGTGAGCGCTACCACCAGTCTTGTCTCATGCAAACTGTCAAGCATCCTGAAACCATTCATGTGTGGGGTTGCTTCTCAGCCAAGGGAATGGGCTCTCTCTCAGTCTTGCCTAAAAACACAGCCATGAATAAAGAATGGTACCAGAATGTCCTCCAAGAGCAACCGTCCAAGAGCAGTTTGGCGATCAACAATGCCTTTTTCAACATGATGGAGCACCTTGCCATAAAGCAAAGGTGATAACTAAATGGCTCAGGGAACAAAACATAGAGATTTTGGGACCATGGCCTGGAAACTCCCCAGATCTTGATCCCATTGAGAACTTGTGGTCAATCATCAAGAGACGGGTGGACAAACAAAAACCTTCAAATTCAGACAAAATAAAAGCATTGATTTTGCAAGAATGGACTGCTATCAGTCAGGATTTGATCCAGAAGTTGATTGAGAGCATGCCAGGGAGAATTGCTGAGGTCCTGAAGAAGAAGGGTCAACACTGCAAATATTGACTTGCTGCATTAACTCATTCTAACTGTCAATATAACCTTTTGCTACTCATAATATGATTGCAATTATATTTCTGTATGTGATAAAAACATCTGACAAACACACATAAAAACCAGAGGCCAGCAGATCATGTGAAAATATAATATTTGTGTCATTCTCAAAACTTTTGGCCATGACTGTACAGTACATTTGTCTGGCTTGACAAATAGTTTATTGTCTTTGAAGATCTGCAAGACCTGCATGACATGTACCTGATGTTATTCGAGGTCAGGGGAATAAATTAGTATGTCATCAAGATAGACAACCACAGATCTACCTGCCACGTAGCTAAAAATGTAATTAACAAAGTGCTGAAAGACTGCAGGAGCATTAGTCAACGCAAATGGTATCAAGGTTTTCATTGTGTCCCTCTGGAGTATTAAAGGCTGTCTTCCACTCATCCCCCTCCTTAATTCAGATGAGATTATTATGCCCCCCTGAGATCCAGTTTAGAAAACCATTTTGCTCCGACATTCTGGTTAAAGAGGTCCAGAATGAGAGGGAGGTTATGGATCCTGGACCGTGATCCAATTTGGTTCACGGAAATCTAGGCAATTGGTTTGTAAATTTGTGTATTCAATAAATTATTATTTGTTTGGAATTGAATCCGATGAATTGTGCTTTTTCTGTTGTTCATCTTCCACATTTGGTAGGATTTTAGTGTAGCAGACGGGTTTAAATTTATGTTTCTGGCACATGATTATCATTGGATCTTTTTGAGATTTAAAAAGATTTAACAAAAAAAAACCTGTAATGGGAGATGAGGAAGGTCTGATATGACCCTTTGCCAGACTTTACGTTTCCTACATGGCCTACGTCTCTGGACCAGAAATATTATACACTGCTCAAAAAAATAAAGGGAACACTCAAATAACAAATCCTAGATCTGAATGAATGAAATATTCTGTCATGTCGGACGCTGTTCACACCACAGCATCCGGCAGGCAGAGGTAGTTCCACCTCCAGCCACTATAGCCTCAGTGGCGCCGGCCTGATCTTCAGGCTCTCGGGGGTTAATCCTGCTGGAGACCAGGTTGGCTGGTTAGTCACGCCCACGGTCTTTAAATAGTCATGCTGGCCTATGGGCGTCGCCGATTATAGCTTGTGTTTCATACCAAGTGGTTCCGGTCTGGAGTGGAGGTGTTCAAGAGAGAGAGATTCATATCTGGTGTCGTATGATCCGTCGTTATCCTTTCTCCTTCCCATATTTGTGTTTAGTTGTGCCCTGTTCACATTACTGTTTATTCCTGTGTGTGTGCGGCGCAGTGCAGTTTAAGTTCTCCCTGTCTGTCATTATTTGTGTGGGAGCTTTGGTGGTGACTTCTCACTGGGTGGAGGGTGGAGGGTTAAGTGCAGGGCTGAGCAGGAGATAAGGAAAGGTCGGAGGCTCAGGCATTTGCACCTTCAGCAAAAACCCTGGGTTGAGGGTCAGACAGGGTTTCCCCTAGTAAAGGGACACCACAGGGGCCCCGGGTCTTTCAGCCTTAGTTGAACTAAGCCCCCGTGACATTATAATCGGCCCACATTTTTTCAGGAGTCCATGGATCCATTAGATTCCATAACCCGCCAGTTGGCGGCGCTGTCCATACAGGTCTCCGAGTTGAATGGGGCAGTTCAGCAGCAGGGCCTGGTAGTAGCAAAGGTGCAAACGGCATCTGCAGGTATCGGTGCAGAGCCGAAGTTTCCGCTGCCAGAACGATTTTCAGGCGATCGCAGCAAATTTGTCGTATTTCGGGAGGCCTGCAAATTATACTTCCGCATGCGGCCAATATCCTCAGGTAATGAGGCCCAGCGAGTAGGGCTGGTGTTGTCATTACTGAGTGGTGACCCCCAAGCATGGGCATTTTCCTTACCACCTGACTCTGCTACATTTCATTCGGTCGATAATGTTTTTTCTGCCCTCGGGCTCATTTACGATGACCCTGACCGACTGGCTCTAGCGGAATCTAAAATCCGCGCCCTCCGCCAGGGGGAGCGCTTGGCAGAAGACTATTGTTCGGAATTTCGCCGCTGGGCTGTAGACACACAGTGGAATGACCCAGCACTGCGGAGCCAGTTTATTCATGGGGTATCAGGGAGGGTGAAACAAGCCCTCCTGATGTATGAGACTCCGGCATCATTGGAGTCTGCCATGAGTTTGGTGATACGTATTGATCGCCGTTTTCGTCAGGGGGCACAGGAGACGCTACCTCTGGGGGAAAACAGAGGTGCAGGTGTGGTTGAAGTAGATGAGTCCCCTGAACCTATGCAGATTGCTGGCGTGGCACAGGTTCAGCCTCGCGCTCCGGGAGTCCGGAAGTCCGGAGCATGTTTCTACTGTGGTAAAGGTGGTCATTATGTTAACGTTTGCCCGGTACTACCTAAGAGGGTCACACCGGCGGAAAACTGTTAAGCTCAGAGGGTATGGAGGAGACCCAACTGAGCGTATGCATATCCTCCATGATGGTATCTCAATGTATGCTCCCTGCCAAGGTTATTGTCGCCGGCAGAGAGCTACCTATATCAGTGTTTGTGGATAGCGGTTCCGCCACCAATCTCATAGATGAGGAGTTTGCACACACCGCCGGGTTTAAGATTGAAAAACTTCCTCACCCCATACAGGTGGTGACCATTAATGCTGTTCCCCTCCCTCAAGGGGAGATTACTGAGTTTGTGGCAGAGGTGAAACTCCACATTGGGGTCCTACATTCTGAGTCGGTTACATGTAGGGTCCTCCGTAATCTCCCAGCTCAAATGGTCCTGGGTTTTCCATGGCTGTCCAGGCACAACCCGGTAATTGATTGGAAAACTCAGGACATAGTACAATGGAGTGGTTTCTGCCAAGACAATTGCTTGGCCACATGTGTGTCCGCCGTGACGCCCAGCCTGCCGGAGGCTTTGCAGGATTTCGCGGATGTTTTCTCTGAGAAGGGTTGCTCAGAACTGCCTCCACATAGAGCCTATGACTGTGCTATTAGGCTAAAACCCGGGGCCAAATTACCTAAGGCCAGGATGTTTAATATTTCTGGTCCTGAGAGACAAGCTCTGAAAGACTACATCGCGGAGAGTCTGAGCAAAGGTCACATCCGGCCTTCGTCCTCGCCTGTAGCCGCGGGGTTTTTCTTCATTAAGAAGAAAGATGGGGGGTTACGGCCGTGTCTGGATTTCCGAGAGTTAAACCAGATTACTATCCGTGATCCCTACCCAATGCCGTTGATCCCGGATTTGTTCAACCAGGTAGCGGGGGCAAAATGGTTTTCCAAGCTGGACCTCAGGGGGGCGTATAACCTCATAAGGGTCCGTCAGGGGGATGAGTGGAAGACGGCGTTTAACACTCCTGAGGGTCATTTTGAGAGTCTGGTTATGCCGTTTGGGTTGACCACCGCGCCTGCCGTTTTCCAACATTTTATTAATGATGTCTTTGCTCATGTCCTGGGGAGATTTGTGATTGTATACCTGGATGATATCCTCATTTATTCTAGCGATCGGGACACTCATTTGCAGCATGTTAGGCAGGTGTTACAGTTGCTCCGGGAGAACCAGCTCTATGCTAAGCTGGAAAAATGTTTATTTTTAGTCCAGGAGTTGCCCTTTTTGGGATATATTGTGTCCGCAGCTGGTTTTAAAATGGACACCGCTAAGGTGCAAGCGGTGTTGCAATGGGAGAGGCCGGAGAGTCTGAAAGCACTCCAGCGGTTCCTGGGGTTTGCGAATTATTATAGGAAATTTATAAAACACTTTTCGACTGTCGCCAAACCGCTCACGGACATGACAAAAAAGGGTGCCGATCTGGCGAACTGGCCTGAGGTGGCTATACGTGCATTTGAGCGTCTGAAGAATAGTTTTGCTTCAGCCCCCATTCTGGTGCAACCAGACGTGTCTAAACCTTTTGTGGTAGAGGTTGATGCGTCGGAGGGGGGAGTGGGGGCAGTACTGTCTCAAGGCTCGTCCTTGAGCGAGATGCATCCATGCGCCTACTTCTCCAAGAAGTTGTCGCCGGCCGAACGGAATTATGATATCGGCAACAGGGAGTTGTTGGCCATCAAACTGGCTTTTGAGGAATGGCGACACTTCTTGGAGGGGGCGGCTCACCAGGTCACAGTTATCACCGACCATAAGAATCTGCTCTACCTGGAGTCGGCCAAGCGTCTGTCTCCTAGGCAGGCTCGCTGGGCATTGTTTTTTACTCGTTTCAATTTTCTTGTGACGTACCGTCCCGGGGCTAAAAACACCAAGGCGGATGCTTTGTCTAGGTGTTTTCCGGGGGGAGAACCTCGGGAAGAGCCGGTACCCATCCTCCAGAAAGGGGTAGTGGTCTCGGCTCTCACGACTGAGGTAGAGGCGGAGATTGCCGAGGCCCAAGAGGAGGTACCACCAGGACTTCCCGCCAACAAATCATTTGTACCCCTGCATCTTCGGCCTAAGGTGTTGAAGGAACACCACGATTCGGTACTGGCTGGTCACCCAGGGGTGAAGGGCACCTTAGAGCTGGTATCGCGTCGTTTCTGGTGGCCCAAAATCCGGCAGGACGTGGTCTCGTACGTGGCAGCTTGCATCACGTGCGCTAGGGCTAAGTCACCCCGAACCCGTCCTGCTGGCACGCTACAGCCTCTGGGGGTACCCAATAGGCCATGGGCAGAAATCTCCATGGATTTTATCACTGACTTGCCAGCCTCGGCAGGGAACACGGTCATCCTGGTGGTGGTTGACCGTTTTTCAAAGATGGCGCATTTTGTGGCGTTGTCCTCTTTGCCCAATGCTAAGACGTTGGCTCAGGTATTTGTGAAGGAGGTGGTCAGACTCCACGGAGTACCGTCTGACATAGTATCTGATAGGGGTACGCAATTTGTGGCGAGGTTTTGGAAAGCTTTTTGCTCAAGGTTGGGGATCAAGTTGTCACATTCATCGGCGTTTCATCCACAGTCTAATGGACAAACTGAGCGCATGAACCAAAATCTTGAACAGTATTTACGATGCTTTGTGTCCGACAACCAGGAGGAGTGGTCTACTTTCCTTCCTCTGGCCGAATTCGCATTAAATAATCACCGCCAAGAGTCATCAGGAGAGTCTCCATTCTTTTGTGTGTACGGTCAACATCCTCAGTTTTGTACCTTACGTCAGGGTGACTCCGGGGGGGGTGTCCCGGAGGAGAATCAGCTAGGAGCCCAATTGTCATCAGTCTGGAGGCGGGTGAAACAGCGTTTGTTGAGCATGAGTGCCAGGTACAAACGGGTGGCTGACAGTAGACGCGTGCCAGGTCCGGACCTGTGTGTGGGTGAATGGGTGTGGTTAGCTACGAAGAACATAAAACTCAAAATCCCTTCTTTAAAACTGGGTCCAAGGTTTATTGGGCCTTTTAGGATTTCTGCCATCATTAACCCAGTGGCTTATCGGTTGGAACTTCCCGCAGTGTATAAGATACACAACGTGTTTCACAGGGCTTTATTGAAAAAGGTGGTAGGCTCTGTGGACACAACGCCGATGCCACCTCCAGTCATGGTGGATGGCGAGTTAGAGTTCGAGGTCGCCAAGGTAGTGGACTCTCGAGTAGTACGCCGTACTCTTCAGTATTTGGTGCACTGGCGGGGGTATGGTCCAGAGGAAAGGTCTTGGGTTCCAGCCTCAGACATACATGCGGATCGGCTGGTCAGTTCTTTTCACCGTCGTCATCCGGACAAGCCGGGTCCTATGAGTCTTGAGGGCCCTGGGGTCCCTCGTAGAAGACGGGGTACTGTCATGTCGGACGCTGTTCACACCACAGCATCCGGCAGGCAGAGGTAGTTCCACCTCCAGCCACTATAGCCTCAGTGGCGCCGGCCTGATCTTCAGGCTCTCGGGGGTTAATCCTGCTGGAGACCAGGTTGGCTGGTTAGTCACGCCCACGGTCTTTAAATAGTCATGCTGGCCTATGGGCGTCGCCGATTATAGCTTGTGTTTCATACCAAGTGGTTCCGGTCTGGAGTGGAGGTGTTCAAGAGAGAGAGATTCATATCTGGTGTCGTATGATCCGTCGTTATCCTTTCTCCTTCCCATATTTGTGTTTAGTTGTGCCCTGTTCACATTACTGTTTATTCCTGTGTGTGTGCGGCGCAGTGCAGTTTAAGTTCTCCCTGTCTGTCATTATTTGTGTGGGAGCTTTGGTGGTGACTTCTCACTGGGTGGAGGGTGGAGGGTTAAGTGCAGGGCTGAGCAGGAGATAAGGAAAGGTCGGAGGCTCAGGCATTTGCACCTTCAGCAAAAACCCTGGGTTGAGGGTCAGACAGGGTTTCCCCTAGTAAAGGGACACCACAGGGGCCCCGGGTCTTTCAGCCTTAGTTGAACTAAGCCCCCGTGACATATTCTCATTGAATACTTTGTTCTGTACAAAGTTGAATGTGCTGAAAACAAAATCACGCAAAAATCATCAATAGAAATCAAATTTATTAACCAATGGAGACCTGGATTTGGAGTCACACACAAAATTAAAGTGGAATGTAATGTCCTTAAAACAAGTCAAAATGAGTCTCAGTATTGTGTGTGGCCTCCACGTGCCTGTATGACCTCCCTACTAGACAACGCCTGGGCATGCTCCTGATGAGGAGGTGGATGGTCTCCTGAGGGATCTCCTCCCAGACCTAGACTAAAGCATCCGCCAACTCCTAGACAGTCTGTGGTGCAACGTTGGTGGATGGAGCGAGACATGATGTCCAAGATGTGCTCAATCGGATTCAGGTCTGGGGAACGGGCGGGCCAGTCCATAGCTTTAATGCCTTCATCTTGCAGGAACTGCTGACACACTCCAGCCACATGAGGTCTGGTATTGTCCTGCATTAGGAGGAATCCAGGGCCAACCGCACCAGCATATGGTCTCACAAGGGGTCTGAGGATCTCATCTCAGTACCTAATGGCAGTCAGGCTACCTCTGGCGAGCATATGGAGGGCTGTGCGGCCCTCCAAAGAACAGCCACCCCACACCATTACAGACCCACTGCCAAACTGGTCATGCTAAAGGATGTTGCAGGCAGCAGATCGCTCTCCATGGCATCTCCAGACTCTGTCACATCTGTCACATGTGCTCAGTGTGAACCTGCTTTTATCTGTGAAGAGCACAGGGCGCCAGTGGCGAATTTGCCAAACCTGGTGTTCTGTATTAAATGTCAAGTGTCCTACACGGTGTTGGGCTGTGAGAAAAACCCTCATCTGTGGACGTCGGGCCCTCAGACCATCCTCATGGAGTCGGTTTCTAACTGTTTGTTCAGACACATGCACATTTGTGGCCTGCTGGAGGTCATTTTGCAGGGCTCTGGCAGTGCTCTTCCTGTTCCTCCTTGCACAAAGGCAGAGGTAGCAGTCCTGCTGTTGGGTTGTTGCCCTCCTACGGCCCCCTCCATGTCTCCTGGTGTACTGGCCTGTCTCCTGGTAGCGCCTCCAGCCTCTGGACACTATGTTGACAGACACAGCAAACCTTCTTGCCACAGATCGCATTGATGTGCCATCCTGGATGAGCTGCACTACCTGAGCCACTTGGGTGGGTTCTAGAGTCCGTCTCATGCTACCACGAGTGTGAAAGCACAACCAACATTCAAAAGTGACGAAAACATCAGCCAGAAAGCATTGGTACTGAGATGTGGTCTGTGGTCCCCACCTGCAGAGCCACTCCTTTATTGAGGGTGTCTTGATAATTGCCAATAATTTCCATCTGTTGTCTATTCCATTTGCACAACAGCATGTGAAATTGATTGTCAGTGTTGCTTCCTAAGTGGACAGTTTGATTTCACAGAAGTTTGATTTACTTGGAGTTATATTCTGTTGTTTAAATGATCCCTTTATTTTTTTTGAGCAGTGTATAATCTGCTCTTAGGCAGCTTGGCCCCATAAATAAGATTAATAGTGCAATCATAAGGATGATGAAGAGGGAGTTCTTGACACCCTTGATCTGAAAACACATCCCTGAAGAAAGGCAGGTATTCCGGCAGAGACTGGGCATCCACCTTGACTAATTGGGTGCCCAAGCAGTGTTCATCACAGTACTCGCTCCACCTTACCACCTTCTGGGTCTGCCAGTGCACTATGGGATTGTGCAGCGTAAGCCAAGTTAGTCTAATAAACACAGTAGAGGGTAAGCACTCTAGCACATAGCAATCAATTAATACCCCCTATCTGCAGATGTATCACTTGAACGACCTGAGTTAAATACCCCTGGCTCAAGGGTATAGAGTCAATGGTGAATATGGGTATTGGATTAAACAGTTTATGTGGTTTGAGACATTGGTCCTGGACGAACCAGGCATCAATCAGATTAAACTCCAACCCACTGTCCAGAAAGGCTGAATTAACCACCTTAGGCTGGTTTCACATTCGCGTTAAAACAACGCTGCGCCCTGCGTCGTTAAGCCCCGCCCTGAGCCGGCTCCCTGCCCGCCCCATCCGGGATCACCGCCTACTTTCGCATTTGCACGCATGCGATCGGCGCACCCTATCTTTAGCATAGGGTGCGCAGATCATGCGCTGCCAGTGTGAAAGCAGCGTGCTGCGCACTTTTGACGGTGCGCCGTGCGCGCCGAAATGCATCATGCAGGCAAGTTTGCTGGTCAATGAAGCACATAGATACTGTTGTTTTTAAACCAGGTATTGGTACTTTTGGCAGCATCAACAGGTGCCAAGTCCTGCTGGAGAATTAAATTTCCATCTTCAAAAAGCTTGTTGGCAGAGGGAAGCATGAAGTGCTCTAAAATTTCCTGGTAGACGGCTGCCTGACCTTGGTCTTGATAAAACACAGTGGACCTACACCAGCAGATGACATGGCTCCCCAAACCATCACTGATTGTGGAAAATTACAGTAGACCTCAAGCAGATTGGATCGTGTGCCTCTCCACTCTTCCTCCAGACTCTTGGCAGATCCAGACTCTTGGCATATTAGCAGATCTTGTGGACAGTCCCGGGACCACACTGGTTAGTAGCCAGCAAAAGTGATCCGAGAAAGGGCAATTAGTGAACTAGCAGAGAGGAACACGAATGTCAGGAATACCACACTGCACTTGCTCACTGAGCCAGTGCGCATGTCCTGAGTTGAACAAACTATGCTCAAAGATACCTGTGGAGCGGGGCGGCATCGGTGAAGATGCGTGCTTCAGGTAAACAGGACCTGAAGCACGTGACTCCTGGGGGAGTGCCTGGGGGCGGAGACGAGCCACGGCGCTCCTGAGACCAGCGCTTGGGCTAGAAATGCCCAGAGAGTAGTCAGGCAGGCGTGGATCTAAGCCAGGAGATGGCACGGTACAGGATGGGCAAGACAGGGATGTGGTCAGTCACAAAGCAGAGTCTGGAAACCTGAGATAGCAGCACGGTACAGGCAGGAGCAATGGAACGGAAGGTCAGAATCATAGAATCATAGTATCATAGAGTTGGAAGGGACCTCCTGGGCCATCTGGTCCAACCTCCTGCTCAATGCAGGATTCGCTAAATCATCCCAGACAGATATCTGTCCAGCCTCTGTTTGAAGACTTCTATTGAAGGAGAACTCACCACCTCTCAAGGCAGCCTGTTCCACTCATTCATTGATCACTCTAACTGTCAAAATTTTTCTAATATCTAATCTGTGTCTCCTCCCATTCAGTTTTATCCCATTGCTTCTAGTCTTTCCTTGTGCAAATGAGAATAAAGATGATCCTTCTGCATTGTGACAGCCCTTGAGATATTTGTAGACAGTTATTAAATCTTCTCTCAGTCTTCTCTTTTGCAGGCTAAACATTCCCAAATCCTGCAACCTTTCCTCATAAGACAGGGTTTGCAGACCGGTCACCATTCTGGTCACTCTTTTCTGAACTTGCTCCAGTTTGTTGATGTCTTTTTTAAAATGTGGCGCCCAAAACTGGACACAGTATTCCAGATGAGGTCTGACCAAAGAGGAGTAGAGGGCAATAATGACTTCACGTGATCTAGACTGTATGCTTCTGTTAATACATCCTGGAATTGCATTTGCCTTTTTTGCTGCTGCATCACACTGTTGATTCATATTCAGTCTGTGATCTATTATTATACTCAAGTCTTTTTCACATGTGCTGTTGCTTAGTCCTATTTCTCCCATTCTATATATGCTTTTTTCATTTTTATTGCCCAGATGTAGTACTTTGAATTTTTCCGTTAAAAAACATTCTGTTAGTTGCTGCCCACTGCTCCAGTTTATTTATATCTTTTTGAATCTTCTCTCTCTCTTCTCTAGTATTAGCTATCCCTCCTAGCTTTGTGTCATCAGCAAATTTAATCAGTTTACCCTCAATTCCTTCATCTAAATTGTTGATAAAGATGTTGAACAATACAGGGCTCAGGACAGAGCCCTGTGGTGCCCCACTTGAGACATTCTTCTAACTGGATGTGCAGCCATTTACGACCACTCTTTGGGTCCGATCACTAAGCCAGTTATGAATCCACCTAACAGTTGCTTTGTCCATTCCATACTTGGTCATTTTTTCAATAAGGATTGTGTGAGATACTTTGTCAAATGCTTTGCTGAAGTCAAGATATACTATATCTACAGCATTTCCCTGATCCACCCAATCAGTGATTCTGTCATAGAAGGAAATTAAGTTAGTCTGACATGACTTATTAGTTACAAACCCATGCTGACTCTGTTTAATCACTTCATTTTTATCCAGGTACTGACTGACATACATGTTGTTTAATAATTTGTTCAAAGATCTTTCCTGGTATAGAAGTCAGACTCATCGGCCTATAGTTGCCTGGGTCCACTGTTATGATTGGGTCACCGAGGAGGAAAACAAGACCAAGCTAAGCCACAGAAAACCAGAGAGGTTGGTAACCTGCAATAACCACCGATCGACCAAACCGCTGCACGACCAGCTCTACCCTCGCCTACTGTATTCTCACCCATCCCTTGTAGATTGTGAGCCTTCGCGGGCAGGGTCCTCTCTCCTCCTGTACCAGTTATGACTTGTATTGTTTAACATTATTGTACTTGTTTTTATTATGTATACCCCTCCTCACATGTAAAGCGCCATGGAATAAATGGCGCTATAATAATAATAATAATAATAATAATAACTAAGCGGATTGCAGACCCCTGATCCTATCCACACAACTAGCAGTAGCCGTGGAGCGTACCTACGATGATTCTAGATGCCTCAACACAGCCGGAGAACTAAATAAGCCTAAAGCAAGAAAAGGAGAAATCTAAACTGCCCCAGAGCAGACCACAAAGGAATAGATAGCCCCCAAACATATATTGTCGGTGAGACAAGATGAAAACACAAACACAGGTAGGAAAAGAGGCTGAGCAAACGATGGGGCCAATTAAATCAGCTCTATTACCTCCTGTAACCACCAGAGGGAGCCCGGAAAGAGAACTCGCGACTCCTCTGTCAATACTACCAGCTCCACTACCTTCACTAGCAATCAGAGGTAGGCCAGAAAGTGAATTCACAACAGTACCCCCCCTTGAGGAGGGGTCACCGAACCCTCATCCACGCCACCAGGCTGATCAGGATGGGCCCGGTGAAAAGCACGAACCAATCTATCGGCATGAATGTCAGAAGCAGAGACCCAAGAATTATCCTCCTGGCCATAACCCTTCCATTTGACCAAGTACTGGAGTCTCCGTCTAGCCAAACGAGAATCCAATATTTTCTCTACCTCATTCCACATTGCCTTTAACCAATACAGGGTCAGGAGGTGCCGCCTAAGAACTACTGGCTCAACAAACCTCTTCAACAGAGATTTATGAAACACGTTATGTATCTTAAATGTAACTGGAGGAGCCAATCGAAAAGAAACATAATTAAGAATCTAAAAAATCTTATAAGGTCCAATAAATCTTGGCTTGAACTTTGGAGACGCAACCTTCATAGAAATATTCTATCAGGATCCTGACAGCGCCGGCGTACAGCCTCCGCTGAGCAGGGACTCACCCGCACTGTAGGGACCCCTGGGGACCAGAATAGCCAGAAAGTATAGGTGCACAGGACCTTAGTGATGAAGTTTAGCAAGCCAGCACGGGACCTACGGTCATGTGACTGCAAGGGGGCGGGGCTTAGCATCCTGCTTTCACAGAAGACAGCAAACTCAGAGTCAGGCAAAACAGAGGTCGTTCACAGTACGGTCAGTGAGGTACAGAAGGGGTAAACAGACGGGAGGTCAGACAAAGCCAAAGGTCATACACAAGAGGGCGACGAGGTACCAAGGGGACGAGCAGAGAGAAGTCGGTTCACAAGCAGAGAGTCATACACGAGAGGTAGCCCAGTACAAGAGGGACAGGCAGAACTCATAACAGGGACAGAACCGAATCAAAAACCAAACAAGCAAGCAAGATATCAGGCACAAGGCACACATACGCACAAGGTCAACTAACTCAGCCGAGGGCAGGAGTATAACTGACACCGGACCTAGGTCCAGTGAGCATTAAATAGCCGCCCTCTGCCAGGGAGAGGCGGAATAATTAACCCCCAATCAGACCAGGACGGGCCAAAGCGAAACCCCATCCTGGATCATGACAGTACCCTCCTCTCAATGGGGGGGCCACTGGACCCCCAAGGTCTCTCAGGGTACTTGGCGTGAAAGGCCCGGACTAACCGATCCGCATGAACCGATCGAGCAGGAACCCACGAGCATTCTTCAGGACCGCAGCCTTTCCAATGTATCAGATATTGAAGGGCACGACGGACCAACCTGGAGTCGACAATTCGTTCCACCTCGTACTCCGACTGCCCGTCTACCAAAACCGGTGTTGGGGAAGCTGATGATCCCTCCCCAGCGGACCTCACAAGTTTCAAAAGGGCCTTATGAAAAACATTTGGGATCCGCAGAGATGGCGGGATACGCAACCGAAAAGCCACCGGGTTAACTGCCTCGGTAATTTCATAAGGACCGATAAACTTGGGTACAAGCTTCACACAGGGGACCTTGAGTCTTATATTCCTGGTGGACAACCATACCTTATCCCCAATCTGCAATACCGGTCCCGCGGATCGTTTTTTGTCCGCAAAAAATTTAAACTTGTCCTGGGCCTTCTTAATATTACTCTGGACCTCTCGCCATATCTCCCCCAACCGCTGGATCGTCTCATCTGCCCCAGGACACCCAGAATTCAAACGGGAAAATTCTCCAAAATGAGGATGAAACCCATAATTGCAAAAAAAAGATGTACCCGTAGACTGTTTAACACGGTTGTTAAATGCAAACTCAGCCACCGGTAACACAGAACACCAATCATCTTGTCGGTCTGGAGTCAAGCAACGCAGAATTTGCTCCAGAGACTGATTGGTCCGCTCGGTCTGCCCATTAGTCTCTGGATGATAAGTGGATGAAAAGGACAGACCAATACCCAACCTTTTACATAAAGCCCTCCAAAATCTGGAAACAAATTGCACTCCTCTATCAGACACCACATTCAAGGTTACCCCATGCAACCGCACCACATGCTCAACAAACAATCTGGACAATGTTTCCGCATTAGGTAGAGCTGCCAAAGGTACAAAATGTGCCTGCTTACTAAACCTGTCCACCACAACCCAGACGACGGTATTACCCTTGGAGGGGGGAAGGTTGGTGATGAAATCCATGGACAAATGCGTCCATGGTCTCTCAGGAATTGGCAGTGGTACCAATTCCCCGGCCGGTTATGGGGGGGTTTTTGCACGGGCACAAACATCACAAGCAGACACATATTCCCCAACATCACAGGCTAAAGCAGACCACCAGAATACTCTAGCAATGGCCTTCCGGGTAGCCGAGATCCCTGGATGTCCACCCAGAACTGAGTCATTGAACTCCCGGAGGACCTTAAGGCGAAGCTGAGCTGGCACAAAAAGTTTGTCCACCGGCTTAGCCGGCGGTGCAAGAGACTGGGCTTCCCGAATCTCTCGTTCCAACATATTCGAAATACCTGCCACCACCACCCCAGGCTGAAGAATGGAGGATGGAGTTCCGAGGGGGACACCGGATCTAGACTGCGTGACAAGGCATCTGCTCTGACATTTTTAGATCCTGGCCGAAAAGTGATCGAGAAGTTGAATCGGGAAAAAAAAGTGACCATCTAGCCTGTCTAGGAGTCAACCTCTTAGCTGACTCAATATAAGCTAGGTTTTTGTGGTCCGTAATTACGGTTATAGGATGGACAGCCCCCTCCAAAAAATGCCTCCATTCTTCAAAGGCCAACTTAACGGCCAGAAGTTCTCGATTTCCCACATCATAGTTTCTCTCCGCAGGAGAGAATTTCTTTGAGAAAAAGGTGCAAGGTCTTAAATTGGTCAAAGCGGCGGGTCCTTGGGACAATACCGCCCCCACCCCCACCTCTGAGGCATCTACTTCAACAATAAATGGTTCAGACGGGTCCGGTTGAACAAGAACCGGGGCCGACATGAAACATGTTTTCAAAAACTGAAATGCCGCTACCGTTGCGGTTGACCAATTCTTGATATCGGCCCCCTTTTGAGTCATGTCTGTGGTGAGGGGTTTAACCACCTGTGAGAACCCCTTTATGAATTTGCGATAGTAATTGGCAAATCCTAGGAAACGCTGCAGAGCCTTCAAATCACAAGGTTGAACCCACTCGACAATGGCCTGCACCTTATTAGGATCCAAGCGATACCCTTCAACAGACACGTTGAACCCCAGAAACAACAGTTCCTGAACAAAAAACAAACATTTTTCCAGTTTAGCAAAGAGACAGTTCTCCCGAAGCCTTTGGAGAACTGCCCGAACATGACCAATGTGAGTCTGTTTATCAGGAGTATAGATCAATATGTCATCCAAATATACCACCAAAAAATGTCCAATAAAATCAGAGAACACGTGATTTATGAAGTTTTGGAAGACTGCTGGTAACCTACGGTCATGTGACTGCAAGGGGGCGGGGCTTAGCATCCTGCTTTCACAGAAGAAAGCAAACTCAGGACCAGGCAAAACGGAGGTTGTTCACAGTACGGACAGCGAGGTACAGAAGGGGTAAACAGACGGGAGGTCAGACAAACCCAAAGGTCATACACAAGAGGGCGACGAGGTACCAAGGGGACGAGCAGAGAGAAGTCGGGTCAAAAGCAGAGACTCATACACGAGAGGTAGCCCAGTACAAGAGGGACAGGCAGAACTCGTAACAGGGACAGAACCGAATAAAAAACCAAACAAGCAAGCAAGATATCAGGCACAAGGCACACGTACGCACAAGGTCAACTAACTCAGCCGAGGGCAGGAGTATAACTGACACCGGACCTAGGTCCAGTGAGAATTAAATAGCCGCCCTCTGCCAGGGTGAGGCGGAAAAATTAACCCCCAATCAGACCAGGACGGGCCAAAGCGAAACCCCATCCTGGATCATGACATATTCTTTGACGACAACCAAACCATATCACCCACTTTAAACCAGGGACCAATGGTCCTATGCCGGTTTGAAAACCGCTGGGTCCCAAATCTGCTGCATACTCTTGTGAAGGGTTGATACTAAAATCAGAGCTTAAGTTTCACTTCTCCATTCTCTGGAGGTTTCGTTTCTTAATTTTTGTTGTTGTAAGATAAATTTTTATAATTGGCATGGGCTGTCATGAAACCAGACTGTTCTCATCGGGTACAAAGATAAGGGAGGCGGGGGTGTAAAACTCTGAAGAATACGCCACTATACTACTTTCTATGACGGACATATATGTAGTTTCCGGTTTTCTTGCAATATTATTGGCTTATAAAGTGAAATGATGCTATTGGTACTTGAGAACCTTGCATAATTAAGCAAAAGATTATAAAAGATGTGACTAAAATAAAGGGGCTTAGTGATCTGCCTCGATCCTCCCGTACAGAGACCCCCGTCTCCGTGTGGTCATTTGAGTTGCTAGCAACACTGGAATAATTTGGAAATCACTGGCTCAACTGTGAAGGGTTAATTTAGCCCTCCCTAAATAGCTACCTCGACAGTGGCGCCCAACGTGGGGCCCCCGAACAGGGATGCCTCTGCCCCCGGAGGACAACAAGACAAAGGACCCTCGGAGCGGACACGGGTGCTGGAATATTGGGACTGATCACCCCCACGACCACGGTAAGTTGGCATTTATACTGTTCAGACTGACCATTGGTGTGGTTTTCCTGTGCTTGTTGCTGCAAAGAGGATCTGAGGTTTGTCCCCTGGTGGGGTGATTCATGGGTGGAATCATATAGAGGTGTAGTACCGTTGGGGGCCCAGTGCTCGAACCGTACCTCATAAGGGACGGACACCCCGGATTGACCAGTGATTGTGATTCGCTTTATAGTCAAAATATCCTGAAATCCTGAATTCACTATTAGAGTCAGGCGTGGTGAGTGATCGAAGACTGGGTAGGATACGTAACTCGGGTATATATAGATAGATATATATAACCAGAGGTGTCCGGAGGGATAGTCTGAGACGCCCTCCTCCTTTCACTGAGTACCGCAAATTTTGGGCTTCCCAGAGGGGGTTGACCCTGTGGAACAAACGGAGACGGCTGCTCCAGTATTGTGCACAACTGAAGGATATTTAGCTCTAAAGGAGAGAATTATGTTTCTGTGGAAGAAAAAGAAAAGTTTGGAATTGTGTGAAGGATCAGATACTGTTAAGTCTTATGATTCAAAGACGAGGAAAGAAATGTGTCAGGAATGCAGGAAAAATATTTTCGATTCTGGGATTTCCTAAGGGCGGGAGGTTGCAGCCTACGCTATGGGACGAAGGAGTTAAAAGATTGACTGATGATGGATTACTTAAAGGCGCTGAGGAATTCCGTGGCTTGGCACATGAATTGTATAATGAAGGTTATGTGGAAATTGAACAGCAAGTGAATTCTGATTGTTTCTGTTACTGCTATGTTGAAGAAGGAAAAAATGTCTATTACGACAGGGAAGGGATGTTTTATGGTTCAAGAAAGTGACTATGGTGTGAGAATGTGATTGATTAAAGAAGGAACTAAGATCCAGACAATGTGTCAGGCAGTCGAATAGTTAAAAGTGATGATTTGAAACAAGAGGTCTCCCTGCTAGATGACAATTGTACAAGGAGACGGAGAGTCGCCTATTATCATCCGCCGCCAGCCTTAGTTATTGCTAGTGGTTGAGTATCCACCCCTTCCATTTACCAGCTCCAGAGGAAAAAAAAAGTTTTCAGAAGACTTTAACCCACTCTGTTCAGGAGAGAAAAAAAAAAAAAGAGCAAACAGCAGCCTCCAGCCCCCACCGCAGCTGCGAGCACACAGTGTGCCCTTCAGCCCACACAGCAAACTCTCGCCCCCTTCCTCAGACTTCAGCTAGGGGGAACCCTGCTCCTCAGCCCCTCCCTGCTAATTCTCGTTACTGCTCAATTTGTAATCTCTCTCATATGTCCTGTAAATTTACTAGGGGTAGATTAATTATCACAGTTCCGCTCCAGAATACAATTCCAAGATGATGGTCAGATTTTTTTTTTGTTATAAAATCCCTATGTAGATGAAGACAGTGAGGAAATCTGTATTTTGCATGCCCTTCCTACAGTTATGATGGCCCTGATAGGCTCAGATCCACCCCCAATATTGCCAGAGGATCAATGACTCACCCCATACCTCTCAGAGATACTATCTAAACTCTGGTCAAAAGGGTCAAATGATATAGGGAAAATGCCTGTAGAACTAGTAGAAGTGTTTCTCAAACCTGGTGCCCCTTTTCCCAAAGTCCATAAATATCCTTTGAAACATGATCAGGAGCGGGGCCTTCAGGAACAAATAGAAACGTTACTTGATAACGGTGCTCTGGTACCCTGTGTTTCTCCATGTAATACGCCCTTGTTTCCCTTTAAGAAAAAGACCCCACCTAGCCAGCCCCTGTGTACCGGCTGGTACAAGATCTACAGGCAGTTAATGCCGCTACTATTCTGGAACTCCAGTGGTGCCTAATCCACATACTCTTTTGTCCCAAATACCCCAGGATGCTGCTTGGTTTACAGTTATTGATCTTACCAATGCCTTCTTTAGCATTCCATTACACCCAGACTGCCAGTTTCTATTTGTATTCACTTAGCAGGATCGACAGTTAATATGGACAGTTATGCCACAAGGGGCCCAAAACAGTCCCAACCAGTTTGCAAAAAAAATATGAGCAGGTGTCTTTTGCCATTGTTGCCACTGTTAGCCTCCTTAAAGCATCTGGCAGCACTGAACTGTTGGGTTTCGGCCTCGGGACTTCAGTTCTGCCTTGGTCAAGTGATATTCTTGGGTCACTGTCTCCTTCAGGGTGCCAGACATCTCACAGAAGAAAGAAAAATAGCTGTCAGCTCCCTTCCTTTCCCAAAAGATGAAACTAGATGAAACTGTACTCCAGCGTTTTATTATGCACTTATTGTTGTCAGTGGATACCGGATAAATCCCGCATAATGCAACCCCTTTACAACGCTTTGAAAGACGGTATAATGAACTATAAGGAAAGATGGCAGTGATGAGGATTACGTCCAATATGATTGTTCCCAACTTCTGACTGAAGAAACAGCTACTCCACCAAATGTCAGTGAGAATCCACTCCCAAATCCTGATCTGGTGTTATACACGGATAGTTCAAGATATGCTGACGAGTTTGATAGATTCCACACGGGATATGCTGTTACCACAGAGGACACTGTAGTGCACGTAGCTGCACTCCCACCCTCACTGTCAGCACAAGAAGCAGAACTCCAGGCTCTGTCTACTGCATGTACTTTGGCCAAGAACAGACGGGCTAATATATACACGGACTCACGGTATGCATTTGGTATTGCTCACGATTTTGGGGCTCTATGGGCCAATCGAGGGTTTATTACTACTGCCGAAACCCTCATGGGCTCGATCAAATTACCTACTCAGGTGGCTATTATCAAAGTTAAGGCGCACGGTCCTAGGACCAGACCACAGCCTGTTGGCAACGCATTTGCGGATATGCAAGCAAAAGCCGCCGCTCTCTTACCCGTTGAACCAACTATACCAACTATGGTGACCACACGCTCTCAGCGTAAACAGTTACAAGAAGCACTGACCCTACAAGAACCAGATGATCTACAACAGACTGAAGTTTTCTGTCGATCCCTGCGAGACCGCTTAATGACAACGCAGAGAATGTCTCCAAAGGAAGAGGTGAAGCAATGGAAGACTGATGGGGCACGAATAGATAATGGTCTCTGGAAAAAAAAAGATCAACTCCTGTGTCTCCCTAAGCGGATGTACCCTGCTATTGCCATATGGGCACACGGGCCTACACATCGAGGAAAGAATCAGGCCCTCGCACTGGTGCAAAAATTCTACTGGGCCCTGGTTCTCCAGTTGGCCGGAAGCATTCCCTGTTAGCAACATGACTGCAAAGACCACAGCGAAGAAACTGGTGATGGAAGTTATATGCAGATATGGGGTTCCAGAAGTTGTTGAAAGTGGTCAAGGCCCGGCCTTTTCTTCTCATGTGTACCAAGAAGTTCTGACAATACTTGGATCCACTGTAGCCCTTCATACTCCGTACCACCCACAATCCAGTGGGAAAATTGAGAGGTTGAATGGCGCACTGAGGGGACAATTGACCAAAATGATGCAGGAGACTACGGCTCCATGGCCAGAGCTCCTACCCATTGTACTATACCATATTCGTACTACCCCTATTGCAAAACATGGCCTGTCCCCATATGAGATATTGTTTGGTGCTAGGCCCCCAGTTGCAAATTTCCAGCCCCAGCAGTTATCAGAAGAAACTGACCGTGTTGTTCAATATGTTATTCTGCTTAGTAAAAATCTTGCTAACACCTATGTTCTAGTTTCCTTCTCTTTTCCAGATTCAGCAGAAACCGGCACTTGTCATAACCTGAAGCCTGGTGATTTGGTAGTCATGAAAAGGCATGTCAGGAAACACGGACTAGAACCCTTGTATGACGGTCCCGATCAAGTTCTCCTCATCACCCAACAAGCCAATAGCAAATGAAAGGGACATAATGTTTTGGTTTTCCGCATTTTTCATATTATTATTGGTAGAAGTTAAAGTTAAAGTTTGAAGATATTCAAAGACTCAGAGATCAATATGATAAAGACAATGATCGTAATAAGGACAGTTGGTGGTCAGACACCTTCTCCTTTCTCAATCCAGCCAATTGGTTTAAGGGAATTGGGGGCTGGATAGCTGGGATCTTACAAAGCTTGTTGCACATTGCTGCCTGTATCCTTGTTGTATATGTGATACTAAACCTTGTTCTTTGGTGTATTTCTGTATGTATTAGGAAATTCTGCATTAAGCCAGCTAATGATGATACCAAAGGTGTCGTTGCCCCTGCTCTTCTCTGCACCGATCTCAAAAGGCTATCTGATGAAGATGTTGAAGCCAAGCACATGCCTACCTAGAAAAGATCCCCACCACCGTCATCAAAAATTGTTATTCGTGAATTGCAGTATACAGGGGGGATGGGTGCGCCGCGACAGGCATGACTGATAACACGGCATCAGTCATGTGAAGAACAGTACCCCTCAAGCTGTTAGCTTGGGATAGCACCTCTGATGCTGAATATGTGTTAAAAAATTTTATCTAGGGGGGAATGTGAAGGGTTAATACTAAAATCAGAGCTTAAGTTTCACTTCTCCATTCTCTGGAGGTTTCGTTTCTTAATTTTTGTTGTTGTAAGATACATTTTTATAATTGGCATGGGCTGTCATGAAACCAGACTGTTCTCATCAGGTACAAAGGTAAGGGAGGCGGGGGTGTAAAACTCTGAAGAATACGCCACTATACTACTTTCTATGACGGACATATATGTAGTTTCCGGTTTTCTTGCAATATTATTGGCTTATAAAGTGAAATGATGCTATTGGTACTTGAGAACCTTGCATAATTAAGCAAAAGATTATAAAAGATGTGACTAAAATAAAGGGGCTTAGTGATCTGCCTCGATCCTCCCGTACAGAGACCCCGTCTCCGTGTGGTCATTTGAGTTGCTAGCAACACTGGAATAATTTGGAAATCACTGGCTCAACCGTGAAGGGTTAATTTAGCCCTCCCTAAATAGCTACCTCGACACTCTCAACCACAATGTCCACACTTGGGCAGGTCGAAGAGTCCACTTTCCCTGAAGAAAATCGAGGATGAAACCCAAAGTTACAGAAAAAGGGCGACATCAAAGTGGCAGAACTAGCTCTATTGTTTAGCGCGAATTCGGCCAAGGGCAAAATTGAGACCCAGTCATCCTGATCAGCAGATATAAAACATCTCAAATAGGACTCCAAAGTCTGGTTTGTTCTCTCAGTCTGCCCATTGGTCTGAGGATGAAATGCAGAGGAGAAAGATAACTGAATTCCCAGATTGGAACAAAAAGTTTTCCAAAATCTGGAAACAAACTGGACTCCTCTGTCCGACACAATGTTCTCAGGAATCCCATGCAACCGAACCACCTGTTGTAAAAACAAGGGCACCAACTCTGAAGAGGATGGCAACTTTGGGAGTGGTACAAGATGGACCATCTTAGAAAATCTATCACAAATCACCCAGATAACAGTCAGTCTCTGAGAGACAGGAAGATCAGAAATAAAATCCATTGAGATATGGGTCCATGGCCTCTTGGGCACTGGCAGGGGCATCAACAACCCACTAGAATGAGAACAGGGTTTAGACCGAGAACAAGACCCACAGGACTGCACAAAATTCCTGACATCATGAGATAAGGCAGGCCACCAAAAGGACCGACTCACCAAATCACTGGTACCAAAAATACCTGGATGACCAGCCAACGTGGAGCAATGAATTTCAGACATCACTCTCTTCCTCCACTGGTCAGGAACATACAATTTTCCCATAGGACAACGCTCCTGAAATTCCTCCAGGGCACGTCTCAAATCAGGCGAGATGGCGGAAAGAACTACCCCCTCACCTAGGATGGCAGTAGGCTCGGTCACAACAAGAGAATCCACAAAGAAACTCCTAGAAAGGGCGTCCGCCTTAACATTCTTAGTGCCCGGAAGAAAAGAGATCACAAAATTAAAACGCGTGAAAAACAAGGCCCACCTAGCCTGTCTAGGATTCAAGCGTTTGGCTGATTCAAGATAAATCAAATTCTTGTAGTCAGTGAGGACCACAACTTGATGTCTAGCTCCCTCCAACCAATGTCTCCACTCTTCAAATGCCCATTTCATGGCCAACAATTCCCGATTCCCCACGTCATAGTTACGTTCAGATGGGGAGAATTTTCGAGAAAAGAAGGCACAGGGATTCATTTTAGAAGTCACCGGATCTTTTTGGGACAAAACAGCTCCTGCACCAATCTCAGAAGAATCTACCACCACCTGAAATGGAAGTGAGACATCAGGTTGCCGTTGAACCGGAGCAGAAGTGAATCTCCGCTTAGCTCCTGAAATGCCGAGACAGCCTCAGGAGACCAATTCAGTACATCAGCGCCCTTCTTGGTCACATCAGTCAGTGGTTTGACAATACCAAAACAATTACCTATAAATTTACAATAGAAATTAGCAAAACCCAAAAACTTCTGGAGAGCCTTCAAAGAAGTGGGCTGAACCCAATCATAAATGGCCTGTACCTTGGCCGGGTCCATTTCAATAGCTGACGGAGACAAAATAAATCCCAAAAATGAAATCCTCTGTACACCAAAGAGGCATTTCGATCCCTTAACATACAGGGAATTTTCCCTCAAAATCCGGAACACAGGCCGGACATGTTCCACATGAGAATCCCAATCACTGGAAAAGATCAAAATATCATCCAGATAGATTATCAAAAACGTATCCACAAAGTCCCGGAAAATATCATTCATAAAGGATTGGAAGACAGAAGGGGCATTAGTGAGCCCAAAAGGCATCACCAGGTACTCAAAATGTCTCTCCGGAGTATTAAACGACGTCTTCCATTCATCCCCTTGATGCGAATAAGATTATACGCCCCCCTGAGGTCAAGCTTGGTAAACCAGCAGGCACTTTTAACTCTGGAAAATAAATCAGAAATCAGGGGTAACGGGTACTGATATTTAACCGTGATTTTGTTAAGGGAACGATACACCTTAATGAACCATCTTTCTTGGTCACAAAAAAAGCCCAGCACCTAAGGGTGAAGAAGATGGTCTAATATGACCCTTCTCCAACGACTCCTTGATATAAGATCGCATAGCATCATGTTCGGGAACCGATAAGTTGAAAAGCCGACCCTTGGGAAATTTACACCCGGGCATCAACTCAATTGCACAGTCATAACTCCTATGAGGAGGCAAAGATGCAGACTTACTCTCACTAAATACATCAGAAAAATCAGCCAAATAATCAGGAATATCATGAGACTGGGGAGAGGTGGAGAAAACAGGAGCGTCACTAAGAACACACTGACAACCCCTACTCAGCACAGACACAGATCTCCAATCCAAAACAGGATTATGAGTTTGCTACCAGGGAAAACCCAGAACAATAGTATCACGCAAATTGTGCAGCACCAAAAATTTACAATTTTCTTGGTGGTCCAGGGCGACCCGCATTATCACCTGGGTCCAAAACTGGGGTTTATTCTCCGCCAAAGGAGTAGCATCAATACCCCTCAAAGGAATAGGCGTCTGCAGGGGTAACATGGGAAAACCACAACGGTTAGCAAAGCCCAAATCCATCAGATTCAAAGCTGCTCCTGAATCCACAAAAGCCTTAGCGGAAAATGTGGATAAGGAGCAGATCAGAGTAATTGCCAAAAGGAACTTAGGTTGTACACTGCCCACAGCAAATGTGTGTGCAAAACGTTTCTCTCGTTTAGGGCAGACAGAAATAGTAAGAGAGGTGTCTCCACAGAAAAAACACAGCTTATTACGCCTTCTAAACTCCTGACGTTGCACCCTAGACAAAACCCTATCACATTGCATGGGTTCAGAAGTTTGTTCAAAAGGCGGCAACGCCTCTCGTGTAGTTTTAAGTTCACGTAAACGCCGATCAACTTGACTGGCTAATGACATAGAATCATCAAGACCAGAGGGAACAGGAAATCCCACCATAACATCTTTTACGGTCTCTGATAAACCCTTCCGAAAGAGAGCTGCTAAGACACCGTCATTCCATGTAGTAAGAACCACCCACTTTCTGAATTTTTGACAGTATAACTCTGCAGAATCCTGACCCTGGTTCAATGCCAATAGGGTTTTCTCAGCTTGATCAATAGCATTAGGTTCATCATACAACAACCCCAAGGCTTGAAAAAATGCATCCACATTAGTCAGAATAGGATTTCCAGGTGTCAGAGAAAAAGCCCAATCCTGGGGATCGCCGTGCAGCAAGGAGATGACAATTTTAACCTGCTGCACAGAGTTCCCCAATGGGTTAGGCTTCAAGGCAAGAAATAATTTACAATTATTCTTAAAATTCAAAAGTTTAGACCGATCCCCAGAAAACACATCAGGAGTAGGGATTTTTGGTTCAACAGCAGGTGATTGAGCGAGATAGGCAGAAATTCCCCACACTTCAGCAGCGAGCTGCTCAACACGATCAGACAATTGCTTAATCTCCATTAAAGAAAAAAATCCTCCTACCACCCCAGAGAAAAAGAGGAAAAAATATGTATAAAAAAAAAATTCTGACCCTTTTTTTTTCTTTTTACAATTCTCTCCTGCTTTTTAGTACCTTAGAATCTGCGGTTTAGGCTGGTGATTCTGTTATGATTGGGTCACCGAGGAGGAAAGCAAGACCAAGCTAAGCCACAGAAAACCAGAGAGGTTGGTAATTAAGCGGATTGCAGACCCGTTATCCTATCCACACAGCTAGCAGTAGCCGTGGAGCGTACCTATGATGTTTCTAGATGCCTCGACACAGCCGGAGAGCTAAATAAGCCTAAAGCAAGAAAAGGGGAAATCTAAACTGTCCCAGAGCAGACCCCAAAGGAATAGATAGCCCCCAAACATATATTGTCGGTGAGACAAGATGAAAACACAAACACAGGTAGGAAAATAGGCTGAGCAAACGATGGGGCCCACACTAACTAGAAAGGACAGGAAGGAACGACACTGTCTGCAATCATGCAAAAAACCCTGCAAAAATGTCCAACACTTCTGATAACAAAAAACTCTGAAGTCACTAGACTTCACCCACTATATCAGCACTCTGGCATATTCTGAAAGCAGAGCAAAATGAGGCCAATCTAATAAGGGACAAAAAATAAACTGGCACAAACAGTAACATAAGGATGGAAATTCAGCACAGCCCCAGCCGGGGCTGGCTGACCACACAAAACTGAATAGACAAAATCAAATCAAATGTGATCAATAGCTAAGAACACTTAGCTTGAGCATGCAGGGACTGAACTGGAAACTAAGACCTCAGGAGGCAGGAAAAATCACCAGCAGGGATAGAGGGAGTCGGCTGTCTTAAATCCAGTCAGAGACTCCAGATGTCCAATCATCGTCCTCATTATCAGGTGGCAGGCCTCTGTCATTTAGATCAGCTCCATTACCTCCTGTAACCACCAGAGGGAGCCCGGAAAGAAAACTCGCGACTCCTCTGTCAATACAACCAGTTCCATTACCTTCACTAGCAACCAGAGGTAGGCCAGAAAGTGAATTCACAACAGTCCACCTTCTTCCCCTTTTTGAAGATAGGAACAACATTTGCTCTTCTCCAGTCTTCTGGGACTTCTCCTGTTCTCCACGAATTTTCAAAGATTATGGAGAGAGGTTCAAACATTTCTTCTGCTATCTCCTTCAATACTCTGGGGTGTAATTCATCTGGACCTGGAGACTTGAATTCATTTAGATTAGCTAAGTGTTTCCTCACTATATTTCTGTTTATAGATATCCTGGATTCTTCTATTCCCTTAATAGGACAGTGAAGAATAGTTGATGTTACATTTCCTTTCTGAGAGAAAACAGATGCAAAATAGGAATTTAAAAGTTTGGCCTTCTCAACATCCTGTCTTACCCTTTTATCATTTTAATCCTGTAAAAATCCTATAGCATCTTTGACTTTTCTTTTACTTTTGACATATCCCCAAAATCCTTTATTATTGCTTTTGACGTCTCTTGCAAGCCTCAATTCATTGTTAGCTTTAGTAATCTGATTCATGCCCTGCAGGTTCTGCAGACAGCATTATATTCTTCTTTAGATATGCCTCCCTCTTTCCATTTTATAAACATTTCTTTCATCCTTTTTAGCATGTGCTTAAGTTCTGTGTTCATCCATCCTGGTTTCTTTAAATGCTTCCTATTCTTCCCTCTTTTCGGAATTGTTAACGATTGTGCTTTGAGAATTTCATTTTTCAAGATTTCCCATCCTTCCTGGACATTTTTGTCCTTAAGGATATCCAGCCATTGGATCCCTCCAATTCTCTTTCTGAATCCCTTAAAATCTGCCTTTCTGAAATCTAACCTTGACGTCTGAGTCTTCACAGGTCTTCCTCCTCTAGTTATCCAAAATTCTAAAATAACATGGTCACTACCTCCTAGGGTCCCAGCCACTTTTACCTCCTCAACCATTTCCTCCCTGTTTATAAGGATTAAATCCAAGGTAGCAGTTCCCCTTGTTTTCTCCCCTACCTTTTGGAAGATAAAGTTGTCAGCAAGAGAGGATAAACATTTCCTTGACCTGTTAGTTTTGTCTGAGAGAGATTCCCAACAAATGTCTGGATAGTTGAAATCTCCCATGACAACTATGTCATATTTTTTGGAGAACTCGGCCATTTGATGCATAAAGAGTTCATCCATATCTGCAGCTTGCAGAGGCGGCCTGTAGTAAATGCCTACAATGGTGTCCTTTCCATTGTACTGTCCTTGTATTCTTACCCAAACAGTTTCCACAGAACTCCCAGTCTCTGAAGCTTCAATCTCTGTGCAGATATACGCGTTTCTTACATACAATGCGACACCTCGTCCTCGTTTATCAAGTCTGTTTCTTGCAAATAAGTTGTGTCCTTCTAGCCTTGTATTCCAATCATGTGTATTTTCCCACCAAGTTTCTGTGATTCCAATGACATCATATTTCTTTTCCTGCATTAGTAGTTCCAATTCTCCTTGTTTGTTGCCCATGCTTTGTGCATTAGTAAAGAAACATTTTAGTTTGTGATTGGTTTCTCTTTTTCCAGTGTTTTTATTATTTAGATTCTTTTGTCTTTGCTCTTCCTTTCCACTTCTAATAGCAGAGTTCTCAATAGCATTTGTCAGGTGTATGGCTTTTTCTGGCCTTTCGCTTCCCTTCCCTCATTGTTCTAGTTTAAAGCTCTCCTTATAAGTGTAGTAAGGCGACTTCCAAATACATGTTTTCCAGTCTTCGTAAGGTGCACCCCATCTCTAGCAAGTAGTCCATCGTATAGGTAATTCACTCCGTGATCCAGAAATCCAAATCCTTGCTGACGGCACCATCGACGTAGCCAGTTGTTCACCTGCAGAATCTTATTCCACCTCCTTGTTCCATGGCCATCCACTGGGAGGATGGAAGAGAAGACCACCTGCGCTCCCAGTTCTTTCACTTTCTTACCTAAGTTTTCAAAGTCACTGCAGATGGTTTCCAGGTCGTTTCTTGCTGTGTCATTTGTCCCCACATGTACTAGCAGGAATGGGTAGTCATCTGTAGGTCTGAAGAGTCCTGATATCCTGTCAGACACATCTTTAATTTTTGCACCTGGAAGACAGTACATTTCTCTTGAGGTTATATCTGGTCTGCAGATAGCGGCCTCTGTTCCTCACAACAGGGAATCCCCCATGACCACCACTCTCCGTTTCTTCTTCACAACATGTTTCTTTCTCCATCCAGGACGACTCTGAGGGTGTACAAGGTTGCTGTTTGTGGGCAAAGTCTTATCCTGATGTATTTCTTCATCGTTCTCCTGTGTAAGAGCCTAGTACTGGTTCCTTAGCAGTATGGGCGCTGACTGCCTCCCGATCCTGCTTCTCTGGGTCACATGTTTCCATTCCTCTGTTTCTTCAGGTGCACTTCGAATTTCTTCTCTTTCTGTAGCATGAAGAGATAATTCTGCTCTGTCTAAGAACTCTTCACCTTCCTTAATGATTTTCAATGTAGCTAACCTCTCTTCGAGATTTTGCAACTTTTCCTCCATCGGGAACACAAGCTTGCTTTTGTGGCATGTGAAGTTTGACTTTTCCACTAGTAAGTCTGTGAACATGTAGCTAGAAATGCAGCTCACCAAATGGCTCATGGCCTCTTCCATATTGTTATTATTAAAAAGATTTCAAAGCAATGAAAAATGAGCCAAAAGGCGCGCGGTTTACCGATTTCCTTTTTTCAGCTGCAACGGCCAAAATCCAGTGATCGTTGAGCTCGCGGAGACTCTTTACTTATCCCAGAAGGCACTGGGAATATGCAAATTATATCCTCAGGACTCTTCCCCTGTACTTCATGTTAGTGGTAAAATTTAATTCATATAACTTGCGTTTATTTGTGAAAAAAACAGAAATTTGGCAAAAATTTTGAAAATTTCGCAATTTTCCAACTTTGAATTTTTATGCTCTTAAATCACAGAGATATGGCACACAAAAAACTTAATAAGTAATATTTCCCACATGTTTACTTTACATCAGCACAATTTTGGAATCAAAATTTTTTTTTTGCTACGAAGTTGTAAGGGTTAAAAGTTGACCAGCGATTTCTCATTTTTACAACACCATTTTATTTTTAGGGACCACATCACATTTTAAGTCACTTTGAGGGGTCTATATGATAGAAAATACCCAAAAGTGACACCATTCTAAAAACTGCACCCCTTAAGGTGCTCAAAACCACATTCAAGAAGTTTATTAACCCTTCAGGTGCTTCACAGGATATTTTTGAATGTTTAAAAAAATGAACATTTAACTTTTTTTCACAAAAAAAATTAGTTCAGGTCCAATTTTTTTTTATTTTACCAAGGGTAACAGGAGAAATTGGACTGCAAAAGTTATTGTGCAATTTGTCCTGAGTACGCTGATATCTGATATGTGGGGGGGACCACTGTTTTGGCGCATGGCAGAGCTTGGAAGGGAACGAGCGCCGTTTGACTTTTTCAACGCAAATTGGCTGGAATTGAGATCGGACGCCATGTCACGTTTGCAGAGCCCCTGAAGTGCCTAAACAGTGGAAACCCCCCACAAGTGACCCCATTTTGGAAACTAGACCCCTATGGAACTTATCTAGATATGTGGTGAGAACTTTGAACCCCCAAGGGCTTCACAGACGTTTAGAATGTACAGCTGTACAATTAAAAAATCATATTTTTTCCCAAAAAATGATCTTTTCACCCCCAATTTTTATTTTTCCAAGGGTAACAGGACCCCAAAAGTTATTGTGCAATTTGTCCTGAGTACGCTGATACCCCATATGTGGGGTAAACCACTATTTGGGCGCATGGCAGAGCTCGTAAGGGAAGCAGCGCCATTTGACTTTTTTAGCTAGAATTGAGATCGGACGCCATGTTGCATTTGGAGAGCCCCTGATGTGCCTAAACAGTGGAAACCCCCCACAAATCACACCATTTTGAAAACTAAACCCCCCAAGGAACTTATCTAGATGTGTGGTGAGAACTTTGAACCCCCAAGGGCTTCACATAAGTTTATAACGTGCAGTCATAAAATTAAAAAATCATATTTTTTCCACAAAAATGATCTTTTCACCCCCAATTTTTATTTTTCCAAGGGAAACAGGACCCCAAAAGTTATTGTGCAATTTGTCCTGAGTATGCTAATACCCCATATGTGGGGATAAACCACTGTTTGGGCACACTTCGGGGCTCGGAAGGGAAGTAGTGACGTTTTGGAATGCAGACTTTGATGGAATGATCTGCGGGTGTCATGTCGCATTTGGAGAGTCCCTGATGGGCCTAAACAGTGAAATCCTCTCATAAGTAGCCCTATTTTGGAAACTAGACCCCCCAAGGAACTTATCTAGATGTGTGGTGAGCACTTTGAACCCCCAAGTGCTTCACAGAAGTTTATAACGTAGAGCCATACAAATAAAAAAAACATATTTTTTTTCCACAAAAATGATATTTTTGCCCCTAATTTTTTATTTTCCCAAGGGTAACAGGAGAAATTGGACCACTAAAGTTGTTGTGCAATTTGTCCTGAGTAGGCTGACCTTTTCAACGCAGAATTGTCTGGAATTGAGATCAGACGCCATGTTGCGTTTGGAGAGCCCCTGATGTGCCCAAACAGTGGAAACCCCCCAATTCAAACTCCAACCCTAACCCCCAACACACCCTTAACCCTAATCTCAGCCCTAGCCCTAACCCTAACCCTTTCCCTAACCCTAATGGGAAAATGGAAATAAATAAATTTTTTTAAATTTTATTATTTTTCCCTAACTAAGGGGGTAATAAAGCGAGGTTTGATTTACTATTTATAACGGGTTTTTATGTTTGGCAGCTGTCACACGCTAAAAGACGCTTTTTATTTAAAAATAGTTTTTGCATCACTTTTGAGAGCTATAATTTTTCCGTATTTTGACCCACAGAGTCATGTGAGGTCTTATTTTTTGCGGGACGAGTTGACGTTTTTATTTGTACCATTTTCGGACACGTGACTTTTTTGATTGCTTTTTATTCCGATTTTTGGGATGCAGAATGAACAAAAACCAGCATTTCATGAATTTCTTTTGGAGGTGGGGGCATTTACACCATTCTGCGAGTGGTAAAATTGATAAAGGGGTTTTATTCTTCAGGTCAGTACGATTACAGCGATACGTCATTTGTATCTTTTTTTATGTTTTGGCTCTTTTATACAATAAAAAGTTTTATATAAAAAATAATTATGTTTGCAACGCTTTATTCTGCGAGCTATAACTTTTCTATTTTTTTCGCTGATGACGCTGTGTGGTGGCTCTTTTTTGCGGGACAAGATGACATTTTTTAGCGGTACCATGTTTATTCATATCCGTCTTTTTGATCGCGCGTTATTGCACTTTTTGTTCAGCAGTATGATGATAAAGCAATGTTTTTTGCTATTTTTTGAAGGGGTTCACTAAAGGGGTTAACTAGTGGGACAGTTTTATAGGACGGGTTGTTACGGACGTGGTGATACTAAATATGTGTACTTTTATTGTTTTTTTTATTTACAAAAAAAGAATTTATAAGGGAATATTTTTTTTTATTTTTAATTTATTTAGGAATTATTTTTAAATTATTTTTACACGTGTTTTTTAATTTTTTTTTTTTACTTTATTACTTTGTCCCAGGTGGGGACATCACTGTTTAGTGTCAGATCGCTGGCGCTGGCACTGGCACTGGATCTGACAAGCACTGGAGCAGGCTTTCTCAGCGCCTGCTCTCTGCAGGCGCTGAAGAAGCCGCCTCCCTGCAGGACCCCGAAGGCCCCCGTGGCCATATTGGATCCGGGGGCCTGCAGGGAGGAGACCCTCGGAGCAGCTCAAGCACATCACGTTGCTCTTGGGGTCTTAGGGAAGCACGCAGGGAGCCCCCTCCCAGGGTGATTCTTCCCTGTTCCCCTGGTACACTGCGATCATGTTTGATCGCAGTGTGCCAGGGGTGGTCCGTGACAGCCCTGGCACATAGTGCCGGGTGTCAGCTGTGATAATTAGCTGACACCCGGCCACCATCAGCGGCGCTCCCCCCGTGAGCGCCGCTGATCGCGTTGGGCGTACTATTCCGTCATTGGGACTTAGATCCCAGGTCACATGGACGGAATAGTACATCAAATATAGGTAAGGGGTTAATAACTATGTGTTATCTTTCCCTTTGTCTAAGGAGTGTGTCCCTTAATTACCATCATTGTTTGAACTGTGTCAGACTGTAGGGAAAACACAAATGGCAATATCCAGTTGTAAATTTATTGTTAACTTTGTAGAAAATATAATCTATGAACTGTACAACGCAGAGTTCCAGAAATTTGCTCCATAATGTTATGACTGATCAATGTATGTAATAGTAAATCTAAATACACTGAACAAGAATATAAACGCAACATTTTTGTTTTTGCTCCCATTTTTCAAGAGCTGAGCTCAAAGATCTAAGGGGTACTTCACACTAAGCGAGATCGCTAACTAGATCGCTGATGCGTCACCGATTTTGTGACGCGCCAGCGAACTCGCTGTGTGTGGCACGCATCAGCGACCGGCCCCCCTGATGGGTATCGCTGATTGTGCAGGAATCTCCTGGGCCATTTTTTGATTGTTGGTCTCCCGCTGGCCAGCACGCATCGCGAGGAAGCCATAGCGAAACGCACGTCGGGGCATCTGCGCTCTGGTTTGGGCTTTTTGGCATGGGTAAGGATGGACTTTGGCTATATACTATACAATGAGTTACTGCACGCTGATCGTTACTGAGCAGAATTGCTATGTTAGTGTTAGTACCGGTACATGGTGCCCAGTGTGTTGTTGTGGGATGATTAATCTCTAACCCTCTTCCTCACTCTGGCCTGTCTTTACCGTTTGTATACATGCATGTTAATTGGCTATATTATGCTGCTGTAAATTGCACTATGCACTTTAGCAATTGATGTATGCTAACATGCCTACTTACATTCATTTTGACGCCCTCCATGGCATTATGGTTGTATCATTGCCCGCTTGTTCCTTATTACGCTAATTTTTAGCCTTTGAATTTTTTATATAAACATCATTGCTACACTTAATAAAGACAATTTGCACTTTTATGGAAGCTTGTCTTTGATTATTGAAAAAAATTTTTTTGGAGTATATTGTTGGTAATGGGATCAAATAAGCTCTCTGTTTTTCAGATGGTTCTCATTATTGTTTGAGAGTATCCTATAGGTAGAGTATGTATATCGTAACCCAATTTTTCCCATATGTCTATATGCACCTTCAAGATAGTCTGAGACCAGTCACCCGGACAGCTGCTGCAACAAACGCTTTGCAGATTTCTACACAAGCTGTCAGAAACCGTCTCAAGGAAGGTCATTTGTACACTCGTCATCTTCATCAGGGTCTCCACCTGACTGCAGTTAGTCATTGTAAATGACTCGAGTGGGCTCACAATCAATGGTGTCTGGCACATTAAAGAGATGTTTTACTCACGGATTGCACTGTTCTGGGCAGATGGCAGACTGCGTGTATGGCGAAGTGTGGATGAGCGGTTTGCTGATGTCAATGTTGTGAATCAAGTGGCCCATGGTGGCTGTCTGTTTATGGTATAGGCAGGCATAGGTTTTAGAGAACGAACACAGGAGCATTTTATTGATACCATTTTGAATGCACAGAGATACAGAGATGAAGAGTGTTGTGCCATTCAGCCACGACCATCACTTCATGTTGCAGCATGATAATGCACGTTGCAAGGATCTGTACACAATTCCTGGAGGCTGAAAACATCCCAGGTCTTACATGGCCAGCATACTCACCGGACATGTGACCCCTTGAGCATGTTTGGGATTCTGTGGATCGGCGTATACGACAGCGTGCTCAAGTTCCTGCCAATATCCAGCAACTTTCACAGCCATTGAAGGAGTGGACCAACAATGCACAGGCCACAATCAACAACCTGATCAACTCTATGCGAAGGAGTTGTGTTTCACTGTGTGAGGAAAATGGTGGACAATCCAGATACTGACTGGTTTTCTGACTTCCCTGACCAACCACCAGTACTGTAAAACTGCACATTTTAGAGTGATCTTTTATTGTGGCCAGCCTAAGGCACCCCTGTGCAATAATCATGTGTCTAATCAGAATCTTGATTTTCCACCCGTGTGAGGTGGATGGATTATCTTGGAAGAAGTGAAGTGCGCACTAACACACATTTAGACAAATTTGTGAACAACTTGAGAGAAAAGGGTCTTTTGTGTACACAGAAAAAGGCTTAGATCTTTGAGTTCAGCTCATGAAAAATGGGAGCACAAAAAAGTGTTGTGTTTATATTTTTGTTCAATGTAGGTCCAAACATAAGCTACCATACGTATGACAAACCACACTCCCACATCCGAAACATCTTTTATTTTTATAGATCTGTTTTATTATCTCACAGAGATCATAAAAGTATACAGATTTTCACAAAGTTTGTATAATTATCATTACAAGAATATATCATTTACATAAAGCTTATTTCTCAGTATTTTATGAAAAGGACAAAATAACCAGCTAAAAGAGGTGCCTGTATTAGACTTTTGCCTGGCCCTTCTACTAAGAGACATATAACATTAGCTAAATTGAAATTGTGAATGTACATGTGCAGACATGGTTTATTTTATGTCTCGAGCACCTATGGCAAGATTTGGCGTTACTGTTGTATACAATGGTTAATAAGCATTCTCCCTTTACGAGCAAGTTGTTCTACTTTTTGAAGGATACTCAGCGGTAAGAGACTAAAAGTAATGCCGGGAGTTCATGCATCTCCACATATTAGTCTCATAAAGAATTAATCGCAGATACTTCAGTAAATAACGGTGAGCTGTCCCTGTGCCTTCTATAGGGCCAGCAGTAAAGTGAAGGCTAGTGTTAGGTAGATCTAAAGATACCAATTATATAACTGATTACTTCTTAATCTTCTAAGCAATGTTTTACGACACTAAAGACGAGTACTGTATAATATTTGGTTAATATGACAGATGCATGATACGCATCTTTGCAAGAATACCTTGCACATTATATAGCTTACCAAAAAAAATAGCTTGCTTTAAAGATTCTCCCTATCTGCAATATGAGCAAGATTCTGATCAGTTCTGTAAGGTCACAGACAATGTTCTATGTATCTCTCCAACACTGGATCTTCACAAATTGTCCAGAGACTATAGCTTACAAGTTATGCTCATGCAGCAAGTAAAAAAAAAAAAATCATATTTCAGGATAATAATGTGAATACAGTTCTCACTCTATCCAGGTAGACAGTAGCAGAATTTCTAATCAGTGGTTATTAAAGGAAAACGGAGTTTGGCATTAAGAAGGCATCGCTTGTGTTTCATCGTCAGTCCATACTGTGGTGACATGTCCAGTTTTTCGCCTTCTTGTTTGGAGAACTGCATCTGCTGAAGCATGGTAGTCAGGAATAAAAACACCTCCATTCTTCCAATGGCCTCACCAAGGCATCTTCTCTTACCCAGACCAAAAACCATAACTTTTTCTGCATCTATTTTGTTTATTGATGAGCCATCGGCATTCAAGAAACGTTCTGGACAAAAATTAAATGGGTCTTTCCATAGGTTCCTAGAAATATAAAACTGCATTTAGATTCTGCTAAAAAACCCAACAACAAATACTTACAATGTAATGAGAAAGGAAATCATTTAACCTTCACGCCTCTCAAACAGAAGCATCCTATGCTTTTGTGTGATGTTATATTTCTAAGTGCATGCTGAATGCAGGGTATATCAGTGCTTAAAAAATTTCCCCAACGTAATAAGAAATGTAACCACATTTTAGGATATGTGGATATGACATAAAAGTAGATCACAGTCTGTAACATTTTAAATCCTACTCCAAAAATTACTAGAACTGTTCATACATTATTCGTTTCCTCTGACTTATTATCAGGGTTAGGGATAAAGTTAGGCACTTCCATTATTTAGGCTATGTGCACACGCTGCGGATTCTGCTGCGGATCTGCAGCGGATTTGGCCCTGCGGATCCGCAGCAGTTTCTGCTGTGGTGTACAGTACCATTATTCCCTATGGGAAATGGAAACCGCAGTGCAGATGCTGCGGAATTTTCAGCGGTTTCTAAACCGCAGAAAGAATTGACATGTCAGTTCTTTTTGCGGATTCTGCAGCGGTTTACCATCTCCTCCATTGTGGAGATGGTAAAACCGCAGGGCAAAACCGCAGGATAATCCGCAGGTCTTTTGACCTGCGGATTTTGAAAAGCCGTGCGGATCAATCCGCAGCAGATTCTGCAGCGTGTGCACACAGCCTTACAGATCAGTCTTATGTTGGCACTTTTCAGGTAACCATACTCAAAAAAGGTCATGTTCATAATGGTATATAACATATTTTTCGAAGATTTCAATACTTACGGGTCATGATTCACTTGCCATTGGTTGATAAGCACGCATATGTCCTTAGGGATGAAGTAACCATTGAGTACGGTATCAGAAGTTGTGCTGTAAAATGAAGACAAATGCTTTACTCCAATATTGTGGAAATTAGTGTAAATCAGGTAAGTCAATTAATCGTGTACATCATTGTTAAAGCCACATGTAAAATTAAACATTTTTTTCTATAAAAACTTTTTTTTATGTATACTAGTATTTCTGTATGTCCCTCATAAAACATTATGTCCTGTACATTTATATTTTGCAAATATGTTCTACATGTCATTGTAAAGCAACAAATCTAAGTACTGTATATAAAAAAACCCATCAAGTTATTTTAGTATGAGCACTTACCAGTGTGGGATTGTGAAGGGAAGGAAAGACGAATGGCGGAACATCTCTAAGATGAAAGCGTCAGTGTAAGGCAGCTGAGTTCTGTCTGATAACTTTGGCCGTCTCTCTCTTCCAATGACCTGATCTGGAACACAAAAAGAATATCTTAATTAGAAATAATTACATACAATGTCCTTATTCTACTAAGGCTAGGGTCACATAAGTGTATATTCTATCATCTGAGAGAATCAGGCTGATTTTGCTAGTAGCACGCTGATCAAAGTGTCAGCATAGTGTGAGCCAATTATCTCAGATGAAGAGAAGATGGGGAAAAAAAAAAATATCTCCGCCTTCTCCATTCTGTCAGTATGTGGAAATTGGACTGCATTCAGATGACATCCAAGTGCAGTCCGATGTTTGACTCGCATGGCCAAATAATGAATCAAAGTTGAGCATGTGCACAGCTCTATAGACCAACATTGGTCAGAATGCAATCCGATGTTTCGCCGGATCGCACATGGACCAAAAATACAGTAGTCTGCACAAGCGCTAAGGGTCTGTGTAGCATGAACACATTCATTTTAACGATGAACTGTGTGATCCTAACTCATGACTAGCAACAAAGTGTTTCTTGTTTATACAGGATGAGAATCGGAAGTGAAATGATTTAAAAGCGATCGTTTCACTCCTCCTTTTTGCTGGTCTAATCATTGAACGGGCAAACAATTTCCATTTCACAATCTTAAAACAGATGAACGAGGATTTTTTTGCTCACTCAAAATGAATTTATGAATGGTAAACGTGCGTTTTGGACACACGGTTCAGTCGCTCAACCCATTCACAAATATTGTCAACAATGCATCGTTAGCATTAGAATTTGACAGGTGTCAAATGGCCCTCAAAGGTGGATGGAGGATATGGCCAATGAGTTCAATAATTACTTTTATATTCAGAAGTGTTTGTAAAGTGAACAATGGCAAACGTTATGGGCACGATTAAAAGATGTTGATCAGTAGTAGTTATTGTAACAATGGGAGTGTTTAAAAACAAATGTGAGATGATGAAATTGATTCCATGAAAAAAAGTGTATTGCTGGCAAAACTTATTCTGATTCACAAATTTTAAAACTTCTCTTAAGTGTCTCCAGGAGCTACCACTTTACATTTTCTGATTAACACAAGTTAGGTAAGAGTCACTCACCGAGTTCTTTCTGGATCTTTTCTTGTATTTCGGGGTTGGCCACCAGGTACATGAGACTCCATGACAAAGCAGTTGTAATGGTATCAAACCCTATAAAACATGCAAATTTAAGAGTAAATTACCACTTAAAAAAAAAGTTATAGCAATCATTCTGAGTTAACAAAGAATTCTATAGTGTCTTAGTAGAGACAGGTTGCTGAGTGGACGGTACAGTAATTCACTAGATACACCATCACTTACTATAAGCAAGCAATCATTGTAGGTACCAAAGTGTAAGAATTTGAGGACAGCAAGAACAGTACTCTTAGATTGTATCTAATTATCAATGATTTTGAAAATTTGTGTTAATAAATTAATAAGCATAAAAGAGTTCATCTAAAAACCCAGAATGAGTAAAAACCTACTAATTATGTGTTAATTAATGATTTCCAGGAAAATGTGATTTTTTTTTGGATTTTACACTCACCTGCCCCAAAAAGATCATTTACAATGTTGACAATTTTCTGTTCTGACAATGGGACATTGGAGTTTTCATCTAATTTCTTGTCTTGCGAATGCTGAATAAGGGAGTCAGTAATATCCCGAATGGCATTCTAAAATAAATAAACCATGTATTTGTTATATGAAAGCATTTTTTTTTTACAATTCAGCACAAAATGCATGTTGCATGTCGATTTAACAAAGCCAATTTATCAATCGGTAATTGAAGTTGTTTTTACAGACTTAAGTAATAAAGTTTTTGAACTACGTTGTCAATAAAATGTTATTTTAAAAAAAAATTGTGCTACTAGTTGAAATTTCCAACAAGTACTTACACCATCTATTGTTCTGTAGTGTTCATGCACAATTTTCTGTGTGAAGGACCTAAACTTGTTATTGATATCAATGAAGTTCTTCATTGTGCGACTTGGTAGATATCGAAGAATAGGGATGAAATCAGCTGGATTTCCTGATGCAGCAGCTGCCCCAAACTCATCAGTCACATTGACTAGGTCTAGGAACTCTTGGTCATCATGGTTATATCGTTTTCCGAAGCACATTGCGCAGATGACATTCGCCACCGAAACAACCACATATCTATAAGGGTCAAAATAACCGTTTTCTTCAATCAGCTGCTGAAATTTCCTCACTAGATACGTAGCTTCTTTAGATATATGTTCTTCCACTAGAGTTGTATCTGATGATGCCAAGGAGGGAGCGATGGCAAAGGTCTTGATGGCATTGTGGGCCAGTCTACGACGTGCTTTCCATACTTCACCAGAATCATGACTGAATGTCAAACTCTGACCATCACCAATTAGACGAAACGTAAAAAGGTCTGGTCGTGCAGAAAACACATCACCTTGCTTCAACAGGGCCTGATGAAGTGTTTCCAGTCCACTGAGCACTAAAACAGGCTTTGTGCCAATCTGGATTTGGAGCACATCTCCATAGATCTCACTCATCTTGGTTAGGCTAAGATGTGGATTCTTGCTTAGTGAGAGCAAATTTCCTATTAGTGGCAAAGGCATTGGCCCTGGCACTGGCATTGTTCCTTTGGGAACAGTCTTCCTGTAGGACTTAACAAGCAGGAATAGAATGGAGAAGACCACAGAGGAAATGAGTACCTCTGTGGCAGATATTCCGCCAAAGGAGTTGATCAAAATTGTCATTTTGTCTAAAAAAAAAAAAAAAAAAAAAAAAGACCAAGAATAAGGATGGTTAAACGTCATGAGATACAATAGCATCATGTTTTTTCTAATATGTTATAGGTAGTGTATTGTGCTACTGTAGTTTTGAACATGAAGTCATCAGTCAAGCGTATCAGTAATAGCCTCAGGTTTGTGATGAAATCAAGGTGACAAAGTGATTTTAAAGGCATGTATGATTAAGATGAATGTGGACTATTTCACCCAAGTTATTTCAATTATATCTTGGTCATTAAGACAAAGGCCAGTCGTTTTTGGATCTCCGTATTGTATTGTTATTTTCTGTGTAATTGAATAAAGTGGCTTGTTTGAGGCTCTGGATAATAACAGCTTCATACATGTTACTTTAATTGCAATATTACATTAGGAAAGACATCAATAGTAGCCTCAAAGACTAGAATTACAGTGAAAGCCTTATAGCATTAGACAGCGCTTCAGGACTTTATGTTTTTAAGTAACCAACCATCAGTCACATGTTATTTTATGACAGTTTACATGTATACTATCTTGTAAGAAAGGGAGGAATGTGTGTCTTGGTCAATTGTCAAAAAGTTTGGGAAATTAGAGTGCACTTTTAGTATCATATGATGCCTTCACATTTCATTTCAAACTGCTCCTGACTTTAGCATAAAAACCTTAACAGAAGCTACATGTAAGATTCCAGCTATATGCTTTTTGCAAATGAGTGTATTGTTATTCATCCATAAAACAGATTCATGGAATTAAACAATATGCATCAGTATTTTATCAGTTTTTGTAGCCATGTTTGCATTCATTGATTATTTTTTTTTTTTTCTCTTGGGCAAAAGTAGATCTTCATTTGCGCAAAAGAACATAATAGCAATGAATATGTATGCAAAACTGAGCAAATTTTGATGCATCTGAATGTTAAGCATTTTCCATAGACTTTAATGGGAGTATGCTATCTGCAAAATGGTTCAAAATAGCACATGCTGAGGTTTTAAAATGTATTTGAAAAAAAAACAAACAAACGCCCATGAATAGCCCTATTAACATTAGCACTATATTTTACTATGTGAATAATGGATGACAAATATACTAGACTAGTGTAAAAACAAACACCATACCCAGGTAATATAGTATCTGTACCACACACTACTGGTGAAGCGTGTTCAGAAATTATTCATGTGTTGTTATTACATTAAGAGGTGCAATATTGCTGAAGTATCCAGTTCTACATGATACCATTGGGGTTTTTTTATTTTGTTTTAAATAAAACCAAGACTATTTGTCTACACAGTTAATATCACTGCATATTTCAGAAGAAAACATTGCACAGAGGGGTAAACACCGGCATGTCGGACTAACAGAATACATCACATATATAAATGCATACATACATATGGAAAATGCACAAGAAGGACTGCAGCCATTGCAATTAACACTGCATAAAGGAGTAGCGCATCTGCTAGGTGTGTTATTGTGGTAAAAAGAATCATTGGTGTGTTTCCCATCATGTAGAACACCGGTGGGTTTAGGGTGATCTTCTTCTGCAGTGATTCTACTTTGTATAGGTATAGGAGATTAAGGGCTCATACTCACTGGCGATTAAAAAAATGTTCGATTTTGGGACTGTAAAAAAAAGGGTGGAGTGCTATGCGAGTGTTATGCTATTTCTAATCTTTCCATCCGTTTTCTATCCGTTTTGCATCCGTTTTACATCCGTTTTTTTTTCCCCAGCAACTATTTTTCTACAGTCATTTACAGGACCATTTACAGCGTTCTATGCCACAGAATGGTAATGTATCCGTTTAAAACAGATGGAAAACGGAGGGTCCGTTTTTTTTAATCGCACCCATTGACTTGCATTGGTGAAATTTTTTTTCTCAGTCCGATTTTGGATGGGAAAAAAAAAAAAAAAAAAAAAAAAAAAAAAAATCGCAAGTGAGATGTCACCCATTGACTAACGTTGGTCAGAGTGCGATACGATTTTAAATCGGATTGCAAACGTCCGATTTTATCGCCAGTGAGTATGAGCCCTAAAAAAAAAAATCACTAGTATGAAAACCGTGCCAGTGGTTATTCTACATGCCAGGCTCAGCTTTCTCCCATTTTTAGGTATTGAGTGGAATTGTGCTGTGAACTGATGAGACATCTGCTTTATGTTGCATTAGCTGCCGGTAATTCATAATTTTCCACTAATGTCCCCTGGTAGCAGTGATAGGGTAATGCTTTGTAAAAATGTAAAAGCCCAACATCAATAAACAGTTAATTTGGACACTGCCTTCCTGAAATCCTAGGCATAGACAAGTCATTCTTGCACTATCCCCCTTGCTGCATTGCAGTCCCCCAACTGTATAGGAGAGATCATGCCTGAGACATGAGAGCAGACACTGCAATGCACAGTGGCAGAGGACCCAGTACATACCTTGCAGAGAGATGCGGCTCCTATGCATCAGGACTAGAGAGTACCATGGTGTGAGCACTGCCTGCACGCTCATATATATTCCTCCCCGACTCCTGATTGGCCAGGGCTCCACCTCACGTGACTACAGGACAGGAGCGCTCACCCGGATTCCTGGCACCAGTGCAGATGGTTGCGTGAAGAACACGGAGCCAAGTGTTCCCAGAAGCGATCTGATGGCAGATAAGGAGCACACGGGCTGATCACTCCTCTCATTACAGGCTGAGCTCTGTGTCACCCGTGCTGGGGAGGAGGACTGCTCCGGCTGCAGAGGGCACACAGCTCGCATCTGCCCCAGCCAGCAGTAACACACACCACTAGTGGGAATGGAGCCCACCAGCTGGGAGCTGACGCCATGACTAGGGACAACGACTCTCATCATTGTGTCCATACTCCACCACACAGATCTTCTAGATCACAATGTGTGCAGCGATCCTAGAATCAGAATCTCAGGAGCCTGCAGTGGGGGTAATCACTGACTACTTGCCACAAAGCCCCCGGTACCAGGAGTCAGGTGATTCATTCATGGCAGTGATATCAGTATGGGGGATGGCTTCATTCATAGTATAAGAACATATTCAGGATTGAGAGTCCTCAGTGGTTGATACCTTTTAATGGCTAACTGAAAAGACAGTAACACATTGCAAGCTTTCCAGACTACTCAGGTCTCAGGGATAGACTAATACAACATCTGAAGAATCACATATTTATGCACCACAGGGCAGAGATAGCCATTAAAAAGTATCAACCACTGAGCACGCTCAAATCTAAATATTTGGCTAACACTTTACAAGGATGTATCTATCCTTGGTAGTATAAAGAATATTCCCCAGACACCCTAAATCCCATCACCTCTAATACTAGTATATAGTGCTAGACTCTTGGTTATAGGAAGGCATGTAATATTAGTACATATTAATGCACACATGGTCAGGGTACTGTCCAATTGGTATACAGAGCAAGAACAATTGCATAGTATCATCTCTATAACTGCAGCTATATGACTATCTTCACCCCTCTAATTCCAAAATTCTCTATATAGTGCTGAGCACAATTTAACTCTAGGGTATCAGTCCATATACTAATGAGTATATCAGTACTAATGGAGTATCAGTCCATATACTAATGGAGTATCAGTCCATATACTAATGGAGTATCAGTCCATATACTAATGGAGTATATCAGTACTAATGGAGTATCAGTCCATATACTAATGGAGTATATCAGTACTAATGGAGCATCAGTCCATATACTAATGGAGTATATCAGTACTAATGGAGTATCAGTCCATATACTAATTGAGTATATCAGTACTAATGGAGTATCAGTCCATATACTAATTGAGTATATCAGTACTAATGGAGTATCAGTCCATATACTAATGGAGTATATCAGTACTAATGGAGCATCAGTCCATATACTAATGGAGTATCAGTCCATATACTAATGGAGTATATCAGTACTAATGGAGCATCAGTCCATATACTAATGGAGTATCAGTCCATACACACCTTCACCTGTGGTACTTATAGTCGGGTGTAGGAAGGGATAGAGACTGCTCTGTAATATCACCACATTCTAGTTACATGGTCTGGACAGCTTTACAAATATGACCTGGAAATCAGTAAAAAAAAGAGGTATCAGCATCCTCCTCCTTCCTAGCATAGTACTGGGTATTTTTCTGTACAATTATAACATATATTATTATATATAGTGATACATGAAGTTCTATACCCTTCATTGCATCTCCCTGATATTAAATGTCGGCACATTGCAGGGGTTGCTGCTTCATTCAGGTTGCTAGAATTTTGTTTTTGTTTTTTGTTTTCCCACCAATGTTCTTATAACATTAATCAGTAAATCACCTGCTAAAACTGTTCCCCCACCTAATTCTGTTCATTGCATTTCGTTCACCCATATAAGAAACACTAGCTTTCTGTTACCTCCCTCCTTAGCCTGCAGTTCCAATAATCAAAATTAGTAATCATTTAATGATGTAAACAAGTCAGTGATTTCCTTGATTAATTCCATACTAATTAGTTCCAAAACGAATTAAGATTTTGTTTTTGTTAAATTAATGGTTTGGTTTTGTTTACAGATCATTTTACCAAATTAACGGCAATAAATTGCTCTATAGCAGAGCAGGCATTGTATGATAAGCAATAGGTCAGTATCGAAAAGCTTCACTTCTACCACAAATATATATATTCTAGTATAGCTCTGGGAACGAATAGATGTTTATGACTGACAGATAGATCCCGTTGAGTGAATTTCGGCAAAATATTAAGACTATGTTGCATTAATCTATTGTGGTTATTCTATGCTATATACTATACTGTGCTAAGTTTTACTATATTTTATACAGTTATACTATGAAAACTACTATACTATATTAACTAAACACAACAGTTGTAGTAATAATATAATATATTATGCTAGATATACTACTATACTATATTAAACTGTGATATAATGTGACATAGTTCCTTATTCTGCTATCATACCATGCTAGTATTATACTTTATTTTACATTGCTGTTCTATTACACTGCATGTCATACTAGCTTAAGTACAATATACTACATTATGCCATATTATATAATATTCTCTTACTACTCCATTATTTCTCTACACTGCCATAATATACCAGTATGTTGTCATTCTAAAATTATTTAACTACTGAATACATATATTGTGCACCTTTAAGAGTGGATGGATGTTTGCATGATTTTTAGTTGTTTTTTTTCCCCATTATTTATGACTTTACTGAAATATTGGAAACCACTGTATGAACCCCCAGACCCACAAATGTTCTGAGCACTGACTCCTGTTCTCCAGTATTGCCGGTGGTTGGGGGGCTTACAGTAGATGTGGGGGTCCTGACAATAGATGGGCAGTCCTATATCACAGTCAGAAGCATCCTGGTTAACGTTTACCCTGCAGAGACCGGTTAAAGATTGGCCAATGTGCGTGACAACTGTGGGGCCACTTGGCTGAGGGTGTAGTGGTGCCCAGACAAGCTCTGATAAGGGGCTGCTCACACGTTAAAGTGATAAAAGAGAATATGGGAACGTGACAAGACACAATTAACAAATACTTTCTATATACATGTCATTAGTGATGAATGAGAATAATAAACCAATTATCAATACATTCATGACAGCTGCTTCTACATTTATTTAGTGGAGTATGACCTGTGCATATCAATCATCATCTTATGTTACTACTTACAGAAACTAGACCCATCATCACTTCAGCCCATTTTACTATGTGTAGTCTATGTCCTTAGAAATAAATACGTGTATTCATTTCATAATTCCACAGGTTCTTTTATACAGGTCATATATTATAAAGGGGAAAAAACTCACAATAAAGAAAGTAGCAGTAATAATAAAAATAAGAACAATTTACATTATAAGTGGTGATGGTACTATTAATATTATCGCAAGCATTAATGTGCTAAAACACTTCTTAAAATACTAACGACAAGCTTTTATCATTAAGGCCGGAGTCACACTAGCGATGAAATCGGACGAATGCAATGCGATAAAAAATCGCATTGCATTCGTCCCAATGTTATTCTATGGTGCTGCTCCCATCATCCGTGTTTTAATCGGATCCGATCCTCGGACCAAGACAATCGCAGCATGCTGCGATTGTCACCGATTTTCGGATCGGATTCGCCAATGCAAGTCTATGGATGAGAGAAAAAAATCGCATTGAAAACGCACCACACGTGGGACTTGCGATTAAATCGCAAGACTTCTCCTGGTCAACAGGAAAGAGCATCAGGCATTGGATGTCAATTTGATGCTTAGATGCGAATAAAATCATCGCCGGAAATTCGTATGACAGACGGATCCCTGGACAAGAAATCTTTGTGCAATTTCGTACCGTTAAAATCAGACCGATTTTTTAATGGTTGTGTGTCTCTCCAGCCTTATTGTCTCAGTTATATCGGATCCTGTATTGACTGTAAACGACTTCTTGCTTCTTTGGGAATACAATGTGAGATTGTGCTCCCTGGTGTGGTGGCGTTAGGTTACTACTAGGTTACATACAAACACACACATGTATACAGATATACATATTAGGGCTCATCCTCATTTGCGATTAAAAAAAGGTCCGATTTCTGGACTGTAAAAAAGGGAGGAGAGTTATGCGAGTGTCATGCGATTTCTATGCGATTTTTAATCTTTCCATCCGTTTTCTATCTGTTTTGCATCCGTTTGCAATCCGTTTTTTTTTTGGCAGCAACTATTTTTCTACAGTCATTTACAGGACCATTTACAGTGTTCTATGCCACAGAATGGTAATGTATCCGTTTAAAACGGATGGAAAACGGATGGTCCATTTTTGGTCCCTTTTTTTAATCGCACCCATTGACTTGCATTGGCGAAAATCGCAGCAAATCGCAGCATGCTACGATTTTTTTTCTCAGTCCGATTTTGGATGGGAAAAAAATCGCACGTGAGATGTCACCCATTGACTAACATTGGTCAGAGTGCAATCCGATTTTAAATCAGATTGCAAACGTCCGATTTTATCGCCAGTGAGTATGAGGCCTTAGGTATATATACTGCTCAAAAAAATAAAGAAAAAAATAAAGGGAACACTAAACAATACATTGTATTGTTTAGTGTTCCCTTTATTTTTTTTGAGCAGTATATATCTATATATATATATGTATATATATATATATATATATAAATAGAGATGTAAATATATATATATCTCAATATATTTACATCTCTATTTATATTTATTTACATATATTTATATAGCGCCATGGAATAAAAAAGCTATAAAAATGATTAATAATAATATTTATAATGTATATCTGTCTGTCTATACATACAAATATATCTAAATCTCTCTTTGTGTATATATAAAGATATATATGCACACACACATAGATATAACTATATATAAGTGTGTAGATATATTTAAATATCTATCTATGTATACATATACATGCATTTACATATTTATCTGTAGACAGATATGTAATATATATATATATTCCATGTCTATCTGTATATAGTATATGTATATGGGTGTTTGTGTGTGTATTGTATATGTGCATGTAGATGAAGCCCTGTGCTTGCAGCTGTGTCTCTGCATTGGGGGATGGGAGAGGGCTCTCTCCAGGTGCTGGCAGGGAGAGGGGAGAGGTCACTGTGTTTGGGGCATTGCGTGACAAGAGGACTGGGAGATGGTTTAACTCTCAGGACAAAACTTGCCAAACTTTCCTGGGTCAGTCACGCAATGGGCGGACTTAAAGAGACAGTGCAGCAAAGGAGGAGATTCCACTTTGTGCACAGCAGCGAGCTCCACCTTAAACATTTAAGGTGGCATGGAATCCGGTGCTGGTGCTGCTGTGGTGGGTACATTTTACTGCATAGAATCACTCCTTTATTCATACTTTGGTTACTTATCCACTTGGGGTTACTGTTGTGTTTACATACATAACAGTCCAAGTAAATCCCTAAGAGTATTATCAATTATTAGCCCAATTTCCACGAAAATAATAAATAATATTATGATATGTCATTTTTCACAATATCCAATGCCTACTATGACTAATCTACACCAAACATTGCACATAGCTAGACAATAATATCCCCCTGACTCTCAGACTGTAGGCATCCATTTACCTGTACTGTCCTGAATGTTTTGCACTTTTGCAGACTATATACTGTGCTAGTTATATAGGCTACATGAAGCAGAAGATAAAATGCATCATGCAAACAATAGTACAGCATTTTTAACTGGAATGATATATGTCATTTCTACTTTATAACATAGTAACTTTTTCTTTTGCAGTTTTTTTCCCTTTTTTTCCCCACATTTGTGAAGTCTACACAGTTGCATAAAGGTTGTATCAGTATTTCAAGCAGTAGGTTCTAAGTCCATCAAATGTGACAACACATTTTGTGTATTTTAAAGCCTGGAATTTTGCAGAAAATCTTTGTTATCACTAGCAAAGTTCTTGTGATTTACTTGGAAGTTGTTTGTTTTAGATTGACATACAAATGTTTTACAAAGTTTTTATGATGCTAATTTTAGGGATTTATGACTTGGTTTGTAATAAATTTTAAATCACATTTTTTTACTTTTCACATTTCACAGTCCAGTGAAATCACAAATTTACAGTAGACTTGACATCAACCTGATACCAATAGTTAAAACAATAAAAATAAAAATGAGAACAAAACAGGAACATATTTAGACAAGGAGACATGTTGTAGAAATTTGCCATGAATGACTGTTTTATATATCAGACTGGCTTAATTTCTGTATTATGTACATGGATTTCTGCAATCTCTAATTAAATGAATGGGAAAGTCTCAAAAGTTTCTTCTATAAATAAGTCTGCCAGGCTGAACATTCCCAACAACTCACAACACTTTTTTTGAAGGATTTACTAGAAAATAATCACATATGTAAAAATAGCTGCCACTGAGCAGATTGATATTAACATTGTTTTATTGTAATTCTTTTGTTTATTTTTACAACTAACCTAAACTGATGTTTCCTAAATGAGTTTACACATTTATTCAATCAGTTTTACTTTTAGGAATAGTAAATATTAAATGTGTTTTCGATTTTGCTTAATTAAAAAAAATAAATAAATAAACAAAACACAAAACAACAGATTCTGATTGATCTGTTCCAAATTCATGCAAACTGAAATTAATAAATAATAATTTTATTGATATAGCACCAACATATTCCATGGCACTTTACAATTGAGCTGGGACATACACAGGCAAAGTAAGTCATAGTTCAGCAGTCACAGGAAGAATGAGGGTCCTGCTTGCAACCTTACAATGTATAAGGGGATGGGGGTAATATATAGAACCTGGTTGTCATGCATGCTCCAGCCATCATTATAATAAATAGAAGTTTTGATATAAAGCTGCATGATCTGTCATCAGCCAGTATCTGTATAAGTACAGTTACAAAGTGATATGTGCATGGGGGATGTGGCGACAGATGAATAGGAAAGAGCAGATTCTGAGGACATAATTAGAAGTGAAGTGAGGTGATAAGCCTGTCTCAAGAAATGTGGTACAAAACCGTGCCTAAAAATGTGGGGCTAAGTATGTAAGTATGACTTGGAATTTCTGAAGTAGAAAACTCCAGAAAACTGGTGCAGCATAAGAGAAGTCATCTAAAGAAATGTACTGGATTCATCAATGGGGAGGATGGCGAGTATAAAGATGTTAATTGCCATATCAGATCATTCTTCTACTGCACAACTAGATGTAACATTGAATTAATATTCAAAAATGATATATAAGGATAAATTTAGCATAACATATCTAGAATATTACAGTGGCTACTGTGAACTGAGGTAAAATTAAGCATGACCTGGCTGTAGGTGCTGCATTTTGTTAAGTTCATGTGGTCATCCCATACAACTGAGTAACTGCATTATGTGCTCAGCATAACTTCTTTTGGGCTGTTATCTACATCATGCACACTTACTCTGAAATGATGATGTTGGCATAGTCATATAACCACATTGGTGTCTGATCAATGGAGATCCAACAGATATGAACCCAAGAAATTGCTGTAATGTAATAGCAATGGAGTTAGCTAAATTCATTCCTATTTTGGAGGTACTTAAATTATATCTTTCACGAGTCTTTGTCTAGCTTAAGGGTTTGTTCACAGTAGACGTTCTCGCTATCATTCTGTGTTTTCTTTAATGTATTTTATTAATTTCTATGGAATATAATCTCATGACAAAACCATACGGTGTGCATTATGTGATAGAAACAACAGCAGCTACATGTGCAATCCAGGATTTGTTTTCTTTATAGGGTAGCCACTTTTGAAAATAGTAGCCCCAGCTCTACTCATTTTCCCCTGCTTCAGCACCGCCTGTCTGCCACTACTTTATTGATGCAATGTCTACAGCCCGTGTGACCGTGTGTCCATAATGGTCCAGAACAGAACTGGAGAGACAGATCTGAAGTGGGAAAAGTTGTCATTTTGAACAACTTCAACCCTATGGATAAAAAAGTATATTATTTTTAGTTATCCAACATCTTTAAATTATGCAACATCTTTGATGAATTGAGATGCTGAAAACTTCACAGATTCCTTGGATGCTGGACTGCAAGATCTCTGCAGGAGCTGTGCCCTTTTAGGGTACCGTCACATTTAGCGATGCACCAGCGATCCCGACAACGATATGACCCGGTCAGGATCGCTGGTGCATCGCTAAATGGTCGCTAGTGAGCTGCCACACAGGCAGATCTCACCAGCGACATAGCAGTGGTCGGCGGTCGTTACTTACCTGTCCTCCCGCCCGTGTCCATGCGTCGCTCGTCGGCGCCACAGGAAGCCCAGCAGGAAGCGGCCGACGAGAAACGGCCCAAGACGTTCTCGCGCGATCAGCGATAACCAGCGGGGGAGCCGGTCGGAGGTAAGTATCACACATAGCGATATAGCTAGCAATATCGCTGCTACGTCACAAAATCGGTGACGCTAGCGATCTCGCTTAGTGTGACGGGGCCTTTAGGCTCCTTTTGGAATTTTCTTATGTGCAATATACAGTAAAGTAAAGAACCTCAATACAGAACTTTAAAGTGAGACAGTAAATGCTGTGGGGATCCAAAGAGGTAAACAGCTCTGCAGCTTTCTTTTATCCTTTTATTTCTAGTATCAGGGTTACATCTTCCAGACTTCCCCATTTAAAACTTGAGAAATGTTTGTCATCATATGTCATATTTACAAAACTATCCTTCATCTGGGATTCCGGGCAGATTCAAAGTGGCGCAAGCAGGCTGTAATGCACATAGAGCTTTCATGAGGCGCAATCTCCTTACCCAGGCAACCAGCCACTCTGTGACTGGGCAATGAGATGAAGACTATTAAATAAAAAATACCTCCATTTTTGAGAATGGAAAGAATTTTTAATAAGAAGTAAGTTGCAAAGATGCTTGTTTTTATATGTATTTCGCAATTTTAATCGCATAAGAACTTGAGAAAGCCTTTTTAAGGTAATAATGAGCTGATAGTGGTTATAGGATGAATATTCATGCAGGCTCTTGCTTTTCTGGATATTCTCCATGAAACATATTGCATGACAACCTTACCTGAGTTTGAATTTATCTTAAAGTACAGTGTAAGATATACAGTATGTAAATGCAAATGTATAAAGTTGCTATATATGGCATCTTCCCTTGTAAACCTTAAGACAAGTCAATCTATAGACAGTGATTTAAAGTATATTCAGGGTTCACCTGTAACCTAAATAAAGTAAGCACAAAATACAAAATACTTGTGACTATTCATAGGAATGCAGCTTGTTATAATTTAAACGCATCATCAAACTAAATGGAACCTGTTAAGTACAAAAATGATATCTGCAGATATGTGGCTAGTCTGCAGTTTAATACCATTCTGAAGCTGCCTGGCTTCCGCACTAAGAGCCCCGCTGCCGGGAGCAAATTAACTTTATTCTTCCAGGCAACCTCCAGTTTTCAGTCTTAGAAGTGAGACCCCAGTCACCACTCAGAACATAGTGAGCTGTGCCTGTAACCACACCCTGGCATTGACTGACAGCTGACTTAGCATTAGAGCCAGTTGTCAGTCAGTGGCATGGTCTCAGCCGCTGCTCACTATGTATTGAGTGGTGACTGAAGCAGGCCTGGGTGCACCCCTATTACTGAAAGCTCAAATGTTATGGGCTGACCTTGTGAAGTGGATTCTCTAAGCCCAGGTCCGGGTGGGCAATTGGATCTTGGGCACTGATGCAGCAGGGAAGTGATGCACGTGGGAAATGAGGATTAGAAACATTGGTGGCATCAGGCAGACAGTACACCGAAAAGTAGGTATGTAGCAGGTAATAGAAGCACTGGAGACCACAGGCAGACCGGACACCGGAAAGCAGGTACTAGAAGCACTGGAGGCTGCAGGCAGACAGGACACCTGAAGACTAAGAGTCTTAATATCAAGACAAAGATATGTATCTTGGTGGGCCTTATATAGGTCTAGGCAGATGGAGCATTCCAGTCCACTTGCAAAACTCATCGTGGATCACATCACAGAGCAGCGGCCATAGGAAAAGGTGATTAAGCCCAGCTAAGACTGGGCAGATGCATTCTGACCAGAGACTAGATTTCCCATTATCTGTCTGCTCTAGCTATCCCCTTATTTGCACAACTACAATTCTCCAAGATCCTAGTTTAAAAGCTTCTCCATCAGTCCATTTTTCCCCTAAGACATCCGCACTCAGGGCTGCCGTCAGGGCATTACTACCCTTACTGTCGTATAGGGCCCAGTGAGCAGAAGTAAAGATGGGGGCTTTTGTGCTTTCCTTCCTTTGTGCTTCTGCTCACTGGGCCCCAGGGTATAATAATGTAATCTGTGCCAATGCGCTCCATGCAGCTCCAAGGGAGCCCCCCCTTATGTGAAGCACTGGTGATGGCGTATACACGAGCTGCAGGGGATTGTATGAAAGGTTAGTATGAATAACGTTTTTTTAATTAAATAAAATTAAATGTGTGTGGGGCAGCAAATTATTATGAACTGAGGGTAGGTGATGGTGGACAATACATGATGGATTAAGGGTGGGGTATGGGGACAGCAAATAATGATGAATTGATGATGGGGAGAGCAAATAATGATGGATTGAGCGTGGAGACAGCAAATAATGATGGATTGAGGTGGGGGACGGGAGACAGTAAATAATGTATTGAAGGTGGGGGATGGGGGACTGCGAATAATGATGGTTTGAGGGTGGGGGATGAGGGACAGCAAATAATGATGAATTGACAATGTGGGATGGGGCAACAAAGAATGATTGTGGGTAGGGTACAGGGACAGCAAATAATGATGGGTGGGGGATAGCAAATAATGATGTATTGGGGTGGGGAACAGGGGACATCAAATAATGATGGATTGAAGGTGGCGGACAGGGACAGTGAATGATGATGGATTGAGGTGGGATAGCACAAATAATGATGAAATGGCGGTGGGGGACAACAAATGATGACTTGAAAGTGGGGAACAACAAATGATGACTTGAAAGTGGGGGACAGCAAATGATGACTTGAGGGTGATGAATTGAGGATGGGGAGAGTAAATGATTTATTGAGACTGGGGGATAAGGGACAGTAAATGATGAATTGAGTGTGTGGGACAATAAATGATGATGAATTGGAGGTAGGTGGAGAGTGAATGCTGAATTGATTGTGGGGGAGAGCAAATGATACTGTATTGAGGTTGGGGGAGTCCAAATGATAATGAACTCTGGGTGGGAGAGATGGAGAGATAGAGGACATGGCATAATGAATTGGAGGTACAGAGTGGGGGGTGTTGAGGATACAGGAGTGTGACTGGTAATGAATTGGAGAAAGGAATACAGGTGCTAATTGGGTGGGGAAAGTGGCTATTTATAGTTAGCGGGGGCATAGTGGTGAATTATAATTTACATTTGGAATGGTGGGCTGCATAATAACTAATTATATATTAATGGTGTGTGTAAGTCTATATTCAGCTGAACAATGTGTATAAGTTGGGGAAATGTGGGGAATGTGTTCTGGAAGCACTGCTCTAGATAACTATGTTATTTTTTTTAGAGACGAGTCCTGGCTGGAAGAAGTGATGGCAGTCTGCGCTGGATGAAGAAGAAAAGCTAAGATGAAGGACTTCAACTCGAGATGACGCTGTTAAGTCAGTGTGTTACCTGTACACTTACACTATACACTATATAGTATATACAGAGCTCCTGTGTATAATGTCAATGGTGATCACTATATCACTTGTACACTGACACAAAATGCAGAGTTCCTGTGTATAATGTAACTGGTGTTCCCTGTATTACCTGTACACTGACACTATATACATAGCTCCTGTGTATAATGTCACTGGTGATCACTATATCAACTTTGCACTGACACTATATACAGAATTCCTGTGTATAAGGTCACTGGTGATCACTCTATACACTGACATTATATACAGAGCTCCTGTGTATAATGTCACGTGATCAGTATTACCTGTACACTGACACTATATACTGTACAGAGCTCCCGTGTATAATGTCACTGGTGATCACTGTATTACCTGTACACTGACACTGTTATTATTATTATTCATTTTATAGTGCCATTTATTCCATGGTGCTTTACATGTGAAAAAGGGGCATATATAGACAAGTACAATAAACATGAGCAATACAAGGCACACGCAAGTACAAAAGGAGAGAGGACCTTGCCCGCAAGGGCTCACAGTCTACAGGGGATGGGTGAGGATACACTAGGAGATGGTAGAGCTGGTCGTGCAGCGGTTCAGTTTAGGATCACTGCAGGTTTTAGGCTTTTTGGAATAGGAGGGTCTTCAAGTTCCTTTTGAAGCTTTCCGTAGTAGGCAAAAGACTGATGTGTTGGGGTAGAGAGTTCAAGAGTATGAGGGAAACATGGGAAAAGTCTTGTATGCAGTTGTGGAAAGAAGATTGGAGTAGAGAAGGAGATCTTGAGAGGATTGAAGGTTGCGTGTAGGTGAGTACCGGGAGACCATGCACAGATGTATGGAGGAGACAGGTTGTGGATGACTTTGTATGTCATAGTTGGGGTTATGAACTAGAGCCTCTGGACAATAGGAAGCCAGTGAACGGCTTGGCAGAGAGGAGAGGCTGTGGAATAGCGAGAAGACGGGTTGATTAGTCGGGCAGCAGAGTTTAGGATAGATTGGAGTGGTGCAAGAGTGCTAGAGGTGAGGCCAGATAGTAGGAGGTTGCAATAGTCAAGGCGGGAGATGATGAGGTCATGCAGAAGCGTTTTTGCAGTTTCTTGGTCAAGGAATGTGCGGATTCAGGAAATATTTTTGAGCTGGAGTTGGGAGGAGGAGGCAAGGGCTTGGATATGTGGCTTGAAAGAGAGGGTAGAGTCGAGGATGACCCCAAAGCACTGAGCATGCGGGACTGGGGAAAGTGAGCAGCCATTGACGTTGATGGATAGGTCTGGTGGAGAGGTAGAGTGAGGTGGGGGAAGATGATGAATTCTGTTTTATCCATGTTCAGTTTTAGAAAGTGAGCATAAAATAAAGATGAAATAGCGGACAGACATTGTGGGATTTTATGAGCCGTCCCAGGCCGAAGGTGTAGATGGAGAAGAGTAGAGGTCCTAGAACTGAGCCTTGGGGAACACCGACAGACAGGGGGCTAGGTGAGGAGGTGGTATGGGAGAGGGAGACACTGAATGTCCATTCTGTTAGATATGATGAGATCCTGGATAGGACCAAATCTGTGATGCCAAGAGATGAGAGAATGTGTAACAAGAGAGAATGGTCCACAGTGCTAAATGCAGAAGACAGGTCCAGGATGACAGAGTAGTGTCGCTTCTTCTTGGCGGTTAGTAGGTCATTGGTGACTTTAGTTAGGGCAGTTTTAGCAGAGTGATGTGATCGATACAGAGCTCCTGTGTATAAAGTCACTGGTAATCACAATATTACCTGTACACTGTACACTATATACAGAGCTCCTGTGTATAATAGCATGTATGATAACATTAGCATTGTGGTTTTTTTTAATGATCAGTGTTGTAGTATTCGGTCACTATGTGGTGATAATACGTGATCCTGTTGTGGCGACATTTATCCCCTGTATGTAGTATTCAGTCACTATGTGGTGGTGATATGTGGTCCAGCCATGTTGTGATGTTATTTGTTCCTTGTGTGTAGTATTATTGATCATTTTAGAAAATGTATGTGACTCATTCCCTCAACAAGAAAAAAAATACTATATATATATGTATGTATATATATATTGTGGTTTAGTGACCACTGTGTCCTCTAGGAGGCGCTGTGTGGATGTCCGAGGAGAGAGGATGAATGGCAGAGTCATGAATGACCATTATGTATCTCAAGGTGGGTGGCCTTGAGATGGAGACTGATGTGTGTGTTGATCAGCAGTGATACTGCTGACGTGTTGTGTCAATGTGTCAGGGTGATTTCTCCAGGTAGGAGATGGGCGGACCCAGTTACCTGCAAACTCACCCAGGGGGTGTGTTTAAGAACGCTGTTGCAAAGTGTGTGTGAAGGGTTCAAGGACCTGTGATGAGGTCATAGTCATGTGACCCGGTGGACGTGGCTACGGACCATATAAGGTGGCCAGGGTAAGTCACATGTGGTGAATGCAGGGACCCGGTTAGTCCATTGTGGAAGGTCCCGCTGGGAGATGGGGCTTCCTGCCTAACAGCATGTGAAGTGGCTGTGTGTAACGGCTGCCAGCATCTGAGAGTTCCCAGGGGAACGAATGAACGTCTGGAGTACGAAGCAGCCATGAGGAGACCCTGACAGGGTGAGATAACTTGGTGGCTAGAAAGCCTGCATATTGAACATTGCATAACCTGTATGACTACAGGGTAACAGAGTGGAGCTCTGGCATGGACGCTATGCTGTTTTAATGAACTTTATGTTATGGCTGTGGGTGTTAGGAACGGCGGAACGCACTAAATAAAAATAAATAATAAAGTGCATTCGCAGAGATGTCAGCAGAGGTAAACACAAAAGGCTGAGCCTGTTAGTGTCACAGGTCTCAGGTATAGAATCATAGAATCATAGAATCATAGAATCGTAGAGTTGGAAGGGACCTCCTGGGCCATCTGGTCCAACCCCCTGCTCAAAGCAGGATTCCCTAAATCATCCCAGTCAGATGTCTGTCCAGCCTCTGTTTGAAGACTTCCATTGAAGGAGAACTCACCACTTCTCGTGGCAGCCTGTTCCACTCATTGATCACTCTAACTGTCAAAAAGTTTTTTCTAATATCTAATCTGTGTCTTCTCCCAGGTAAATGCACACACGGTATCTGGTCACAGGAGCAGTACCCAAGACAGAGGAGCTGCGTCCGTCTAGACCTATCGTGTGTGTGGCGTCGCTACTGCGGACGCCAAAGAGGGCTGCAACTGCAGCGCGGCATAGGACACTGCCGCTAGTCGACAAAGCAAGGAAGCAGGCGCAATGTCGAACGCTAGCACTGTGGGTGATGCTGTAGTGGCTTGAGGCTTGCCACGCGCTGGCGCTGACACTAATCTAAGTCCCTGTACACATTCGTAATATCAGAGGGAGGGGATCTTAATGAGTCATTCGCAGGTTCAAACATCCATCATCATTCACACAGTAGCAACTAGAGACTATAATAGCGCATGGCCGAATGGTCATGCGCGCTTTTTATAGCCGGGACCTTCTGGAAGCTTCCAGATCTCCGAAATGGACCAATGAGATCTGGAGCAGGACCTGGGCACATGATTCCCGATCTCAAATGAGAGATCGTCTCATGAGCATGCCCAGTAGGAGAACAGAGGGTCTTAGGGTACCGTTACACCTAGCGACTCACCAGCGATCCCGACCAGCGATATGACGCGGTCAGGATCGCTGGTGAATCGCTAGGTGGTCGCTAGTGAGCTGCCACTCAGGCAGATCTCACCAGCGACATCGCTGGGGACGGGGATCGCTACTTACCTGTCAGACGCGGCGATCCTGCGTCCTCCCGCCCGGCTCCACGCGTCGCTCGTCGGCGCCACAGGAAGCGCCGCAGGAAGTGGACGACGAGGAATGGTCCAGCAGCTTCTCGCGCGATCAGCGATAACCAGCGGGGGAGCCGGTCGGAGGTAAGTATCACATGCAGCGATATCGCTAGTAATATCGCTGTAACGTCACAAAATCGGTGACTTTACAGCGATATTGCTAGCGATATCGCAGTGTGTAACGGGGGCTTAAGTCTCTGGAGCGATCTGCTGCAAAGTAATCTCCTCTGCGGTAGATAGACAGCAGGAGACCACAGAATGTGAGGGTCTGGATTCCTGCAGAGCAGATGCAGAAACCTGATGCCTAACATTACCCCCCCTCCTAGGGCCCCCTCCCCTCTGAGCCTTCCATTCCACCACCTTGTGCCCATCAGAGGCATAGGCCTCAGACTCGTCCGAAGGCAAGTCTTATGTCCCGGCAGGTGACACGGAAAATCGGGACACGTGGAAGGTATCAGAGGCGGCAAGATCGACAGGTTTAAGAAGGGACATGTGGGAGACAACGGGAGCGGAAAAATCGCTAGGAGCAGAAGTTGAAGTGGAACGCCGCAGTGTGTCGGCGGGCGTCACCACTCTCTGTTTAAGGAAGCTATTCCAAGCACAAGAGGCACATGCCCGAATATACTTTTTAGTGTCCCGAGCCCTGTGCGGCCACCAATAAGACCCTGCCAGGAGTTTTGTGGTCTGCATGTAGCCACAGTGACCACCCGCCCTGGACGCGTGTGTCCACGTGAGAACCTTCGGCCGAAGGAGAGGGGGAACAAAGGTCTTGCCCGGCGGCACCGAGTTTGGCCATTGCGGGGCCCGTTATCCTGGGGAACAGAGTGCTTACAGTGGTAACTGCGAGTGGAGCTTAGTGCCGGACGCGCCTCGAGACTGGCGCGCGGCACCTCCATGGGCTCTGGGAGTGAACACTCTGGCTCGGATAATTCCGGAGGTTCAAAAAGGTTGGGAGCCTTGATGTCCTGATGTCTAGATATCCTTCCTGATGACCTGATGTCCTGATGTCTGGCATGTATCCTGATGTCCAGTCCCTGTCCCGATGTCCAGTCCATGTTCCGATGTCCAGTCCTTGTTCCGATGTCCAGTCTGTGTTCTGATGTCCCATCCGTGTTCCGATGTCCCGCCTGTGTCCAGATGTCCTGCCTGAGTCCGGATGTCTGTCCGAGTTCCGATGTCCAGCCTGTGACCAGATGTCCAGTCCGTGGATCTGGTGGTCCAAGTTGTGCTCTTGAGCCGGTCCTGCTCATGTTCCTGGATGGATTCCTCCTCCGTGGTGCTGTAGTGCCAACGTTCCTGGACCTGTGCTATCCGTGTCTTGCTTTTGATCTGATGTCCTGCCGGTTCCCTGGGGTCTTACCCGTGATGGCTCCTGCCATTGTATGAAGGCTGCCTGAGGTCAGTGTCTGATGCTCTCCTGCTGTGCCAGTGCTACGCCTGAGGCCTTAGAGAGAGGCTATCTAGTATGCTTGAGCCAGATAACCTTGGACTGCATCAACCCATGATGACCCTAGCCATCATCTGACGTCTGCCTGAGGTTGGTGTCTGATGTTCTCCTGCTGAGCCTGTGCTACGCCCGAGACCTAAGAGGCCATCCTAGTATGCCTGTGCCAGACAACCCTGGACTGCGTCAATCTGTGATGACCTCCTGCCATCGTCTGAAGCTAGTCCGAGGTCAGTGTCTGATGTTCTCCTGCTGTGCCTGTGCTACGCCTGAGGCCTGAGAGAGAGGCCATCCTAGTATGCCAGCGCCAGATGATTCTGGACTGCGTCAACCCGTGATGACCTCCTGCTTCGCCTGTCAACCTGAGATGTGTCTCCTTTGTGATGTGCATATTCCATAACCTGGTGTTTACATGTCTTTTGCTTTATTTCAGTAAACCTTGTTTCTTTATACCTGAAGTTGTGCTGTGTCTTTTAGTCCTGCATATGGCCATCTTGTCCACAAGCTCAGCTGCCACAGACCCCGGCTGCTACGCTTCCTTAGTCCGGGTAGGCCCGGGTCCCCTCTGTGGTCCAGTGGGTCCACATTCCATGATCACTTGGGACGCATACCCCGTCGTCGTTATGGTTCGATGACATGGGAGCGTAGGCTGGGTAAGCCACGCTGCGTCCGAGATCGTAACACTGCTGTGGCTGCTGTGCTTGTAGTAGATGTTTGAGCAGGTCCTCTTGGCTGACGTCGTCCGCTGGCTTGTGGCTGTCACGCGTGTTCGCTGGAAACGTTGCCCACACTTCTAAAACCACCTGTGGTGGATCCGCTTACTAGGCTGCACACGGAGGTAGTAAATTGAACACTGCACTGCACAATTGCTCAGTAGCACAGATGAACCATCAGAGCACGCTAACCTACATGAGTGGGTAATTTTACATAGTTATCTAATCTATTCTAGAGCTTTTGTTAAAGTGGTTTTTGAAACGTCAGAATATAATGCTCGGCATTTGCTTACAACTTGCAGGACATATTGCTTTTGTTCTTCATCTTTTGTCAGAAGGTCGTTAAAGTCGGTTACTTCCTACCTCTTTTAATTTTTCTTTCCTAACTTTTGGATTTACAACCCTAGCGTGCTCTGATGGTTCATCTGTGCTACTGAGCAATTTATTAGCCATTAACAACTTTTCATTGTCTGTAATGGTGGGAACAAAAAAAGCGATAATCCCACCAACTCTGCGATTAAAATACCACAAATGGTTTGAAAATTTGGTCAGGGCTATTTCTGCAATGTTGTTGTCACATTCTTTATAGTTTAACAGACTATGCAAAATACCTAAATCTTAAAATACCTCAATTTGGATTTTTTCAAACTTTGAGCGACGAGCGGCACGGGTTAACGTTGTTTGATCGAGCTCAAATTTTGGCTCTCTCAATATCTGGAAAGGGGAATCGTTTTGTGGGGTCCAGACGGACAAAATTCCGACATCGATTTTTTGCGGTCACCCTAGTGTGCACACACCCTTAGTGTATTTCTGCTGTGGAAATGCACTAATAACACAGATGCGTTTTTTTTTTACCCGTGGATTTTCCTCATCCCATTCCAGTCTGTGGAGAAAAGCTGCAAGAGAATTTGATGTTGCAGATTTCAGTTTCAGCTATGTAAAAACGAAGCACAGTTGTGATTAGTTTTCTATAAATTTCATCCACTTTGCTGGAACTGTAACAACCCGCTTTTTTTGTGCAGTGACAATATGCACAGTCAAAAACGCACCAATAGTCATCATGGGAACTTGGTCAAAAGATTTAAACATAAAATATATTTATGCAATAATAGAAACATGAAGTGCAGATCTCATATTTCTGACATAACTTACAATGTGTCTTTTGTATGATAGGGGTGGTCAAGGCTAGTAAATTATATTCACATATGCACCAGTGAAAGGGTTAAGAAAGAACCTTTCACATACAATGTAGAAGGAGCTGTAAATCAAAAGACTAGGGGTGTACCTGTTTACAGGCAATAAGATGAAATAATATCCTGTTGACAAGCATGCTATTATCCTGAGAGCGCACACATACACACGCACCTTTTAAAATGACACTGCAGCATGCAATGTGATAGAGGCAGTGACACAACTCACAGCTTGACACGCAAGGACCTTATCATCTCAGTAGGGACACATTGGAGAGTAGTATACTGATGTTTCCAGGGCTGCCTATATCAAGCTCTGCAATGGCATGTATGGCTGTCCCTAACAGAGAAAAGTAATACCTGAATCTTTAAGATCTTAGACTAAGAAAAACTGAATAGATGCAAAGAATACTTTTCTTTCTAAGTCTGACTAAAAGAAAAGTTCAAACAGAGGGCTGCACTTTAGGATTTCCTTATGCCCTAATAAGCCATAGCGACATTGTCTCACTTAAAGGGGCTGTCCAGGACTTTTACACTGATGATCTATCCTTAGGCTAGGGTCAGACGGCCGTAGATTCTCTTATCTGAAAGAAACAGGCCAGTTGTGCAAGTCACACGATCAGAATTTGATCCAAGTGTTTGCATAGTGTGATCCGATTTTCTCAGACGAGGAGAAGATGGAAAACAAAATTTCCACATTTTCTCCATTCTATGAGTACATGGAAGTATGACTGCATTCAGATGTCATCTGAGTGCAAAGTCTCATGATTTGCACGTACTCATTGACTTGCATGGCCGAGTGCAATCTAATCCAATGGAATTCGGACATGCTTCGTTTTTTTTCGTCAGAAAAAAGTCGAAAATATGCACAGCCCCATAGAACAACATCGGTCCGAGTATGATCCGATGTTTTGTCAGCTCGCACTCAGATGGAAAATATAGTGGTGCGCACCTGACCTTAGGATAAATCATCAATATCTGATCAGTGGGGGTGCAACACCTGACACCCTCCCCTGATCAACTGATCCCAGTACCAGCGGCCAGAAGTGCTCAGTTGTGGAGCTGCACAGCACAGCTTCATCAACTGTATAGTAGTCATTGCCAGACACTGCACACCTGCCCCCTAATGATTTGCACCAGGAACAACTAATTGGCAGAAGTGCCGGATTTCACACCCCTACTTATCTAATATCGATGACCTATCCCAAAGATAGGCCATCAATATAAAAGTCCCAGATAACCCCTTTAATGATACAACATATTTAATGATTGTATGATAAGCGCCCTACAACATCTTTAATATACTTTGACCACGATTCATCATTTGTGGTGCTTTTTTAACTAATTTTTTGTCTTGTCTTAGTTGTCATTTTTTTGTGTCAGATAAATTTGGCGCAAAGTTACTTTCTTTCTGTTTTGAACTGTTTTCGGAACTTTTGGTGCCCAAAGTCACAAAAATTGCACCAAAATGTTGGCATATGCAAAAAATACACCGGGGGGGGGGCTGGAGTGAAGTTGCGCCAAATTTTGTGACTTTTTAAAATGTCGCAATTGATGTATCAGGCTGAAACACCTGGAATTGCTAGACTCTGCCCACAAAGTGGAAAAAAATATGCAAGGAAATAAAAAATAGACTTCAAAAAAGGAAAAAGAATAATGAAATTAGGTGCAGAAAAAAGTGCAAAACACATATGAAACATTCAGATATTTAAAATCTGTTCTGAGTAGATGGTTTGATGACACATACAATGGGGCAGTACTGTGGCTATGCAGCACTGGGGTTCATGGTTCAGTTCCCACGGTGGACAATACCCGGAAGGTGTTTTTTCGTGTGTTTCCTCCCACACTCCAAAAGCATACTGATAGGAAATTTGTGTACTCCAATGGGGACAGAGATGATTAAGTCTGTAAACCACTGTGGAATGTGATGGTGCTCTATAAGTAGAATAGATTCTTGCCCTAAATATATATACACACTACTCAAAAAAATAAAGGGAATACTAAAATACCACATCCTAGATGTCCAGTTATAAATCTTTATTCATTGCATAGAGGAATGCATTGAGAATGATAAAACATAAAAATGATCAATGTAAATCAAAAGTAATATTCCATGGAGGTCTGGATTTGGTTTATACTGAAAATCAAAGTGGAAAATCAAATTACAAGCTGATCCAGCTTCAGTGGAAATGCCTCAAGACAAGGAAATGATGCTCAGTAGTGTGTGTGGCCTCCACATGCCTCTACAACCTCCTTTCAATGCCTTGGCATGGTTCTGATGAGGCAGCGGATGTTCTCCTGAGGGATCTCCTCCCAGACCTGGATTAAGGCAACAGACAACTCCTGGACAGTCTGTGGTGCACAGTGGCGTTGGTGGATGGAACGAGTCATTATGTCCCAGATGTGCTCGATTGGATTCAGGTCTGGGGAAAGGGCAGGCCAGTCCATAGCATCAATGCCTTCATCATGCAGGAACTGCTGACACACTTCAGCCACATGAGGTTTAGCATTGTCATACATTAGGAGGAACCCAGAGCCCAGTGCACCTGCATGTGGTTTCAAAATGGGTCTGAGGATCTCATCATGGTACCTAATGCAGCCAGGGTACCTCTGGCTAGCACATGGAGGGCTGTGGTGCCCTTCAAAGAAATGGCTCCTCACACCATTACTGACCCACTGCCAAACCAGTCATGCTGGAGGATGTTGCAGGCAGCAGAACATTCTCCACGGTGTCTCCAGACTCTGTCATCTCTATCACAAGTGCTCAGTGCGAACCTGCTCTCATCTGTTAAGAGCACAGGGCGTCAATGTCAAATCTGCCAAACACTGTGTTCTCTGGCAAATGCCAAACATCCTGCACGGTGCTGGGCTGAGAGCACAACCCCCATCTGTGGACGTCGGTCACTCAGACCATCCTCATGGAATCGGTTTCTAACCGTTTGTGCAGACACATGCACATTTGTGGCCTGCTAGAGGTCATTTTGCAGGGCCCTGGCAGTGCTCCTCCTGTTCCTCCTTGCACAAAGGCGGTCCTGCTGCTGTGTTTTTGCTCTCCTATGGCCCCCTCCACGTATCCTGGTGTACTGGCCTGTCTCCTGGTAGCGCCTCCAGCCTCTGGACACTACGCTGACAGACACAGCAAACCTTCTTGCCACAGCACGCATTTAGCCACTTGTGTGGGTTGTAGAGTCCGTCTTATGCTACCACGACTGTGAAAGCACAACCAACATTCAAAAGTGACCAAAACATCAGCCAGAAAGCATTGGTACCGAGATGTGGTCTGTGGTCCCCTCCTGCAGAACCACTGCTTTATTGAGGGTGTCTTGATAATTGCCAATAACTTCCATCTGTTGTCTATTCCATTTGCATAACAGCATGTGAAATTGATTGTCAATCAGTGTTGCTTCCTAAGTGGACAGTTTGATTTCACAGAAGTTTGATTAACTTGGAATTACATTCTGTTGTTTAAGTGTTCCCTTTATTTTTTTGAGCAGTGTGTGTGTATATATATATATATATATATATATATATATAAACACACACACACACACACACACACACACACACACACACACACACACACACACACACACGTGTCCCATGATTCACTAGTTTTCTACTACAGGAAAGATGTATATCTTTGTACCGTGTTAGTACAGTAGTTGATACCTTTTAATGGCTAACTGAAAAGATGGTAATACATTGCAAGCTTTCCAGACTACTCAGGTCTCTTCATCAGGCTAGACTAATACAATATTAGTTTTCTACTATGTATTTTTCTGCCAATTTGACCTCTTCATCCCATTCTTTCACATTTTGGTCATCCCCTACTGTCAATCACTATTAAAAAAATATTTTTTTTCTATTTTGCAGTGTTCTGTCTGTTTGGCATGCTCTTGCCACAAAATACTCAAGAAGACCGCTTTTTTTTTCTTCCCCTGCTATCAACCTTTTTCTTAACTTCTCTTTTACTTAAAAGTCTAGCTTGGCTAAGCATCTGGCCACTTATCTTTTTACTAACTATTCCCTCTATCTCTCTCGGTTTGTGTTTGCAGTTTCATCTTTTGGTTCAGATGATACCAAAATATACGCATCATCCCAGATAATTTTTCTTACCCTTCTAAATAACACCCACACTAGTTAGTGTCTGTTGACTATATGCTTTATATCATAAAACTGAAGGCTCTTTCAATGAGACAATGGTTGCTGAGACACAGACCTCAGTTATACAGTGTTTGACTCCGATCTGTGTTTTCTCCTCACAGTCCACTGCCAAATCGTGTTGCATTTACCAATAACATCTTATTCTATTACATCTATAGAATGGGAGGAATAGAACTAAGCAACTGCACATGTGAAAAAGACTTGGGTAGCTAATAGATCACAGACTGCACATGGGTCAGCAGTGTCATGCAGCAGCTAAAAAGGCAAACACAATTCTGGGATGTATTAGGAGAAGCATAGAGTCTAGATCATGTGAAGTAATTATTCCCCTCTATTCCTCCTTGGTCAGATCTCATCTTGAATACTGTGTCTGGGCACCATGTTTTAAAAAAAGACATTGAAAAGCTGGAGCAAGTTCAGAGAAGAGCTACCAGGATGGTATGAGGACTGCAATGTATGTCCTACAAGGAATTGTTAAAGGTCTGGGAATGTTTAGCTTGCAAAAAAGAAGGCGAAGAGGAGACTTAATAGCTGTCTACAAATATATGAAGAGATGTCACAGTGTAGAGGGATCATCCTTATTCTCATTTGCACATGGAAACACGAGAAGCAATGGAATGAGACTGAAAGGAGAATATATAGATTAGATATTAGAAAAAAGTTTTGACAGTGAGAGTGATCATTGAGTGGAACAGGCTGCCACGAGAGGTGGTGAGTTCTTCTTCAATGGAAGTTTTCAAAATTAGGCTGGACAGACATCTGTCTGAGATGTTTTAGTGAATCCTGTATTGAGCAGGGGGTTGGACATGATGACCCTTGAGGGTCCCTTCCATCTCTAACATTCTATGATTTTATGTTTCTATTCCTATATACCACTTACAAAGTGTTCCACAATTCTGCAAAATAAGCAATTTTGCACTTTACATCTTATTAAAAGTTATCTCTGTTCTCAAGAATGTAGAGATTTTTGATTCACTTGTGTACAACTCATTGCTTGGGTTACTGGCCATGCTCAGTCATATCTCAGTGTGGCCACTTACCTGTGCAAGTAGCATGTGCCACGTGGTGGATCTATACTTTAAGGGCTCATTCACAAGTCCAGTTTTTCCACGTACGAGAAAAATTGACTGAATATTGTAATCTGACTTTGATCAGAGTTTGATCAGCATTTGATCAGGGTGTGGTCCGAGTGTCATCCATTTTGTATGTTTTTATTGCGTGTGGAGAGAAAAATAAAAAGTTTATCCACTTTCTCCTTTCTGACAGTGTGTGAAAATTGTACCTCACTTGGATGTCATCCGAGCCCGGGCCTATACTTTCACGGACTTGCATTGCCGACCATCAAAATTGAACAAGTCTCCGATATTTTCTGCTGACCACTTTGAGGAAAAAAATGAGACTTGTGCTCAGCCCCATAGAATATCATATGTACGAGTACTATCTGTAAAAACCATGGATAGCATTAGTGCGAAAAAATAGGAAATGTGAATGTGTTCTTAGCCTGTAAGCGCAGCTTTGAAGATGCTTCTGTGCCCCTGTGCTTTTCCCATACTCAAAAGCAAAGCTGCCTCTGCTCACAGCATGAGAGATTGCTCAGTTTGGTCAAGCAAAAGGACAATGCCACTGGTTGGATCGGTCATTGTTCAGGAGTGCACTGCTCCCGGAAACAGAGTAGCCGAGAGACAGAGAAGCTGTAGACTTTTGAAGAAAATGAGACAAACTCTTGTTTTTTTCAAACAGACTTATGTCATATAACCATAGCACTTGGCCCATATACAATGTGAACTGGTCACAGATCTGTCCTCAGCTAGCTACTATGCAGCATTACTTTATACTTTATATCCTTGTTGGCTCAGAAACTGGCTGGGCGACTGGTTCATGAAGCTTTATTTATATTCCTCATCCACTTGCCAAGTTTCTTAAGACAAAATTAGATCATTGTATCTATTATGTTACTCTTCCAATTTTATTTACATTGTAAGCTCTTAAAAGCAGAAATCTTTCTTTTTTTGTCTCATTGTTTGTTCATTTGTTTTTCATTATTTGCCAAATTAGGTGAGGTTCACACACATACACTGGGCTGCACTTTGCACTGAATGGGGGTTTCTGTCGGAATCTTGCTTTTTTTTTGCGGATTACGATTGAAGCCCCGACAGAGCCCCAATGGAGTCATTCACTTCACTGAAGCTGGCAGAGTTAGTTTGGGCACTGCTTGACCTCTGATAGAAACCCCAACATAGTGCTCAACCAGGGACGAACAAAGAAATAAAGTATGACAACAGAAGTGCCCCCGAAACACTGTTTGATACCAACACAGTGAATTCATACATAGCACCCTCCAGATGCACAGTATGATGACTCTACTGTGCCCACCCGCAAAGTGACCTCAACACAGTATGATGCCCCGACTATGACCCCAACACAGCCTTCCACACAATATGATGGCCCACATAGTATGATGGACCCCAAACAACCCTACACACTGTATAATGGCCCCATCAAGCTCTCCAAACTGTATAAGAGCCCCCACATAACCCTTCAAACAGTATAATGGCATCCGCATAGCCCTCCAAACAATATAATGGCCCCAACATAGTCCTCCAAACAGTGTAATGGCCGGCCTCCACAGAGACCTCCAAACAGTATAATGGCCTCCACATAGACCTGCAAATAGAATAATTACCTCCGCAAAGGCCTCCAAACTGTATAATGCACCCCCACCTAGCCCTCAAAACAGTATAATGCTCCACCACATAGCCCTCCCAACAGTATAATACCCATCACACATAGCCATCCAAATAGTATAAGGGCCCCCACATAGTCCTCCAAACGGTATTATGGCCTCCACATAGACCTGCAAACAGAATAATTTCCCCCACATAGCCCACCAAACAGCATAATTCCCCCCCTCACATAGCCCTTCCTGTAATATAATGGCCCCACATAGCCTCCCATATAATATAATATAATATCTTACACATTGCCTTCCATACAATGTAATAGGCCTACATAGCCATCCAAAATAAAGAAATGGTCCCACAAAGCCTTCCATACTACAGTATGTATTGGGCCACGCATAGCCTTCCAAATAGAATAATCGGGCCCCGCATACCTTTCAATACAATGTAATGGACCTCACATAACTCTCTATATATTAAATGGCCCCACATAGCCTTCCATATAATGTAATGTCCACACAATGTACTAATTGATTAAAAAATAAAACAATAAAATACTCACCTCTCCCCGGTCTCCCGCTGTTGCGGACTACACAGTGTGTCTTCTGCAGCTCTGCACAGCCGGTGCATTTTTGTGACGTAATCGCACTCGCTGCCCTGAGATGTCAGATGCAGAAGGAGTATGATGGATGAGGGAATGCCAGCTGACATTTCCTCCTTCATCTTTTCATTCAACTGTATCTGCATCCATACACTTCTGTGAATACTGTTGATCTCTGACAACAGACATGCCATGGTGACTTTTAGCAGGCTACTCAATCTACAAGAAAACATGGACACGTGAACAGCCTCATAGTCTACAATCGGTATGTGTTCTTTCAGTGAAAATCACGAACACAACATGTACATGATTCGTGGATGTCTGAACGAGGCCTTCCTTTATTGTTTTTTTTTCTTACTAAATGTAAAATGCTGAAAACTATGTTAAAGAGGTTTTCCACTGCTTTTACATTGATGACCTGACCTATCCTAAAGATACTGTCACACTAAGCGATATCGCTAGCAATATAGCTATAACTTGTGACGTTATAGCGATATTGCTAGCGACATCGCTGTGTCTGATACTTACCTATGACCGGCTCCCCCGCTGGTTATCGCTGATCGCGCGAGAACGTCCTGGACCGCTTCTCGTCGTCAGCTTCCTGCGGCGCTTCCTATGGAGAGACGAGCGACGAGCGTGGAGCCGGGCGGGAGGACGTCAGGATCGCCTAGTGTAACAGGTAAGTAGCGACCCCCGTCCCAGCGATGTCGCTGGTGAGATCTGCCTGTGTGGCAGCTCACTAGCGACCACTTAGCGATGTACCAGCGATCCTGACCGCGTCATATCGCTGGTCGGGATCGCTGGTACATCGCTATGTGTGACAGTACCTTTAGATCATCAGGATAGGTCATCGATGGCTGAACGGCTGGGGTCCGACAACCGCAACAGCTGTTTTCAGTGTTGGGGCAGTGGCCCCCAGCTGGAAGTACTCATTTTCCTAGCCGCTCCATCTACTTGTAGTGGCTGCCGCATGGTACTGCACATGCGTCCGTCTCGTATTGATTTGAATCAAGGTGGATGTGTAGTACCCTGCAGCAGCCACTACAAGTAGACGGAGCAGCTCGGCAAGTGATCAGCGAATTTAAATAGTATTACGTCCCTGTGCACACGCACACAGGTCACAAAATTAATTAACACAGACATTTAAAGCAAGATACAAAGACACACAATAAAACACAAAAAGATTACAAAATAATGTATCTAATATATAAAGCTGAATGTGTGTGTATGTTTGTATGTATGTATGTGTGTATGTCCGGGATTAGAATTTGCACCGTCGCAGCTACAGCCACAAAATTTTGCACAGTCACACGTCTGGACCCCAAGAGCGTCATAAGCTATGTTGTGAGGTGGAATTTTAACCCTGCGCATTCCATTTCACCAAACAATTTTGCCCCTAGGTACATAATGGGGAAAAAGTGTATGTACTGTATGTATGTATGTGTGTATGTCCGGGATTGGCATCTGTACCGTCGCAGCTACAGCCACAAAATTTTGCACAGTCACGCGTCTGGACCCCGAGAACAAGCATCATAGTCTATGTTGTGAGGCGAAATTTTAACCCCGTGCGTTCCAATTCACCAAACAATTTGGCCTATTATTCTTATAATTTCTATGGTGTTATCGTCCTTCTGTAAAGCTGGAAATAACACAATTTATTACCGTGCCAACACAGACCACCCTCTGACACAGACTGCAGGGGGAGCCCAGTATCACACAGGATAGAATTAGATACACGGCTCAGCAGTCAGTATCACACAGGATAGGATTATATACACAGCTCAGCAGTCAGTATCACACAGGAGAGGATTAGATACACAGCTCAGCAGTCAGTATCACACAGGATAGGATTAGATACACAGCTCAGCAGTCAGTATCACACAGGATAGGAATAGATACAGGGCTCAGCAGACAGTATCACACAGGATAGGATTAGATACGCAGCTCAGCACACAGTATCACACAGAATAGTATTAGATACACGGCTCAGCAGACAGTATCACACAGAATAGGATTAGATACATGGCTCAGCAGTCAGTAACACACATGATAGGATTAGGTACATGGCTCAGCAGTTGGTATCACACAGGATAGGATTAGATACACGGCTCAGCAGTCAGTATCACACAGGATAGGATTAGATACACGGCTGAGCAGTCAGTAACACACATGATAGGATTAGGTACACGGCTCAGCAGTCGGTATCACACAGGATAGGGTTAGATACACGGCTCAGCAGATGGTATCATACAGGATAGGATTAGATACACAGCTCAGCAGACAGTATCAGACAGGATAGGATTAGATACACGGCTCAGCAGTCAGCATGACGCAGGAGAGGATTAGACACATGGCTCAGCAGTCAGTATCACACAGGATAGGATTAGATACACAGCTCAGCAGTCAGTATCACACAGGATAGGATTAGATACACGACTGAGCAGTCAGTATCACACAGGATAGGATTAGATAAATGACTGAGCAGTCAGTAACACACATGATAGGATTAGGTACACGACTCAGCAGTCAGTAACACACGATAGGATTAGATAAACAGCTCGGCAGAAAGTATCACACAGGAGAAGATTAGGTACACAGCTCAGCAGACATTATCACACAGGATAGGGTTAGATACACAGCTCAGAAACAGGATGTGCCAAAGGAGAGGACATTTTCATTCCAAGAATTCCACTCATTCCATCTGATTTGTTTTTTTATTTTAAATGCCTCCAGTTTCCAGTTCAACTGCTATTTGCAATGTCCATTAACAATGCTCAGGGACAGACCTTGAGAGTAGTAGGGATCGATTTGCAATCTCCATGCTTTTCTCATGGTCAACTTTATGTGGCCTGTTCAAGAGTTGGAACTGCCAAAAATCTGTTCATCTTTGCACCGAAAGGAAGAAGCAAAAATCTTGAATGAGTTGAAAATAAAATACTCTCAATACTTGGATAATCGTTTAGTTAATTTGTGTTGCAAATCTGTAGTGTTGAATATATGATGTGAAATGTTTTTATGTGCAATATAATCATTATAATTTGTTATAACTAACCACAGTTGGTTACTATGCCCAGGCAACGCCGGGTTCTTCAGCTAGTATAAGATAAAACCACTATGGACATGATTATATAGTTACTGTAATTCCGATTAATTGAACTCAATGAGACAAAGTTTAGCCAAGATGTAACTGCAATGTCATTTAATTCAAGAAATATATATAGTAATCAAACAAACGTGTTATAATAGCCAAGGTATCTTGTTAGACACAATAACAGGATAAAGACGATTTTACGTCCATTGGGCTGGAGCCTCCTTTTCTATTGAAACACTATTCATAGGATTTATTGAAGTGTTTTCACTGATTCACTAATTGCTAGAACAGGTTTTGAGACCTGATGGATATATTTAAAATGTGCTTTAGAAAAATATGGAAGACAATATCCCTGTGACAAATGCTATGGAAGCTCCATTGTAGACTGGAAAGAAGAGATTTACAGCAGGTGCTATTCACTAATGGGGATTCACAGAATGAAAAATGTGTTGCGCGTGTTGTTGTGGAACCACTCTGCCACAGTCCAGGGAGAGCCTGGAGGGGCATAACTTGGTGGACACCTGACTCTTTGCTAAAGCCCCTGACGGTGGGGTTAGACTTGGCTCCAGATGGACGCTAGGTGCTACTCCAGGTTAGACCAACGGAGCCGTGGCAGCTGACTCTCAAGGGGGACAGGGAAGCAAAACCGTCCAAGAACTGGTTAGCAGGAGGGTACAGCAGGTAGACGGGTGTGGGTTCAGACACAAGCAGGACTGGTACAGGAACATAAGATGAGCACAGGTACGAGATCATGGGTGAAGGTATATAGAAGCAGGTTCTACTACTACATCGGCACTTCATAATATTATGTAATGTAGCTAGCACTCAATATTTCTGGAAAGTAAAACATAGAACATAGTGATTGCATACTGATAGCATATATGGCTATGTAAGGATATGGACATGCTGCCTACCTTGAAGAAACAAGTTTTATTGTTGAAATGTGTTAATTGTTGTTGTAAATTGTGTTTTGTGTCTCTTTGTAAATATCGTGTAGTGTGAATAGTGTAATGTGATTAGTGCTAATCAAGTGTTAATGATGTTAGGAATGTGTATAGTTGACTATAGGGAAAGTTGAGAGTTATTAGTTTGGACAAGTCCACCATGTGAGGGACTAGTGTAAGGGAAAGTGACTGGTTCCTTCTAGAAAGACAGATAGCGCCTGAAGTGCTTAGTGAGCAGACCAAGAGGTTCGCGGTGAACAGTGCAGCATTCAAGGGTGACCCTAAATGAGAGGAGATAGCAAGATCCTGAGCATTAGTGATAGAGAGACAGAATATCCTTTCTGAGATGGGTCCTAAGAGAGGACGCCTAGCCACAAGATCCAGAGCTTGTAATGCTGGAAGGTGACAAGCCTAAACAGGACTGAATGACTGAAATTAGTGAAGGGTTCAGAGCGGGAGTTCCAGGAGGAAGGATGATGTATAGAGAATGCTTCAAAGTGTAAAGGAAGCGTCCATAAGACTTTGTATCTGCTATACCTGCTACCCCTTTTATACAACTCTTCTCAAGTTGCTATTCAGTAAAATAATTTATTTTTGAATGGTGGCCCCTCATTGCTCATTGGGGGAACTACAATACCCAGAGAGATTAGCAAAATTAGGATTATTTAGTCTAGAAAAAAGATGACTGAGGGGCGATCTAATAACCATGTATAAGTATATAAGGCTGGGTTCATATTGCATTAAGGGTGTGCGTTTAACACATCCATTACATAGCCGCATTAACGCTATGTAACGGATGCGTTAAAGCACCCATACACTGCTATAGACGAGCGCATCGCTAACGCATGTCATATTCGGCATGCGTTAGCGATGTGCCGTCACTACTAGCTAGTGAGATCACATAACGCGATACACAAAAAGCAGTTGCGCTAGCACAGTCCGTTTAACGCATAAGTTGAACGGACTGCACTAACGCAATCTGAACCTGACCTAAGGGAACAATACAAGTTTCTCTCCGTGGATCTGTTTATACTAAGGAAGGTGATGGTCACAAGGGGGCATACTCTGTGTCTGGAAGAGAGAAGGTTTTTTCACCAACATAGAAGAGGATTCTTTACTGTTAGGGCAGTGAGAATCTGGAATTCCTTGACTGAGGAGGTGGTGATGGCGAACTCAGTTGAGGGGTTTAAGAGAGGCCTGGATGTCTTCCTGGAGCATAACAATATTGTACCTTACAGTTATTAGGTTCTTTAGAAGGATGTAGATCTGGTGATTTGTTCTGATGGAATATAGGCTGAACTGGATGGACAAATGTCTTTTTTCTATGTTACTATGTTATGTTATTGAACAGTGAAACATCTGGTCTTGGCAAACCAGCAACATCTTTTGCATGTGACCTACATGGGTGTAATACCCTAACAGCACAAGTCCACACACTCAGCCAGGACCTCCACTTTCATATAACGTGCCTGTTGCCTCAGAAAAATGCCTCGCCCATGACTACCGCCCTGCATCACGTTACCGCTCCGTGGTTGTATGTATACATATATATATATTTTGCTTCCATAAAAGGGGTCCATAGTAGATACTCAAGTTTCAAATTTTTAATTATTTTTTAAGTTGATATTGAACAGATTTATATGGTTATATCTAAAAGTGACCAATGTTAACGGACAGGCAACTATATCCAATTAATCCCAATGGGATTTATACTTTTATATGATCATTTTAAGCCATTAGCAAAACTCAATAATGTAAAATATCTCATTGTTACAAGACATGAACCATCTTGATATGACTGGAGGAAGTGGACAAATGACAGCGAGATTCTGCTATGGACGTTAATTACATATGCTGTGTAGCAACTCTGCTGGCATCACTGCATGGCCTCCCATTCCCCACTCACCAACTTGCTCACTGCTCCAGGCCATGCTGTGAATTCTGTTTACTGCCAGCTCCTTGCCTTGCCTCCTGTCTGTTGTGTTCATGTTTCCTGACTGTGTGTATTGGGGGGCAGTGCCTGAACTCTCTGCTTCTTATTGAGTCAGGGTGCACCTGACTAATGTGTCCCTGACCAATTACCTAGAGCCCTCTACTATTTAGGGCTGCCCCACCCACTGGAACCTTGCCTGAGCAATGTCTAAACTCAGTTCGTGTTTTGCTGCTGAGTAAGCCAGGTCCTGTTCTGTGTTTCTCCTTCTCTGGAGGCTACACTCCAGCTTTGTCTTGTGCCTGTATGTCTGCCCTCCTGGAGGCAGAATATCCTGGTCCCTGTGCTATAGCTCCTGACTTTGTCTTGCCTAGTACCTCCGTCCGCCCTCCAGGAGGCAGAATATCCTGGTCCTTGAGTCTTTGTCCCTGCACCTTGTCTGAACTCTGTCCTACCCCTGCCTCCTTGTCTTTGGCTTCTTTCCCTGCTGTGTCTTTCCCTGTGTCCTCTGTTATGAATGAGTCACCGAGGAGGAAAAAACAAAAAGCAAGCTAAGCCCAGAAAACCGGAGAGGTTGGTAACTAGCGGATTGCAGACCACTGATCCTATCCACAACAACTAGCAGTAGCCGTGGAGCGTGCCTACGGTGGTCCTAGACGCCTTGTCATGGTCGGAGAACTAAATAAGCCTAAAGAAAGAAAGGGAAAATCTAAACTGCCCCAGAGCAGACCCCAAAGCAATAGACAGCCCCCAACATGTATTGTCGGTGAAACAAGATGAAAACACAGACACAGATAGAAAGATAGGCTGAGCAAACAATGGGGCCCTCACTAACTAGAAAGGACAGGAAAGAAAAGCCGCTGTCTGCAATCATGCAAAAAACCCTGCCAAAAATAATGTCCAACACGTCTGATAGAAAAAGGCCCTGAAGTCGCTAGACTTCAAAACACTATATCAGCACTCAGGTATATTCTGAAGACAGAGCAAAAGAGATCAACTGATCAGAGACAAAATGGGGATTCAGCCCAGTCCCAGCCAGGGCTGGCTGAACACAAAAGCTAAGTAAACCAGACAAAAACTCATTAGAACAATAGAAAACTTAGCAGAGAAAACTTAGCTTTAGGAAGGCAGGAACCAAACTGGAAACCAGAAGCCACAGTCAGGAAAAATCACCAGCAAGAAACTAGGGAGTCGGCTGCCTTAAATCCAATCAGAAACTCCTGATGTCCAATCGCAGTCCTCTTCCTCAGGTGGCCGGTCTCTGCCATTTAGATCAGCATCATTACCTCCCTTCACCAACAGAGGGAGTCCAGATAGAGAACTTACTACTCCTCTGTCAGCACAGCCAGCTCCATAACCCTCACCAGAAGCCAGAGGAAAACCCGAAAATGAGCTCATAACAGTCCTCCCTGTCCGTGCTCTGCACCCTTACAGCTCTGCCTTCTCTGCACTCTTGGAGCTCCGCCTGCTCTGCACCCTTGCAGCTCCACCTGCTTCGCACCCTTGCAGCTCCACCTGCTCTGCCCCCCTGCAGCTCTGCCTACTCCGCACTCCCGCGGCTCCGCTCCTAACCTGCTTTGTCATACTCCACTCTTTCCTGTCAATACCCGTACCTGCTCCTCCTGTGTGAACAGGTCCAAACCTGTTCCGTCATACTCCACTCCTTCCTACCTATACTGCTACCTGCACCTGCTGTGTGAACAGGCCCCTACCTGTTCCTTCTCATACCACGCCAGCCTGCCGTGTCTTATCCGTGCCAGCCTGCCCTGTCTCAGCCTTGCCAGCCTGCCATGTGTCTCAGCCGTGCCAGTCTTCCCTGTGTCTCAGCCATGCCAGTCTGCCCTGTGTCTCAGCCGTGCCAGTCTGCCCTGTGTCTCAGCCGTGCCAGCCTGCCCTGTATCTCAGCCGTGCCTGCCTGGGTACCAGCCGTGCCTGCCGTGCCCACCTGCCTGCCTGTCACTCGCACCTGACCAAGTGTCCTGTCCCCGAGTGCGATCAGCAGTCACAGCCAGACACCACCCTGGATTGGCACCTGGCAGCTGCCTACTGCACAACCCTGACCTCACCATTGGAGGCTCCAGAGAAGACCAAGGCAGCTGTCTTAGTAACGCCCCTTCCAGGGTAGTTTGGTCTGTGGCACAGTGGGCCCACAACCCCCCCCGGCTCTTACCAACCCACCAAGGCGTGAGCGTGACAGTAGTGGGGCCACAATCCCCTGGCTCGCGTCAACCCGCCACGGCGCGAGCGTGACATGCTGTTTATCATTTTTTTTTTGTTATTGTTCCCAAAAACAATGTATCTGTATTGTGCAGTGTTATGCTGCTAATAATCCAGGCTTCTCATTGCTTCTATAATGTTATACAGAGTCATGTTTTCATAAGCGTGCCGCTTCCTGATGTGTGGGCTCTTTGGCTGCTGGCCAATGCTGACAACTTTTCAGCAGAGCAATTGACCCACAGGCTTGAAGGAGTTGAAGTTTCTAGTTTTTGTAAGACACTGGATGAAGGGTTATATTCAATGACTACCATAGAAGTCTGGGTTCCAGCACTTTATTTTAACTATGATTGTATTTACTGTTCCTGTTCTGAATTTCCCTTTATATTTGGCAGCCACATAACATCTACAAGGAACCCAGTTTCACTAGAACATTTAAGTCAAATAGTTTATGTCCCTGAGCACCGTAACGTACTAAATCTGCTGAATAGTTTCCTTGAATCAGCAGTCCGAAATGTAACCAAGTTCCTGTAAAATCAGGAGAGCAATAAATGGAAAGAGGTACATTTTAGGAAGGTTATTATGAGATTATAGGCTTGTGCACATGAGCAAAGAAAGAGATTACCGACAATAGCATGTGAACTGACAATTAGCAGCATGCTACTAAGCTAGCACAAGAGACTCTGGTAACCCCCATATGCATCAGGGAATTATCCTATTCCAATTAATCCAACTTTACTGTGTATGTCCTGATTCATCCTCAAACACATACCATCTATTTTTATTATGAATTAAGCTCCTGTTAGGCATTAGATAATTTTCCGGAATTTTTTTTATTTTAAGGAATGTGTAATCAGAAAATTTCCTATAGTTTCCATCAAGCATTGTAGCCTATGATCACCGTTACCTTACAGCATTGAGTCCCTGGGTATGAAACCGATCAAGCAACACAAGTTTTGAACAAAGAAATGGACCGAGTGCCACAATAAATGACAAGTTTTGAAAACAATGACTGATCTTCCTGATTAGTACCGACCTTTTCTAACATAAAGGCAGAAAAAACAAATAAACAAGATAGACGCCAAGATAAAAATGTGGTATGCTTTGGGAAGAAAATAAGGTGAAGAACAATGCTTCCCGAATCTGTATGCTCATGTATCCCTCCGTCAGGAACAATGTATCTGACAGGCGCAGCTCTTCTACTTTCATTTCTCCCTTCTCACCAGATTTTCAGGAGTTTCCTGGCTCTAGCTGCTGTGTGAAACCTGATACCACAGTTGATGAGGTGGGAGTCTGTGAACTAAATTCTGAAACAGAGCAAGATGGTGACAGTGATGAGGAGGAAGAAGATATAGAATCTTATTATATGGGAAAAGATAAAAAAACAAATGGACCAAGAAGCCAGCCATGAAAAAACATATGGAACCTCATAACATTATCCCTCACCTTCCTGCAGTTATGGGAACAGCATGTAATGCAAAAAATGCAGCTGAATGCTCTAATACTTTTTTCACAGATGACATTCTGGACTCTATTGTCCTATACACTAATCAATATATAGACAATATAAAGCACAAGTTCATCTGTGACAGAATCCTGAAGCCCATGGATGAAATCGAACTGCGTGCATTTTTTGGATTATTATACCTTCCAGGAGCTTATAGGGCAAATCGGCAAAGTTTGGAGGAACTTTGGGGTATAGAAAGTGATGGAATTGAAAAATTTGGCCTTGTTATGTCTCTAAAAAGATTCAAGATTCTAATTCGTTGCCTTCGGTTTGATGACAGAACTACCCGAACCAAACGTAAAACATATGACCGGCTTGCTCCAATTCGCGATGTATTCCAAAAATTTGTGGAAAACTGTAAGGTAAACTATCGCCCTGGGACAAATGTCACAATTGACGAAATGCTCCCTGGTTTTCGTGGCAGATGCACATTTCGTCAATACATACCATCAAAACCTAGCAAATACAGAATAAAAATGTATTCCCTTGTTGATGCCAGTAAGACCTACACATACAACATTGAAATTTATGCAGGAAAACAACCAGAAGGTCCTTACTGTGTCAGCAACAAACCCACTGATGTTGTGAAAAGAATGTCTGAGCCCTTATTTGGATCAGGTCGCAATATAACTGCTGATAATTGGTTTTCAAATTGTGATCTTATTGATTATCTAAAAACGCAGAAGCTTTCATATGTCGGAACTGTAAGAAAAAATAAAAAAGAATTGCCGCCACAGCTTGTTACTGTGGCAGGGAGAAAACAGTACAGCAGTATGTTTGCATTCCATGATGGAAAGGTTTTGGTTTCCTATGTACCACGCGGAAAAAAAAATATACTTCTTCTCTCAACGCTTCATAATGATGATGCCATCGATCCTAAATCTGAAGCACAACAAAAACCAGAGATTATTACATTTTATAATGAAACCAAAGGGGGTGTTGATACAACTGATCAGATGTGCTCAACTTTCAGCGTCAGCAGAAACACCAAGCGCTGGCCAATGGTCATATTTTTCGCTATGCTAAATTTGGGTGGTATAAATTCACAAATCATTTACCTTGAAAACCAGCTTGAACCACTCCGTAGACGATTGTACCTGAAAAAATTGGCCCATGAACTAAAGCTTGGAGAGCTACGCAGGAGAAGTATGAAAACCATCGGTATCCCCTCTGGCCTTCAAGTTAGGCTCAAAAGATTCCGCCCAGATATTGATACTGAAAATCCAACACCTGTACCACCTCCCAAAAGAAGGCGATGCACCACCTACACCATGGAAAGCGGGAACAGAAGGCTTTCAAATTATGAATGTCTCAAATGTCATCATGCAATCTGCCTGACACATGCAAAAATGTATTGCAATTCTTGCTCTTTGCTTTGCAAATGTGTTTTTTTCTGGGGAACCTTCAGGATCTAATTCAGATTAATTCTGTGTGTAATATTATTCTAGGTGCCTAGAAAATGTTTTTGTGCCAAAATTTTCTCTTTTTAATAACCGTTACTTGATATCATTGGGGGCTATTTGGTGGGAGTTTTGAAAGTTGTGTATATCAAAGTTATTACTTTTATGTTGAGTAAATGGGTTTGTTTTGCACCTGATAATGTGTAGTCTCTTTTATTACATCCCTAAGAAGGTCTCTGATCACTTTTAGATCACTGAAATTGAGAAGATTAGATTTTCTAGGCATTTTTCTAGCCTGCACTTGACAGGCACATTGTTCCATTACGAGTTAGTGCGAATATTGTTCCTGACGGAGAGGTATGGATAAAATTGAGATAATAAAATTAGCATTTTTACCCCCTAAAGGGGTTGTCTGGTCCAAAATGATAAATCTGCAGTCACTATGTGTGACTGCAGACTTATGAATCACCCCATTACACACACTGTGGGCTGTGGGGATTCGTCAGTTTCTGAGCAGGGACCATAGTGTATGTATGCATAATGCATACCCGCGGCCGGATCCCTTTCAGTGGGCGCAGTCTCACTCTATACACTTGTATGGAATCGACCACACCCACTGGACGGCCGCATACCTAGTCGGGGCACGACCTCGCCCTATACAAGTGTATGGAGCGAGGCTGAGCTCACTGGACGGGCTCTGGCCGGGAGTACATATAACGCATACATAACCTCTGGTCCCAGCTCAGAAACCAGCGAATCCCCGCAGTGCACAGTGCATGCACTTTTTGGGATTCATACAGTAAGTCTGCAGTCATACAGAGTGACTCCATACTTATCGATTTAGACTGGACAACCCCTTTAAAGACAATGTCAGGTCCAATAATGCTATTAAAGGGACTCTGTCTGCACAGAATAACTGTTCAAACCAAGTACAGGCACTCAGTGCATCATGGCACGGCCAAAGAGTTAAATACCCCTTCTGATCTGCTTGTTTTCCCCTCTATCTCTGCCCTTCTCTCAAAGAAAAGGGGACAATGGAGATACATGGAAAACAAGCATTCCTCTGTTGTCTGAGTATACTTGGTATTTTTCGTTATCCCTCTTCTTATTGCCTTGTTAGTCTGGTTGGCATATTATGGTACACTATTACTTCCCTCTTCCCTGAGTGGGGGAAGGGTACAGACTGAGGACAGATTCAGGATCTAAAGCAAGGAATGTGGCCCCGGTGTCTTCACCATCAGAAGTAATCCAGGGAATAGGGTGAGCTAGGGCGTCCCTACCGTTAGGGACAGGGAAGAAGCCCCTGGTACCGGTGTACAGAGGAAGACCGGGCTGCAGGTACCTGTATTGAGCAGGGTCCAGAACTGTCAAGGCTGCGTCCCATGTGGCCCAGTGGAAGGAATAGGGGATTGGACAGGTCCCATGACCTGGAAAGAGGGGGCGTGTTTAAGACAGAAACAGAGATGAAAGCAGGAATTAGTTTCCCGCCGGCAGCGCGAGCAGAAGCAGGCGTGCGGCACACTACGTAGGGTGACAGACAGCACGGAGACGAGCTGCGGCAGAAATTAAGTGAGCACTCTAAACAGACAGTGAGTGTGCAGAGCGCCATGTACCCGGCTATACAGAGGGCTGTGCTTGTACGGAGGAATGTGTGCCAGATGCAGGGTCCCAAGGTGTGTCCTCCTTTACCGACAGACGATCAGCATCAGCACACATATTGGACAGAGACTCCTGCAGTGCTCCCTACTTTGGCTGCACAGATTTATGGACTAGGGGCTCAACGAGTAAAACTGGTGACTGCCCATTGCCGCCAGAAGCTGGACCGTGATTTGCTGGTTCCACCTAAGGACGCCACGCTGGTCATTGCTGGTAATACAACTCCCATCAGACTGTATTCGAATGAGGACCAGAGAAGACCACGATAAGTGCCATTTACAAATCAGACTGTTGCGTTAACCCTTTGTATACTCCCCTTGTTACTATCCATTGGATAATGTTATTAGCTCCCTGCGAGGAGACCATTGCCACCCTTTACTTTGTTAGCCATTTAAACTACCTTGTTATACAGCCTTGTTCTGCAATCCCTGCGTTACTGCATTCCCGAACCTGCATACACCGGGACACCCGACAACAGAGTCGTGACACTCGGACTGGCCCAAAGGAGGACAGGAGAATCCTCTGGTTGGCCTCTGTATCCTCTGGTAGGCCCCTGTAAAGGACTGCTATTAAGTAGTGCTATTACACTTGATTCACAATTTGCAGAAAAATGTATCTACTCATTGATTAAACAAGCTATCCAAATTAATATTATATAGAAGCAAAAATAAATTTGGGTACTAGGGTCAGGTTATTTTTTCACGTAGCTGAAGTGTGGGCACCAAGAATCAATGTTACTGGTGGGACTTTACCAAGCCAGTCTGATGCTGCCAACATGTGCAGGTTAATAGCGCTATCTGACCAAACAGGATCCCTTTAAGTATCACATATGAAAGTTTAAATAAGGTCTTCAGTATAAGAGAAGAAAAGTGATGTTTAATGCTGATCCTATCTAAAATTATCTGCTTCTCTTTTGTAATCCGATGCTTGCTGGTGAAAAATTCTGCCCTTAGGTGGGTGTCTACAATGACATAGTAAACAATAGTTAGTGTTTCGTGTCTTTCCTGCCTCAGACAACTTACTACTCTAGCTGCCAAGAGTGACTGATCTTCAGGTTTAAGGTTAATGACACACTGGGGGATGTGCTTTGATTAAGAGTTTACTGATGAAGTCTTTGCGTGACTAGTTCTCATGCACGTGAAGAGGGGGATGTCATTTGCTTCAAGCAAATGGGAGGTCTATGACAGCACTCAATTATGTTTTCATGATTCATTATAGATAGTTTCTGTATATGTATATATATAAAGAAATTCAGCTCTGCTCGGGTTTTTAGAGCAGTAATACATATCTGAATTCAGTGAATACAGCAGGTCAGATGCAGGCTATCCAGATGTCGGAAATTACAGCCCCCATCATTTTGCAATTTTATAGTTTTCCTTCCCTTGACTATGGCCTACTCTAATTCCAGAATGTATACCACGTGGGGTACATGATTGACTATAGTGGTAACTGGGAAATAAGAAGCAGATATGTGATTGTTAAAGCTAGATTTTGCCTCTTGTTCTACCGTTCTACCTTACACAAATAAAAATGTCAAAAAAAGATATTGAGGAAATATATAATGGATCCTTCAGGATCTTTCTTCTCCAGCATATAGTACAGAAACACAATTTGTTTTTGAGCAGAAACGTTAAGTTATTCCATATTACTTTTATTATTTTTAGTACCCAGTATGCTACATTTGATGGCGTTTGAAGCTCTGAAGGGTTGTCACAGTGCAAAGAGATCATCCTTATTCTCATTTCACATGGAAACACGAGAAGCAATGCAATGAGGCTGAAAGGGAGAAAATACAGATTAGATCTTAGAGAAAACTTTTTGACAGTGAGAGTGATCAATGAGTGAAACAGACTGCCACGAGAGGTGGCGAGTTCTCCTTCAATGGAAGTCTTTAAACAGAGGCTGGACAGACATTAGTCTGAGATGGTTTAGTGAATTCTGTGTTGAGCAGAGGGTTGGATACGATGACCCAGGAGGTCCTTTCTAACTCTAACATTCTATGATTCTACATTTCAGATGGGACTTGTACAGACATTAAGACATAACAGAGTAAACACATAATTCAACAGATACCGAGAGGAGTGAGGGCACAGTTGCTCGCAAGCTTACACTATATGAGGAAATAGGGAAGACACGAAAGGTAAATGGTAAAAAGTAGTTGTATTGTACGTGGAGTGCCCGCAGGGTACTCGGTACCGGGCCGTTCACTCCTTAAAGGGGATGTCACGGTGGCAGTGACCCGGTCCGTGGCCCCGGGCGCCCATACAAAAATGGTGTAAAATGAAAATAATAAAGAGGGGGTTTTTAAAGGGGAAATGTTCGTGACGCCACCTGTGGTTTCTGGTCAGAGGTGACCAGCGCTGCGGTGCAGATCCTCTGGGACTGGTGGTGATGCAGCAGAGTTTAAATAGCTTCCCACAGTTGAAGCTGAGATCCAGGGCAGAGGTACTATGTTGAAGATGGTAGTGATGTAGAATTTGGCAAGGGATGTAGCAGTACTGAGTGGGTGTTGCAGGAAGAACTTGAAAGGACACAGTCAGGTGCAGTTTCCAAAGCTTTACTCACATTTCTCACAGATGCCCATTTGGTGCCATGTCCTCCTGGTGAGGGGTCCAGCAAGCTCCCAGGTAGATCAGGATTCACTTTCCCAGGACTCCCTTCAGTATACGCCTCTCCTGGCCGCCTCACTGCGTTGGCTGACCGCCTCCTGCCCAACACCTCACAGTCAGTGTCCCAAGCCAGCAGCCGCGGAACCTGTCGGGTAATGTCCTCTCTGAGTTCCCTTGCTCCTATATGGCTGCCTTTTCAGTGAAGATAACTGTGGCTTGTGCCAAGACGCCTACAGGTACCCCTGCCTCCGGCTTGCTAGTTGAGCCTAATGATATCCCCACTAGGCTAGAGGGCTGGTACCCCACTGCAACCTGGTCCCTCCACCCAGGGCCGGCATTTGGGAAAGGCAGACCAGGCAGATGCCTGGGGCCCCCACCTACAAAGGGGGCCCCCTGCATCTGCAGCCAATATATCAAGTGCCCAGAGGGTGTACAGCTGTGAATAATGCTGTGCATTGCTCTGAAGTCTTGGAGTGTCTCTCGCCAAGCCCCTTGAGCCCCCCTGTCTCTTTCTTCCTGCAGTTAGGTTAAAAGTTGAGAGTGAGGGGGAGGGGCTGATTACAGCACAGTGACAGTGCAGGAAGGAAGATGCCTGAAGCTCTGTATGTCTCCTCCTGAGTCCTGATCATGGCTGCTCCTAGCACTGTCCTGAGAATGGATATGCCTAAGTGAAGCCACAGATCCTGGTAAGAGCAGCAATAACAGGTCAGAGTGCAGTGATTTACTCACTGTGGTCCGGAGCTCTGTGCTGATTGCTTTAGGATCAAGATTCACAGCCACATACAGCAGCGATCAGCATCTGCTCTGACTACAGTCACTAATCACTGCTTGTAATGTGACAGGGCGACCTCCTGTCATTACTGTCTGGATGGCACAAGACAGGGATATTGTCTGCTGAATCAGGGGATTTATGATATAGAAATAAATGAATTCCCATGTGAAATAATAAGGGTAAACCCATACATATATACAGTACAAGTACAGGTGTGCATTTGAATCAGCGTTTTTGGTGCATTTTTTTTTTGCTGCCAAAGCCTGCTATTTTGGCAGTAAAAACACTGCTTTCAAAACACCAATTTTTAGGGTATGTGCAGACGATCCGGAAATGTCAGCACTTTGGCGCAGCGGACATGTGCTCCGTCTAAAGTGCTGCCATCTTACGCAGGTAAATCCGCATGTGTTCATCCCCTCCACTATGCTGTAACATCTGGCCGCTGTGGGTTGGATGCTGTGGACTTCTTATTTGCAGAAGAAAAAGCTGCAAAAATTCTGCATATGAATGTGGCCAAAAGCTACTTTTTAAAGTGCCAGCAAAATATATGAGATTTCTGAAATCTCCTGCATGCGCTTGTTTTTTTTCTGACTGAATTTCAGAACTGTAGCGCTTTTTAAATCTGCAGCGTGTCACTTCTTTCAGTGTGTTTTCACCCGTAGAAAGCAATGAAAGAATATAAAAGAGAAAGCTGCAGATATTGCAACGGCATTTTTCGCTGCAATTTTTTAAGTGGTTTTGTTGAATTAAACTATTAAATCTCGTTCACGCGTTCAGTATTTAGTCAGTATTTCACATCAGTATTTGTAATGCAGAAACAGCAGTGGAACAATCAGAGGAAAAGTATAGTAGAAACATGTCACCACTTCTGGATTTCTCACCCTCCTGGTTTTGACTTGCGCATACTGATGTGAAATACTGACCGAATATTCAACGTGTGAACGTCGCCTTAAACATACTGTAGACAAAGCAAACATCCTCACATTGAAAAAAGCTGAAAAGAGTGTAAAGAACACCAGAAAACAAGCTGAAAAACAGGTGCTTTGAACGCAACATTTTTACTACCAAGAGAACAGGTTTTGGCTACTGAAAAAAATGTGTGTGAACATAGCCATAGCATTTCAGAGTAAGACTATCTGTGGTGTTACCTAGGACTGCAGGTGACAACTACTACATTATCTGTTCTCAGAGAGTTATTACTGCTCTCTCTGGTGTTACATAGGATGAGATCACAGTCATGTGACTGGTCACGAGAGCTGGGAGGGCTTCTGTTCTGGAGTGTGCTGTGCATAGAGGGAATTGTATGGCGATCGGTACACAGCCCCTTCTGAAATGACAGGTGGGCGTGTTGGCTGATTCGCAGTGCGGGAAAACTACAATTCCGGCTGGGATAGCGGGTGGGAGTGTCAAAATCGGGACTGTCCTGCTGGATCCAGGACAGTTGGGAGCCCTGCTGTGTTATCTGCAGTGTTAAAAAAAAAAATAAGAGGGGGTTGGGGGACAACTCTTTGTCTTTGGGGCTTGGGCCCCCCAATCTTTTCTGACCCTAGCAATGCTCCTGTGTAATGCTAATAGTGGCAGACCCGTCGGCCATTATAAGGCCCCTGAATATGGGGGCCACAGTGCCAACACTGGCTCCAGGCCCCTCTGCCAACTGTTCATGTAACCTAAATGTATGATTTTACAATGTTAGCATTTGGGGCCCCACTTTAAACTTTTGCCTAGGGCCCCACTTTGTCTAAAACCAGCCCTGCCTCCACCCAACGCTAGTCGGCGTGGAATGAGTCCTGCGGTCAGTATGGTCACTGTGCCATGCCTTTAGGACCCCTTCTGTCCTTCTGGGAGCTTCCTTCTCCCTCTTCACTTCTTCTCTAACTTTCCTGTCAGCACTCTGACTGACCAGTCTTGTGAGCTCCTTCCTCCATCTTTCCCTTCTGCTGACTCACTCTTCCAGAAACTTCTCTGCTCCTGCAGCTCCTCCTGACAGGGAGCTGCTTCATCGCACTTCGCTCCACTTTCACTTTCTCCTCATGTCTGACTCACTCTCTCTGCACTGTCCTTTCCTGCTCTCTTAGCTACTCCCCTAGTCCTACTCACTCCACCCACCTCCCAACACCCTTTCCTACTCAGCAGGGAGAGACGGAAGACCCTGCTACTGTAGTGTGTGTGGGGTGCAGGTGTCAGAGTCCTGGGTGGTGCTCCCTTCTTACCTGAGAGTGGGGTACCACACCTCTGGGTTGGGTGCAGTACCTCTATGGTGACTGAACCCTCAGGGGCACCACATACGATCCTGTCATCAATATAATAAATAGAGTATTCATATAACGCTGTGTGAGCAAGTTGCGGTCTGCAGTGACAGACAGAAGGCAGAGCAAGAGGTAACAACTTTACTTTAACAGGGGGATACGCCACGCAGGGAGGTAAAGGGTTAAATGGGGGAAATAAGCAGTTAAATGGTTGAAAGCATGATTCAAAGACAAATGATATGCAGTGTTGAAGACCAATGGATACAGTAACGGCAGTTCGTTTAAGTTAACTTATACTGTTGGCCGTTTCTCAGGCCGTGGGTGTTGCTGAATGGACGATGGCGCCAACAATGGCTGGCACGATGCTTGTCTGATGTAGTCCTGTGGGCAACGATGATCTGTCTTCTGGCGGCAGCGGTCGGTCTCCGGTACCTTCCGCTGAGACCCTAGATGTATATTGGCAAGTTAGGGTGCAAACGTTTGTCCCGCACCCAGTCTCTCTTAGGTGGCACATGCGCTGTACTTACGGGCTCGCAGTGTATGTCACCTTGTTTTGTAGTCACCACCGGACACACTGAATGTCTCTCTCCTGTCTCTGCTAGCAACAGCGGAGGTAAGCAGACGTGGGCCTGCGTGGTAGCGGTACTCCAGGGACGATAAACTTTTCTCTTCCTGACGCGCGCTGCCTGTTCCCGCCAAGACTGACTGCTTCCGCGCGCGCTGTGACTGCTGCAGCTTAGCCACACACCCTACTTCTGTGTGCAAAGGTTTGTCCGATCCCTTATGCTTTCCCCCGGACAGCAGAGAAGACAGCCCCGACAGTTCCGTACCCGGCACAGAACAGGATCCCGTGGTCCGGTTTTCCTCCTTACAGCTGCATGAATCGGTCGCCAGCCAGTATGTGTGCAAGCACAGATACAGAATGTTATTAAATGCATGGAGGCTATAGGAACACATGCTACAAGGGACCTGATTTGGAAGAAAATTTTAAAGGTCAAAAAGGGAATAGTTGTATAAGTGACATGAGGTGATAGGCCATTCTCAAAAATGTGTTTTTAGGGCACACTTAAAATTGTGGGTATTGGGAATAAATCAAATTATCCAGAGTAGCGCATTGCAGAGAATTGGAGCAGCATGCAGAAGTCTTGGAGGCGGAAGTTGGAGGTTCCGATTATTGACAACGTTAGATGTAGGTCATTAGCCGAATGGAGGGCACTGGCAGGGTTATAGAGCTGAGGGATGAGCTGTACGGTGGTGCAGAAGAAGGCTTTAGCGCCCAAACATCATGCGTAGGGGACACTGGCATCACAATCTTTGCTCTGGTAAACATAGTTTATGTTGCAAATTGCCTCTTCAGAAAGAATGAGCACTTTTACTCTACAGCGCCACCTATTGGTAGTAGCGATCCTATAAGTCACAATCAACCCTTTAACGAGTCTTGTAATATGACTTAGGATACAAGCCAAATAAGAATCTCAATTTGCAGACACGGTGTTTCGAGCTATTGGCTCTCATCAGTGCAAAGTATGAGATCTGATTTGGCTAGGTGAGAGGCTCTGGACTAGGGTCTAAGAGGTAAGGTTTCTCCTTGCGGAGAGTGACATGCCAGCTGTGGCTTGTCAAGGTAAGGAGGCTTATTCGCTGTGCAATGCTCCTCTGGGAAAATAATATGCAAACCTTACCTCTTAGACCCTAGTCCAGATCCTCTCACCTAGCCAAATCAGATCTCATACTTTGCACTGACGAGAGCCAATAGCTCGAAACACCGTGTCTGCAAATTGAGATTCTGATTTGGCTTGTATCCTAAGTCATATTACAAGACTCGTTAAAGGGTTGATTGTGACTTGTAGGATTGCTACTACCAATAGGTGGCGCTGTAGATTAAAAGTCCTCTTTCTTTCTATAGAGGCAATTTGCATATTATTTTCCCAGAGGAGCATTGCACGGCGAATAAGCCTCCTTACCTTGACAAGCCACAGCTGGCATGTCACTCTCCGCAAGGAGAAACCTTACCTCTTAGACCCTAGTCCAGAGCCTCTCACCTAGCCAAATCAGATCTCATACTTTGCACTGACGAGAGCCAATAGCTCGAAACACCGTGTCTGCAAATTGAGATTCTGATTTGGCTTGTATCCTAAGTCCTATTACAAGACTCGTTAAAGGGTTGATTGTGACTTGTAGGATCGCTACTACCAATAGGTGGCGCTGTAGAGTAAAAGTCCTCTTTCTTTCTGAAGAGGCAATTTGCATATTATTTTCCCAGAGGAGCATTGCACGGTGAATAAGCCTCCTTACCTTGACAAGCCACAGCTGGCATGTCACTCTCCGCAAGGAGAAACCTTACCTCTTAGACCCTAGTTTATGTTGATTACTCCTGTTTAATTTCTATCCATTCCATGCCTCTGCTGGGAGACTATCTTTATAGTTTATCCATTGAGTGTACCACTTTACATTTTTCATTACGTCTTTGAAATTGGATATAGAATTTTTCATCTTTGTCGAGTCATCCTGCCTTTTATTACACTATATATATATATATATATATATATATATATATATATATATATATTAGTTGGACGTAATCAGCATATAGATGATACTGAAGACCAAATTGACTTATAGTTTATTCAATGGAGGCAATACATAAGGAGAAGAAGAGGGGACCCTGAGGAACCCTTGCAGTAAGGGGGAGAGGAAGCAGCCAAAAGATACAGTTAAGTAGTGATCCCATAGGTAGGAGGAGAAACAAGAGAGTGCAGTATCCTTGAGGCCGATAGAGGGGTTGCATAGTGAAGAGGAGCTGGTGATCCACAGTATCAAATGCTGCAGAGAGATGCAGGAAAATCAGCACAGAGTAATGACTGTTAGATTTAGCTGTTAGTATATTATTAGAGACTTTAACCCCTTTACTCCCAAGGGTGGTTTGCACGTTAATTCCCGGGCCAATTTTTACAATTCTGACCACTGTCCCTTTATGAAGTAATAACTCTGGAATGCTTCAACAGATCTAGGCGATTCTGAGATTGTTTTCTCGTGACATATTTTACTTTAGTTGTAAAATTTCTTTGCTATAACTTGCGTTTATTTATGAAAAAAAACGGAAATATGGCTAAAATTTTGAAAATTTTGCAATTTTCAAACTTTGAATGTTCATGCCCTTAAACCAGAGAGTTATGTGACCCAAAATAGTTAATAAATAACATTTCCCACATGTCTACTTTACATCAGCACAATTTTGGAAACAAATTTTTTTTTTGTTAGGAAGTTACAGTATAAGGGTTAAAAGTTGACCAGCGATTTCTCATTTTTACAACAAAATTTACAAAACCATTTTTTTTAGGGAACACCTCACATTTGAAGTCACTTTGAGGGGTCTATATGGCAGAAAATACCCAAAAATGACACAATTCTAAAGACTGCACCCCTCAAGCTACTCAAAACTACATTCAAGAAGATTATTAACCTTTCATGCGCTTCACAGGAGCAGAAGCAACATGGAAGGAAAAAATTAACATTTAACTTTTTAGTCACAAAAATGATCTGTTGGCAACAAATTTTCTATTTTCCCAAGTGTAACAGGAGAAATTGGACCCCAAAAGTTGTTGTCCCATTTGTCCTGAGTACGCTGATACCCTATATGTGGGGGGGACCACTGTTTGGGCACCGTTTGACTTTTTCAACCTAAAATTGTCTGGAATTGAGATTTTACGCCATGTTGCGTTTGACGAGCCCCCGATGTGCCCAAACAGTGGAAACCCCCCACAAGTGACCCCATTTTTTGAAACTAGACCCCCTAAGGAACTTATCTAGATGTGTGGTGAGTGCTTTGAACCCCCAAGGGCTTCACTGGAGTTTATAATGCCCGGGCATGAAAATAAAAAATCATATTTTTTCCACAAACATGATCGTTTATTCCCCAATATTTTATTCTCCCAAAGGTAATAGGAGAAATTGGACCCTAAAAGTTGTTGTCCAATTTGTCCTGAGTACGCTGATACTTTATATGTGGGGGGGACCACTGTATGGGCGCACCGCGGGGCAGGGCCGGCCCGAACGTATAGGCGAACTAGGCGGCCGCCTAGGGTGCCGACCCAAAGGGGGCGCCAGAGAAAAAATAGAAAAAGAAGCGATGAAGAGTTTGAGAAGCTGTTAGTTGATGCGAGGGAAATCGCAGAAGAGCTTGGCATACCAGCTAATTTTGAGTCAAGTTCTGCACCAAAACGTTTAAAGAAAAAAACCAGACAGTCCTCTTATGAAGGGAAAGATGAGCCCATAAGAGATGAGAAACAGAGTTTCAAAATTAACTTTTACGTTGCGATCTTAGATACTGCTATAAATTCAGTTGATGAGCGGTTCACTCAGCTGAAAGAAATGGAATTGAAATTTGGATTTTTGTACCACATCCGTTCACTTGAGGGAAAACTAAGCAAATTTGTTCTGGATAAGTGTAAAGCTCTGGAAAAGTCTCTTACACACAACGAAGTAAAAGACATCGATGCCATAGAGCTATGTGGTGAACTGCAGGCAATGTCAAGACGTGTTCCAGAAGATTCATCACCAAAAGACGTTCTTGAACTTTTGCTTAAATCTGACTTGAAAGAAAGTGTCCCCAACCTGGTGGTGGCTCTAAGAATTTTTTTGACTCTGCCTGTGTCCGTGGCATCAGGAGAGAGAAGCTTCTCAAAACTAAAGCTAATTAAAACATATTTAAGGGCAAATATGACGCAAGAGAGGTTGGTTGGGTTGGCAACAATTTCGATAGAATCTGAAGTTGCTAAACAAATTAATCTCGGTGACTTAGTGTCATCCTTTAAAAAAAAAAAGGCAAGGAAACAAAAATTTTAATTATCTATGGTCGTTTTTGTTTTGTGTTATTGATTACTTTGTATATATTTGTCCTATACAACTTCTCAGAAGATTAAAGAGTTAGGAGAGAGTTAATTAATCATTGTTGTTGTGGTTTATTTTGCTCCTAAATTTATATCCCAAGTTTTCATCTACTGCCAAGAATAGTAGGGGCGCAACAAAATAGTTTCGCCTAGGGCGCCGTAATTTCTCGGGCCGGCCCTGCCACAGGGCTCGGAAGGGCAGCAGCGCCGCTTGGCTTTTTCAACCTAAAATTGTCTGGAATTGAGATCGGATGCCATGTTGCATTTGACGAGCCCCCGATGTGCCCAAACAGTGGAAACCCCCCACAAGTGACCCCATTTTGGAGACTAGACCCCCTAAGGAACTTATCTAGATGTGTGGTGTAAAAAATCATATTTTTTCCACAAACATAATCGTTTATTCCCCAATATTTTAGGTAACAGGAGAAATTGGTAACAGGAGAAATTGGACCCTAAAAGTTGTTGTCCAATTTGTCCTGAGTACGCTGATACCCTATATGTGGGGGGGACCACTCTATTATTTATTACATTTTTTTAAAAATTCACTAATAGAATAGGAATTTTTTATTGTTCATTGGATCTCTTCATTTTTTTGGCTAATTCCTTATGTAAGTCCGAATATTGATGTTTATTATTTGGGCGCATGGCAGAACTCGGAAGGGAAGCAGTGCCATTTGACTTTTTGGCTGGATTTGGGATTGGACGCCATGCCGCGTTTGGAAAGCCCCTGATGTGCCTAAACAGTGGAACCCCCCCACAAATGACACCATTTTGGAAACTAGACCCCCAAGGAACTTATCTATAGATGTGTGGTGAGAACTTTGAACCCCCAAGTGTTTTACTAAAGTTTATATTGCCCAGGCGTGAAAATAAAAAATCCTATTTTGTGCCCACAAACATGATTGTTTAGTCCCCAATTTTTAATTTTCCCAAGGGTAACATGAGAAATTGAACCCCAAAAGTTGTTGTCCAATTTGTCCTGAGTACGCTGGTCCCCATATGTGGGAAAAAACTGTTTAGGCACACGTACGGGATAGGAAGGGAGTGACGTTTTGGAATGCAGACTTAGATGGAATGGCCTGCGGGGGGTCATTTTCCATTTGCAGAGCCCCTGATGTGCCTAAACAGTAAAAAAGTCCCACAAGTGACATTGTTTTGGAAACTAGACCCCTAAGGAACTTATCTTGATGTGCCCCAACTAATCTAATGTTTCCGGTAAAGTAATTTAGTAGTGCATTGAGGTGTGGTAAGCAATCCTTCATACACAGGCCAGGTTTTTCGGGGCAGGTGTCGCATTGATAAATGGTGTCCTTGTGTATTCCGTTTTTGTAACACACAATACGAGCACCTTCAGTTCCTGAAGTTCTGGGGCCCGCTCCTTCCAGAGTGCCAAACATCAGGGCCTTAACCACTACCTCCTGGAACTCAAGGTATGACGTATCGGTGTGGCGTGCATATTGTGACAGCAGGAATGCGTTGAGCATTGCCAATTGGACGATGTGAACGGCCAGCTTTTTGTACCACACCTTGACCTTTCTTAAAGCATTGTACGGTTGGAGGAGTTGATCGCAGCGATCAACGCCCCCCATGTTTTTATTGTACCCAGCACACATTCAGGTTTGCTGACCTGTGCAGAGGTACCCCGTACAGTGCTGAGGGCGCTGCCATCACCGTGTATGGTGGTCAAGAGAAGGACATCCCTCTTGTTCTTGTACTTGACCACCAGCAGGTGGTCGCTACATTGGGCCCTGCTCTCACCTTTTCGGAGCATCTGCCAAAGTAGTGTCTTCGGGAGGCCTCTCTGATTTTTGCGGACAGTACCGCAAGCTGCGGTACCTCGCGCAGAGAGGGATTTGTAGAGTGGGACGCTGGTATAAAAGTTATCAGTGTAGAGGTGATAACCTTTATCCAGCAGTGGGTGCACCAAATCCCACACAATTTTCCCACTCACTCCCAGGACAGGACACTCAGGGGGTTCAATCCTGGTGTCCTTTCCTTCGTACACTCTAAACCTGTGGGTGTACCCTGAGGTACTCTCACACAGCTTGTAGAGTTTGATTCCGTACCTGGCCCTCTTACTGGGCAGGTATTGACGGAATCCGAGCCTGCCCTTAAAATGGACCAAGGACTCATCCACGCAGATGTCCCTTTGGGGCACGTACACTTCAGCAAACTTTTTGTTGAAGTGTTCGATGATCGGCCGAACTTTGAACAGATGGTCAAAGTTGGGGTCATCTCGTGTGGGACACTGTGCATTATCGTTATAATGCAGGAATTTGTGGATGGCCTGAAAACGCGTCCGGACCATGACCATTTGGAACACTGGACTGTTGTATAAAATATCAACACTCCAATATTGCTGAATTTCAGGCTTCTTCAGGATACCCTTGTGGAGGACCAGGCCCCAAAACTGCGTCATTTCAACTGCGTCAACAGGAGACCAGTTAGAATAGGATGAAAGCGGGTGTTGTTCCAAAAATTGCCAAGCGTACAAATTAGTTTGCTCCACCATGAGGTTAACAAAATCCTCAGAGAAAAAGACTTTAAAAAAGTCAATTTCTGTGAGGCCGGTTGTGTCAAACTTGATTCCTGATTCTGGCACAAAATCAGGAATCCATGGCTCTTAATTTTCAGGGGGCGAGGTCCACACAGGGTCTGCTGAATCAGCTGCCGGGGCATGGTGGGCACTGCCTCATCTTCTGTCCTGGAGCGTCTGCGTGGCGGTTCCGCAGGACCCGAGGAGGAAGATGAGGAGGGGGAAGAGGATGAAGAATCCGAAAAATAAAGAAAAGTGGGATCCTCTCCTTCGCTATCAGTGTTGGAGGCAAGTAAAGCATATGCCTCCTCCATTGAACAGCGCTGTTGGGAGGAAAGTGATGGGCGGGACATTTTTTTGTGTAAATATGGTGCTTGGGTGTACTTTATTCATAACTGTGTATGTGTGTATGGGGGGGCTAGTGATTGGTGCACACTATCCTGTAAGAAAAAGCTAAAAGGAAATGGGGAGCAAAATACCTGTGGAAAAAAAGTCTTAAACAACAGGCCCTAGATATGATAAGTGAACAACGTCACTTATCAAAATTTAGTAGCTGCTGGATGTGTTCACATGGGTGGCTCAAAGAGGGGGTGAAAAAGAAAAATGGAAAACAGCCGGCACGAGCTTTGATAAGTGAATTGTGTCACTTATCAAAATTCGGCGGCGGCTGCTAAATGTGCACACGGAAACGGCGCAAAGGGGGTAAAAAGAGGGGGCTAGGAGGATTGGGGTTGATGAATAGAGATCGGGCAGGGATCAACAGTTAGGGTTGTAGTTAGGTGGCACAAAAAGGGGTGAAAAAAATGAAAAACGGCAGGCACAAGCTCTGATAAGTGATGTGCGTCACTTTTCGAAGTTTTGCGGCTGCAGGGTGTGTGTGCGGAGGTGGCGCAAAGGGGGCTGAGTGAAAAAAAGCTGGCACGAGTGTTGATTGGTGAACTGCGTCACCAATCAAGGCTCGGCGGCTGCGAACGGAGGCGGCGCAAAAGGGGGGATGGAGGGGGGTAAAAGGGGAGTTAAGGGGGGATTGGTGTGGATGAAGAGAGATTGGGCAGGCATCATCAGTTAGGATTGTAGCTAGGTGGCACAAAAAAGGGTGAAAAAAATGAAAAACGGCAGGCACAAGCTCTGATAAGTGATGCGCGTCACTTATCAAAGTTTTGCGGCTGCGGGATGTGTAGGAGGAGGTGGCGCAAAGGGGGCTGAGTGAAAAAAAGCGAGCACGAGTGTCACCAATCAACGCTTGGCGGCTGCGCACGGAGGCAGCGCAAAAGAGGGGGTGGAGGGGGTAAAAGGGTGGGTTAAGGGGGGGTAAAAGGGGGGGTGGAGGGGGGATGGGGGATGAGGATAGATTGGGGGGTGAAGATAGATTGGGCAGGGGATCAGGGATCAATTAACACTTACAGTTGTAGTGTTCTTTCTTCTCTCTTCTGCAGGGATTGTGATGCTACAAGCTGTGGCACCACAATACCCAGCACAGGAGCTCTTGCTTCATCTGACCTCTCTGCAGGAATCCTCAACTAAGAGTGAGGACCCCTGCAGAGATGTCAGAGAGGTCAGAGGCAGGTCAGGGACAGGTCACAGAGCGGTCACATCGCTGCTGTGACCTGTCATTGGTGGGATTGAAAGATTACATCGATCCACCAATCCCTGCTCTGCCTGGTGACCATGGCAACTGGCTACGATCGAAGCTCACAGCTCCAATTCCTAGGCAGGTCATGGTCAGGTCACCAGCAGCTATGCCCTGTGGTTGGCGCGATCATCGATCTAATCGATTGCGCTAACCACTTCCTACAGGCCCTGCTGGGCCTATCCTAGGCTCCGGCGAAATTCCGCCGTTGTGCAATGCGATTGGCGCGATCGATTAGATCAGGCCAGGCACCAGTCCTAGGATCGAGTACATCGGTACCCGATCCTAGCCTAGGACCTCGTTGTTTTAGCCAATTTGATTGGCAGAAACAATGAGAAGCGTTGTGATTGGCTGTTCTGAATTGAACAGCCAATCACAGCGCACAGAGGGGCGGGCCAGGGAGGAGACAGCCCGGGATGCCGAGGCCATCTATCCTGAGGTAAGATGACGTCGGCATTTTAATGCGATCACCGCGACTTAAGTTGTGATGTCGCGTTAAAGGGCATGACGTACTATTCCGGCCATGGGACTTAGGTCCCAGGTCACATGGACGGAATAGTACGTCTAATGTAGGAAAGGGGTTAATAAGGGCAACTTCCGTACAGTGTAAGAGAGGAAACTGGATTGTAAAGGGTCAGAGCATTATCTGAGAGACAGTGGATTAGATCGGAGTGGACGAAACATTCCAGAAGTTTAGAAATGAAAGAGAGATTAGAGACAGGTCTATAGTTAGCATTGCGGTTCATGTCGATTGTTGGCATTTTAAGTAATAGCTAGAATGCCAGATGAGAGATAGAAAGGTAAAATATTTTAACCTGGGAAAGGGACTGAAGGAGATGTGAAGGAACAGCGTCACAGGTGCAGGTAGTATAGTAAGAATATGGAATGAGCCTAGAAATTTCTTCTTCCGTAACCGGTTAAAAGACAGAAAGTGAGCTAGATGAAGTGCAGGACAGAAGAAAATGTCACACACATGGATCGTGGACCCACTGTGATGCAAGCCGGGTTTACTCATGAGGAGCAAGGTTAAGAGGCTACCTGGTTTTCGCTAATGCTCCTGATGGTTGATTTAGGCTTGCAATTCAGGTAGCCACCAGGTACCACTCCTGTGCCGTCCTCAGTACTGCAGCAGTTGACCCAAAAGGTCAGGATCGCAGTCACAGACACGGACTCGCAATCACTGGCAGGAAAGGATTCTGAACCACAGGGAGACTAGATATCGGAACCTGGTTTAGAGAGTGCAGATCATGGAACACTTGACAGGATGGACACTGGTGCAGGTTCAGACAATGCAGATCCTGCAACAATTGCAGGTTTAGACAACACAGATTTCAGGAACAGGTTTCGGCTCAAACAACATGGGTTTTCAGGAACAGGTTCTTGTTCATTTAGCATGGGACCAAGAACAGGGGCCTGGCAACATACTAATTGCACACACTAAGTAGGGAAATTACATTTGTGACTTGTATACCTGATACATCCTAGCTATTAGCTTTAAGAATTGGGGAGCGCACGCACTAAGCATGCCACTGAGTGACCTGCACGACCTTTGCAGACTATAACGCCAGCTGTCCGCAATACTGATCTCGCTTTCCCCGCTTCCTGGGTCCCACGCCGCATCTCGCCTGCACTTCCGGGTCCTTGTCCGCGCTGGGGTTCCCGCTCCTTGCGCATGTGCACTAGGTCGCATAGGTCGCAGTCACGTGCTCTCCTGGCAGCTTAATGCTGGCAGGTTGCTCTGACCTGGAAGCACTACACTGTCCGGGCAGCAGCTACTGGGTATATCAGGCCGCTTCCTGCTAGAGGAAGCGCCTGATTATTGTTAGTGCCTATGTCTGTGCCTTCCTTAGGTCCCATCCTAGCACTGTTCCTTACTCAGGTCCCCTTGTACCTTGTGTCTATCTGTACACTACTACCCTGTACCTCTTGTGCACTTCTACCTTGTGTCTAATTGTGCGCTGCTACCTTGTACCTCCTGGTGCGCTATTTACCTTGTGTAGTCTTACTCCGTCTTGTCCCCGTTTCTTTGCAGTATCTGGATTCCTGAATTCCTGTCTGAGGCTGACTCCGGCGCTGCCTTCACGGTTCCTGGTCCTCGTCTCCCATTCCTTCCCATCCTCCCAGGTGTGTGTCCTGTTTTCCTGTCTGCACCCTTCCAGCTTAATTGTCAATCTCCCTGTCATACCACAGCCCTACTATTCTCTTCTCAGTCTCCTATGAGCCGCCCCTTGGTACTGGCTGTTGTGGTATTTTGTCCCCCTCGGCCTGCCCCTGACGCTCCCTGTATAGATATAGTTTCACTAGGCCAGCTCACTCAGGTGGGTTCGGGTATCACAACCCTGAGGGTCCACTCTAGGATTTGTAACACAGGCCCAGAGAATCCGGAAGCCACAGCAGGGAATGCGGACACCGCCGCGTGGCTGGGGCAGTGACTCTGTCTGCTTCCCTGCCGGGAGGATGGAGAGGGACTACACAGGGATACCGGCATTGGCGTTACAGTACCCCATCTTACGCACCCTCTTCTTAAAGCCCGCTAGGAATCTCTTCAGAGGAAGTGTGGCGTGACTATTCTCCTTGAACTACCACAATTTCTCCTCTGGGCCACCTTCTCTCCAGTTCACTAGAAGAAAGGTTTATGTCCAGGATGCTTCTAACCACTACCGCTGGCGGGCATAGTACCAGGATCCTTTGAAATGCAAAGTCTCTCCCATTCCAGCAAGACGGGCCACCATCTTGGAGGAATAGAAGACAAACTGAGGTTCTCTTTCCTGGTCGGTGGATGTGAAAGACCTGGAAAGCGCTTCCGCCTTATTGCTCTCATAATCCGGCCACTTGAGAATTGAAGATACTCTTTCCGGGTCCATCTTCAACCCAGTGTCCATGAAGATACATCCTCAAGGCGGTGAGGATCCTGGGAGCAGGTCTATGGAACAATTGCCTGAACTGTGAGAAAATAATGTCTCCGCTTCTCTCCTATCAGAGATGTCAGCGCACAACCATTTGGCGGATGGCAGACCTCCCGGAGAAGGTGGCAAAACCAGCTCCCGAACTGGACATACAGGGACCAGACACTTTTTGGGCACAACTATCCTCACTGGATCTCCAGTCCAGAATGGGCCACTTGAATGGTCTTGGATTGGTCATTTGTCTCGACTGACAACACCATAAAAGGATTCTGGAGGCGAGAGACGGGAATCTGATACCGATCTACCACGGCTTGCTACAATAAATTTCCCATCGAGTAGATGTAGTCTGTCTCCACGAACTAGGAACCTAAACATAATACCGATACAGTCAAAGTCAGGGATGAAGATATATTACTCTTGTCTAGGGTAGCTTCTCCTACAGGCCCTAGGTCTTCAAGTTTTTCAGATCTCTCAGAACAAAAGCAAATTAAATATTCCTCCCTATCACAGCAGTAGCACAATCCTTTGTCACGACTGTGTTCTGGCTGCTAACAGACTAACATGATTGACCTGCTTAGGTTCAGATAAGGCTGAAGAACGAGCAGTCTCTAGAAGGACGAAGCCAGGATTCGGAATCACAGGAAGACTAGATATCGGAACTAGTGATGAGCGAGTGTGCTCGTTACTCGAGTTTTCCGAGCATGCTCGGGTGTTCTCAGAGTATCTTGGGTGTGACCTGCCTGTTTGTTACGGAATCCCCAAATGTATTCAGGCTGTCTAGCAGCCGCAAATCATGCAACTGCGGAGACACAAACGTAATCTACGAGCACGCCCAAGTTACTCGGAGAACACCCGAGCAGTTTGTATTCTGGAACACTAGCCAGAACGGACACTGTTGCAAGTTCAGACAGTGCAGTTCCTTGAACACTTGACAGACGGACATGGACACTGGTGCAGGTTCAGACAGTGTAGATCCAGATTCAGTAAGAGCTAGAAGGTTAAGGGAGTTTGAAAGGAAAAAGTCATGGATGTAGGAGAGATTGTGTCATGTCGGACACTGTTCACACCAGGGTGTCCGGCAGACAGCGGTAATACCCTGTTCCACTACAGTATTGTCATGTCGGACACTGTTCACACCAGGGTGTCCGGCAGACAGCGGTAATACCCTATTCCACTACAGTATGCTCAGGGACTTTGTTGGGTATTCTGTTCCAGTCGGGATAGGGTTAACCAGGTTGTCATGCTGGCTGAGGGCTGGGCCACGCTCTTGGTCTTTAAATAGTCCCTCCTGACTATGGGCGTCGCCGACTATAGCTTTTGCCTAGTGCTAGCAATACCGGTCAGCAGTGGTGGTTTTGGAGCGTCTGATATCTGGTGCAGTATATCTCTCAGTTGTTCTTTCTCCTATCTGTTATATATATATATATTTGGTTGCCCTTGCACATTATTGTATTCCCTTGTGTATTAACGGTGTGGTGTTTCTTTTACCCCTGTCCATACGTATTTGTGGGGTCTGGTGTCTGGTCCCCTCACTGGGTGTAGGGTGGTGGGTTCAGCTTAGGGCTGGACAGGAGACAGGGACAGGGTGGAGGCCCTGGCAGGCACACCTTCAGTGTAAACCCTGGGTTGAGGGACAGACAGGGTTTTCCTTAGTCTGAGGGACACCGCAGGGGTCCCGGGGTTTTAGCATAAAGTAACCTAGGCATACCATGACATTATAGTCGGCCCAAATACTAAAGTAAGAGAGAAAAAAAAAAAAAAAGTATAGATAGGGAATATAGGGGTTAGGCCGGTTTCACATTAGCGCTTTTTAAGCGCACGCACGGCCGGTGGTAGCTCCGCCCCCGAGCCGGCTCTCTGCCCGGCGTGCCTGCCCCTTGCTTGTAGCGCCGCCTACTAGCGGACAGCGGCGCCTGCGATCGGCGCACCCTATCTTTAGCATAGGGTGCGCAGATCGTGCGCAGGCCGTGCGCTAGTTGCGCTTTGACCTGCGCTGCGCACTTTTGACGGTGCGCCGTGCGCGCCAAAATCCGAAAAGTTTGATTTTGGCGCGCACGGCGCACCGTCATAAGTGCGCAGCGCAGGTCAAAGCGCAACTAGCGCACGGCCTGCGCACGATCTGCGCACCCTATGCTAAAGATAGGGTGCGCCGATCGCAGGCGCCGCTGTCCGCTAGTAGGCGGCGCTACAAGCAAGGGGCGGGCACGCCGGGCAGAGAGCCGGCTCGGGGGCGGAGCTACCCCCGGCTGTGCGTGCGCTTAAAAAGCGCTAATGTGAAACCGGCCTTACTTACTATGAATCCTATACTTTCCCTAACCAAGCAGCTGGAGGCTCTATCCATACAGGTCACTGAACTTAGGGGGGCGGTCCAGCAACAAGGCCTGTCAGCTCCTGCAGTACCTGCTGAGGCTGCAGCCAGGGCAGCTGAACCCAAGTTTCCCCTTCCTGAACGATTTGCTGGTGATCGTGGTAAGTTCACGGTTTTTCGTGAATCATGCAAATTGTATTTCCGTATGCGTCCACATTCCTCAGGTAATGAGGCTCAACGCGTGGGCTTGGTGATTTCTTTGCTGAGTGGTGATCCACAGGCTTGGGCCTTTTCACTCCCGTCTGACTCACCGGCATTTGAGTCTGTAGATTTTTTTTTCTCTGCTCTGGGTTTGATCTATGACGATCCGGATAGATTAAATTTAGCAGAGTCCAAGATACGCTCACTACTACAGGGTGAGCGACCAGCTGAGGATTACTGCACGGAATTCCGGCGCTGGGCGGTGGACACGCAGTGGAATGACCCTGCGCTTAGAAGTCAATTTTTGCATGGGGTTTCTGGAAGGGTTAAACAGACTCTCCTAATGTACGAGACTCCCGCCTCTCTGGAGGCTGCGATGGCACTTGTAGTACGCATAGACCGCCGTCTCCGTCAGGGGGCGCTGGTTTCGTTGCCTCCGGGAGGTGGGGGAGTTGTAGGTGAGGTTGCCTCGGGTGAATCCGTGGAACCCATGCAGATCGCTGGTATAGCACAGTCACCGAGTAACAAGCCTAAACGTCCTTGGCACAGAAGGCAGGGGGTTTGTTTTTTTTTGTGGCAAAGGAGGACATTTTATTAACGCTTGCCCCCTGGTACCTAAGAAGGGCGCGCCGGCGGAAAACTGATAGGCTCAGAGGGTTTGGAGGAGTCTAGTCTGAGCCTTTGTGTATCCTCCGTCATGGTTTCCCAGTGTATGCTCCCTGCTAGGGTAGCACTTGGGGGGCAAATGCTCTCTATTACAGTGTTTGTTGATAGTGGCTCAGCTGCCAATCTCATTGATGAGAGGTTCGCGCATACAGCGGGATTTCCGGTGGAGAAATTGCCGAACCCCATCCGGGTGGTTACCATCAATGCTTCCCCGTTGTCTCAAGGGGAGATCACAGAGTGTGTGTTGGATATACAACTCCACATTGGAGTATTACACTCAGAGCGGGTAACTTGTAAGGTGCTTAGTAACTTACCGGCTCAGATGGTTCTGGGCTTTCCATGGTTGTCAATGCATAATCCTGTTATTGATTGGAAGACCCAGGACATAATTCAGTGGAGCAGGGAGTGTCAGGAGAGGTGCCTGGCTACATGTATTTCCGCTTTGACTCCCAGTTTCCCGGAGCCGTTGCTGGACTATGAGGATGTATTTTCTGAGAAGGGTTGTTCAGAACTACCACCGCATCGCCCCTATGACTGTGCTATTAGGTTGAAACCAGGGGCCAAGTTACCTAAAGCTAGAATGTTTAATATCTCAGGTCCCGAGAGGCTAGCTCTCAAGGAGTACATTGCGGATAGTCTGAGCAAGGGTCATATTAGACCTTCCTCTTCTCCTCTGGCTGCTGGCTTCTTCTTTGTTAAAAAGAAGGATGGCGGTTTACGCCCGTGTCTGGATTTCAGAGAACTCAACCAGATTACGGTTCGTGATCCTTACCCTATGCCACTTATACCCGATTTGTTCAACCAAGTTGTTGGTGCCAAGTGGTTCTCCAAACTGGACCTCAGGGGGGCGTACAATCTTATAAGAGTCCGTCAGGGGGATGAGTGGAAGACGGCATTCAATACCCCTGAGGGTCACTTTGAGAGTTTGGTAATGCCGTTTGGGTTGACTATGGCACCGGCGGTCTTTCAACATTTCATAAATGATGTCTTCTCTCATTTGTTGGGGAGATTTGTTATAATTTATCTAGATGACATCCTCATTTTCTCTCGCGACCATGATACACATATAGAGCATGTTAGACAGGTCCTGCAGTTGCTCAGAGAGAACAGGCTCTATGTCAAGCTTGAAAAATGTGTGTTTGTCGTACAGGAGCTACCGTTCTTGGGTTATATAATCTCCGCCTCAGGGTTTAAGATGGACACCGCAAAGGTGCAGGCGGTACTACATTAGGATCGGCCTGATAATCTTAAGGCGCTTCAGCGATTTCTTGGCTTCTCCAATTACTATAGGAAATTTATTAAGAATTTCTCTATGATTGCCAAACCACTTACTGACATGACTAAAAAGGGTACCGACTTTTCTGACTGGTCTGAGCCTGCGGTACAGGCGTTTGAATTCCTCAAGAATAGTTTTGCCTCAGCGCCCATTCTGGTGCAGCCCGATGTCTCCTTACCGTTTGTCGTGGAGGTGGATGCGTCGGAGGTTGGAGTAGGGGCTGTACTGTCTCAGGGCCCATCTTGGGCCAAGTTGCATCCGTGTGCCTACTTCTCCAAGAAGCTGTCGCCTGCGGAGCGTAATTATGATATTGGCAACAGGGAATTGTTGGCCATCAAATTGGCATTTGAGGAGTGGCGACACTTCTTGGAGGGGGCTGTTCATCAGATTACTGTGATAACCGACCATAAGAATTTGCTTTATTTAGAATCTGCTAAGCGCCTGTCCTCCAGACAGGCTCGCTGGGCATTATTCTTCACCCGGTTCAACTGCATTGTTACCTATCGACCTGGTTCGAAGAATATTAAGGCAGACGCTTTATCCAGGTGTTTTCCTGGTGGAGAGTTATGTGAAGAGCCGGTGCCTATTCTCCAAAAGGGTGTGGTGGTATTTGCCATCACAACAGAAATTGAGGCAGAGATTGCGGAGGCTCAGGAGGAGGTACCGCCGGGGTTGCCTGCTAATAAATCTTTTGTGCCACTACATCTACGCTCTAGAGTGTTAGGCGAACATCACGACACGGTACTGGCAGGTCATCCAGGGGTTAAGAGCACTCTGGAACTGGTATTGCGTCGTTTTTGGTGGCCTAAAATCCGGCAGGATGTGGCCTCATATGTGTCTGCCTGTACCACGTGCGCACGGGCCAAGACTCCTCGTTCCCTTCCCGCTGGTAGGTTGCAGCCTCTCGGGGTGCCCAATAAGCCATGGACTGAGATTTCCATGGATTTTATTACAGACTTGCCCGCCTCGGCGGGGAACTCGGTCATTTTGGTAATTGTTGATAGGTTCTCCAAAATGTCACATTTCATTGCTTTACCATCTTTGCCCAATGCTAAGACTCTTGCTCAGATATTTATTCGCGAGGTGGTCAGACTTCATGGTGTCCCGTCTGACATTGTGTCTGATCGAGGTACGCAGTTTGTGGCAAAGTTTTGGAGAGCTTTTTGTTCTCGCCTTGGGATCAAATTATCTCATTCATCGGCTTTCCACCCTCAGTCGAATGGGCAGACTGAGCGGATGAACCAAAACCTGGAGCAATACTTGTGCTGCTTTGTTTCCGACAATCAGGAAGAGTGGTCAGCGTTTCTTCCTCTGGCAGAATTCGCAATAAACAACCATTGCCAGGAATCGTCTGGGGAATCTCCTTTTTTTGTGTGTATGGTCAACATCCTCAATTTTGTACCTTGCGTCAGGGGTGCTCGGTTGGCGTCCCTGAGGAGGACCAGTTGGGAGCTCAATTGTCATCTGTTTGGAGGAGAGTCAAGCAGTGCTTGTTGAATGTGGGTTCCAGGTACAAACGGGTAGCTGACTGCAGACGTGTGCCAGGTCCGGACCTGTGTGTGGGTGATTGGGTGTGGTTATCTACAAGGAACATCAAGCTCAAAATACCGTCACTTAAGTTGGGTCCCAGGTTCATTGGCCCATTTAGGATCTCCGCAGTGATCAACCCCATGGCATTTCGTTTGGAGTTGCCGGCTGTGTATAAGATTCATAATGTGTTTCACAAAGCATTGCTAAAAAAGGTCGTGGGTTTGGCGAATGGTTCTCCCGGGCCACCACCTCCCGTCTTGGTGGATGGCGCGTTGGAATTTGAGGTGTCCAAAGTGGTGGACTCTAGGGTTGTGCGTCGCACTCTACAGTACCTGGTCCACTGGCATGGCTATGGTCCTGAGGAGAGGACATGGGTGCTGGCCTCAGACATTCATGCTGATCGACTGGTTACTATGTTCCATCGTCGCCATCCGGACAAGCCAGGTCCTCGACATGGTGAGGTTCCGGAGGTCCCTCGTAGAAGGCGGGGTACTGTCATGTCGGACACTGTTCACACCAGGGTGTCCGGCAGACAGCGGTAATACCCTGTTCCACTACAGTATTGTCATGTCGGACACTGTTCACACCAGGGTGTCCGGCAGACAGCGGTAATACCCTATTCCACTACAGTATTGTCATGTCGGACACTGTTCACACCAGGGTGTCCGGCAGACAGCGGTAATACCCTATTCCACTACAGTATGCTCAGGGACTTTGTTGGGTATTCTGTTCCAGTCGGGATAGGGTTAACCAGGTTGTCATGCTGGCTGAGGGCTGGGCCACGCCCTTGGTCTTTAAATAGTCCGTCCTTACTATGGGCGTCGCCGACTATAGCTTTTGCCTAGTGCTAGCAATACCGGTCAGCAGTGGTGGTTTTGGAGCGTCTGATATCTGGTGCAGTATATCTCTCAGTTGTTCTTTCTCCTATCTGTTATATGTATATTTGGTTGCCCTTGCACATTATTGTATTCCCTTGTGTATTAACGGTGTGGTGTTTCTTTTACCCCTGTCCATACGTATTTGTGGGGTCTGGTGTCTGGTCCCCTCACTGGGTGGAGGGTGGTGGGTTCAGCTTAGGGCTGGACAGGAGACAGGGACAGGATGGAGGCCCTGGCAGGCACACCTTCAGTGTAAACCCTGGGTTGAGGGACAGACAGGGTTTTCCTTAGTCTGAGGGACACCGCAGGGGTCCCGGGGTTTTAGCCTAAAGTAACCTAGGCATACCATGACAGATTGTTACACGCTGACTGAGTTACAGGGAGCACAGTTAAAGGAGAAAGGAGAAATGCAAAGAATATTAATGAGATTCACAGGGTTTCTGAGTGTAGCAGGGAAGGAGTTAAACTTAGGCTAGGTTCACATTACGTTAAGCAGCCCGTTCAATGCATAGCGTTGATGGGCTTGGTTAACGGTATAGCGGTATAATGATTAACGGTATAGCAGTTGGGTCGCCCTCCCAGGGCGGTGGGGTACTCGGTACCGGGCCGGTGTCAGCGGGACGTGTCACAGCAGTGGTGTCCTGGACCATGGCCCTGGGCGCCCAATTAATGGGGGATGTGCAGACAGATCCTCTGGGACAGATGGTGTGGTGCAGCAACAATGTTATAGCCCTCCACAGGCAGCGCTGTTGTCCCAGGGCAGTGTAGATGTGGAGACACTTAGATGGTGTAGTGTTTGGCGCAGGGGATGTAGCAGTGCCAGGTGGACGGACGCAGGAAGGAATGGAGGACACCAGGGCATGTAGTTCCAAAGCTTTACTCACAGTCTGTAGTGCCCGCTTCTGTGATGTGTCCTCCGGGTCAGGGACTCAGTCAACCTCCAGGCAAGATGGAATGCTCCCTTCCACACTCCACCAACTTATGTGCCTTTTCTGAACGTCTCCTCTATAGCGCCTTTAAGTGTGAAGATCTCCTAGTACTGAGTTACACTGGAGTTCCTCCTGACAGATGTTCCCAAGAACTCTACTTGCACGGCAGACAGCTGTAGCCTGCTTCAGGGACTCTCTACTCCTAAGTCCCGGCTCTCTATCCGTCTTGCTGTTGTGCCCTCAAGTCTTAGATGGGAGTAGTGCATTTACAGCCCACTACTCCACCGGTGTCTGCTGCAGAACCATTAGTGTCCATACAACCTCGGGGTCCAGGCCCCGGCCTTGCGCTTAGAACTTCTAGGCAGGGTTCTTCCTCTAAAACACGTCCTCTGTGTTCCCTTTTACTCCTACGTTCCGTGTAACGGGGTCTACCAAGCTGGGGTACCTCTTTCAGTACCACCCCGTGTTTTCGGAGGTCCGCTCTGCGTTGGCTGGAGTCTGAATGAAGGATGCTGGCTGGAATCCCTGGTTTACATGGGCGCAAATAAAAGATCACTGCTTCTCCAAGTATTTCCAGTCTGACAACACTTTACTCACAGGACACAGAATATATCACACAGATACAGAGGGCAGGCCAATAGAAAAGCGGCAGGCCAGACATGCATTACAAAAGCCGCAGGTGGCCGGAGCCTGCCGATGTTTACTGTGGAAATTACAAAGGTGGGGGAGGGCAGACAAAAGTGGAATGCTGATGCCTTAGGGACATGCATCTCACATAGAACCTATTATCCATACATATAACTGCACAACATATTCTGGGTGCTAAGTGGTTCTGTAGCACGGCTCCCCTTTTCAGTGACGCGATTGGCATACACAGTCTGATCCTCAACGGATCGGTTTGGGGATGACCGAAGTTTATGGGGTTGGTACAAGTTCCGTTTGTCGACTTAGTCCATCGGTGTTACCATTTTGTTTGCCGGGTCTGTGGTGGATGGTGAAGTCCAGAAGTTGTAGGGTTAAACTCCACCACAGCAATCTGGCGTTGTCTCCGGGGACCCGATTAAGCTAGACTAGGGGATTATGGTCCATTAGGAGGGAAATCTGTCGTCCATACAAATATGGTTGCAACTTCTTGAGTGCCCATACTACCGCCAGGCACTCCTTCTCAATGGCCGCATAGCTTACTTCACTTGGCAGTAGTTTCCGACTCAGGTAAGCTACCGGGTGTTCTTGGCCGTCCGGCCCGACTTGGCTCAGTACTGCCCCCAATCCAAACATGGAAGTGTCTGTATGAACAAGGAAACGTTTAGTTGGATCGGGTGCAGCCAATACAGGGGTATTGGTGAGGGCGTCCTTTAGTTGGCGGAAGGCTTCCTCACACTCTGAGGTCCAGGTTACCTGGCGGGATTGGTTCTTACGGGTCAAATCAGTGAGGGGCTTGGCTACGCTGCTGTAATTAGGAACGAATTTCCTGTAATACCCCGCTGTCCCTAGAAACGCTATGACCTGGGTTTTAGTGCGTAGGATGGGCCATTTGGCTATGGCCTCAATCTTGGCTGGTTCTGGTCGTTGTTTCCCACTTCCCACCCAATGCCCTAAATACTGAACCTCTGCTTTGCCCAAGTGACACTTGTTTGGGTTTAGGGTGATTCCGGCCTGGTGGATCCTGTCCAATACTGTCTCTAGGTGATTTAGATGCTCTTCCCATGTCGCACTGTAGATGGCGATGTCGTCCACGTAGGCACAAGCATAGACCTGGAGACCATCCAGAAGCCGGTCAGCCAGCCTTTGGAAGGTCACCGGGGCATTCTTCATCCCGAATGGCATAACTAGAAACTGGAATAAGCCGAACAGGGTGACAAATGCCGACTTGGGAATAGCGTCAGGACTAAGAGGAATCTGCCAGTAGCCTTTGCATAGATCGATGATGGTCAAATACTTTGCCCCCGCCAGCCGGTCTAACAACTCATCCACACGCGGCATGGGGTATGCATCCGTCACTGTTTTCTCATTGAGCTTACGATAGTCTACACAAAACCGTGTAGTCCCATCCTTCTTGGGCACTAACACTACGGGGGATTCCCAGGGACTATCTGACTCTTCAATGACCCCTAAACGCAACATCTCTTGTATCTCTTGTCGCATCCCCTCTCGTACAGACTCAGGGACGCGGAAGGGGTTTTGTCGCAGGGGGGTCTGATCCTGGGTCTCAACCTTGTGTTGTGCCAGGCGAGTGTACCCCGGTCTCTCTGAAAACATCCTCTGTCGCAGCCTCAACAACGCCTCCGCCTGCTGTCTCTCCCGGGGGCCTAGGTCTTCACCCAAGTGTACCTGGTCCCATGTTTTAGACTGAGTCCTTTCCCCTTAGACATCTGGCAAGGGAAGTCCGGCTAAATCCTCTGCTTCAGGTGCACAGATGGCCACTACCTCTTCAGGGCGCTCCTGGTAGGGCTTCAGCATATTCACGTGGAACATGCGGATAACCCTGGGGTCATCACAATCGGCGACATTATAGGTTGTGTCGGCTATTTTCCCCACTACCTGGTAGGGCCCCTGCCATGCAGCTTGAAACTTATTCTACTTAGTGGCCTCTAACACCAGGACCTTCTGTCCTATTTCCAAAGTTCGCTCTCTGGCCCTCCGATTGTACCATATGCGCTGGCGCCACTGGGTCGCCTGCATGTTCTCACGTACAGCCTGAGTCAGCTCCTGTAGGCGGTCCTGGAATTCCAGCACATAGGGTACAATAGGTACCCCTTCTATGAGGCCCTCCCCTTCCCAGTGTTCCAGCACTAAGTCTAGGGGTCCCCTTACCCGTCTCCCGTATATCAGCTCGAACGGGGAGAACCCCGTGGATTCTTGGGGCACCTCACGATAGGAAAACAGGAGGTGTGGCAAGAATTTCTCCCAGTCCCTGTAGGTCCTGGTAAAAGTCCCAATGAGCTGTTTTAATGTCCCGTTAAAGCGTTCACACAACCCATTGGTTTGCGGGTGGTACGGGGCGCTTCTAATGGACTTTACACCGCACAGCTTCCACAGTTGGTTGGTCACCTCTGCTGTAAACTGGGTACCCTGGTCCGAGATAATCTCCCGGGGAAATCCAACCCGTGAGAAAACCTGGAGCAGTGCGGCCGCCACCGTCTCTGCCAGTATGTTAGGTAACGCAACCGCCTCTGGATACCATGTGGCATAATCTACCACTGTCAATATATACTTTTTCCCGGACGGACTTGGTTTGGCTAACGGCCATATCAGATCGACCGCTACTCGGCTAAATGGTTCCTCCACAATGGGGAGGGGGCGTAATTTGGCCTTGCATCGATCTCCCCTCTTGCCAATGCGCTGACAACTGTCACAGGTCTGGCAGTACTGACGAACATCATAGGTTACCCCCGGCCAAAAGAAGTTTTGTGTCAGACGATGCCTGGTGCGACTGACGCCGAAGTGCCCGGCCAAGGGTATGTCATGAGAGATTCACAGTAACTCCTGCCTATACTTCTTGGGAACTACCAGCTGTATAGTGGGGCTCATCCCTGTGTGGTGCTGCTCTGTGATCCGGTAGAGGAGTCCCTGCTTCCATACAAACTGTTCCCCTTCCAGTACTCCTCTCCCCTCCTGTGCCTTCCCACGATATCCCTCTAATGAAGGATCCTCAAGTAACTCCCTCTTAAATTCATCTGGGGTGGCCCAATAAATGTGTCTGGCTATGGGAATACGTGCAGGGCTGGGATGTCTTACCTGGGCCTCCTCAGAGTGTGATTCCGCCTCCGCAGCTCGAGCTTGTCTCTGGGTGGTCACAGGATAGGTCTCAGCCAGAGGGGCCACCGAGAATGCTGACAACATGGGCCCTAAGTCATTTCCCAGCAAGACGTCTGCAGGCAAATCCTCCATCAATCCGACCTCAACAAGCCCATTCCCGACTCCCCAGTTCAGGTGAATCCTGGCAGTGGGTAGTCGATGTATAGCTCCCCCTGCTACATGGACTGCCACTGTCCGGTCCGTCTTCTCTTGGTCCCGGACGAGATGAGGCTTCACAAGGGTCAAAGTTGCTCCCGAATCTCTTAGTCCTTGCATACGTTTCCCATTAACTCACACGACCTGTCGATGCTGTTGTCGATTATCTACCCGGGCTGCCTGCACGGGGTCTACTTCATGCAGCACTTCCTAAATCTCTTCCACCCCTTGGTTAGTCATAGCCCCCAATGCCGGGTCAGCTTCGACTTGGTAGCAGTGTACAGCAGCCCGGCTGAAGGTAGCTGTTCCCGCCTTTGGCCACTGGGTATGCTGAGTCCGGTTGGGGCATTGTCTTTGCAGGTGACCCAGCTGACGGCAGGTGTGGCATCGCGCCCCAGGGGGACTGTGGTAGGCCGGGTTTCTAGCTGGTCCCCCTACAATCTTCGGTGGTTTGGGGCCCTCCAGGTCCATGGGCGGGCCCCTAGTGACCACCTTTGATCCAGAGAACTGCGGTCTCCTGGCATCATGATGTTCATCGGCCAGATGAGCGGCTTCCTCTAGAGTCGTTGGCCGCCTGTCCCGAAGCCATTCCTGTGTCTCGGGGTTTAGTCCATTAAAAAAGTGTTCTAACAGGAAGAGCTGGGGGACGTCCTCCTTAGTGGTTGCTTGGCTCCCTTGTACCCACTGTAGCAGTGACTGCCGTAATTTACAGGCCCATTCAGCGTGGGTATCGGTTACGCGTTTTATAAGTCCGCGGAACTTTTTGGCGATAGGCCTCTGGTGTCAGCTCATAGTCCATACAGTCCTCATCAGGTACCATGCGATAGGTGTCCGCTGCCCGGCCTGTCAGCTTGCTGGCCAGAATCTAAACCCATTCCTCCGGCTTCACTTGATGAAGGGCACACTGCCGCTCAAAGTCCTGCAGAAAGCCATCAATGTCTTCCTCTGCCTCCCCCAAACTGTCGGAAGGCATTATACTGGATCTTTTTGTGGCTTACTGTTGAAGGTACCTGGTCGAAGGCCAGAGCTCCCCCTGCTTGCTGGCTCTCCGCTCTGCCATCTCCATCTTGGCTAGCTCTATCCTGGTCCACTTGGCCATCTTTTCCTTTAGATCAGTACGCACATCAGCCATCACCTCTCGTATGATCTCTACTGCAGGATTTACTCCATAGAACGCCAGTCTGTTCTTTACCTCCCTCTGGAATTCGGTCTCCTCCACGTTCACATTGGGGGGCGCTGCACTGTTGTGTTCCATGATGGCTGCTATCAAATCCGCTTTTGTTTTGTTGCTGGCGATCAACCCTCGGACTTCCACCAGATCTTTTAATGTAGTCCTCTTTAACCTCTGGTAGTTATTTTCCATTCATTCCTTTCCTCCTGTAGAAGGGGTATCAAATCCCGCTGTCTGCCACCAGTGTAACGGGGTCTACCAAGCTTGGGTACCTCTTTCAGTACCACCCCGTGTTTTCGGAGGTCCGCTCTGCGTTGGCTGGAGTCTGAATGAAGGATGCTGGCAGGAAAGCCCTGGGTTACATGGTCGCAAATAAAAGATCACTGCTTCTCCATGTATTTCCAGTCTGACAACACTTTACTCACAGGACACAGAATATATCACACAGATACAGAGGGCAGGCCAATAGAAAAGTGGCAGGCCAGACATGCATTACAAAAGCCGCAGGTGGCCGGAGCCTGCCGATGTTTACTGTGGAAATTACAAAGGTGGGGGAGGGAGGACAAAAGTGGAATGCTGATGCATTAGGGACATGCATCTCACATAGAACCTATTATCAATAGATATAACTGCACAACATATTCTGGGTGCTAAGTGGTTCTGTAACACGTAACATTCTGTATTTGTCTTTCTCTATGGAAGCTCAGGCTTCAGTTCAATGTCTTTCTCCTTCTTTCCTTTCCCGTGCCAGCTGGCTCAGATCACTGAGGCAGCTGCAGCACTCCTTCTTCCATCCCTCTTCCAGGGATCCCCACTCCTCTCCGAGTGGCTTCCTCTCTCCACGACTGACCTACTGACTGACCTGTAATCCTAAACCATCCCGCTCTTTTATGTATTCTCAACTCCACCCACCTCCCAGCACGTCTAGTGTTCCAAGCAGGGAACCACCAAAGGTGCTCTGCTTCTCTCTAAGCAAGGAGCCGCAATGTGGTTTTGCTGAACTACTTGTGAGATAGCGCTGTCATCTAGTAGGGGATCACTCGCTTGGCAGCGAACAAAACACATCCGGCACCAGGTTTTCCATAAAAACATAGCAGTCCATGCGGTTTATTCACCCTCATAAACCACAGCAGCAATGTACACCAGCTTCATATCACCAGCATAGCGTCCATTAAACAGGCTATTCAGCCCCAGTGTTATCTCACCCGTCAGGGTTCCTTATGCGGCTTATCAGGACATTTATGTTAGTTCCCTCCAGGGAGCTCTCAGGCACACATCGCCCTTGCACACGCCCAACCGCTCCACAGGCTGTTAGTGAGGAGATCCTTCTTCCCACGGGACCTTCCAAACTGGACCAACCTGGTCCCAGCATTCACTCCTTGTGACCTATCCTGGCTACGTTATATGATCCGTAGCCACGCCCACTGGGTCACATGGCTATGACCTCATCACAGGTCCTTCACCTACTCACATAGCCTTTTACTATAGGTGTTATCAGACACACCCCTGGGTGGGTTTGTGGGCAGCTAGAACCCGCCCATCTCTCCAGCTGCCTGAAGGCTTCTCCCTAACACATAGGCACGAAAGATCAGCTCTGCTGATCAGCACATAACCAAGCCTTCATCTCAAAGCCACCCACTTTGAGACACACCACGGTCACTCCGTATTCTGCCACTCATCCTCTCTCTTGGGACATCCACACAGCGCCCCCTAGTGGACACAGTGGTCATCACACCACATACCCCGCCCCTCTGTTCAAACTTGTGGGGTTGAACACACAATCTTACACCAGGATCTCGAGACCAGGCACACATTACACCTTGCCCCACAGGTCGATAGAACCGTCTCCACCTGTCATACGGCCTCATCTCTGCATTAGGCCTCCCCCGCCCCAAGCGGTCAGAATACCGGTCATTGTCTTTGACCCTCCAGTTGCAGTCTGCGTCATCAGACACTGTTTAGTCACCACCCTCCTAGAGTGCGCTTTGTCACCTGACCATTCTCCCACTGACCAGCTCTCCCGGTTGGTACGGTCATCAGTCTTAATCGGTCCTACTGTCTGGCCTGAGTCTGACCCATTCAGCGTCTCACAGGAACTGCTGTCTCTCAGCCTCGCACGGCCCATCGAACTGCCACTTGCTGACATTCTTCAGCCACCTGCCATGCCACTACTTGGAGGAACCCTTCGGGTCCTTACATCTTGGGTTGGAGGCGGCCGCCACCTGGTATTCCGTACTTCTTTATTAATTCGCTGACGGTCCAGCCTCAACTGCTCAATTTCTTGCAGGTACCCCACTCGATACTCCACGAGCATCCGAAAATCTCTCAGGCTCTCCATGGAGCCAACCACGATGATGGGAATTCTACCCACTTCACTGGATACCGGGTCTTCATTAGCAGGAGGGATCCTCACCCTCATCACACCGGAAATATTCACGAGGTCTTACATCACCTTCCCGGATCTTCCAATGATTCTCCCAATCAGAGCTTTGGGTACCGGAACCACATCTTTCCGCAAACCCCGCCGATCCATAGACTCACTTGCTATCTCTAGGCATCGAGCAGCCCTCACATTACTCTGCCTAACCAATTGTTTGACACGTAGATACTGCAAATGCATCTCTTTCAGGACAGCTACTCGGTTTGATGTATCTTCTCTGGCTGATACTATCACCAACTGCCGAGTCTCAGGTGCCCAGTGCACCTTACAGGCTTTGACCGCCTCTTTGAAAGCCTCATGCACACCTTCCTCAGCACAGGCTTCTTGCATGTCCTCTGGTACATCAATCACAGACTGGAAGGTCATGGTCTTGCTCTCTCCCTGGACCGAAGGATCTGGCTTTACCACGGACACTTCCCTCACTACAGTTGCCCCGACCGGGTGACTGTCTTCTTTAGTTCTTAACTCACCAACTTCACATGATGGGATCACTTCATGACCCTTTGCCACGATGGCTACTGGCAGTTCTGTCTTATTATCACTCGCGTTCACCGGCGGTAAGTCTTCGTTCAATTTCTCCCGCAGAAGATTGTTAACTACTCCTCTGAGTTCCTCCATCTCTTCCTTGAGGTTCTTGTTCACACTTTGCCAGGTGGACAGGTGACCTCTGAGCTCCAAGACTTCTTTCTCGAGCTCCTCGACCCTGTGCTCGGCCGTTTGTCTCAGTACGCTTTCTCGTTTGACATGTTCATCCACCTCTTCTCTGAGGGCCTGATTCAGTCCTTGTCACGTTACCATGTGACCTTTGAGCTCAGAGACTTCTTTCTCTAGCTCTTCTAGTCTGTGCTTCCTATCTCTCTCAGAGCCACAATCAGAGTCTGAGTCACCCCGACCTGCCGAGTACTCCTTCCAGCTACCCATTAACCGGGCGACTACTTCAGCCGTCTTATCCACCATGTCAGCATCAGTTTTGTCACGAGATGTCTGGTCCGTCCGTTGGGCTGAAGTACCCCTTTTCCCGGTCACTTCCACCTCTGACCTTTCCACGTCAGGAGCCGTCACCGTCTTCGCATTGGTTAGCCCAACAGTAGGAACGTCTCCACCCTCCTGGCCTATATCATCAAACCTGACAAAGTCCCGGCCCCACTCCAAGGCATACACTAAGTCTGATGGTATACTGCCCCTTTGGCCCTTACTGCCTCCAAGCCCCTCAAACACCACTCTGTCTAGCACATAGTTCACTGTGACCCCATGTTTACAGCGAACCTGAGCCATTTTCTCAGTCAGACAGAATGTGAGAGGAGTTCCTACCAGAGTCACCTGACTCTTGGAGTCCAACCGTCCCGAAATTCCTTCCCGGTGCAGCATCACAGTACACACTTGCGGCCAGTCATCACTCGGAAAGAATATCCCACATTCTGGAAATGACATACATGAACACTGCGGTTTCCCAGACATACCCACTGAGCCAACCAGTGCTGCCATTTCTTCACACTCGGCGCCTTTCTGGACCACCACCCCAATTTGGGTCACCTCCTCCTTCTGAGACTCCACCCCTTTTTGGGTTACCACCCCAATTTGGGACTCCACCCCCTTTTGGGCTACCACCCCGATTTGGGTCACCGCCCCCTTTTGGGATCTCCCCATGTCTGTTGTACCGGTCTTCTCAGACCACAGTTCACATCACACAGTTTATGTCTCTTACGATACCAGACAAGTCCTTGCTGGCACCAGCACAGCTCCTGCTGTCACCCATCACCGGCACCACCAGCTGCTGTTCACACACACAGAGGTTGGAGTCACTGCAGCTCCTGCTGCGCCGTCTTCGTGGACCCGCCGATCCACCAGAAGCCGCTTGTCACCTTCGTGGCCCCACTGAGCCACATCAAGCCGCTTGTCACCTTCTTGACTCCCACTGAGCCACCGCAGGCTGAGTCGAGAAAAAAGAAGAAAAAACGCACCACAAAAAACTCAAAAACTCACGTGTCCTGACTGTGTGCTATTCAGGACGCTCCTGTCTCCACCTGAGACCGTCCAACATACAGGGCGCACCGGGTGCGATTCAGGGAGCGACCCTCCTCCCAGGGTCTCCCAACACGCCGGCCTCACCAGATCCAGGGGCTCGGCGGGTGCTTTTCAGGACATCTGTCTCCGCCTGAGATTGCCCAACACTCGCGCCTCACCAGGTCCAAGGTCACACCACATGCTCCTGGGATCCGACTCTGCTCCCAGGGCTGACTCTCCAGGACCTTTCCTCACTGAACCCTCCAGGAACAGTGTCTTCCTCACTGACCCAGGTCAGTACCACACGAACAGCTGTCCGATACCTGTGTCGGCCACACGGGTCACCGTTTTACTCATTGACCCAGGTCAGTACCACACGAACACCAGTCCGTTTCTCCTGTGTTGCCCACACAGGTCCTCAGGTACCTCTTCTCCGCAGAGGCACACTAGCAAATACCAGTCTCTTTCTCCTGGGGAAGCGGCCGCACTGAGCTCACCGATCCGGACAGTGCCTTACTTACTAGGCCGCCCCACGGTTTCCAAAACCACAGCCGGACAGTGGCTTCCCGACTTGCAGGCTGTCACAGGCTCTGCTCACACGTGGCCGGTCAGCAGCACATCACACAGCTTCCACAACCGTCAGCCTTCCTGGCTCAGCGTTGCTCTTTGCCATCAAATTTTGCAGTCCTTTTCCATTGCTCACAGCAACAAGACTACAACACTGCCCATAGCTTCTCCATCAATTGTGAGATAGCGCTGTCATCTAGTAGGGGATCACTCGCTTGGCAGCGAACAAAACACATCCGGCACCAGGTTTTCCATAAAAACATTGCAGTCCATGCGGTTTATTCACCCTCATAAACCACAGCAGCAATGTACACCAGCTTCATATCACCAGCATAGCGTCCATTAAACAGGCTATTCAGCCCCAGTGTTATCTCACCCGTCAGGGTTCCTTATGCGGCTTATCAGGACGTTTTATGTTAGTTCCCTCCAGGGAGCTTTCAGGCATACATCGCCCTTGCACACGCCCAGCCGCTCCACAGGCTGTTAGTGAGGAGATCCTTCTCCTCACGGGACCTTCCAATCTGGACCATCCTGGTCCCAGCATTCACTCCTTGTGACCTATCCTGGCTACGTTATATGGTCCGTAGCCACGCCCACTGGGTCACATGGCTATGACCTCATCACAGGTCCTTCACCTACTCACATAGCCTTTTACTATAGGTGTTATCAGACACACCCCTGGGTGGGTTTGTGGGCAGCTAGAACCCGCCCATCTCTCCAGCTGCCTGAAGGCTTCTCCCTAACACATAGGCACGAAAGATCAGCTCTGCTGATCAGCACATAACCAAGCCTTCATCTCAAAGCCACCCACTTTGAGACACACCACGGTCACTCCGTATTCTGCCACTCATCCTCTCTCTTGGGACATCCAAACAGCGCCCCCTAGTGGACACAGTGGTCATTACACAACATACTCTGTTGTGTGGGGTGCGAGTATTGGAGCGTGGTCAGGAGCCTCCAACTTACCTGGATGGTGGGGCACCATACCTTAGGAGAAGGTGCAGTACCTCTGTGGCGACTGAGCCTCCGGGGCGCCACACATTCATCTGCGCTAGCGGTTATGGAGCCTCAGATGCTGCAGCCCGCGTCTGAGGCTCCTTCAGTGAATGACGGCACATCGCGAACGTGTGCCTCTTTACGGCATGCGTCGCGATGCGCCCAACAATGGGGCTCAATAGCAGCATTAACGGACTGCTTTACACCGCGTTATACCGCAGTGTAACGCAGTCAGTCTAACAGACTGCCTAATCGCAGAGTGGCCCTGGCCTTACTATTACAAGAATGGCCTGGGTTAGGTAACATGTCTCCTGTGACTAGGAGAAGGATAAGAAAGAGAGAGCAGATGGTTTAGTGATTTTTAGGAGCTTCTTTTATGTTGTATGTGTGGGTGAATGGATCTGTGTTGTTTAAGATTGTGTAAAGAGCATGTGAGCTGTACATAGGAGCAGGTAGGAGAGGGCTGATATGGATGGATGCCCAGAGTGTGTGAAAGTGTGTTAGATATGAGTGACTGCAGGAGCTAGAACATAAATGATACAAATAAATAGGGTGAATGTGTTGCATGGCTTACAATTCTTCTGCATTGTGCAACTGCCATGTTTGACAGACCTGGCACTTTGAAAAATATGATACTTGGACAAAATCTGCACAAGTGCTTTTCCCTTAAATCTGCCTAAATATATAAGAAGGTTTGTGCTTAGATCTAGCAGCAATTTAACTCGCTAACAAGTTAACGGAGCTTGACAAAGATGAAATTTATGCTGGTCTATAACCCCTTCCTGACTAATATCTGTTGTTTTTTTTCTTTTCGTTTTTTCCTCCACTTCTTCCAAGAATCAAAACTTTTTTATATTCTTATCCATTTACACATTTGAGGGCTTGTTTAACACCATAACACCATTTGTTTCAGAATTGTGTACTGGAAATGGAAAAAAATAATTACCGTATTTTTCAGACTATAAGATTCACTTTTTTCCCAAAAGTTTTGGGAAGAAAATGGGGGGTGCATCTTTATAGTCCAAACGCAGGCTTACCGGGTGGTTGCGGCAGTGGTGTAGCAGCGGAACCAGCGGCGGCAGAGGTGTGGCGATGCTGATGCTCGGTGTCGGAGCAGATTGAGATCTTTCCCGTGGTTTTTCCTTCCCGGGGAAAGACCTGGCTAGTCATTGCTTGCGTTGAGAAACATGTGATGGTGTCTCCGCGGCTTGTGTTTTGCATGTTTTACATATTTCCCATAAGGGATGGGGACATTGCTCTAGTATCACTGTGTCGAGAAACATGTGATGGTGTCTCCGCAGTGCTGGATGTTGATCTCCATGAGTTCATTCATCCTCATTTTTCACAGATTGAGATCTTGGCGGCCCTCAGCTTCAGGAAAATAGCTGCCGAAGGCCGCGCATGCGAAGTTTGAGATCTCGGCGGCCATTTTCCTGAAGCCGAGGGCCGCTGAGATCTCAGTCTGAGCACGCGCAGCCTCAGTAAGATGGCCGCCGAGAAACCGGTGATGCACTCCGCTCTGCTCACCGTGGATACCGGGCTGCAGCATCGCCACATTTCTGCCACCTGCATCCTGAGGAAGGGACCCTGCTCCATGCTCTTACTTACCGCCAACACCGGACCCGTGTAAGGAGGAAGACAGGGCTGTAGAGTGCAGAAGGGTGAGCAGTGCGCTCCACATACAGCACAGCGAAGCAGAGACATGCCGCGACCAGGCTTACCCGCATGCTCCAGCGGGATTGTCACTGAGGAGAGTGCCGTGCACCCACATATACATTGAGCAGCTCTCGTACGGAGAAGTGTGGGATAGCTGCAGAACACCGAGGTGCGGTTCCCTTTGCCGACCAGCGCGCATCAGCCCACACTTGTTACAGGGACTCCTGCAGCTTCCCTCACTTTGTTTGCTCAGGCTTATGGACTAGGGGCTCAGCAGGTAAAACCAGAATGTACAACCGGAGACCGCCCGCTGTCACCAGAAGTTGGACCGTTGACAGAGGACCCCATCTGAGGACACTACTCTGGCCATTGCTGGCACAACCCCCCATCGGACTGTATATCACGGAGGACCAGCGGAAGTCATGATAAATATTGTTTATACTGTATCTCAGACTGTCGCATCAATTCTTACTATTCCTTTAATCCTTGCTTACTGTTTATTAACTCCCTGAGACGAAATTAATTTAATCTTTACTCGCAGATTAAATAATATTGTTACAACACATTGCTCTGCAATCCCCGCGTACTGCATCTCAGCACCGGCGTAGTCAGCAGTATGCAGTCTATGAGCGCAGCAGACCAAACGGTCATGGGTGCCCCAAAGGCCAGTTTACCCCTGAGGGCCATGCTCAGCAATCTCCCAAAATTTACAGGGAGCAATTCACTGCTGTGCGACTGGACTGAGCAAGTTAAAGATATGCTGAGGATGCACCCTATGACCCCCTCTATGCAAGCAGAGTTTGCTGTGATGGCCCTGGTCGGGGAGGCTAGATGTTCGGTAATGTTTCAGCCCTCTCATGAATGGAACACCTTCACCAAGGTGTTGCAAATGTTAGCAGAGATGCATGGGGATCCCACTGATATCGGAGAGTTGCGGATGTGATTGTTTAGCCGTATTCAGAGATCGGAAGAATCCGTGACTCAATATATGAATGCGCTCCAAGAGGTGCACGCGGCGATCACAAAGTGGGATAATGTGGGCGTGGGACCCCCTGATGTGATCTTGTGAAATCAACTTGTAGCGTGCCTAAAGGCCCCTTTACATTTAGCGATGCACCAGCGATCCCGACAACGATACGACCCGGTCAGGATCGCTGGTGCAACGCCAAATGGTCACTAGTGAGCTGCCACACAGGCAGATCTCACAGTGATTCAGCAGCGTTACAGCGGTCGCTACTTACCTTTCAGACGCGGTGATCCTGACGTCCTCCCGTCCGCATCAATGCGTCGCTCGTCGGCGCCAACAGGAAGCCCAGCAGGAAGCGCCCGACGAGAAATGGAGCTGCGCGATCTCGCGCGATCAACGACAGACAGCGGGGGAGCCGGTCGGGGGTAAGTATCACACACAGCGATATCGCTGCTGCATCACCAAATCGGTGATGCTTTAGCGATATTGCTAGCGATATCGCTATGTGTAAAACCCCCTTAAGAGATGTGTTGCTTAAACAAGCTTTGTGGAGTGCCTGCTTGCGAATCCGTGCATGACTTTCCTGTAGACTGGGGAGAAGGCGCGCATGCAAGAGCAAGGGATGGTAGCCTTGACAGGAATGGTTCAGAGTAGTTGGGTACCAACCACGTCCGCGGTCAAGACAGGATGGGCCCGAAAGATTGGGAAAGAAATATAGGAGATGCAGGAAGCGTGGTCTGGCCTCCGAAGAGCTCCCACCATTGCTCCAAATCCATCCAGAGACAGGAGTGACCCGCTAGTCCCACTTGCCCGTTGTACCTCCCCAGGAAAGGGGACAATCCCGAATAGAGAGACATCCGACTTGTTTCAAATGTGGGGACATTGGACACTGTGCCCGAGGCTGTGCGAGATGGGGCGGCCCCTTACTCAGCAGCCGTTAAACTAGTGGGCTCCATGGCTAGAGGACGACGCCCGGAGCTTGAGAAGCCAAATAGGAGAGAAGGCAGTCCCAAATGTTTAATTTCCATGAGCTCCCTCGTATGGGCTGAAATGAATGCTCGAGCCGTCCGCTGCCTAGTTGATAGTGGTTCACAGGTGACCACCATACCGGAAGCGTATTTCAGACATCATTTTCCCCAAGATGACGCGCCCGGAGTGGGGCCCAGTAATCAAGTTGATGGCGGCCAATCAGTTGCCCATCTCGGTCATAGGGGTCTTCTGGATGCATTACACGTGCGCTGCATTACAGCGTGCGGCAAAGATGTTGACCAGTGGAGAAAATAGCAATGGGCCTCTATTGTCTCTGGGGATGAATGTGCTGAAAGAACTCAGAACTCTTCAGATCAGCCAGTCACCCAACGCTTTTCTGGACCGATAGAGCCCACGAACCCCCCAGAGGAAGGTGTTTCAACAATTGATACGGGTCGCCCAAGCCCAGGAGATGTCAAGTGAAAGGAAAGTTCTAGGAAAAGTGATAGTCCCTGCAGCTGCTAAACTCGTCCTACTGTCTGGCCAGACTGTGCTCACATTGCCTGTACGAGCTTGTTCACCTCTCGAAGGAGTAGAAGTTCAGATAGAGCAAGCCTTAATGGACCAGATAACCTCAGGACTCCTCTTTGCCTGGACATTAGCCATCATCCATGATGGTAGCGTTCTGATGCGGAGCTTGAACCTGGGGGAGGACAATCTTACTCTCAAGCCCAAGAGTGAAGTGGCCAAAGTGCTGGCAATGCCAGAAGAGTTGATGCAGCCGGAGGCCATCCAGTTGGCAGTAAAACAAGAAGATCCATGGACTGTAGCCATTACAATGACCCTGGAGCTCCTGCCTGGAAGCATGAAGCAAGGGCACCGAATCTTGGAGAAAATGTAGGCTGAATTGACGGGACTCTAACCGCCACAGGTGCAACAGGTGGAAGCGGTACTGGAGCGTTACCAGGATGTCTTCGTCTGTCATGAAGATGACTTTGGGAGCACTACAGCCATTACCCATGAGATACCCACGGGAAGTGAAGCCCCGATCCGGGAGAGATACCAGCAGATACCGCCTCAGATGTACCAGGAGGTGAAAGAAATGTTGGCACACATTCTGCAGAGTGGAGTCATACGGGAGAGCCAGAGCCCATGGGCAGCTCCCATTGTCCTAGTTCAGAAGAAAGATGGGATTCTGCGTTTTTGTGTCGGCTATAGGCGACTGAATGACTGTGAAAGCAGGTTGTGGGAGGCAGTGACAAACAGGAGGCAGAGCAAAGGTTTACAAATTTAATTAACAATAAAGGTACTCCTCGCAGGGAGATAAACAATTAAACTGGAAATGAATAAAGGTGAATAGCAAAAATAGCAACAGTTCACTCAGTAAACTTATCGCGTCTATGGTTTGCTCAGCCGCAAATGTTCTGATGAGGGTAGTAGTGCTTGTAGCTGTCCTCAAGGGGGGTCCAAGGCTAGCGATCCGTCTTCTGATGGCAGCGGTCGGTCTCAGTTACCTTCCACTGAGTCCCTAGTCCATAAGCTGATGCAGCCAAATTCACAGGTTTGGAAAAAACCCCGGTAACAAATGAGGTCTCTGGTATGCGGGACAGCAAAGGGTTCCTCAGCGCCGGGTCCGGTACGCAGCCAACACCTTTTTGCACATGCACGGCCCAAAGCCTAACAGAGCCCACGGGCATGTCTCTGCTCACAGCCCCGGTTACATGCCCATGGGTTGTCAGCTGCAATCCGCCACGCCTCTGCTTCCTGGAAGCCGGAGCATGCACCCCATCTGCCTGTCACGATCGCTTCAGAGGTGACAGGCTATCATCCTGCGTCAGGCCTCAGAAGGTCTGAGCGCCTGTCCATACAGACTGCTCCCTGAACCATCTGCCTCTAGGACCCAGCGTCGACCTACTGCCCTGAGAAGTTTGGATATATTTAGTTAGTGGCTCAGCTGTAACCAAGTGCGGGTAATAGCTTCATTTCCACTTCTGCTTGCTAGAGTGTTGGACCTTCTCAGAGTGCTCCAGTTTGGTGTCTGGAATCCCTCTTCTGGTAACCGTATCTGGCGATTCAGCTAAGTGTTCCCCTGTTTGTCTCACCCTACCGTGTTTAGTTTAGCAGAGACTGCCTAGTGCGCATCTCCCTCCCGTTCCCTATTCAGGACTAGGCCCCAGGGAAATTCAGGGCCTCAGGTCCGGCTCAGCGATTGGTGAGGAACCAATATAGGGACTCAGAAGGAGTTCTATGGAGAGATTAGATCTAGCCTAGGGGTTGCCAAATTCCTTCCTTAGTGTCTGGGCCCCCTTCCCCATTTCCCTTTATGTTACACTTGGTTTTCCCTCACCGTACGTGACATTATTACCCACCGCACTGTTTAGAGAAAAAAAACAAACAAAAAAAACTGACACGTGGTTCATTTGTGCATGTGCTTTGTTAGTTTTGTGGTTTTTTTTATTGTGTTTTTTTTTCTCTCTCTCTCTCCCTTTGGAGATGGATGCAGTCACTGAGTTGGTTGAGCGACTACGCTGTCTGTCTCTGGAAGTGACTGATCTCCGTCGGGAGGTTCTGCAGCAGCTGCAGATCGCCAGTGTTGGGGCCTCTGCTGTTGGGCTGGGTCGGCCTGAACCTAAGATTGCTCTCCCTGACAGATTTTCAGGAGGCAGGGACAAGTATTTTGTGTTTAAAGAGGCCTGCAACTTGTATTTCAAACTTCGTCCATACTCATCTGGCAGTGAAAAGCAAAAAGTAGGGATTGTGATTTCTTTATTGCAGGGAGATCCACAATCCTGGGCTTTTTCCTTACCACAGGATTTTTTGGGGCCCTGGCCCTTATTTATGACGACCCTGACCGAGTTACCCTGGCGGAGTCTAGACTTCGCCACCTCCTGCAGGGAAACCGGTCAGTAGAGTCATATAGCTCTGAATTCCGTAGGTGGGTAACGGACACATAATGGAATAATGCGGCTCTTAAGAGCCAATTTTGTGAGGGTCTTTCTGAAAAACTAAAAGATGTTCTGGCTATGTATGAGGCTCCTGTGTCATTGGAGGCGGCTATTTTGCTTGCTATATGTGTGGATAGACGCCTTCGGGATCGGTGGATAAGACCACTTTCCCCAGGTCCTTCTGGTGGGAGTCGTACCCCTGTGTCCGGGGATCAGCCTGGCTGTGAGCCTGTGTTGGGAGAGGAGTTAGAACCCATGCAGGTAGGAGGGGCTGCCACCCCATATATCTCCACTGAGAGTCGCAAGAAAAAAGGTGTTTGTTTTTTCTGCGGGGGAAAAAGGGTCATTTTATTGAAGCCTGCTCTTTGGTACCAAGGCAAAAGGGTACTCGGTTAACCCTTGGTGGTCTGGAGTTAGATAAGCATGTCGTGCATTTTTCTTTTGCTTGCAGTTCCCGATTTGTCCTGTCAGCAGAGGTGGTGCTAGAGAGCAAGGCTGAGAACATTTCTGTGTTTGTTGTCAGTGGAGCTGGAGTCAGTATGGTGGACGCCGAGTTTGTGAGAACTCATGGTCTTGCTTGCTGTACATTAGCTAAGCCTATTCCCATTTTCTCCATTGATTCAGCTCCACTTGCACCGAAGACTCTCACACAAATTGTTCATAATATAAAACTGAGGGTGGGGCCGACTCATTCTGAAATAATTCCATGCTATGTTTTAGAGGGTCACTGAATGGGGAGATTACTATCAGGAAAACTGTCTGAATGTTTCCCTCTCTGCAGTCTCTGCTGAAATCTTGCCTGGATTTCTGAAGGGCTTTGAGGACGTCTTTTCGGAGAGGGGGAGTCAGGAGCTACCCCCGCATCGTGCATACAATTGTCCCATTAACCTGATCCCCGGAGCTAAACTGCCCAAATCCAGACTGTATAATCTTTCTGGCCCTGAGAGACAGGCTATGAAGGAGTTCATTGCCGAAAGTCTGGAGAAGGGACACATCAGATCCTCATCTTCGCCTGTTGCGGCGGGGTTCTTCTTTGTGAAGAAGGATGGCGGCTTACATCCCTGTGTAGATTTCCGGGAATTAAATCAAAATACCATCTGAGATCCATACCCTCTGCCTCTGATTCTAGATTTGTTCAGTCAGGTGGTGGGAGCTAAAGTGTTCTCCATGTTGGACTTAAGGGGGGCTTATAATATGGTTAGGATCAGAGAGGGGAACGAATGGAAACCTGCCTTCAACACCCCTGAGGGACATTTTGAGAGCCTGTTATGCCATTCGGTCTCACTACTGCCCCTTCAGTTTTCCAGCACTTCATCAACGACATATTTCATCACTTCGTGGGCAGGTTTGTGGTGGTCTATTTAGATGACATTTTGATTTATTCCCGGGTTTTGAGACACATCAGGGGCATGCTAAACAGGTACAGATCTTAAGAGATAACAAACTGTACGCCAAACTGGAAAAATGTGTTTTTGCCGTACAGGAGATACAGTTTTTGGGATATTTGTTGTCATGTTCAGGGTTTCGGATGGATCCGGAGAAGGTCCGTGCTGTTCTGGACTGGGACCGTTCTGAGAACCTGAAGGCCTTGCAGCGTTTTCTGGTCTATATGAATTTTTGCCGAAAATTCATTTGGAATTACTCTGCAATTGTTAAACCCCTTACTGACATGACAAGGAAAGGGTCGGATTTTTGTAATTGGTCAGAGGCCGCTATGAATGCTTTTTCCTCCCTAAAAAAACTGTTTTGCCAAGGCACTCATACGCAGTCAACCCGATGCCTCTCAGCCATTTATTGTAGAGGTTGATGCATCGGAGGTGGGGGTGGGGGCTGTGTTGTCTCAGGGTCCGTCTCCTGGTAAATGGCACCCATGTGCATTCTTTTCGAAAAAATTGTCCTCGGCCGAGAGGAACTATGACGTGGGCAACAGGGAGCTGTTGGCAATTAAATTGGCATTGGAAGAATGGTGACATTGGCTGAAGGGGGCTGCCCATCCTATTACAGTTATTACTGATCACAAAACTCTTGCATATCTGCAGTCGGCCAAGCGTCTGAACCAGAGACAAGCTAGGTGGTCGTTGTTTTTACGAGGTTCAATTTCGTGGTTACTTTTCGCCCTGGTGTCAAAAATGTTAAGGCGGATGCTCTGTCTAGGAGCTTGCCGGGTGGGGGAGACCAAGAGAGTCCAGTACTGATATTGCAGGAGGGGGTAGTTGTTTCGGCACTATATCCTGAACTGGAGGCTGAGGTGTTGGAGGCACAGGGGGACGCCCCTGTCTCCTGTCCTTCAGGGAAGCTATTTGTACTGCCCAATCTGCGCCACAAGGTTATTAACGAACACCACAATTCGGTGCTAGCAGGGCATCCAGGGGGTAAAGCAACTGCAGACCTACTCTCTCGTCGTTTTTGGTGGCAGGGGTTGCAACGGGATGTGGTAGAACAGGTGTTTGCATGCAGTACTTGCGCTCACTGTAAGGTATCCCATACTCACCCATCTGGTACTCTCCTCCCATTACCCATTCCCTCCAGGCCTTGGACACATCTATCCATGGATTTTATCATGGACCTACCAGTATCAGCGGGTAAAACGGTGGTGTTGGTGGTCGTGGATAGATTTAGTAAAATGGTCCGTTTCGTCGCATTACCAGCACTTCCTATTGCCAAGACTCTGGCCCAGGTTTTCATTAATGAGATCGTAAAACTTCACGGGGTTCCCTCCAATGTCGAGTCTGATCGGGGAACCTAATTTGTTTCCAAGTTCTGGAGGGCATTCTGTTCTTGACTGGGGTACAGCTGTCCTTCTCTTCAGCCTTTCATTCCCAGTCGAACGGGCAGACAGAGCGGGTCAACCAGAATTTGGAGACATACCTCAGGTGTTTCATCTCTGAAAACCAAGAGGATTGGTCATCTTACTTACCATTAACTGAATTTGCAATTAATAATCACCGTCAAGAGTCCACTGGCAGGTCACCGTTTTTCGGTGCGTATGGTTATCATCCACAGTTTAGTACCTTTAATGGGGGAGGGGCTTCAGGATTTCCGGAGGAGGAGCGTTTCGCGTTGTCGCTCTCTTCCATGTGGCAGGGCGTCCTGAAGAATTTGAGAATCATGGGAGACAGGTACAAACGTATGGCTGACAGGGGACGTGTGCCAGGTCGGGACCTGAATGTGAATGATGTTGTGTGGTTGTCCACTAGGAATATTAAGTTGAAGGTTCCTTCTTGGAAGTTGGGACCCAGGTTTACTGGTCCTTCTAGAATATCTGCTGTCATAAACCCAGCAGCGTTTCATCTGGAGCTTCCTCAAGCTCTCAAAATCCACAATGCTTTTCATAGATTTCTTCTTAAGAAATGTGTGAACCCCATTGAGTCCTCATCCCCACCTCCCCCCAATTTTGGTAGATGGCAATTTGAGATTTCGAGGATTGTTCATTCTCATCTCCTTCATTGTTCTTTGCAGTACTGTTAGACGTCGGATTTCTGACTCTGCACAACAGGAATCCAGAGCCGTACATACAGCGGTCTCCCATTCCCCTCCGACCGCTCAGGGTTCTGCTCAGCAATCTCGGCGATCCAGGTGTCCTGCTCAGACCCACTCTGTGAGTCTGGATGTTGCTGCCACCTCTGGTGCAGCAAAGGTAGCGCAACCTGCTTTGCAGGGAACCGCTCCAGAGGCTAAGTCCTCTCGCCGTGCTACTGGGCATGCCCGCAAGATGACCTCTCAGTGGAGAGCAGGGGTCACATGCTCAGGTCCTGCGTTGGATCTGATTGGTCCTTCCCAAAGTACTGGAAGGTCCCGGAAGCGCATGGCTATAAAAAGCCCGCATGGCGGCTCGGCCATGCGCTAGTGTAGACTTATCTGCTATGTGTGTATGGTGATGGATGCATGTGTCTGGTGACTGACTTATTTAAAACCCCTTCCCTTTGATATTACGAATGGTGACAGAGTGTTCGTATTAGTCAGCGCCAGGTTGTGGCAAGCTATGCACCACTGTGCTTACAGCGCCTATCACTAGCGTCCGACGGTGTCCGGTCTCCCGGCACTGTCGTTAAGCGGCTGCAGTTACTGCCGCGCTGCGCTCAGCAGCACCTCTTGGCGTGTTCTCCTAATTTATATTAGGGCTTCTCTGTGCCTTTAACAGAAGCCTGCCTTAAGTGCCTCGGCTGACGCTAACCCGAGCGCAGTACTCCGCCTCCTGGCGAGTCTGCCATTAGTCAGCAGCGGTCTTCCCATCTACCGCACGGTGGACCCCGGGCGGCGAACGCACCTCCTATTATTTATATTTGGTGCGTTCCGCCGTCCCTAACAAGTACTTGGTGCACTGGAGGGCTTATGGTCCAGAGGAAAAGACGTGGGTGTCAGCATCAGAGGTCAATGCCCCCAGGTTGGTTAGGGCATTCCATACCTCACATCCTGAGAAGCCGGGTCCTGAGTGTACGGAGGCCACTTGTAGGAG